>NW_025964223.1:50263514-51499139 GCF_023055435.1 Haliotis rufescens
AACACCTTATTAAGCAAATGGTTGCACCAAATACAGGAACCATGATTTTCTTATTTTTTTATTATTTAAAGATAGAAACAAAGAGAGACTCATGTTTATTTTAAAATATCCAATCCCATTAATAAAATAACAACATATGATAAATGTATATGATATATAATCTGAAATATGTTTATTGTAAAAAGCATTCAGTGTTTATTGTCAGTGATATTTAAACAATTTCAGACGATACACAAATCCACCACAAGCAGTTAAAGCAAAGCACTGACAAAGCAAATACTAGTATTTGACGATCTATTTTAATTTGGTTCACCACTGAAATATTAGGGATGAAAGTTAAGGACTATCTTAAACTTTATGTAAGATAAAGACTATTGACATAAAATGAGTACATATATTGATAATGACCCATATACAGTAGTAGTATTGGTAGTTAATTATAAGGTAGTTGTCGCAGTAGTAGTTGTAGTTCTAGACATTAACCAGTAGCAATTTTTGTATAAATAAGTAGAAGTGGTAGTAGTAGTTGTGGTTGTAATGGTTGCTGATTATTATTTTGTTGCATTGTAGATGTTGTCGTTGTTGTGGTGGTGGTCGTGGAGGTGGTAGAGGCTGTGGTATATTGAAGTCGCTGTTGTAGTAGTAACAGTTGTGATTTAGGCGCCTTAGGAATTCAGACGGTCTTTATGATAGTATGACACAAATTAATATGAGTAACACACCCACTAAAATCGCTCACTAGATGGCTCCCAAGTGTTTTATCCGTTAAAAAACAAACAGTTATTAAGCATCAATGGATACCGCACTGGGATATCGGACGAATAATGTTGGTCCACACTACGACGTCCTGCGAATGCCCCCTGACGGTACATACCAAACATAATTAATGAAATGAATTTAGGATTCAAACCATGATCAACAGATCCTTGCTAGCTCTGCACGGGTAACTGCTGTACCTTTGCCCACTGGACCACATGTTAAATGAACGTGTAGTGATATAAGTTAAAAATGTATAAATAATATAGGCGAAGGCAAAATAATATAAGCATGGGCAAAAGCAATATAGGCGGGAAGAAGATGCCAGGCCTTCTCCTTCGCTCTGAGCAGACGACAATGTGTACTTACTTGGTGTAAGGTAAGATTATGTGCCTCTGTACTGTCGGCGCAGTCCGAGGATTCCCCCGGAACATCGCATAGGTTTATGGTCAGGTTCGCCATTTCCATCACAACATCTGACAACCGTCTATTGACCAATAGCAAGTGTGTCAGACTTTCCGTCTCACGAAACAAAATTCCTCATGACAGGTAACAGAAAACGCTGAACACGATGCAGCATTTGAGCTTAAAATATGCTAGTAAGCCGGAACCTATTTGACACGTCGACCTCGCTAGCACATGACCGTGACGTGATATAAACATTCTAGCTTGTCAGACCCTTTGTAAGTCAATGCTAGCCTTGATCACTCCAGTTCAGGTACATTCGTGCTTTTGTTTACAGTCACCATGTTGAAACTAAGTATCTTTTGAATATATTTGCGATAAAAACTTATACGTATGAACGCAGATGATCAGCAACGCGCATAAATATGCTTCCGCGAGCGTGTTTAGGCGGAGGCCTGTTTACAGTATTGGGGACAAGTTGTCCCGTTTCCTGCATTCATACCCCAGTCTTCTTGTGGTTGCTGAAAGGGACGAGGTGGGCCGATTGATAACAGAACATAAGCTTTTCAAGCAGTTTGCATTTAACAAAAGGCAGTTCAAGTAATTACAATATATTGTCAAACGGTTTGTTTAGCTGTACATGAATGACAGCTGTGTTGTGAAACGTTTCGAGGGTGTATGTTAATGAGTTTTGCGGTTGGGTACCCGAAAGCATCTACCGTGACAAGACACACCCATACCAGATGAACCGGGGCATGGTATGGGGTAGTGTGGTTAGACTCGTTTATAAACGTCTTTGTAATCTAAACCAAGATCGTATCTCCAAATAATAAAAAAAACACTTCCCATCTGTGCCTGTTTCATTTGATTTTTATATATCAACTAAGTCCAGTTTGGAATAGTCACATTGAGGTATGGATGCTGACCTTACCATTCCCTTCTCCCATGTCTGACTGATGGAACATCTGACTAATGAGAGTGGCCCCGGTTTCCAGAAACCGACTTAAGAACATCAGGTAGTCACGCTCGATTATTTGTCTGATTGCAAACAAACAGACAGTTTATTAACACACAACAAATGAAATAAGTGCACAATAAATATAATATACATATGAAAAGTACAAGGTTCGACGATGTGATATGATAACATTACTAACAAGTTCATTGATGGACAAAAACAAAACAGCTTCTGTACATCAGTAAGATCTTCATAATCAACATTAAAATAACAGGCAATGCATTCTAAATTAAAATGTAGGTCATCATTCACTGGACATTTGAGTAAAACATGAATTTACCCTCAATACGGTGGTTAAAAACGCAAAGGACGTGCGCTGTTCTTGTGGCAAGTTCTCGTAGTCTCTATCCTAATAGGGGCAACCCAACATCTGATTTAGCAAAAAGCGCTTCTGTGGTGCTTAGGCACAAGCATATTTAGATAGGTTTCAGCACCGTACTACAAATGCCACTTTAGTAGCATATTTATTTATTTTTTAATCGCAATTTCTCGTAATTTCAATTATTTGTTCTTTTCTCGATCGAAATTTCGAAAGAGAAAATATTTGAAATTGTGAGAAAATAATCGAAGTAACGAGAAAGAACTCGTAATTTCGAGAAAATAATTGAAATAACGAGATGATATTCGAAGCAACAAGAAATACTCAAAATTTCGAGGGGCGTTCGGGTAGAGTTCGATTCCTGACATGGGTACAATGTTTGAAGCCCATTTCTGGTGTCCCCCGCCGTGATATTGCTGGAATATTCCTAAAATCGTATAACTTACTTAAAGCATTGTATGGTATATCACCAATTATTTACATTAGGCAATGACGAGCCCTAATGCCTGATTGCCTGTTTTGTGTCCGATGGCCTTTCGCCCATGCATTCGGTTGTTGTTTTGCCTGGGGCGTTCTCCCTTTGCCGGCAGGTATTGTTCTCGTGTAACTTTATTTGTATGCCAATAGAATACAAGATGGAATTATACATGCGATTAAATCTCTAAAACATAATAAGTCCTCGGGTATTGATCTGATCGAAAATGACCATTTGATTGATTCTTCCCATGTTCAACCTTATTTTTGTCATCATCAATGATCCCCGATTCGTGGCTCGCTGGTTATTGTACGTATATACAAAAGGAAACGCAATATATGACCCCTTTAGTTATAGACTTTAGCTGCTTTGGTAAACTTTTTACATGTTACATGTATTCTGAATTCCAGACTTAAGGGTCAACTATTTGATATTCACGTGTGTGTAGAGGGCTTCGATTTTATCCCAAAAACAAAATCGTCCTCGATTATTCTTGAAAAAAATAATTATGTTTCGTATTGTTGGAATAAACTGAAATTGACTGCAACAAAAATTGTGTTTTTTAGGAAATAGTATAATTAAAAAGAAATACCTGGTTTTGCAGCTGTAGCTGTACAATATCTGGTCTCATCAAAAAGTCCCAGCTCCCAGAATATCAAGCGGTCGGTCCCTTACATGTGTTTTTAGGTACAAATGATGAGGTCTTAACCGTCTCAAGCGTGATTCCGAAAACATTTTCCTACTTCAGATAATATTCCTGTTCACCACACAAAGAATGAAGTCTTTAAACAGAAAATTGTGTATTGCGCATTATTTTATTTCTCCCGAGCAATAAAACACAGAGTGCTGGTCTGTGGTTAAACCTACTACGAAATTGAGTTGAAGGTAACCTTTTAACACATCATGTGTTAAAGTTAACATTGGCAAGTCTGTGACTCAGGCTTTAGACAGGGAGACAATTTATCACCTCTCCACTTTTCTATGTAACCCGTAAAATTACCACTCAGGTCAATTATAATGATGCTTTACGCTGCTGATCCAATTCTATTTTTTTCATTGTCGCAGTGGACTACCAATTACTGAAAACATTTACAGAATGCTTTAAGTGGAAACTGTATACTGTTATTGTTAAAACTAAATTTATTTTTTTTCGCTCCGGACCAGCGTGTAAACGTTAACACAAATTCTTGAAATTATTCAGATAGTAGATACGTATAACAACCTGGAAATTGATTTCAATCGAAACAGACGAATGAATATAGCAATTAAAACATTAACCAACCACGCACATAAAGTAATGTTTGCACTATTAAGAAAAGCTAGAAACGTAGATGTCCCATTAAAGTGTCTCCTCCACGCATTTGACACTATGAATTTATTATTTCAGTTATATGAAAAACTATTTCATCCTCATGACATCAAAGTAGTCAAAATCCGCCACGGGATCTCTGTTTACTTTAAATAATTCCTCAGGACGCTGGTTATAGTCAAACATTTCAAAATCAGCAATATACTTCTCGCGAAGGTTTTCCATGTCTTTGAGTGTCACCATCGAATAGGCTTGCAAAAAGGCCTCTTTCTTGTTTGCTTTGGCCGACGGCCCGGATCTCTTGAATGCGTCCAATGCCATGTTGAGATATTCGGTGACGGTTATGTTGTTACTCTGCTCGGCAGAGAGGGGATACAAATCTATTTTTTCTATCATCCCTCCTATTTGTAACTGGCGCCATAGTCTCTGATAACCAGCATGTATACTAATGCAGCGACTCCACCCATTCCTGAAGGAAAATGCCCGTACGACAGCGTCAACTATATAATCTACCTTATACTCAGTATTCACATCTTTGAATATAATGTCTCTGTCATAGGAACCTGATTTTTGCAAAATATACCGTGTGTCATCTTGGAACGTCTCAATCTTGCCAATGACGTCATAATCCACCGAGCAAGCGTCGCAACAATACGCAACCGGTCTAAGATGCACGTCAAAACTTTTAGAGTTGAGAGTGTTTAAATATTTGATATATTCATCAAAAGTCACATCGGATCCACAAGTTTCCGTGCCATTTGTATAGGACGATCTGAACATCTGAATCGCCTTTTTACCAAGACTCCACATGTACCTGTTTGGTGACAGAACTTTATCTATAAACGTTGAAAACACCCGACTGTACGGGTCCCGAGCGAATATGAATTTAAGAGTAGTTTCAAGGAGTTTGGACATGTCATCCGCATGAGCCGCCTCCGTCATATTGAGTGGAATCTTAGCATTGGATTCTTTGAAATCTATGTAGGACAACTGGAAAGGCGAAACAACTTTTGGGTCTTTCCGCCTCACCACTTCAAATGCTCTCCGCCAGAAGGTTGAACCAGACTTTGCAACAGGACAATACATTATGCGAGGTTCCTTCAGGAACCAGTGATGCTTACGCACTATCTTTGTGTTGAGTGTTGTCTGGTCCTCTGCTTGCTTCTGACAATACTTCGTCAAATGTTCTTTCCTCTTTTTATAGGTGTTCTCATGTTTTTCCTGTAAAGGCAATTAAAATACTATCAGCATAGTAACGCTGGACATGGCGACGAAGATGAATTCATTAAGCATAAGGTAATTTCAAAAACAAACCAGATGCCCATATTTGAGTCAGTAAAACATCCTCCGTTGCTATAGTTCGGATTTTCCAAGGTTTGTATTTTCGTTTACAAATTGTACTCATAAATGGTAAAGCTTTGGTCGCTGTCATTCCCGAAGTCAAATGTTTTATTACTTATTCGAGGCTTATCAAGTAACATTTTAGTCTCCACTGCTTCCTGTCAGTAGTTGCGATTGAAGACATCATAACCAACTCACCTGATTTCTTATGAATATGACGCTTCTATTTATTCTGTCCTGCAGTTGGGTTCGAAGATTATGAATATAATGTTTCACTATAACGTCTCTGTCTGTGACATCTTTGGGTAGGTTAAGGCGCAGCTGCAGCTTCTGGTGCACTGGTACAGCCACAGGGTTGTTGTCCACAATATCTTAAATATAATACATTTCTGTCACTGAATACGTTCGGTGTTATATCACACTTGTCACACGGACACAGAAAGTCTGTCGTGGCCAAAACCGTCACGTTGACCATACAACTACAAATACTAGTAACGGTAGCCTCCTGGCCAAAACCGTCACGTTGACCATAAAACTACAACTACCAGTAACGGCAGCCCCCTGGCCAAAACCACCCCCTTGACCATACAACTACAACGACTTGTAACAGTTACTGGAGAAAATTTAATATTCAGAATAGTTATCTGAGTTTTAGTTTTAGTTTAAAAGTGCCAATCAAGTCAACAATGAACAGTGATTGAGTGTACGTTAGGCGCAATTGTTCACTCTTTGTATAATGCTAACAAACAAAAACATATATTATCACGTTATAGATATTGGTATCGATACGATCAACCAATCCATTAATTGTGCAACTGTGGTCACCTGACAATAACTACTTTTAGTATGCTCCATAAACGTCGTTTCAACTGACGCAGCTTACCCAATAGAAATGTGAATATCAATTAACATGGCAAATACGTTCTCTTACTCACAAGAAGTAGCATTGTAACGCCGTAGTAAATCATACAAGAAGTTGCTTATTGCAAATGTTTATTGTTTTCAAAGACATTAAATCAGACATTTAAATAACTGATTGTCTCCTGTTTTAACGAACTCCAAGAAAAATGTCAACTCCAATCATTTAGACCTAACACGTATCATTTTTCAGACACATTTCTGACTGTAGATGCTTAGCAAAAATCACGATGACGATAGGAACACTGGATTTAAAGGGGACCAATTTTACTACTATAAGACAAAGACGGAGAACACCAGACTTCGACTGTAAATGACAATGATGCTGAAGATTCTAGATATTTGACGGCACATGATCACAAGACAGACACTTTATGTAGTCTGGTAATGACCACTTGTCTAAATAAAGACACGCTCTTGTTAAAATCTTGGTGATATGAAAACTTAAAATGTGAACTTATGTGAACACAAGAATGATACATATTTTAATAATACAAATAAATATGTATTTTGATTTTCAAACATAAGCTGTCTAAGATACCCAACAGAAGTCTGTATTATGCAAATGTATTTTTTAACTTTTTAAAAGTTTTAATCAAATTATATTTAAAACTAAAACTATGTAGAAGTATTATTTGAGTGATGTCTAAACGCAAGAACTGTTCATGGTTTAATAATATTGCTAAGTTAAGATATTTTCAATTGAAAATTAAATATAAGATAAAATCAACTGAAAGGTCCAGTATTTTTTGTTCCTTAGTTTATTATAAATATATATCGACAATCAACTTGTAGGGACACCGTAAATGAAGATATCGTCTTTGCTTTAACGTTATTTTCAACACCTTGATGCACATTTGGGTATCCCTATCAATCCTTACTATTATTGTAACGATGTAACAGTAGATATTGTAAACATTTAGAAGTTGTAAAAATTAGATACTTACAAAACCCATGTAGAATCCAGATTGCTGGCAACGCCAAACATCCAAAGAGACCAAAGAGACTCAAATGCTTACTGCGAATAACCATGACTGACTGAGAACCGAACAGCGATATGACGCCTATTGCCTCTCCCTGATTAAATACCCCCTGTGACGTTATCCCATTTGTTTTGTACGGGGTTTTCTTGTTTGACCAAGTACGTGGGCTCAATCAAGATGAAAGCCGGGGGCGATTTTGAATATACAGTAAGTCAGTTAGTTTTAACGCCGCTTTTGGTACGCCTAGGGCATCCCCTATGATCGTGTACGACAGGCGGTCTTTCCACAAGGGAAGTGAACGCTTTCCTTTGCGAGAGGTACATGTTAGTTTGCAAATATCGTTTCAGTGAAGCATTTTCCAATATTTCACGAGTTCTAAGCATTTATGCAAAAGCCTTTTCAATGCTTTTATAGCAAAAGATATTACATGAGGGACACGCAATATCATGGGTTCCAAGAGCTAAAAACGAAATTATTTGGTATTAATGACGACTGCCACTTTTAAAAGTCAGCGGATTAATCTTTTCCTGAAATTAGTTTTAAGATTAAATATAAATAGATCATTGTAAACATTAATAACCGATCTTCAAATCTTGAGAAAATCGTCTTTCATAGAAGTGTAGTTATTACATACGTTTTGTTGAAAGGTACCTATCCTCAAGTATAACAGTAAATTTACCGGTTGTGTACTCTTCCCATACATCGCTCGTACTCTTTCCACATGTTATTTTTATATATCCGGTTTTGAGAACGGTTTTAATTAATACAGTGCATTCTATTTTTGAAGGAAGGTAAAACAAGATTCTTGTCGTTGCTTTAATGAAACGCTTGACAAGTTTTCTTCCATCATAAGTTTAAACGCACATGAGCATAAAATACTAATAACAGAAAACTGAAACTGTGTTCAACAGCAGTCATATTCCAAATTAATTGAAAGAAAGAGTGTAAAAGAAGAAATGTTTCTGAAACCAGTGCTGAAAAGAATCTGTTAGTTCAGAAAAAATAAATGAGAAATATACATGATCATAAAACATTATTCCATCAAACCAACCATGACGGTGTTATCTTGTCAGCACAAATTGTTCATTGAATGTAACAATAGTCTGTCATCTAAAAATGGGCGTAAGCTCAAAGTGATGAAGGTTTATAGAGACATTTACCACTTTGGTGAAACCAACGAGCATAAATTGAAACGCTACTGATGTACATGTACAGTTATTTAGTGTATTGTCAGTGTCCCTCGTGGAATTAATCGGAATCGTAAATATCAACCAAGAAATGTACTCTCTTACTCAACCCTACCTGCTCTTACATGGGCAATGAATTTCATCTCCTGGGCAAAGTTTTACATATATTCATGGAAGTTTTCGCAATATTAGACTTCAAAATATAGTACTTTACACAATATTATTAGTGCAAGTATCTACACTACACAACTAGATTCTAGGAAAAGCATTCACTGGCAAGACTTGTTCCATTGTGGAAAGAATTCTGAACGTGGAGTGGAAAGCGTTCTAAGGGTTGTTTAGGGTGGTGGTCTTTCAGTGCTAATAATTTGATAACCGTTAAATATTGAAACGCCATACTTCGTAAAAGCATTCTTTATTGAATTATGTAAAAGTCTTAATACCCTTTGAATTTTAAACGTTTGTATGAATTGGCAAATAATGCAATCCATTCTATGGCTTGTTTCTCAGACAAACTTTCTTCTGACTTTTCTGACGGCTATCAACAGTTTAGTTAGTAAATGGCTTTTATTTCGCGACAAACCTGTTTGGTGTCTTCTCGTTTACCGCATTGAAAAGGTCTCGGCATAAATGCTTAGAACTTGAGAGATATATGAAAATGCTACACTGAAACGATGTTTGCAGACTTACCACTCACAGAGGAAAGCGTTCACTTCCCTTGTGGAAAGATCGTATGCCGTACACGATCACAGGGGGTGTAGGGAGGTCTGTGTCATACAGACCCCAAAACAAATACATGCGATGGAGCTCATGTATGTCTATAATACTTGGCAAGTCTAGATTACTGCAGTTTCAGTTTCTGAAAAGGGTGTCTCTGTGCGCCTTTTTTATTTGGATAATTTAACAACTGTTTTTATTTCTGAAAAAGAGTTTTTATCAGAGACTAGATGTTAGTCTACAGTAAGACCTGCTTTGAGGTTTTTGTTCTTTCAAGTAAGACCTAATCGTAAATACGACCTGGTTTGAGGTTTTATTTTTGAAGTGTCTCAGTCTTTTGCATCAAATGTTGATTTTTGACAGGTTAAATGTGAAGATCAATTCCACATGAACATTCCATGGCGTGAATGGAACCTGCATCCACACTTGTCATATGTTCAGCATTGTTGTCCCACTGAGCCGCCGGGGCAGGCGGTGAAGAAAAGATTCGCCTTGGGCGGATGGGTCGAAAAGTAACACCTCGAGCCTATCGGCCATCGGTCTTCGGACATTGACAATGATGTTTGCTTTCGCCACTTCTTTTCAGCCTTGTTATCAACGATCTGATCTCCGCTTTGATTTCATTATCAATCGTACCTGTTAATGTTGTAAACACGTGTGATGATACAACAGTGAGTTTAAAATTGATTTTGACAGCCCGGGCCAACTCGGACCGAACACACGCCAAACACTTCTGATAGAGACTATGTTGAGAATGTATAGGAAAAGGGCTTCACTTTGAGCACAATGTTTTCTTTAAATACCGCGATCTGTGACACTATAAAGTGGTATATAGGTAGATATTATACTAGTCTATGGATGAAAACACATTTCATGATACATCAGTGAGGTCTAATTAAGTTTATTTTGGCAGCCCGGGCCAAGTCGGACCGAACACTTGTGAACTTTAACCAACGTGTCTGTTTTAAATACGATGAACAGTGACATTATAAAGTGGTATTTACTTGGATATAGTACTATTCTATAAATGTAAAAGATGGATGGAAATTTGTATCACGAAATCCTATTTCATTTAACGATTGCTCTTTTACATGTTGCCTAGTTCAGCGACGCTTGCACATGTGCACAGCTCGACTTTCTGATTTTCAAGCGATTTATTGGCAATCACTTAATTATGGTGCACGTTTTTGGTTTGTGATTGTTCATTAATGTCGTGTGTCTGTTGCATTAATAATATGTAGGTATGGTCGTCGATAATGGAGTATATCAGCCAATAACACTTTGGCTCGTCTTGGCCTGCCCGGCCGGAGTTTTAGGTAATCCCAATGGCGTCTTTATCGTCATTTTAAGAAACTCATTTTAAGGTGAAAAGTATATCTTGCGTTCAATGCTCAGAAATCAAGGGAATGCTTCAGCCAAGGTACGCCGTGGGGTTCATCCAAAAGGAATTGAGACTTGACGATACATTAACCTTCCATTAGAAGAAAGTGAATGTTTCAATTGGCCAGATAGAGTTGAAGATCATTTCACAGTTTTTAAGTTGGATTATAAATACTATTTTGATAACATTATGTAAATATTCCATGTATATTTTAAAGGTAAAAGATAGTTTCTCATAACCCTCAATCGCGGCTCATTATTGTTTTAATTACACGTGTTTTTGTCACTATATTTGTACAGGAGGTGAGAGGTCAATAAAATAGTATGTCTCCCTGTCTGTCTGCTTACTTTGAGCCGACTGAAGAACTTCATATGGTTCACGCTCGATTTAATTACTTGCTTGATTTCATGTTGTGTGCTATATCGTCGGTTTGCCTGGGGCGTTCTCACTTTGCCGCCAGCCATTTGTTTAAGGAAGACGTTATTTTTCAGGGTAATATCATGTGCAGAAACCCGAGTGCTGCCATTACCCGCCCCACGAAGGACAGAACAGAGCGGGGGCTTCTGCAAATAATAATGCCCTGAACTAACGTTGCATAATCTCATGTAACTCCATGTATGACGCTAGGCTACATGATGCCGGTATCACACAAGATGAAATCATACATGCGATTACATCTCCAAAAGCGTAGTAAGGCCTCGGGTATTGATCTGATCAGAAATTGCTACTAGTATTTGATTGATTCTTCCCAATTACTAACACCATTACTCGTTTTACTTAACATTGTTCATTTATTGAAGCAGAATATCAGTAAGGTAAATTTGAATTCTATTTTGGTCGATAGATATATTAACATAACTGCCGTAAATAGTAAATATAATTACTGAACTAAAATAAATATTCCAAATATGGTCCCTATCCGCCCAGTAAAATTAACATTAAAACCCCCGTAGCAATTCACCTATTGGTTGGGAAAGTTAAAATAAAGGAAATATCGTCATTTTGTTATAACAGAGATAAAGAAATGCGAGACAAATAAGACGAAAGGATCTTTTCCTCACATAGAAGACACTGATGTTGTGTATGAAGATGATATTGATAGAGCCAATGTATTGAATACTAGTAATTACTTTGTCGATATCGCAACTGTTGATAATCCAAATGATGAAACTGCAGATGATGATACATTTGTCTTTATTTAAAAACGCCTATGAATAAAAGCATATCAAATTAAAATTTAAAGATTGAATCTTGTATCGTCGGATTATTTGTTTTCGGACATCATACATTTTCGGACGGTGCTATAACGAGGGACGTGGAGCCAAACAGACATTGTAAACATTCTTCTGAATGTTATCTTTATCAAGCGAGTGAGATTATTTACAGTTGTTCATGTTATTCGCGAGAAAACTACGACTGTGTGTTTTGTGTCCGAAAACCATAACCTGAGGATTAGTGTTACATGTTTATACAAAAACCATAACCTGAGGATTAGTGTTACATGTTTATACAAAAACCATAACACGAGGATTAGTGTTACATGTGTTCATACCAGATCGTCACCTGGCCAAAATCAAATATACATATCAAAATACGTTAACAGATGGTACTTGTTATTTCCCTGCCTGGCACTCGGCGTTTAGGGGATACAACAAGAACCGGTCGGCTCGGAATCGGTATACTGTGTCTGAGTGTGACATCCGTGTTAAACAGCGGCATGGTATGTCAGTGGGCTAGCACTATAACAACGGCACGTCCATACCAGTACAAGCAGCCCCACGTAAGTGCCTGCACGCCACTACCAGTCTATGATCATGCACGTCACTATATGATAGACATTAGCTTGAACGCGACACTTCGCCTCATCTCCTCTGGTTTCCAGCTTGAAATCAATGCATGTATTTGAATTCGAAACAACTTTTATTCACATAAACTGCATTTACATAAAAATGTTATGGTTTAAAAACATGAAATAGTCCAATACATACATTTCAAGTGTCCATAAAACCTCACTCACTCACTCACTTAAGTGTCCATACGTTTCGTCTAATAACGTCACACAAGATAATACAGCTTCTGTATAATTAGTTTATCTTAACACAATGTTTTGGTTTATAGTGAAGTCAGATTAATTATGGTCTATGTTCATGGAAAGCCAACACAAGACCCATACATATAGTTGTCACCGTGAAGGATGGTGCTTGTTTTAGGCATGTGATAGGGACAAGGGTATAGTTATGTATCCTCCACATCTGCAAGTGGCGTTTCAGAAGTTGTAGTATCAATGACAACAGAGCTGACCTGTGGGTTTCAACTTCTTAATAAATTCTTTTTATCCCTTGCTTGGTAAAGATACAAGCACGTGTACCCAAAACTAACACTGAAAGAGTAGGCAACCATGTCTTCATTGGGTCTCTGTTTGTTTGTTTATTTATTTGTTGTTTAACGCCGCACTCAGCAATATTCCAGCTATATGACCGCGGTCTGTAAATAATCGAGTCTTGACAAGACAATCCAGTGACTGACATCATGTGAACCGATCCACGAAATTGGGATCCCGTTAGTCGCCTTTAACACAAGCATAGTCATCTGTTACGGCAAGCATGGGTTGCTGAAGACCTATTCTACCCCGGATCTTCACGGGTCCTTGGGGATCTGAGTCTTCATTGATAGCAGACTTGGGTATCTGTGTCTTCCTTGATAGCAGACTTGGGTATCTGTGTCTTCCTTAATAGCAGACTTGGGTATCTGTGTCTTCCTTGATAGCAGACTTGGGTATCTGTGTCTTCCTTGATAGCAGACTTGGGTATCTGTGTCTTCCTTGATAGGAGACTTGGGTATCTGTGTCTTCCTTGATAGCAGACTTGGGTATCTGTGTCTTCCTTGATAGCAGACTTGGGTATCTGTGTCTTCCTTGATAGCAGACTTGGGTATCTGTGTCTTCCTTAATAGCAGACTTGGGTATCTGTGTCTTCCTTGATAGCAGACTTGGGTATCTGTGTCTTCCTTGATAGCAGACTTGGGTATCTGTGTCTTCCTTGATAGCAGACTTGGGTATCTGTGTCTTCCTTGATAGCAGACTTGGGTATCTGTGTCTTCCTTGATAGCAGACTTGGGTATCTGTGTCTTCCTTGATAGCAGACTTGGGTATCTGTGTCTTCCTTGATAGCAGACTTGGGTATCTGTGTCTTCCTTGATAGGAGACTTGGGTATCTGTGTCTTCCTTGATAGCAGACTTGGGTATCTGTGTCTTCCTTGATAGCAGACTTGGGTATCTGTGTCTTCCTTGATAACAGACTTGGGTATCTGTGTCTTCCTTGATAGCAGACTTGGGTATCTGTGTCTTCCTTGATAGCAGACTTGGGTATCTGTGTCTTCCTTGATAGCAGACTTGGGTATCTGTGTCTTCCTTGATAGCAGACTTGGGTATCTGTGTCTTCCTTGATAGCAGACTTGGGTATCTGTGTCTTCTTTGATAGCAGTCTTGGGTCTCCGTTCCTTCTCCCAAATGACCTTGATCTGACTATAGGTTGGAATCCCTGATTTATGACCTTGGGTTGTCAGCAATATGCCTGTGCTCGTTTGTTTCGACAAATGCTTATGCATGCACTATGTGCGCCCCACGGTAACCCTACTCGTCGTGATGGTGCTGTATAAGTTCAAAACAGCACTGAACCCTGCTTAATCACCCACTCACAGGGTAAATGTGAGGTTCAATGTGTGGCTGAAGTCAAGTTTCTAGTTGGAGGAGGTTGGCGATTAATAACTAATAATTTGTCAAGCACAATTGTTGAGAACTGAGTGATTTGGTTCAATGCCACTTCGAACGGCCTTCAGTCATATCAGCATGATGTATGAGGAAAGGTCTCAGACGTTTACCACCCTGGTGAAACAAAGAACACTCGCTACACGTTCGATTACCTAAATACTTCAGAAACCTATATACCTATCTCTTCCATCTTATAATATTATATCACCAGTTAATTTAGGTCATCATTAATCTATTTTGAGTAAGAATTCTGGATGTACAAAGAATGCTTGATTAGAAAGGATATATTTAAGAACTAATTAGCTTTGTCAATTGGACCGTAAAACAATAGCCAGATAACGTTTTCCCTGGAAGATGCAAATACTCACCTCAAGGCCGACTTTATGAGATGTTTTTTTAATTATGAAATAAATGTGACGGCTGATACAAGGTGTGAAAATAAAAAATACGATTTAACACCTTCCATAATCATTACACATATCTGTTATTGCAGGAACCGTGCTGTATTTTAGGTGAGTTGTTATCCTATGAAAGGGAACCACCACGTACTTTACTACGAAATCTCACCGGACACGATCATAAACATGTATTATTGCCGTACCGATGTACAGTCGTGTCCTACCCCTCAGGGTCGAAACCGATCTTCATCTAATCGTGTATGCCCAAGGCTTCTACAGTGTGTTACATCATAATATCCTCACTCTATCAATGGGAGCATCTGTAAAATAATATCTTTATTGCTGGACAAAATAATTTTGTTGCGGTACTTCAATTTGTCACGAGACTCTGAAGCAGGATATGCTTACCTTTTTGCGAACAACTGGTGTCATCATTGATTTTCAGGGATCCATTCATATGATTTGTATCACAGTTTTGACTTTTACGAACCGCCTCCGTGGTCTAGGGGTGGAGCGTCCGCCCGGAGAGCGGAAGGTCCGGGGTTCGATCCCCGGCCGCGCCATACCAAAAGACGTTCAAAGATGGTACTTGTTGTTACCTTGTCTGGCGCTCGGCATTAAGGGGCTATAACAAGGACTGGTCGGCTTGGAGTCAGTATACTGTGTCTGAGTGGGGTATTCATGTTAAACTGCGGCATGGTATCTCAGTGAGCTAGCACTATAAATCGGCATCAGTCCGGACTAGTACAAGCAGCCACACAAACACATACACGTACATGCACGTCGCTATATAAGTGCAATAATCTTGGACGCGACGTTAAACCCAATTTCACCTCACCTCACCTTTGACTTTTACGCCCAGTGGAATCTATTTCATCGGAAAATCGAGACTGGTTATTCTCTGGCGTTGACGTTTTATGTCACTTCACTTTCCTGTATTGTATTGTCCCACTTTTTCGAAGTAATCGTTGTCAGTGAAACTTGATGTTGTGGTGATGTCATCATAAGCCATCATTACTTACAGGATTATCACACATGATATAATATAAATTTTACTTTTTTTATTATCTTTCCATTCCATGTTTGAATTGAACTTAAAATCGCTCACTTTTTCTAGTGCCATTTGGTCTTATATTTTATAGCTACCATTGTAATAGTAAATTATTTAATATTCATTCTTCAATATTTAATAGTGACTGGTTCTGGAATATCATGTAGGGATACAGGGGATATTAGATTTGGTTTCGAATTTCCTGACATTGAGTTTCCATGATAACTGACAACATGCATAATAAACCTGCATATTGTAAGTTCCAATGTGATACTAACGAGGTCTACGAGCTGAATTGGTTTGTAAACCAAGCGAGGGCTGGACGATCGAGGAGTGTACAGGAAGGGTCAGCTCATAACATCCCGTACATAAGTGAAAAATATATTTTATGACATCGGAATATCTAAGGATTGCTCAGCAATTTGTTACTGTTTTCACAATAACTCCCTGATATGGGATTCAAACTCACTATCATAGATTTCTGGCGTGCCCTAGGGACGCAACTGTGGACAGCGAATTTAGGTGCCTTAGACAGCTAGGCCACCCTGGTAAACTCGCCAGGATGATGCCTCGGTCTTACGTCACGATGTTTCGTTATATTTCAAAATGACATCATTTTCAATGACGTGCATGATGTCATATAAAATCCACTAAGTGAAGATTGTGACGCATAGAAACATTCTTTCGCTGCATATTCACTGTGTCCTTCAGGATCTCAGGAATACCTAGCAAGATAAGGTTATTGTGTGTAGGATAGAACACGACTCCGAGGTTATGCTTGGAGATGTGAGGCCCGAGGCGAAAGGGGAGAGATACTGGAAGACCGACAGCGCGAAGTGCTCGAGGTCTTACCCTGCCGATCGCCGAGGGTGTTACATCCCTAGCATAACTGAGGAGTCTTTAATCTATCTTAGAAACCGTTGGGAAAAATCTATTTAGTTTAGGTATACAGTTTACTTTATGAATGATGTGACATACACTCTTCAAAAAATGAAACGCACAGGTAGTATTTAGTTCATTGAACCCGACTACACAAAAATCCGGTATATAAATTGGATATATGTTATTGGAAAATGTTGGTGGCCTGATATTCGACAAACTGTGCGTCAAAACGCAGCCATTGTCGATTTGAAATGTCTTAAACGGCATTTTTTTCACACTTGTTAAAAAATGTCATGGAGGAAAACAGTAAAGCAAAATGAGCGTTGGTGCCATGGAATTTGAGAAACTAGAGACGAGTGTGGTTTAGCGATGAATCACGGTTTCTTCTTCACCGGCGAGGTGGAAGACAACCTGTTTAATCTCGTCGAAATGAGCGTTTTGTCCCACATCGTGTACGAGTACATTCGACAAATTCGGTTGCGGTAGTGTCATGGTGTGCGGGGCCATATCCTACACCACGAGATCTGACTTGGATGTGGTTCAGGGGAATTTGACAGCAAATCGCTACATGAGTCAAATTCTTCAACTTCCAAAATTTCATATTTGTATCTATGTTATTAAATTAAATACATCTCTTAGGTAGCATAAATTTACTAAAAATCTACCTGTGCGTTTCTTCTTTTGAAGAGTGTATGTCGATCGTTTTCCTAATATTATGCAACAAAAACATTTAACACATATAAGTTTCTTGTAAAGCAACCAGATGCATCCAAATATGTGCTGCACGTGCAAGGACATAGGACGTTTTACAAAAGACAACGTGTTCCGCTGCGTTACATCATGCACTGCCAACGAGCTCACAGATATTTCTTTCTTAAACCAGTAAGACAACTAAATCTTCAATCTATTGTACACGAATCACAACCTCAATAAAAAACAAACAAGAATTTTTCATTTAGCTTATATTTTCACTTAAATCAACCAATGCAACCATTTTATTGAACGTTATTATTAAACTAAAAGTGCCCAAACAGCCCTAGGAGTTTGAAAACATTCGGCTTTTCCGAATTCCACAATATCACAACGGCGCAGTCTGGAATGATTAATACTTATTTGTTTTTATTTTACTGTTTTTGTGTAGGTACATAAATATGATTAGTTTACGGCTTGAACTAGGGGTATAACGCTAACCTCATGTTCAGTGCATTGCGCTACTCTTTGCCATGATATGAGTATTGTATCACGAAGTCAATACAAAATGATACACGTATATTTTTGGGTGACGTGGATGACAGTTCCGTGTGGGTGACAGTTAACGTAAAATACTGTTTTCTGTCATTATGTTCAAGAAATATCAAGCCACGTCTTCCTTGACCTATGTCACTCTGGACTTTCACGAAACATTTCAGATTTTTATCAACTGACAACAAAATCTTTACCACATAAATTTGGCCATAAATCCAGAAATCTTATTTCAGATTGGAGCACAAAGTTACATAAATATTCTAAACAATTTAGAGAAAATATATACGCCCCCCCCCCCCCCCCCCCCCCATCCCCACACGTCTGAAATCTGCAACTCTGCACACACAATATGCAATATGAGTATCTACAGAAAAATGTCACTTTCTTTACATCGCTTGAGCATTAATGTGATGATCATGAAATATCTATATATTCCAGAAAATGGTTAGGAGTTTTTAGAAGATGAACTTATGATATTATCACATAGCTTGTTAAAATAAGGAGAAAACATTCTCGAGAGGTACTAAAAAGTACATATTCTAATATATTTACATACTTGATTATTTATTTTAACAAGGGTATAACTGTTAACAATATCAAATAATTGTGTGTATCAACATCCCCGCATGACGGGTGTTGTTACACCTCACATTGCACTATAAACAATGGCACCATTTATCACTGGCTCAGGTTACAAATGTACAAATAAACAAGTAAATCTGATCAATGACACCTGCAGACAGACTTATACAAATTATCAAAATGTGTTCAAAATGTGTTTAAGATTGTACAAGTTATCAGATCACATCTGCGTAAACATAAATATTCCAACAAGTGTCACTTACTAGATTTACTTCAATCAAACATGCAACGCCAAAAACATTTTCAAGTCGTTTGCTGGGATTTGAATCACGGACCTTCTCATCTAAGGTTGTAATCTTCGTTCACATGACCAAAGAGTTTAACCCTTTTGACAAGGTAAGGGTTGCCATATGTGGGCTGACTCCACACCCTGCTTCATTATGCTGTTACTGAATGCATCAGTATATTGCTAAGTTCCATTTCTGAATAGGATAAATAATTTATAATCTATTTGGTTTTTTCCCATGTTGCACCAGGCAATGAATCAATGCGTCCCTGATTTGATTTTCATGACTTAAACACGTGGTCCCCCATAACAACATAAGAGAGGTTAAGACAAAGCCGTTCCAAGCATGATTTCATCAGCTCCATGTACAATAAGAATCCTGAGCTAAAGACTTGACTGCCTGTAACATACATTAATATGATTCTAATTACAGTAAACTACGTTTATAACAAACACGCTTAACCCGAACTGACCGATATAACGAACTTAAGTTTTAGTCCCTGTCATTTGTTGTATATATGCTGTATATGCTTATAACGAACAATGGTTACAAACTATAACTGGTGGTCCCTTTGTGTTCGTTATAACCATAGTTTACTGTACTTGTGATACTTGCTGAGTTGGAGTCATGTGAAAAATCAAGGTGTTTCAATACAAATTTCATTCTGAGAGATCGTATTTAGAGAATAGACAACACTGACCAGTAACAATAGATAACAGGCGCTAACCAGGCGACAGGTAGACAATGCTGACATGCATGGACAACTGAAAGCAGCTAATTCCAGGAGCAAGTCAATATACATGAGCTTAATACGTTAACATAGTCGCAAATTTGACAACACGATTCACTAACTGTTCTGTTGAAGCTGCTGCTATTGCATTCAGCCAGACTTTATCTTGTACAATCATGGATTGAAAAGTTGAAATGCAAATAGGTTTCTAAGATGTTGGGTGAAAAAATGTATATTTACATTTTGATTCATTTAGGGAGGAGGTGAACGTTGAGCACTTCGACAGAAATCCCCTCCATGAATCGACATGATGGACATGATGGACAGTACACAACCTGACTAAAAGTACACAGCTGGTTCTTTTTGGTCCTACTCTTACTGAGATGAGAGTTGTATGAGATCAACACAAATCTGAAGAAAGTTTTGGACATTTAAGCCAACATTTTGTCCCACATGAGGTTCTCATATTAAAGTACACATATATACAACAAAGGTTCAATTGCGAGAAATCCACTCAAAATGATTCTACATGATAGAAATATGTACAGATCTTAACTCACAGATGTGCCAGTTCCACGCAAATACCTGGTACCTTCACTCTTTGATTGACCCTAAGGGGCCGATCATTTGATATTCTGGTGGGTATTTGGGATTTTGTATCGAGATTATATGTATATTTTTCAGCAACAGCTACAAAACCAGAGTATTTTTTAAAACTTTGACCCTGATTCCTGTAAAGAAAAAACCTTGCAACAATGTAATTTGTGTGGCAGGCAATTTTTTTTCAACAGTCCGAAGCCTGTTTACCCTTGTCAAGAATTAATGTGGACAATGTCTTTTCTTCGACAAAATCCCAGTTACTACTGATAATATGTGGACAGATAAAGTTCAAGCAGTGTTCAAGTAGTAGAAATGGATAGACGAGAAATGTGACGAGTATCGGATACATACAGCATCCGGAAATACAATGTATGCTGTGACTCTAATGGTGATTAGAGGTAAGGATATGTGAACCTCTGTTGTTCTTGAAAGACTAGTTGATAGACTGGTGACAGTTTTCTCCACGATGTCTTATTGGCATTTCAGATATTAAGGGTTTTTTTAATTATTGATACACACGTTACCTAATACTGCTTTAAATGAGTAGCTGGTGGTACTTTTTCAACCAATATTCTATTCTATATTTGTCCTGATTTGTATTTTATGTCCTTTTATCATTCTAAAACTGAAAGTATAATATATAGCTTTCACTCCATAAGAGGCGAAACACACTCATATTGAAATATTGATAAAAACTCAATGTTTACGTGTCATAGCATAAAGTATCACGTAACAATATGGTTCAAAAGAACTAATATATCTTAAGCACTGTATTTCATTCATAACATATGTTGATAATAATTATCATGCATTGTGTCAATGTCGAACTGTGAGTCAGTGGTAAGATACATGCTTATCGAAGTCATACGTAAAATGTTCCCAATAAAGAAATTAGTTTCAATAATGAGACATTTGCTTTTCTGAGTGTAATAGATTACTATAATTGTGTTTCCCTTTCGTATTTCTTTAAAAAAATGAAAATAATTGGAAAGTAAAAAGGGCGCCATGTTAACAGACGTGATGCACGTGTACAATGTTTTCAGTATTGTTCGAAAATTATGCACATTTCACTTTTCGCTGACAAGCTAGGAATTTCAGAAGAACAAAGGAGTGTTGTTAGTTTCATCTTCGGAACACTGCTGAAGATCTAAAACACAAGTTTACATAAATTGCCTTCTTCAGTTTGTCCATGTATGGACACTTCAATTGCACCTCATGATCATTAGTGAGAATGAGAGTATTAAACACATGCACGATGGCCTATGGATATTTCTTATGATTATGGAATGGGTTTTAGCCAATGAACTGTAGTCATACTCATAACGTAATCAACACAAATCAGAATATGCATGTATCTTTATGATATCTAGGCTAACACTTCTCATATTAAAGTACATGCAACAAAATACACTGCATTGTTCAAATCTGCACTGCAGTAAATTGTTAAGATATTTCCAAATTTTGATAAAAGCTGATCAATGTTTCAAAATGAAATCTGGCTTTAAAATTGGGTAGCTAACTTCCGCCCAATACACAATATGTTTTTCCAACAATGTTTCGTTTGGCAAGTATTCAAATGTTTTCAAAACTGACAATCACCAAGAGAGATAATCCGGCAAAGGAGATCATCCATATTTGCCAGGGGAGGCAACTCTAAGTCTGCTGCTCCTCTTGGTCCTCGTCCTGCCTGTTGGTGTGTTTGGACAGTGTTGCACTGACTCGCAACATGCTCTCAATCTGGGACATCTGTTCTTGGAGTTCCTTCACGACTATCTTTATGTTCGTTATGTCCCCTTGTATTCTTTCCTGGCCCTTCTGAACCTCATTCTGAGGAAGAATATTCACATGTCATGAATCAACCATCTTTCAGCATGCCTCATTATTTATAATTTCAGTCAGAATGTAACGTAAGATTATAAGGGCCTTTACAAGCAGATAAAACAGTTCATGTAAATTAGGTTAATTGTTTTCAAAACATTTATTCCCCTGTCAATGTTTTTCCCCAGATGCGGTAATGAAATGCAAGGAGGGCTCTGAACCTACTTTACTCAACAGGGAAACACGACAGCTCTCTCTCTCTCTCTACTCACCAGCTCTGGATTGAGAGCCTTCTGAATGGCCTGAGCAGACCTGGAATGCTGGTAGTTCAACAGCCTCCGAAATGGGTTACCAAGCCACTTGTTTGGTGTCAACGTTCTGCATCGGATGTACGTCTTCCGCCTAATGAAGTCGGGCAGGGATTTTTCTACGTCCAATGCCAAGTCAACCTACAGAAAGAATACAGAATCAGTTGTATTATATCCATCTGACAGACCACGATGACAACTTCACGTGAATAAAAGGCATGGCCCTTCTGTTTCATATTGCGACACACAGATACATATAATAATTCAGATTATTTAAAACAAGTTGACGGAAGTCTGTAAATAAATTAGTCTGGATCAGACAATCTAGTGATGACACACAATAAACCAAGTCACCGAACCCATGACCACACGATCCACCAAGTCGCCTGGTCAGCCATCGGAGACCTTACCAACGTAACATAAAGTACCCAGTTCTGTCAGAATGTCCCAATACCTATTATGAAGGTATCAAGAGTCAATGGATTCGGACTATATCACGATATCATGTTTGTGAATCACTTTCCAATAGTGATGATACGAGATGTTTAGTGCAGAAGTATTAGTTGTAAACAAAAACACAGCATGTATCAATGTATCTATTCACATTATCTAAGAGATACATCGAGAGAGGACTGTATGGATTCTCACTGTAGGAAGAGGTCGCAATTAAGCTAGGATGTTGCTCATACTATAAATCACTAGGACCAGGCTAAATTATTTACAGGTCGTTGTGATGTAGCTGGAATATTGTTGACTGCTGCGTTAACAACTAACAAACAAACAGTGGAACAAATGTTTTATTTTCCAGTATTGCTATGTTCATTCTTGAAATGGCTAATCCACCTCATTGCCGATATATGCCACCTACCTGCATAGCCATTATTTTGAGGGCAGCCTGACCCTGCACAGACTGGATATCATCTACAGCTAAACCAACCTGGGAGGGACAGACAGACATGTAACTGTATAGAGGGAAGTTTGTTTATTTCGTTGAGTGGTCTGACAGAACTGTGAACAGGTATTTTCACATTCTGCGACATTAAGAGACAAATTATCTACTTTGCCAGGCCACACGATGATAACTTGTTATATGACAAGTATAACCAAACATATATTCTTTTTAAATTACTACATATGTTTTAGTGTCTCCAACCTAATGTCTGATATTTCGGCGGCGTCATGTTTATTGACGTTAACGTCGTGGTGACAACTGAATGTTTTTTAAGGAGTGACAAAAAACTTCATTGTCATTCCCTCAGAAAATCTTGGCATTCCTAACAAGTTTGGAATACACAATTTTATTCTGCTAAGAAGGACTGGGATGAATGATCAGATTAGCTACAAAAGGATTAGCTACAGAGGAATGTATTAAAGCTGCCTACTGCCTGAATGCAATGTCACAACTATCAATTTTTCTCTCATGTGAGAGGTTTTACATGTGTGCGGTATTCGTTAAATCCGTCTCGTAAGTGTTGCAATTAAAAGTATTGTATGCACAGTTATAAATATGGCGCTGAACATGAAAAGCATTTCGCGGAATACAAAAATAAACTGCTTAATAGTTTTATTAATTCGGGTTTCAATGTTTAAGAGTCGATGGATCTCTAAACAATTTCTATCAAAATCCATAAATCTGTTCTTTCCATCAAGTTGTACAAGAACCTAGCAATAACCATTTGATAAAACCTTAATCATAGCCATTTGAGTTATTGCCATGTTTTACTCACGAGCAAGTTCATGGCGATGATTGACATGAGGATGAGGAAGATAACGAAGAGAAGATAGGAAGCTTCAGGAAAGAAGACTCGATCACTTTTGTCTGCTGCCTCAACTGATGTTGCCTTCCATTGCTCATTGAATATGGAATTAAAATCAATCTCGCCCATCATCATGACTCCTGTTTTGATCATTGCACTCGGGACATTTTGGAACGCAATCTGAAACGACATTCAACATCATTAATAGTATTTTAAAATTTGCTTTGCAATTCTCAGCTTTGATACAATGTAGGATAGATTATTTGCCAACCTGATTCTGGAACAAGGTGTAGAAGCCGAGTGAGAAGGCGACGATGAAGAGGAAGAAGACGACGAAGACCTGAATGACGGTGACGAAGACCTCTGTAAACATGACGATGAAGATACCAAACATGGGGTACTTCTGCATGAACAGCGCCAGCACCATCCACGCCAGGAACACAGACACAGCCCCCAAGGACCACTGCCAGTCCTAGAAACAAAAAGTCAGCTCTTGTTGTGAAGAAAAAACATGTGCTTGTTGCAGGCTCATGACAGTTGCCACATCATGTCAGAACGTGGACTTGGCAGCTAATGATTTCAATTCCGCTACTTGTGACTGCCAAAATTCATCATACTTCTACTAACCTGTTGGTCTTATAATCACAGGTAACTTTTCCTTTGTTGACAATAACAACCTTTGTCATTTATTCAAATATGAACCAATATCACGAGCAGCTCCTAAACATTGGGCTCACGTTTTAATAATCATCATGGATGCTGTCGAAGCATATGCCAAAAATTGGCCCAAAAGAAAAGATTAATCGGTTGAATGTCTTTCGGAGTAGATTAAGTCAGTGCGTGATGTTGTCATTGGTAGAATTCACAACTCGAAAAAGAGGAAACAGAGCTGGAATAAACCCATTCTGTCCCAGCCAACTTTCATCCAAAGTCTGGGATGCCCTACATGAAAAAATTGTGGTTATTCCCACTGACAAGGCCTCAAATAACATAACCTTTATATGAGCATCACTACATTTAATGTTTGTATAAAAGATTTTGGTGTAAGTGACTTGTCACATGATGCCACATACAAGGACAGTAACTATGAGGTCAGAATGTTAACTGAGGAAGAAATCTGCCAAAACCACGCATCAGTACTATCAACTCTTAAACCTGAACACGTGTCCATTCCTCTTTTGTTCTGGATTCCAAAGCTCCATACAATTTCCACTGAATTACCCACCTGGACTAGAAATAAAAGACACAGGTGAATGCAACTCATCTGTTTCATATTTAGACCTATGCATTAATACTCAAAATGACAACAAGAAAAAACTCTCCACAAAACGAAGGATGACTTCAACGTTCCAATAGCCAACCATTCCTTTATGTCGAGCAATATTCCAGCAGCTTCGGCCTTTGGTGCCTATATTTCACAAAATTTGAGGTACAATCGAGCATGCTCTTTCTACGAAGATTTCAAAGAGTGTCATAAGACTCTTGCTCTCGAAGTTGTTTTAAAAAGGTTACAGCATTCAAGGCCTTTGTAAAGCTTTCAAAATGTTTTATGGTAGACATGTGGAGAACCTTTCCAAATTTGACGCATCAGTGACGAAAATGATATCCGATGCAATTCCCTATTATGACTTGTACCATATGTTCCCGTGGTTTTTTTTCGGGCGAACAATTGACTACCCTTGCATGTGTTTATGATGGGTGACACCAGTGTGGCAGGATATGCTCTCGATTTGCGAATACTTGGTATCATCCCTAATTGATAGTGATTCATAAACACATGCTTATGACATAGTTGGAATCGTATAATGGACTCTGCTATTGGTAGATATTTCTTTTGAATATGGAAATGGGTTTTGTCACGTTTTCATTATTTGAACAGTTTTGCGGTCATATCACTGCCTGTTGTTTAGTCTTGGAGGAAAGCCAGAAGTGATGCAGGTCTTAGACGTTTTCAAATTTGGTGACACCCATGATAAGATGCCGACAAGCTTGGATATGATGCTGACAAGCACAGAATCACAATCAGGCGAATGTGAGATTTAAACCCAAGATGTTAGGAATCTGGCAGGCCCAGGGACTAATGTTTGCACTGCGTATTTGTGTACTGTAGATGTCTAGGTCAACCATACCCCCAGATCTTACATAACACGAACTCCTACAATGACATCCTCATCCTCACCAATCTGAAGCCTGTTTCCTTCTGACAGTCATTGAAGTCAATAACGAGGAGTAGAGCTGAGACATAAGTAATCCACTCAATCAGATTCGTCCAGCTGAAGTACGACAGCTTGGCTTGATAGATTTGTAGCAGCTGAAACAAATATTCTTACATTGTATATATGGGATTTCATAAGACACACAGAATGTATTGACAGAGATAATTCAAGTGAATATTTCCAAGAAAAGGTCACAAGTGAAAGTATGGCGAGTTTCAGGTTGATGTGAAGTACGTGTGATTATGATGTAGCCAAATTATTGGACCTGGAGACCCATTAAAAGTGGATGGTTAATCGGTGATGGTGGGGGTGACTTATGCTTTCATTTATGACAAATTGTCATGAACCCCTGAATAAAGAGATGCAAACATATATCTGAGGGATATTGGGATTCGTTGTCAAACCAATCCAGGGAATGAAGGACAAATTCAGGAAAGATCCAACATAACTTCACCTCTTTCAACAAGTGTAAGACAGCTAATACCATGATGACATTTTTAGCTCTGACAGCAATTAAAAGTTGTGGATAGACTGTAGTCAGCTGGTCACATGATCCCGAGGAAATGGCAGCGGCATCAGTGTTATTACTGAAACATAAAAATAACCACCTTGGTCAATGTAGAGAAGGGGCCACTTCATCACATGAATAATGACAGGTCCTATTTTCTGTTTATGTTTTGTTATACATCATAATAAATGCTATGACCACAAGCTCCCGCGGTAACACATCAAACACAATGTACATAGCAGGTGGTAAGTATTTACTTATTTACCATACAGACGTTCCGTTTTCACAAGCGTACTAAGCGTGAAGTTAGTTTTGTCCCAAAATACTGATTGTTTCAGGATTATTGGAGTACAGTTTTCAAATGGTAGATTGATGGGGGAAAAGAGACTGACAATGGCGCTGTATGATCAGGAACCTTCCAGTCCAGGGATTCAGACTAGTTCCCATTTGTTTTAAATGACTGATCATTGTCTGAAATGTCCTAAAGATTATTTCAAACTAAATTATAATATTGAAGAATTTCCTATGTAAACGTTTTAACATCCAATCACTGCTAGTCACAGATAGATTGCTCTAATATATGCTCCATGAATGGGCCAAACTTTCATTTCCAATATGGCTTCTGTAATAGCTTGTTTCCAAACACTAACTTAGAACATGGTGGTGGGGAGTGCCAGTACCTGTTTGTTTTTTATTTAATGCCAGTCAGCAATATATCAGCTTCATAGAACACCAGCCTGTAGATAATCTAGTTTTGGGTATGGTTAAACGAGGATACTATGGGGTAATGCACTTACAAGTTATATGGTGGTCGGGTCAACACGATGTATACCGTAAGGAACGTCAGGAACACCAGGTAGAAGAGAAAGGAGAGGTAGTACAAGACACTGCCGAATGTGTTCCACTTGTGATTCAACACGGACACGACGAGAGGATGAGCCAGCAGGCCCTTTCGACTCAAAGTCACCTGCAGAGTCAACAACAACACTGTAATCTATCTAACCCAAGTTTCACCCCGCCCAGTGGTACATTCATCCCCGTCCAGTGGTACATTCATCCCCGCCCAGTGGTACATTCATCCCCGTCCAGTGGTACATTCATCCCCGCCCAGTGGTACTTTCATCCCCGCCCAGTGGTTCCTTCATCCCTGTCCAATGGTACATTCATCCCCGCCCAGTGGTACTTTCATCCCCGCCCAGTGGTTCCTTCATCCCTGTCCAATGGTACATTCATCCCCATTCCGTGGTACATTCATCCCCGTCCAGTGGTACATTCATCCCCGCCCAGTGGTACATTCATCCCAATTCAGTGGTACATTCATCACATTCTGAGGGTCATTCATCACAATTTAGTGCATCATTCATCACCAATCAGTGGGACGTTCATCACTATTCAGTTGGTTATTCGTGGCCATTCAGGGGTACTTTCATTTTCATTCAGTGGATCATTCATTACCATTCAGTGGTACTTTCATCCCCGCCCAGTGGTTCCTTCATCCCTGTCCAATGGTACATTCATCCCCATTCCGTGGTACATTCATCCCCGTCCAGTGGTACATTCATCCCCGCCTAGTGGTACATTCATCCCCGCCCAGTTGTGCATTCATCCCCATGCAGTGGTACATTCATCACATTCTGAGGGTCATTCATCACAATTTAGTGCATCATTCATCACCAATCAGTGGGACGTTCATCACTATTCAGTTGGTTATTCGTGGCCATTCAGGGGTACTTTCATTTTCATTCAGTGGATCATTCATTACCATTCAGTGGTACATTCATCCCCGTCCAGTGGTACATTCATCCCCGTCCATTGGTACATTCATCCCCGCCCAGTGGTACATTCATTCCGATTCAGTGGTACATTCATCCCCATTCTGTTGGTCATTCATCACCATTCAGTGGTACATTCATCGCCTTTCAGTGGTACATTCATCACAGTTGAGGGGAACTTTTATCAACACACCTGTTTACTCTACCTACCATTATCATGAGGGGGTGGTTCATCTTGAGTTTGTTGGAGTCTGACGTGTACGGCTTGACATTTGTCAGTAACCTTCCGAATTCATCAAACGTCCCATAATCTAAAAAATATTTTCTTTTATTAAGAATTGCACAAATTGAACCAAACAATTATGCCGTTTTCACAAATATTATACTATGTCTTTAACATACATTTTTACCTTGATTCAGATTCCCAATCAGTTGAAAATATCTCACATTATCCCCATTCCCTAGAAAGCCAAGTAATTCACGATTATAGACCGGTAGCCCTCGTCAATCACAATGAAATGTTTTGAACGCATTGTTAAGCAGTTCTTACTCCTTGACGTCAGAGGCAAGTTTGACCCGCTTCAGTTTGATTACAGGTCAAAGCGGGACGTAGAACATGCAACAATAAGCCTCCTGAGCAGAATATATGAACTTTCAGAAACACCCAAATTCTATGCACGTGTACTTTTTGTAGATTTTTCATCTGCTTTTTATAAAATACAGCTACATTTAATGATTCAAAAACTTTTAGATCTTTCTGCAAATAGGTTTATCATTAAATGGATTGCCAGTTTTCTCCGAAAAAGAACTCAGCTTGTCATTGTTAATCATTGTCCATTCCACATGAAGCATATCAGCACTGGAGCCCCAAAAGGCTGTGTCCGGTCACCTGTTTTATTCACTATCTACTCCAATGACTGCAAAAGTACCCATGCCTACTGTTCCACTGTCAAGTTTGCAGACGACGCTGCACTTGTTGCTCTACTCACCGACTCAGAAACTGCTTTGGTACCACTTACCTTTCTTTATGAAGACGGTGTTTTGAAACTTGCCAGCAAAATTGTGAATGATTCGATGCAAGATCTGAATCATTACTTCACATATCTCCCTTCATGTTAACATCTTAAGTACTAATCTTCTAATCTGGTTTCTGGCCACTATTTTAAAGAAGTCCTGCACTTTGATTCATAAGTAGCTTTTCAATATTTTATTACCCAATTATACCTTGTCAAAGCATAGTGCTATTGTCGTTTTAAAGTCATTCACATCTTGTTGCATTACATGTTAACCTGCCTTTGTGTCTGTATTAATGTTACATTATCTTTACGTCTGTTCCAAATGTATACCAAATTTTGAAAAATCCGCAGTGATTAATTAGAAATTCTTCTCTGGGGTGACTCTTTGAATTAAACTTCTTATATTCTATACTGTGACAGACCTGCATAAATAGTGATATTTATGAAAAGATTAAGAAAAACAACAACAAAGTGTCAATATCATCGAATATCCCTGCTCGTGCACTGACCTACTTCCAGCATCATTGCAGGTACCACGCCAACTGCGGCAGCACATCCGAAAGTCAAATAGTTTCTCCTACCCATTCAAATGTAAACCTTGTGAGGTACTCAAGACATGGTATGAGAGGAGGCTGGGCGGGCCACATCCCAGAGGAGAATTATCCCCAATTACTGTTGAATTTTCAATGTAATTTTTGCATATATTTTTCATCGCTCATTGTATAATCCCCTGATTCCCATAGAGTCTTCTCTGATGGTGGTGGGGCATGCCTTATCTATTCAATGAGCTGTGTGATGTCCTTGTTACAATGAGCGAACCATGAACCAGTTTGGATCATAGAGTTACTATTGTAAGGAAGACAAAATAAACTTGGCTCCCAACTTTGAAACACGTGTTGTCTGCACCAATATTCCCGGATAGCTCAGTCCATTACAAATGAGGGGATGGACGGAATTTGAAATCTTTACCTGTTAACCAGCTTCAGTGCACTGTAGTGGACTTTTGTATTTGGGTACTTGTGTGTCAGGACAAACAACACATGAAATGTGGGTTAATGAATCAAGGGTATGTAAGCAAAAGAAACCCGATGCAGCACTGTCTCGATGGAGGACCACTCAGCCAAAGTGAGCACGCTCAACAGAGTGCGCGTGAAGTGCCTGATAAAGGAACTCGAATGGCGCCAAACAGCTAAAGAGCAGACCTTTTAGATTAGCAGCTTTGCAGTGAAAGCTGTAGAGGTCGCCACCCCTCTAACGGCATGGCCGTTTCATCGAAATCAGACTTGCATCCGTCCCAGGCTCTGGTTTGCTTGGTGGCAAGATTCAAGGGGATTGTTTTGGGAAAGGGAAGTTACCAACCACCTGGCTCACATACTGAAACCCAGGCCAATCCTCGGGCGCCTGTGAGTCGGTAAGGGAAAGATGGCACACAGAATTAAAGTAGGCCCTGTATACAGGAACCCAGAGCTGTTGGGCTTGGAGAATAAAGGATTCCTCCAGGCTTTTATCGCGACTCAACAGGTAGGCGAACTTCAGTTGACCAAGATAAAGGCTGAGGACCCAAAGTGCCCTCAATGTGCCTCATTATACGTCTACGACACAACTGAGGAATCCGACTGAGCCAGAGCCTCCCCCTCCGACACTTGCGGATGATCTTACTCGATCTACGCAAGGTGTAACTCCTCCAATGATATTTCTAGCATCGATGTAAAGTAAATGAACAGCTTGTCTTAACGTGTTGTGAAAGTGGGTAGACAGGAACATTGTGCCTCCTGATGACAAGGTGGTGATTATTTGTGATTCGTACCACTCTCATGGTCACGCTATCTGCTAGGTTTGTCTTAACAGGCATAGCAAAACCAAAAATAGTCAACATGTCGTTTGGGATCTTTCTGAATAGCATGTACAGTTGCCATATTTGACTGACTGTGAAGTTTGGTTACACTCCGTATGACTAACATACGATAGCTGCAAAATGTTATGTCTAATTTTTCATCGGCACACAGTGATTTAAGAGACGTAACACACCTGAATTTGATCCAGTTTCACTTGAGGTCTCTGGTTTTGAGGCCAGCCAATTTGCATATACATCATCCAGGAACTCATAGTTGAACGTGATTTCATAGCCGGGTCGCTCTGGGTTCTTCTGAGCTCCATAGCTCAGGCAGCGATCAAACACTCGCTTTGCCACATCTGGTTAATGAGAAATAATTGCTGATTAACCCGTATAGACACTAATAAAATGATACATCTCTGGATAGTGCTATGTTGCAGTGTATTTTGTAACTATATTTCCGATTACTGTAAGTGGCAGCAAATTGATTGAGGCGCTCGTACAATGTTGAGTTATGGTAGTGAACTTGATTTAGAGTGACCTCTCTTGGTTGTGTACAGTAAAAACTCCGTCCAAGTACGTGACACCTTTGTTAACCTCCCGGAATAGAGAGCTCGACTGTGAATGCATACGATTCAAGGCGGCATTTTTATCTAAAAGTGCGAGACGAGGGCGATTCGAGGCCTTCATTCCACAACCTTGGACTTATCTACTTGCCCTGTACGGATGGGATACCTATCGGGACACTCCGACTGTTCTGCCTGCTTCGGAGCACATGCTTCATTCAAGACATTCAACTGTGACAAATTTTGGACATTCGTGAGTGCACTGTCTTGTGTAGTAGGGCATATTTTTAATTGCTGCAGCTGCATTTTTTTGTTTTTGACCCATTGTATTGCCTTTTCTGATTGTAAACCTATTCCTGTGTATTTTAATTCGTGGATTGTTCATTGATCTTGTGTGTCTATTTACTGATTTAGTTCTGTAGATACTGATTTCTTGGTTAACCTTCGTGTTTCGATTTGGGAATCAGCACGTAACAGTTGAGAGATAGACCCCACTAACACCACGCCACAAACCTGCTTTGGTGAATTAAAGCCGACCCTTTATTTTGTGATCAAATATACAACTGAAAAATGAGGTTCAAAGATGAAACCTTATAACCAATCTCATCGACATGAACCAAAGGTCATTGAACAAGTCAGTCCGCCACTACCTAGCATTTGTAACAGGATCTATTATTCTGGTGATTGAATATTGGGTACGACAATGTAGGAGACTGCTTTAATGATCAGCTGATAGAGTCGAACCTGGCATCTTCCTGATGAGCTTCCTCATCGGTGTGTCTAGATGTCCTGTGTTCAGGTTCAGTGATGAGTGTCGCAACGCATCCTTCCAAACTTCAGAGTTGATAATCACCATGGCAACATCACTGTCATGAAAACACATGAACACATATCAGTGAACTTGACGTTAGTGAGGGCTGTAACTATTCACCGACCGTTCATTGCATCACTGCATCGTTAAGCATTGTTATACCATGCCTCCTTTGTCTTTGACCGGACATTAACTAATTCAGTTGTTATTTAAGCACCATGTGGCAATGACGGAACTTCTTTTTTCCCCCTATCATTTCCCTTGATGATAGAACAATTCACGAAAAACGTGTGTCGCCAGCAGGATTCGGACCTGGGAAGTCCCCACCGAAGGCTAACGAATCATGGAAGAAATGTTATGACATTAACAACTAAATTATCTGCCGGGGAAAGGAAACTATACACATGTCTTTCTATTAATTGGCTTAGTTATTCAAGATTTCACTAAGAATAGGTTACCATATTGCATGTGACAATATTATCTACGTATTAACAATTTATAACAATGTGAGTTACTGTCACAATAATTATGTTTTATGTTATGGTTGGCATGAAAATTTATTTTTATTTTGATAATCGTGATAAAACAAAACCTTCAAAATTAAATAACTTGAACTCACTTGTTGTGGTTTTCAATGGCGATACTAAGACTGTTTAGACCCTCGGAGTCCGGCAACGTGACATTTGCACCCCATTTAAGGAGGAGGCTTACTACCGCGGCGTGACCATTGCGACTTGCAAGATGAAGTGGAGTGGTCTGCAGTAAATGTGCAGAGTGATTGAGTGCTGGCATATGCCGGCAGGCACACCATAAATGGCATCCGCAATAGTATACCTATGTTTGTTTTCTATTTGATGTCTATAACAGTGAATGTGTCACTTTAATACCCTATAAGCAACAATGCTTGGAACATGTTGGTACTTCATCTACGATCATGTTAGGCATTTCTTACGACTGAGGCAGTGTTCTCCACTTTGATGGCAATGCTTACAAAATCATTTCTTGAAACTGATTCATTGATTACATCCTTAACTTGGAATCTAAACTATGTTATATCCATTTTCGCAGTATATCCCTGTGCGCGCCAATACTGCACTGCCACACTCTCGACAGAAAAGTAATTAAAAGCAAATAATATCCCCCAACTGTACATGTCGATGGTCGACCTGGTCTCTTGTACAGTTGACGGCTATTTGAAGCTGACCTTATTCATATCTATGTTGTGAATGGGTGCATCATGTTCCAGTAGGATTCGGCATGCCTTCAAACATCCTTTGGATGCTGCCAGATGCAGGGGGGTCGACTCATCATAAAGTCTCTTCCTAGAAACCAAAGAAGGAAGTATGTGAGAATGAGTTTCTCTCAAAGAGATTTCTGAGAAAGGGGTTCATCAAAAAAGTTTCTCAGAAAGGGGTTCACAAAATAGTTTCTCAGAAAACAGTTCAGTAATAGGTATTGAGGACAGACAAGAGGTAGACTTTTGTGAAAAATAGGTTCTGACAATAGGAAGACGAGGTTTGTTCTATATTGCTTCTCAAATCTTGCAGAAGTGTGTTAGATACTGCCTCAGAGAACTGACATAAGAAATGAGTCAAATATTGCTCTGATAACTGAAAAAGAGGGCTGTCAGAAATAGGCATGCTATATGAACATAATTTATTTATATAAGCTATAAAGTAACAACTCTTTATGGAGATGAGTCATTAAAAACAAATAAGTTTTTTTCTGTTAAATTCAAACTCTTTGATCCGAGATCAGTGCCCTTCAAGTGTCGATTTCATGAGCTTTTTAAAGAAATAGACCTATAATTGATCATCATGACATTTTTAATGTCGTCTATTTTGTCCCCTTCCCTTTGAATGTTAATCAGGCAAATATAGAACAAATATATTTGCCAAGCTTTTTATCAAAATGGTCAATTAGATTTTAAAAGAAATACTGCTAATTAACACGTCTGTCCTCCCTGACCTATAACAACACAAACCACATACATGGTAACATCTGCTCCTAACTCCAGGAGTAGTGTCACTGCCTTGTCATGCCCCTGCATGGCTGCCAGATGTAGGGGAGTGTTGGAGATCGCATCCCTGTCATTGACTGACGACTTGTCACGCTTCACCAACTCTCTCACAATGCTGAAAGACCAAGAAACAGTTTCTTGATTAATCAACACATTGACTTAGTATCTTAGATTTTCGACCACGTTTCTAGGTTCCTTTTTTATTCGTGAACACTTGTACACATAACCATCACGAGTACTGAAGGTACAGTTCCAGCCTGATTAGAACTGTTTCACTGAAGTCGAAAAGGTAACAGTCAAAGGTGTTTCGCGAACATCTGGTGTCATTTTCAGTGATCCATTTATGTAATGTTCACCTCTAGTTTTCCTCTTGTCTCATCATGTAATCGCTAAACTGAGGGACTAAAAGGGAATACAGAGATGTTTCTGATGTCATGGGCGTGAAAGGCTCGGTTTAAACCACTGGCATTGTGGCCCCAATGGGTTAAGAGTCTGTACGCTGTATATATGCAACATTACTTCCTGCAAAAGTAGTTACCTTATCCTGCCACACTTGGCAGCGAGGTGTAATGGTGTCTGTTGGTCTTCATTCCTGCTGCCGAGAAGAGCTCCATTCTCAAGTAATGTCTAGAAAATAAGGATGAGCTGAAATGTTTCTCGGAAAAGAGTTCAAGGAAACACACACCCCAACAATTTTTCTGGGGTACACATACTGAGAAAGCAACAAACTACACAAAGAATTCGAAGTCGCAGTTGAATATAATAGCGGCGATCTGGTAAGAAACCAACATGACATTGGACTTACGTCCCTTCCTTCTCATGTGTTTACGACATACAACTGGACAACCGGTTCCAAAGAACTGCTCAATGCTCTATCACCCCAGCATTCAACTTTGCATTATTTGTATGGCTGCTTTGGGGGAAGTTTAAACCATCATTTTATGTGTTTTTCATTCACATTAGTGTACTTTGTTTATCTTTTCATGAAGACAACATACAGCACATATTTTTTTCTTAATAAAAATATATTTCCTTTCTTTCTATATTATATACAAATATATTACAAATAGTGCTTTTACCAATCAAATACCCTTTAAATTATCTCTGTAATAAAAACTACTTCACAATTATTTTTCTATGATAAAAACTTGTTTACATTTTACACTGCAAGTATACTTCAGTTTATCTCTCTATGATAAAACATGGGGCCTTTAAGATTTTAACAATGCAATCATACCTCAATGTAAAGAAAACCTACCACATGTTAATTTATATTTTATGACGAATTGCTAATCTCTGAGATGAAGGATGGAAGCCTATCTTACCACTAGGATCTCGCTGTAACCTTCCTGAGCTGCAACATGCACAGGATTGGTGACATAGCTTTCATTTCCATGGATCATCCGCTTCACGTTTGGGTAAGACAACAGTTTCTAGAAAACAATTTATTTTCAACTGCAGATTGTACACCTCTAATACCCTATAGGTGTACCAGAGGCGTAAAAAATATTTTAACCAATATTTACAAATATGTTTCTGTACAACAACTTTATATGAATATTGACATGTTCTGTATAATTAACTTATCTTTACTCTTGAACAAAGATAGGATTTTTATGATATTTGGCTAAATGTAATACGCAGGTATATGTTTTCTCCTTAATGTGTACAAGTAAAAAGTGATATTCATCCTCGATAGCTAGGATATCGCAAAACTTGCATTATCGTTCTGTTCTCTCAGAACTTTAGTATATCGCCCACTCTCGTTTGAGAGATCATGAGAGGAACATCTAAATCCTGACAAAGCAATACCATATGTGTTTTCTTATGTCCACTACATAATGAAGTAATAACAGTCAATGCTTTTAATTTATCGATGTAGATAAAACAAAAAGCTGTCGTTACATTCTTCAGATTTCTGAGAAGAATTCTAATAAGGGGAATGGGTGTTTATGAATTTCGATTCCAGAAGAAAAATCATAACTAACCCTCAGCACTGGAGCTTTGTTTTCTTCCGCTGCCAGGAAGATGACGGTTTTGTCGTTCTTGTCGACAGCAGTGTAATCTGCACCTTTCTGTAACAAGAGCTCCACAGTCTCGACGTGACCGTATTTCACAGCCAGCAGAAGGGGGGTGTAGTTGTCTTTGTCACGTCGATTAATCTTTGCACCGCTGTAACCACGGAAGCATAGCTTGTTTAACGTGTTTACCAGCACAATACCAGCAACCGGCACTACTTTCAATATTATTGACAGAGCAGTTATGTAGATTTGAAGAAGCTTGTGTTGTGAAGTAGGAAAGAAATGGTCTGACGAAGCCTTGATGGGAGATGTTGCTTAGGGTCTAGTTGTCTAATAATCAACAAGTAGAATAGGTCTTCAGCAACCCATGCTTGCCGTAAAAGGCGACTATGCTTGTCGTAAAAGGCGACTAACGGGATCGGGTGGTCAGACTCGGTGACTTGGTTGAGGCATGTCATCGATCCAAATTGCGTGGATCGATGCTCATGATATTAATCACTGGATTGTCTGGTCCAGACTCGATTATTTACAGACCGCCGTCATATAGCTGGAATATTGCTTAGTACGTCGTAAAACAACAAACAAACAAACAAACCAATAATCAATAATATTTCTTTTTCTCAAATATTGTAATTTTGTTGGTTGCCCTTTAACTATTAAAAACTACACTATGCCAATAGCACGATGCTTGTTACAATTCACAAAGACCAATTCAAAGTGGTGGTTACTATTTTTTGCCGGTTTCACAATAACAAATCAAAGTGGACGTTTAAGTCTTACCTAAATAGTTTAAAGAAGTTGGTTAATGTTTATTGGTATTTTGATTTATCTTAAGTTGTAATGGTCACTTGCTTTGATGACCTGTTCATACAATGTCCAGGTGTCTTACACTCCGGTTAGAATATAGGTCCCTAGCAACGTATGCTTGTCCTAAGAGGCGACTAAGACTCGTGGACTTGGTAGATTGTATGTCATCGTATCCTAAATTCGCAGATCGATGCCATTGATGTTAATCACTGGATTGTCTGTTCCAGATTCGATTATTCACAAACCGCCGTGATATAGCTGAAATATTTCTGAATGCGACGTTAAACAACAAGCAAATACATTGTTATATCGTATGTGTTTATAATTATAAGATGCTCACTTGTTTCAAAGAACTGTGGTGGATAATGTCATTCCAACAAAAGAATCAAGATGGCTTACTGATCAACAAGATACTTCACAACATCCAGACGACTGAACACAACTGCTTTGTGTAATGGAGTTGCCTGTTCGTAATTCAACACATCAATACGGGCCTTGTGTTCCACCAGCAGCTTGACATTCCGGATGTCTCCTGACATGGCGGCCAGATGGAGAGGATGAATGTCGTGTTTCCGGGGTTTATTCACATAAGCACCTGCAGAACATCAGAAGACTCAGTGACGCCTTGTTCATGTGGGAATTGAGGCCCATCACAGACCACACAATTTTCCAAACTATTTCTTGCATTGAATTTCTTCTTAAATTTACATAAATAATAACAAAGTTGTTTTCCAAAATATCAGGAGTGAGTGTATGTTGTTTAACACGCCAGCATTATTTCCGCAATATCACGACAGTCGGCAATAATCAAGTCTGGACCAGGCACACCAGTGGCAGTAAACATAAGCCACGATCCACGCCATCGGGTTACAAATGCATACAATCGGACATTCAAAGACGCATCCGGGGATAGATTTCAAACTACAGATGTTTTCAATGCATACTTAAGTTGACCCACCTTTCTTTAAGCAGAGTTTGGCCACATCATAATGTCCGTTGTCTACCGCCAGATGGAGGCACGTGTTCATTTCCACGTCTGTATCTGTCACCATCTACATGAGGAACACAGTATGTAATAATATAAATGTTTCATGTTTCAGTTCTAAAGTCACTTTTAAAGAAATCCAAGACACATAAAAGGCAGCATTTTATATAATCAATGTTTTATGAGCTAATCCACTAGGGAAAATTACAACTAGAGATAAGTGTTACGAACAGTGACATATTGTGTGTGACATACATATGTCCTTTGATTCTTAAATAACAAACTTTATTTCACTGACCGATTACATTTACTTTGTGATTTGGGTATTAGTTTAGAATAACCATAAAATATGGGGAAGTTTGTCTTGTTGCAGTTTGCAAAATTAAGAACTGGGGTTACAAGATTAGATTCCCATGAATAATGAGATTTAGATATGTGCCTACCGTGCATCAAAAGTATGATCTGACATAGTTTAAGCTAAAGTTCTTTAGAGTATAGTGTTTGTAGAGTTTGTATTTTTTAAGTACTCATACTGGAGTGACTGCAGTATTTCCGATTCTGAGCATGGCCTTGGTGAGAGTCACTCACACTTGTAAGCGTCACCCAGCCACCCGCATCACGCGCTCCAACATCAAACAACATCTGCGCAAAGGAGACGTTTCCCGTTGAACACGCATGATGCAGCGGTGTGGACATCTTCATGTCTATGCATCGCAGGTTGGCACCCGCCTCGATCAACATGACTGCCACGCCCTCCTGGCTGTGTATGGCTGCCACGTGGAGGGCTGTGAAAAGCTGCTTGTCTTCAGCCTGCCAACCACATATACAAATGTGAAATAATACCAATGTCACAACAGCAACTGTAAAATTGTGTAATGATTTCACGACTACCATACACTTTTCCTGAATTAATAAATAGTGCCTCGACTCTGTAGCTCACCTTCGTAAGTAGTCAACACTGTAAAATGTCAAGAATGACATGCATTTATCATTAGCTTCTGTCAGCATTGATACTTAAATATTCAGGTGCTGATGATTGCCATTTCCAACCTTTTGAGATAACCATGTTTCGGAAAAGTCAACTGAATGTGTATTAGCCACTCACATGAACTTGATTTCCTGCAAGGCTCAGCAGATATCTGACAGCAATTTCATTCCCGCTCATGGCAGCAAGATGTAGAGGTGTCTGTCCATAGATGTCCCTGACATCGACTTTGGCACCATTCTTGATCAGGAACGATACACAGCTGTCTCCAGAGTTATTCACGGATTGAAGGAGGCCAGTGGCTGTAATCTGGCAACAGCCAAAGACAAATGTGTATGTAAGCATATAGACATGCTTTTGTACATGTTGAATCAAAATTCTTTGAAGAATATTATTGAAACCATTGATTTGATCATCAATGCAAAATGTCAACTTGGTTTCAGAGGAGATGTCAAAATATGTTTAGTTCTTTTGATTATGGAAAGGGTTTTGTCGCTTTTATTTGTACACGCTACATCTACCGTGAATGCATGCGATCCCTTACCGACCCGCTAATTTAACTTACAAATGAAGCCATGGCCTGGTTTCAGCGAGAGGGAAGCCAGTGAGTGCTGAGATGAATGTGCGCTCAGATTTCATCGCAAAAGCGGCAATATCTCTCTTGTAACATGTGCAACATCCTTGCTGTCATCTACACATTACTTCAATATCAAACAATGTAGAATTTACACAAAATGCAGGACATTTGACTACCGAGAGATGTAATCGGCCTCATTCCATTACTTGAGTAACAATGGACACCCGTGACTACTTGACCACTTATCGGCTCAATGTAATCACGGGTGGACACCCGTGACTACTTGACCACTTATCGGCTCCATGTAATCATGGATGGACACCCGTGACTACTTGACCACTTATCGGCTCTATGTCATCATGGATGGACACCCGTGACTACTTGAGGTGAGGTGAAATGGGGTTTAACGTCGCGTCGAAGATTATTGCACTTATATAGCGACGTGCATGAACGTGTATGTGTTTGTGGGGCTGCTGGTACTAGTCCGGACTGATGCCGATTTATAGTGCTAGCTCACTGAGATACCATGCCGCAGTTTAACATGAATACCCCACTCAGACACAGTATACTGACTCCAAGCCGACCAGTCCTTGTTGTCGAGCGCCAGACAGGGTAACAACAAGTACCATCTTTTAACGTCTTTTGGTATGACGCGGCCGGGGATCGAACCCCGGACCTTCCGCTCTCCGGGCGGACGCTCTACCACTAGACCACGGAGGCGGTCCGTGACTACTTGACCACTTATCGGCTCTATGTACTCATGGGTGGACACCCGTGACTACTTGACCACTTATCGGCTCTATGTACTCATGGGTGGACACCCGTTACTACTTGACCACTTATCGGCTCTATGTACTCATGGGTGGACACCCGTGACTAATTGACCACTTATCGGCTCTATGTAATCATGGATGGACACCCGTGACTACTTGACCACTTATCGGCTCTATGTACTCATGGGTGGACACCCGTGACTACTTGACCACTTATCGGCTCTATGTAATCATGGATGGACACCCGTGACTACTTGACAACTTATCGGCTCTATGTACTCATGGGTGGACACCCGTGACTACTTGACCACTTATCGGCTCTATGTAATCATGGATGGACACCCGTGACTACTTGACCACTTATCGGCTCTATGTACTCATGGGTGGACACCCGTGACTACTTGACCACTTATCGGCTCTATATACTCATGGGTGGACACCCGTGACTACTTGACCACTTATCGGCTCTATGTAATCATGGATGGACACCCGTGACTACTTGACCACTTATCGGCTCTATGTAATCATGGATGGACACCCGTGACTACTTGACCACTTATCGGCTCTATGTACTCATGGATGGACACCCGTGACTACTTGACCACTTATCGGCTCTATATACTCATGGGTGGACACCCGTGACTACTTGACCACTTATCGGCTCTATGTAATCATGGATGGACACCCGTGACTACTTGACCACTTATCGGCTCTATGTAATCATGGATGGACACCCGTGACTACTTGACCACTTATCGGCTCTATGTAATCATGGATGGACACCCGTGACTACTTGACAACTTATCGGCTCTATGTACTCATGGGTGGACACCCGTGACTACTTGACCACTTATCGGCTCTATGTAATCATGGATGGACACCCGTGACTACTTGACCACTTATCGGCTCTATGTACTCATGGGTGGACACCCGTGACTACTTGACCACTTATCGGCTCTATATACTCATGGGTGGACACCCGTGACTACTTGACCACTTATCGGCTCTATGTAATCATGGATGGACACCCGTGACTACTTGACCACTTATCGGCTCTATGTAATCATGGATGGACACCCGTGACTACTTGACCACTTATCGGCTCTATGTACTCATGGGTGGACACCCGTGACTACTTGACCACTTATCGGCTCTATATACTCATGGGTGGACACCCGTGACTACTTGACCACTTATCGGCTCTATGTAATCATGGATGGACACCCGTGACTACTTGACCACTTATCGGCTCTATGTAATCATGGATGGACACCCGTGACTACTTGACCACTTATCGGCTCTATGTAATCACGGATGATGGAGGAACGTAATAGTCACACCCCTCTAAGTATAAGTATATTGACGATGCAGATGAATGAATGATATGACAAAGCACCTGACACAGCTTACCCCAACCATGCATAATACCCAGAACAAATTCATCTAAGAGAATTATAAAATTTTGGAAAAAATGCTGTGTTGATAGTGTTTCATTCTCGTCGCAAGTGTAAATTTTCACATCTGAACACATTTTAGCTAACTTAGAGTTCAAAAGGAAATCAACAACTACCCAAGTTGATTGATAATTTCTGTTTCTGTTTGTCAGCAATATTCCAGCTATATGACGGCGGTCTGTAAATAATCGAGTCTGAACCAGGCAATCCAGTGATCGACATCATGAGCATCGATCCACGCAATTGGGATCGATGACATGCATCAACCAAGTCAGCGAGCCGGTTAATAATTCACAAACTGAACTATTAACAAATGCGGATGTACAGATACGGTGGCATTACCTCAAATCATCTGTATCCGTGAAGATCTGGGGTAGAATAGGTCTTCAGCAACCCATGCTTGCTTTAAAATATGACTATGCCTGTCGTAAAATGCGACTAACGGGATCGGGTGGTCAGGCTCGCTGACTTGGTTGATGCAACAAACCAACCAACCCATACAAATCATCTGAACATGCTCAATACAATTCAAGTGTACTGTACACAAGATCCTTGTGATATTACTTCCTGCAGTAATATCTGAACTTCTATTTTACGACTTGGGTATTTGTTGTATTGTAAAATGCGGTTCTGTTGAAGGAGTGTGTAATGTACACGTGGACAAGAATGTTTAACTAGTGAAATTATCTGCTGGTATGTTCTGTTAGCCCTGTGTGTTATTGGAGTTGTTCATGCATTTCTGTACATTTATACACATACACATTATATCAGTATTGTGAACATTACATATTATTGGTATCTTATTTTAGGTGAAAATCTTGACCTAGGTAGATCGCATATTATACATAAGAGGACAGCACTCACATTTCCTTCACCTGACTCCCCTTCTTCAGAGCTGTTCGTCTCCTTCCTCTTGATCTTTCCCTTGTGGTATTGGGCTGCGGTGTGGAGGGGGGTGATGTCTTCGTTACCTCTCATGTTGGGGTCTGACAAATCAAGTTAGTCAACAGAGTACTCTAACCTAAGTAGTGTGTCTCGTCTGACCTAATCGACCCGTGAAGATGCGGGTAGAATAGGTTTTCAGTAACCCATGCTTGCCGTAAAAGGCGGCTGTGCTTGTCGTAAAAGGCGACTAAGGGTATCGTTAGGTCAGGCTCGCTGACTTGGTTGATGCATGTCATCGTATCCCAATTGCCTGGATCGATGCTCATGATTTCAATCACCGGATTGTCTGGCACAGATTCGATTATTTACAGACCGCCGTCACATAGCTGGATTATTGCTGAGTGCGGCGTTAAACAACAGATAACAAAAGAAAACATCTGCCCTTCTACATATTATATTCACTGCCTTTGACAGTGTGATCTGCATGAAGACCCGGCGGAGAACCTATTCCATCAATATCCATTATCACAGACAACTTTACAGCTATATTGCTGCTGGCATGTGTAGAGGGCTAGCTCGAGGTGGGATAAATGGACATTAGCCCAATAGATAGGTCAAATTGGAGTAAAACTCTGAGATATATGAGGGAAGAAAATTATCAGACATGTTTAAGTGGTTTGCAGTTAGATTTTTTCTCTCTCTCATGCTTGAGGGTATTATCTTTTGTCATAAGCTAGTACATACATGAAGCTAGGAATGGCTACAGTGAATGCAAACAGCACCTTCAAGAGAAAATGCAAATCAGCTTGGGTCAAAGACTTGCTCATGTTCAGATATTACAAGAACACTTCCTGAAAACTTCTGTGTCATGCATTTTTGCCTAACCTATCATTTCATCTTCGTTTACAATTATCATGGTCAAGTTCTCAGTCTCATGAACACGATTTCTAAAACGTTACGTCATTTCATCATGCAGATCCTGTGAGCTTTGTCATTCCTTGTCCTATTGGGATAACCTGCCACATGATTGCGGGACCATTGTTTTACTGGGGACCAAATGATACAGCATAGCATAAACAATGCATGTAGCCATTTGATTACTGGAGAAAAAAATGTGTTAATTAGCAATATACAGTGAAATCTCATCACCATCAGACAAGGATTTCTTTAAAATCAATTTTAAAAAATTGCTTACAGATTCCACTGACACTAAAACATAAAATAATAAAAATTAAAATAAGAGAAGTACTTTTTGTAATGAAGGCACGTTTACTTTAATAAATTAATGCATGCAGCAGGTTAAGCTGCAAGTAGATGGGCAACATATTTAGCATCTTTTTGAAGAAGGATAAATCATCTGAAATATATTTATTGTTATTGCATTTGCCATCTACAGAAAATGATTCTTCACACAAAAGATCCCATAACCAAGAAATAAAAAAGGTGTGGCATTATGAACATGGGTGTATCACTTTTCACCAAATCTGGGTTAACAAAACAGTTTGAGACATCTTTATAGCGAGCGGCGTCGTGCAGCAGAGTCAAGTCTTATAACAATACCTGCACCAGCCTCCACCAGCTGCTTGACCACACTGAGATGGTTGTAGCGAGCGGCGTAGTGCAGGGGAGTCAAGTCTTATAACAATACCTGCACCAGCCTCCACCAGCAGCTTGACCACACTGAGATGGTTGTAGCGAGCGGCGTAGTGCAGTGGAGTCAAGTCTTATAACAATACCTGCACCAGCCTCCACCAGCAGCTTGACCACACTGATATGGTTATACCAAGCGGCTTAGTGCAGTGGAGTCAAGTCTTATAACAATACCTGCACCAGCCTCCACCAGCAAATTGACCACACTGAGATGGTTGTAGCGAGCGGCGTAGTGCAGTGGAGTCAAGTCTTATAACAATACCTGCGCCAGCCTCCACCAGCAGCTTGACCACACTGAGATGGTTGTAGAGAGCGGCGTAGTGCAGGGGAGTCAAGTCTTATAACAATACCTGCACCAGCGTCCACCAGCAGCTTGACCACACTGAAGTGGTTGTAGCGAATTGCGTAGTGCAGGGGAGTCAGGAATTTGTGGTCCAGTGCATTCACTTTCTTCTTGAGGAGGCCACTGATGCCCTGCAGAGCAGTCTGCATGTTAGACTCGTCTCCATATCTGGCACACTGGAGGGAAGTGGTTAACATAATATTTTGCTTAGTTCAACAACATGAGTGTTATAATACTGGTTACACTGACAACAATAATTAAGTATGCGTGTATTCGTGTTATTTCGTCGCAGGTGGTCAGAATACAGATCATTTTTTCACTTTCACGAAGATGTTTGAAATCACATTGCTTATACTAACTAATACTTACTTATAGATTTCGCAACTATTGCGTTGAGTACTTTGTTTTCATGACTTGGTCATTATTTCTCAGAGAATGAAGTGCATAGACGATTGGACCATGTACAATGTATCAGGGCCTTTTGGATGTAACTATTGCAAAACCGTTAGTATTAGTATGACAAGAGCCCCTGCTCACACAATATGCAAATTCACTGTGTTTATTCAAATTAATATCAATGCCTATCATTTTTAAGATTTAAGTTTTGTTTGTGTGTTGTTGTTTTTTTGTTTAACGCCGCACTCAGCAATATTCTAGCTATATGACGGCGGTCTGTAAATAATCGAGCCTGGACCAGACAATCCAGTGATTGACATCATAAGCATCGATCTGCGAATTTAGGATGCGATGACATGCCTAAATCAAGTCAGCGACTTGATCACCCGATCCCGTTAGTCGCCTCTTACGACAAGCATAGTCGCCTTTTACGGCAAGCATTGGTTGCTGAAGACCTATTCTACCCCGGATCTTTACTGGATTTAAGATTTAAGTAGGTGGTTACTGGGTTAAAATGGTTACGAAGGTAGCTCTGATCACAGTTAAATCACGCGTGTGTACTAAATTGATAGCCTTTGTCTCTTATGGTATGATGCTGATAGACCAAGCATCATTACTGAGATGAGTTTGAGATTTAAACCCATAATCACCGGATCCTGGCTAGCTCTCCACAACCAACTGTAGTACCTTTGCCCAGTGGCCCACCTGTGTCACCATTAACGCCGCGATCAGCAATATTCCAGTTATCTGACGGCGGTCGTGCAAATAATCGTGTCCGGACCAGACAATCAAGTGATCGCCATCACGCCATCACGCTACCACGCAATTGGGATACGATGACATGCATCAACCAAGTCAGCGAGCCTGACCTAACGATCCCGTAGGTCGCCTCTCACAAGCATAGTCGCCTCTTACCACAAGCATGAGTTGCTGAAGACCTATTCTAACCCGGATCTTCACGGGTTAGTGATGTTTTAAGTTAGAAACTTAAATAAATGGAATAAAAAGATGCTAGTGTCATAAACTTAGGAACATTACCGATAACTTTCTCAAAATTATCTGGATGTCCTCATTTGTTTAATATGTCAGTTTCTGGAGTTCAAAACGCTCTCATCACAAATCACAAATATTTTATAACGCCTTACATGTTCATCACCTATTGTTATCTTACGACCAGTTGATACCTCTACAAAATGCCTCATATTTTGAAAAAAGTCACCCACCTCTACGTTGTATTAGATGATAATCTAAAAGGGGCAAAAGTAATAAAGGCGTGGTCAAACATATCAAATTTATCAACCCATGAAAAATGACCTGCAGACGACAATGTGTACTTACTTGGTGCAGGGTAAGATTAAGTGCCTCTGAACTGTCGGCGCGCTTCATACCCGAGGATGGGACGGTTGATCCAGGGACATCGCCTGTTTTGGGGGTCAGGTTCGCCATTTCCATCACAGCCTTGTCGGCAGAACTATCTGACAATCGTCTAAATTGACCAAGAGCAAGTGAGTCAGACATTTTGTCTCACGAATCCAAATTCCTGAAGACAGATAACAGTACATAAGTGCTTAACCGCAAAAGCTATTTAAGCAGTTTGAATCAAACAAAGTCAGTTGAAGTCATTAGAATATATTGTCAAGCGGTTAAGATATACATAAACGACGGAAAACCTGTGTTGTGAAACGTTTCAAGGTGGTATGTTTATGCGAGCAATGTTGCGGATGGATACCCCAAGTATCTACCGTGACACTCCTATGCTATGACACAATGGAGACCGCAGGACCCTGAGACACAATGGGCCAATTTGGCAGTTTCTTGTTTATATGAGAATATCAATATTGAAAACAACATTCGAGATAGTTGATACTGATAATCAAATGTGTGAAGGTAGCAGGCCTACTTTCTACAAGGCCAGGTCGAGCTGTTTTAATAATACATGCTCTACCGTTGTTTTGATGCCTAATTCTCAGTGATGGTCTACACTCGAGACAAAATGACTTCACTCTGGGGCAGTGGGGCAAAGATATCATTTTCAGTAATTCTCCTTGAGCATCATAATTTTGGCCTGAAGTTTATCGAATGTCAATGTTTTCGAAACGGCCATTGGTAAACGTAACGTCATAGCATCGCATTGTCGAAAATAAATGAATATGACGTCATCCATTGTTCATGCCGCCATAGACGATTTTAGGTGACTTTGTCCCAACATGATTTTCTCAACTTGTGATAAGAAAACGAACAATTTTCTAAGTTTTCTGAAAGTGTGTGTGAGTTAAATTTTCTCAGAAAAAAATATTGTATATATAAAATGAAAGGTATATGAATGGAAGGTATGCATACACAGTGATATTAAACTGAAGTCATGTGTATTTTCCTATTGGTTTCGTTTGTCGTATAACATTTTGTAATGCATCGTTACCTCAGTATTATAAGTAACACGTACTGGAGATATCTATGCCAAAGTGTCTCTTATACAAATAACATAAATAGCTACTTGCCCACAGAAGCATCATGGAAGACACGTATAGCACTACATGAATATTCATTGAGGGTTATATTTTTCGTGATGTAATCATCGCTTCCGTGGCCTAGATGATTGGGCGTCTGCCAGGAGAGCAGGAAGTTAGTGGTCCGATCCCGGCCGTGTCACACCAAAACACGTGAAAAGAGGGTACCTGTTGCTACCCTTCCTGACGCTCGTTATTGAGGGATGACAAAAAGGCTGGTCTGCTAGGAGTAAGTATACTATGTCTCAGTGGGCTAGAACTATAAAAGCAACACACAAACACACACACACACACACACACACACACACACACACACACACACACACACACACACACACACACACACACACACATGTGTAAAAAGGTTCTGAGGTTTGGTGATTATAAAACGCAAATAAATTAACTAAAACCTTGACATCAATGGAGGCAGTCGGGTTGGCACAGGCCTGATGTAAATAATAATAAGAAACACAGATGCAGATAAATAGACAAATTAAACAAACAATACAAAACTAAACAGAGAACTGAATTCAAATGAAAAAAGTGTTTCTCTAAATAGTAAACTATTGGGTATTATTTCATATACATGTAAGCTATCACCTAGGTATCATCAGTATTTGGTGGTGATTCATAAACACATGCTTATGGCAAAATCGGATTCGTACAATGTCACCCGTAAAAATCCAGGGTAGAATAGGTCTTTAGCAACCCATGCTTGCCGTAAAATGCGACTATGCTTGTTGTAAGACACGCCAACCGGAACGGGTGGTCAGGCTCGCTGACTTGGTTGTCATCGTATCCCAATTACGTGGATCGATGCTCATGGTGTCAATCACTGGATTGTCTGGTCGACCGACCCGATTATTTACAGACCGCCGTCATATAGCTGAAATATTGCTGAGTGCGGCTTTAAACAACAAACAAACAAACCAATCTACAATGTACACTGCTTCCAGCAGAGATATTTTATGATTATGAAAATAGTTTTGTCGCTTATGTTAACACGATTTACAATATAAATTGTCACTAGGTTAAGACGTCGAACCCCGAAACGTTTTGTTATATCGTTCTGAAGTTTGACATCAGCTTTTTGAAGAAAACTCCATCCTTTGATATCCTACAAGACAGTCAGACAGAGTTTAAACGTCCCATATCTTGCTTCACTAAAATGACCAGAAAAAACAAGCAGTGACTATTCAAACGAATGCATATAGTTGTCATATTAGTGAGGTGTTTAATGTGTATAATGCATGTGAATTAGGGATGAGAGGTTCTATTCTTGTAGTATGAGGCAATTTAAAGGGATGTTTTGGTCAGGGTCGGTGACAGGATTGCGTGTCATCGTGTCCCGGCAGCGAGGGACGTTCCACATAATATCAGTCACTAATTTCAGAGAGAGAATTTATAGATGTCAACTTCTTTATTGTGAGGAACACAACGTTTCGTGGTTCATGTACTGTATATGTTTACTCCTTCATCGGGTGAAGTTGACATGGGAGTATATGATGATCAGGTGATCCACCCGAAGAAGGAGCAAGCATATTTTCCGAAATGTTGTGTTCCTCATAAAAAAGAAGTTTGCATGCATAAATTCTCTCTCTCTCTTATGCGTATCACTTCTAAATTCAAAGACTTAATAACTGATTTGCCTTGAATTGCGACGTTAAACAACGAACAAAACAATGAACGTATGTGCTTCATGTGAAAACCACTCTTGCGACAATTCAATGACTACCATTGTTTTGTTTCTGACTGACCATTGACGGCATGGCTAGATTACAGTCTCGGCGACAGGTGAAGGGCGATAACCAACTATAAGAAACAATAAAAGGCAAAGAAAACAAGCCTGAACCTAAAAAGATCAAAGATTTTACGGGCACCACTGGGTCAGGTTTGAAAGATGAACTTTGTTAAAGATAACCCAAATCTCAATCAGTCATTCTTCTTAACTTTTCAAAATTCGCAATTAAAATACATAAATTTAATGGTAATGATAAATTTGACAAATCGAACAATATTTGTAACGGATTCTCTATGGATACTGACGACTCAACTCAATTTTCATATACCTCAATATGAAACGTAATTTCTGGAATTCAAATGACAACATCAAGAAAGGGAGACAACTTACTCATTATTTTCCACCTTGTCTGGGTGAAGCTTTCCAGATTCCACGACTGGTTCAGGAGAGACACTGTTCCTGCTGGACATAATCCGATGAACAGGAGAATCCGAGCGGGATCTGGACATCACAAGCTGCAAGCAAATGTTGGAATTCAGTCTGACGTAGTCACAAACTAGGTTGAAGTAGAGTGAGCTTCAATTAACAAGGGTTCCGCTGAGTGATGACAATTTCCAGTACAGACATAGTCGTTGTAAATAGTGCCATGTGTGATTCTGATACACTGTATATGTGTAAATAGTTCCCTGCGTGACGCTGATACATTATCTCTATATAAATAGTGCCATACGTGGTGCTGATACAGTGTATAAGTGTAAATAGTGCCCTACGTGATTCTGATACATTTTATATGTGTAAATAGTGCCCTGTGCGATACTGATAGTGTATATGTGTAAATAGTGCCCTCTGTGATGCTGATACATTGTATATGTGTAAATAGTGCCCTCTGTGATACTGATACATTGTACATGTGTAAAAGGTTGCCCTTTGTGATGCTGAAACAGTGTACATGTTTAAATAGTGCCCTGTGTGATGCTGATACATTGCATATGTGTAATTAGTGCCCTGTGTAATGCTTATACATTTCATATGTGTAAATGGTGCCATGTGTGATTCTCATACACTGTATATGTGTAAATAGTGCCCTGCGTGTTCTGTTACATTATATCTATATAAATAGTGCCCTGTGTGGTGCTGATACAGTGTATACGTGTAAATAGTGCCCTGCGTGTTCTGTTACATTATATCTATATAAATAGTGCCCTGTGTGGTGCTGATACAGTGTATACATGTAAATAGTGCCCTGCGTGTTCTGTTACATTATATCTATATAAATAGTGCCCTGTGTGGTGCGGATACAGTGTATACGGGTAAATAGTGCTCTGCGCGATTCTGATACATTGTATATGTGTAAATAGTGCTCTGTGCGATGCTGGTACATTGTAAATGTGTAATTAGTGCCATTATACCGCATTCACGTCATTATTACATCCATTATACCTCATTCGTGACATAATTACATCCATTATACCTCATTCATGTCATTATTACATCCATTATACCTCATTCATGTCATTATTACATCCATTATACCCTATTTACGTCATTATTACATCCATTATACCTCATTCATGTCATTATTACATCCATTATACCTCATTCATGTCATTATTACATCCATTATACCCTATGTACGTCATTATTACATCCATTTTACCTCAATCATGTCATTTCTACATCAATTATAGCTCATTCATGTCATTATTTCATTCACTATATCTCATTCGTGTCATTATTTCATCCATTATACCTCATTCGTGTCATTATCGCATCCATTATACCTCTTTCATGTCATTATTACATACTCTATACCTCATTCATGTCATTATTACATCAATGATATCTCATTTGCGTCATTATTACATCCATTATACCTCATTCATGTCAATATTACATATATTATACCTCATTCATGTCATTATTACATCAATGATACCTCATTCACGGCATTTTTACATCCATTATACCCCATTCATGTCAATATTACATATATTATACCTCATTCATGTCATTTCTACATCTATCATACCCCATTCATGTCATTGTTACATCCATTATACCTCATTTCTGTCATTATTACATCCATTATACCCCATTCATGTCATTATTACATCCATTTTACCTCATTCATATCATTATTACATCCATTATACCCTATTTACGTCATTATTACATCCATTATGCATCATTCATGTCATTATTACATCCATTATATCTCATTCGTGTCATTATTACATCCATTAAACCTCATTCACGTCATTATCATGTCCATTATACCTCATTTACGTCATTATTACATCCATTATACCTCATTCATGTCATTTCTACATACTTTATACCTCATTCATATCATTATTACATCCATTATATCTCATTCGTGTCATTATTACATCCATTATACCTCATTCATGTCATTATTACATCCATTATACCTCATTCATGTCATTATTACATCCATTATACCTCATTCGTGACATAATTACATCCATTATACCTCATTCATGTCATTATTACATCCATTATACCCTATTTACGTCATTATTACATCCATTATACCTCATTCATGTCATTATTACATCCATTATACCTCATTCATGTCATTATTACATCCATTATACCCTATGTACGTCATTATTACATCCATTTTACCTCATTCATGTCATTTCTACATCAATTGTAGCTCATTCATGTCATTATTACATTCACTATATCTCATTCGTGTCATTATTACATCCATTATACCTCATTCATGTCATTATCGCATCCATTATACCTCTTTCATGTCATTATTACATGCTCTATACCTCATTCATGTCATTATTACATCAATGATATCTCATTTGCGTCATTATTACATCCACTATACCTCATTCATGTCAATATTACATATATTATACCTCATTCATGTCATTATTACATCAATGATACCTCATTCACGTCATTATTACATCCATTATACCTCATTCATGTCAATATTACATATATTATACCTCATTCGTGTCATTTCTACATCTATCATACCCCATTCATGTCATTGTGCCATCTATTATACCTCATTCATGTCATTATTACATCCATTATACCCCATTCATGTCATTATTACATCCATTTTACCTCATTCATATCATTATTACATCCATTATACCCTATTTACGTCATTATTACATCCACTTTGCCTCATTCATGTCATTTCTACATCCATTATACCTCATTCATGTCATTATTACATCCATTATATCTCATTCGTGCCATTATTACATCCATTATACCTCATTCACGTCATTATCATGTCCATTATACCTCATTTACGTCATTATTACATCCATTATACCTCATTCATGTCATTTCTACATACATTATACCTCATTCATATCATTATTACATCCATTATATCTCATTCGTGTCATTATTACATCCATTATACCTCATTCATGTCATTATTACATCCATTAAACCTCATTCACGTCATTATTATGCCCATTATACCTCATTTACGTCATTATTACATCCGTTATATCTCATTCGTGTCATTATTTCATCCATTATACCTCATTCATGTTATTATTACATCCACATTCTTGTCATCATTACATCCATTATACCTCATTCATGTCATTATTACATCCATTATACCCCATGCATGTCATTATTACATCCATTATATCTCATTCATGTCATTATGACATCCATTATACCTCATTCATGTCATTATTACATCAATTATACCTCATCCATGTCATTATTACATCCATTATATCTCATTCATGTCATTATTACATACCTTATACCTCATTCACGTCATTATTACATCCATTATACCTCATTCATGTCATTATTACATCCATTATACCTCATTCGTGTCATTATTACATACCTTATACCTCATTCACGTCATTATTACATCGATCCATTATACCTCATTCATGTCATTATTACATCCATTATACCTCATTCATGTCATCATTACATCCATTTTACCTCATTCATGTCAATATTACATCCATTTAACCTCGTTCATGTCATCATTACATCCATTATACCTCATTTATGTCAATATTACATAAACAACGGTTCACGCAGTCGGATGCCACGCCATCAACCAGGTCACCGATCCTGACCACCCCATCCATTACAGTCGCCTCTTACGACAAGCATCGGTTGCTTGGGACCCATTCTCCAACCGGGATTATCGGCAGTGAGCGGCGGACAGTATTGATCAGAGGACTCAGTGAACGAGTCGTGGGCATGCACGTGGTTACAGTTTCTGATGACTATTTGCCCGAATATCAGTGAATATATATCCCTTATAACTAAACAGACGAGGATTCGTTTAAATAACTGCCGACATGACGAGACTCCACGTGTTGGCTAGCATCACCCCATTCCTAAACGGGTCGAGCAGTGACTAAAACTCCTTGGTCCGTTACCGGCATAAGGTCTATCTTGTGTATATTCAAAACATACTGAAAACGCTACGTTTTACATTTTTTTACCTGTAAGTCAAAGCAAATCCACAACTGTCATCCACGAATATGCCGAGTATCTTCTCGCCGCTTCAATGAACTCACCAGGGAGACAAAACAAAGCGTCTATATAGGCTCCCTGAACTGACGAACCCACGCTTCAGTTAATTATGCATCGAACGAAATGACAGGTAAATCTAACGGTCTTATTCATATCAGAAGTCACGTCTGGGTTACAACATCTTTTCAATGTCAAGCACTTGGTAGGTGTTTGTCCAGAGAGAATGCATTAAATACTTTATTGATTTTCCAAGTCTCCAGTTATGACACACATAACCGGTAAAGCGAGTAAAGTCTACGCAAGTTGTCACGGGTGATAAACGCTAAAGTCGATACTCCGGTCCGCGAGATCTCCGGCGATTCCCTGTTTTTCTCCATAACAACTGTTGCTAAACACATGACATAGGAAACGCTATCGTAACAAAATGGCCTCCATTCTGTAGCAAACAGCTTTTTATCCCCCGCCGGGCCAGAATGGCCGAAGGGGGATTATGTCGTGGCGCAGTCCATCCGTCTGTCTGTCTGTCTGTCTGTCTTGTCTGTCCGTCCGTCTGTCAGTCCCACAGAGGATACTAAGCTTGTGAAATCAACTCCTCCTACAGTTTCCAGAGAATATCCCTGATACTCTACACACAAGATGTCGACATGTTGATGATACGCATATCGCAGTCCCGTTCAATTTCGACTAATTTTGACAGAGTTACTGCCCCTGTTTTACGGAGCTTCATTTGCCTAATTGTGAGAGAGGTACTAAGCTTGTGAAATCAACTCCTCCTCCAGCTTTTAGAGAATATCCCTGACACTCTACACACAAGATGTCGACATGTTGATGATACGCATATCGCAGTCCCGTTTCATTTCGACAAATTTTGACAGAGTTACTGCCCCTGTTTGACGGAGCATCATTTGCCCAATTGTGAGAGAGGGTACTAAGCTTGTGAAATCAACTCCTCCTACAGTTAAAATGTGCACATGTTTAATATATCCATATCACAGTCACGTTTCATTTCTTTTCATGTTGAGAGAGTTACTGCCCTTGGTTTATGAAGCTCGATTTGCACAACTGTGAGAGAGGGTACTGTTTTTGTGATGTCAACTCCTACATTTTTCAGGGAATATCCCTGACGCTCTAAACACATGCCGCTCTACACACAGCATGTGTTATTGATACACATATCGCAGTCGTTATAAATTTGAAATGTCACAGTACGGTTTTCAACAGGTCATAAAAGGCCCTTCAACTGATTATGGAAGTACAATAGACCATGTCTATACTAGAGAAACTCTTCAGGTTGAAGCAGGAACTCTGGAATGTTTCTTCTCAGATCACAAGCCCTTGGTTGTCAGAGTAGTGTAGAACAAGTTGGCCTCAGGTAACAACCATTATAAAACAATGTCATTTAGTCTCTGAGAAGAAAATGTCACAATATCTAACTATAGTTAGTTTCCTTGTATACGGCTTTTGTGGGTGAGCTACATCCTTATGGCATTAGCATTCAGACTGGATTATCCCAACAAAATTTTCTGCACAATTTGTTTCAAATGCAGTGCCATCTACTGTTGTTATTTCATAAAATACAAAGAAAACATAAACTCGTTAAAAAAATTCATGCAGGGGATGTTGTGCTCTCAGAGCACTCTTGTTTAAAACAGTTTCTGCAATTGTTTGTTTGTTGTTCAACGCCGCACTCAGCTACATTCTAGCTATATGACGGCGGTCTGTAAATAATGGAGCCTGGATCAGACAATCCAGTGACATAATGAGCATCGATCCACGCAATTGGGATACCATGACATGCATCAACCAAGTCACCGAGACTGGCCACCGATCCCGTTAGTCGCCTCTTACGAGAAGCATAGTCTGGACCAGACAAGCCAGTGATTGACATCATGAGCATCAATCTTCGTAACTGTGATACAATGACGTGAAATAAACAAAGTCAGCGAGCCTGACCACCCGACGTCACACAATACAAGTTCTATTAGATGATTAAGAGTCACGGCTTGGCCTGTCCGTCCTTTGTGACGGTGTCCGTCATTTGTAATTAAGGACTGCTGATTGACGCCCAAAGCGACATGCCACCTGTCATGCTTGCTAAGTCTTAACTTCATTATAGATTGATATGCATAAATGTCAATCAGGTAAAGTCATTGTAATCATGTCTAATCAAATAAAATTGTATAATATTCATTGCTTATACTGTCCAATCAGAATGTTGTAAGTACTTCTGTAAATTCATTCACTATCATGTATAAAAATATATAATTGTTCTGGTATAAAAATATATAATTGTTCTGGTATAAGAATATATAATTGTTCTGGTATAAAAATATATAATTGTTCTGGTATAAGAAAGAGACACGCCAGGGGTGGCAGTCGACACATGAGGCTTTGGACCCACGGTCACGCTCTTGGTCGACGCCTACCAGTGTCCGTGAAATAATGGCATACATACATAAGACTTATGTCCTACGTTCGATCCCATAGGGCCAGTCTGTGCCTTTGTTACGCCATTACTTCCTTAACTATACTTAGGATAAGTACGTGGCATAAGTAACAGTATTCCATTTGTGCGTAAAAATCTTGGGATTGGGAAGTCTTATAAATATATTTGAGGTGAGGTGTAATGGGGTTTCACGTCGCGTCCAAGATTATTGCACTTATATAGCGACGTGCATGCACGTGTGTCTGTGTGGCTGCTTGTACTAGTCCGGACTGATGCCGATTGATAGTGCTAGGTCACAGAGATACCATGTTTCACAGTTTCACATGAATACCCCACTCAGACACAGTATACTGACTCCGAGCCGACCAGTCCTTGTTTAGACCCCTTTATGCCGAGCGCCAGACAGGGTAACAACAAGTACCATCTTTTTGGTATGACGAGGCCGGCGGACGCTCTACCACTAGACCACGGAGGCTCAAGACAATTCGGATATGCGACAGAACAAATTGCATAGTCGCCTATCATATCAAGCATGGGTTGCTGAAGACCTCTAACGAGCGAAAGCGAGTAAGATACACTTTGGAACAACGAGTTATTAGATAAATGGTGTCGGACAGACACTTGATCATGCACGTCGCTATATAAGTGCATAATCTTTAACGTTACGTTAAACCCCATTTCACCTCTCCTGCAATGAAAGAATGACTATGTTGGATTTTTTATGTAAATGTCACATATAAATACAACTTTTTGAATTTGAAACCAATGCACAATGCTGAGTTTTTACAGACAGACAATAGTTTATTAACGTCTCACTCCTGTACATACATAAAACAGCTTTATACAACTTGACATAGATAAAATGTACAGAACCATTCAGTAGAATTATGAGAGACGAATTATCACAGAATTTATACATAAATGATATAAAGATATATAGTAAAAAGTTATCCATATAAAAGATGTTTTCTACGATTAAGAATTAAAAAGCAGACTTTGGCAAGTATAAAACACACACTGGAGTCACTGAAAATAAAACAAAGTTTGTCGACATCAGGCATATCTAAAACATTATAAGATTTAGCAATACATTCATTAAAAAGAGTTGCCCTGATATCATCATATAATGCGCAGTGAAACAAAACATGGACCTCGTCTTCTACGCTGTCATTACAGTGAAAACATCTTCTATTATTGACAGGTACACCTTCGTATCGACCGGTTTCCACTCGAATAGGAGCCACACCACATCTAAACTTGGCTAGTGCCGATCTATAGTTTCTGGGCATCTTATTTGAAACATAGTATTCTGTCCCATATACTTGTTTGTAACATCGATACATTCTCAATTTATTAAGCCCATTTCGTCCCTCTTCCTTTCTTAACATATCGCTCCAACGGGTAACATATTCATTTTTACACCATTGTTCCACATGTGTACAAACAGAAAATTTATCAATAAAACCTGTAGCGTTTAATATATGTCCTAAATCCATATTATTAAACTTCTTTCTTACCCTACCATTCCAATTTTAACAACCATTTACAGCGTATCTATCAGCCCAGTTAAACACATGTTTGTTTAACCTACTAGACATATTCTTAAGGCGACACCATTGTCTTGCTACACTTTTCCACTGTCTGACAACAGGCGGTATCCATCCCATGTCCCCATTTATAGCGACGTTAGGGGCGTATTTGCCGAGTCCCAAATAAAATCTAATGGCTCTATGGTGTACAGCATTTATTGCTGACACATCATAATTACCCCAGATAGCCGCCCCGTAGTCAAGAACAGACCACACCATACTATCGTACAATTTGGAATAGGTTTGGAAATGCATACCGCCTATTGTCTTAACTTTGGATATCAACAGACCCAAAGCCCTATTAGCAGACTTCGCTGCTGCACGTGCCATTGCAGTAAAATCTAAGTGGTCTGTGAACAGTAGACCAAGATAATTATATTTAGCAGCAATGTCTAAAATCATATTTCCGACATTAAAAACATGCTTCGTCTGTATGACAGACGGATTTCTAAAATGGACAATTTTAGACTTTTCCTTATTGATCTCGATCTTATTTGTGCAACACCAAGTATGTAAAACATCTAACAGTAGACTGAGATCAGCTTCATTCTCAGCTAGCAATGCTAAATCATCTGCATATGCTAATGCTGCAATATTAAAATTGTCTACAGTTACACCAATATTAAGACTGTTGAGAGTATATAATAAATCATTTATGAACAAGTTAAAAAGCAAGGGAGATAACAAACACCCCTGTTTTAAGCCACGGTTTACCGTGAACCAGGAAGTAAAGAAACCATTCACTCGAACACTGCATTTAACACCCTTGTATAATGATTGCAAGGCAGGCAACATTTTGCCTCCAATACCATGGTGAGAAAGTTTATCCCATAAAATGTTTCTATTAACACAGTCGTAAGCTTTCTTAAAATCTATGAATGCAACAAATGTAGATTTCTTTTTTACTTTTCTGTTTTCTATAATTGCTGTTAGCGTTTGGACGTGATCGATAGTAGATCTTTTTTGTCTGAATCCGTTCTGTGAATCATGGAGTACGTCGTTAGCTTCTGCCCACAGTTGTAGTCTTCTGTTAAGGATACTACAATACAGTTTATAAATGGACGTAGTCAGGGTGATACCCCGGTATGAGAGGGGATCAGTAGGGTCCAGGGTTGAGCACTTTGGAATGGGACTAATTATGCCTTTCGACCATATTTGAGGAATCTTTCCTGTATTAAAACAATTATTAAAAATATAGTGGAGCGTTTTGGCGATAGCATCAGACTTCAGCACCTCGGCGGGGATTTCGTCAATACCCGTTGCTTTTCCTGTATGAGCCTTATGGATAGCAGTCTTTACTTCAAATAGACTTATGCTGTCGTTGAAAAGAACATGGTCATTGGCGCTCTCACCGTCTCTCCTAGAAACTAACTTCGTGTCACTGTCTCCATTTAGCAAACCGCTAAAGACATTTTTCCACCTTTCCAACATTATGTCCTTGCCCACACCCACATTCCCATCCTCCATAACTACTGCCATCGGTATTGTCTTGTGCCTCTCCGACCCTACACCTACACGTCCTATCTGTCTCCAGAACTCACTATCACGAGCCGTACATAATTCATCTAGACTGTTCACGGTCTCTTTCACATATGCACGTTTAGCCTGTTGTACACTTTGATCAAACTTCTTACGTAAAGTCACAAAGCAGTGTTTCAGAAATTGTTTATCTGATTTAGTCCTGCATTTACACCATTTCTTTTCGGCTTCACACATCTCGTTCCAAAAAGTCGTCAGTGAATCGGACCACCATGGCTTCTTGCTCCTCCGTCGTTTATTAGAAGTCTTGGAGTTCAGCATATAGGACCTACTTTTCAGCTTACATCTCATTTCTTCTTTAACCAAGCTAATCAAACTGTCTGAGGCTGCGTCGATATCACATTGTGTCACATGTGAGTTCTCCAAGCGCTGGATAATGTCATCTAAAGTCGTCAAACATTCCGGTGATGACATAAAGTCACGTGGTATATCTGACGTACTGTATTTAGTCACTCTGACACCTTTATCACGAATGTCCACATCCTCATGAATATGTTCAATATCATATGTCCATCGCAACAACGAGTGGTCTAACTTGGTGATTAGATGTCCGTCTACCTTACCGACAATATCTGCATTACACGCTAATACATCTGATCTAATAACCTCAAAATTCTGAAAATTAGGAAGATATTCATATGGCACAATACAGTAGTCAACCACTGACTGACCTCTAGATGATACATATGTAAAATCATTCAAAACAGCGTTTCTCCCATTGAGAATACAACAATTAGAGTCAATCAAAAATTCTACAAAGCGCCGCCCGTATGCATTGCATGTGAAATCCACCACATTTCTGTCTTGGATATTGTCTATTCCTTCAATAAAATCAGTCTGATCGCCGCATCTACTATTCAAATCTCCACAAATATATAACAGTTTTCCAATTGTTTGATACTCAAGTATTTGCGATAGCAAAGTGTCCAAAAAGTCAGCGACACATATATTTCTGGTGGAATGTTCAGGGGGTAGGTAGCACACACATATGAAAAATTTAGTATCACAATAATGCTTATCACACAGTTGCAACCATAAAATCCCCTCATGGTTGTTGTCTACAACGGTTATATTATACATATTATACAAAGACTGTCTAATAAAAAAAAAAACACCCCCCGAGCCGTGCTTCGCACGTACGTGTAGGGCAGTACGGTTATGGCCGTACCACACGTAGTTATCTAGACACAGTTTCTTGTCTGCACACAAGTGCGTTTCTGCCACGCCCACAATATCAAGGTCACAACATAGTATTGATTCACTGCGTATTACATGATTGTCACTCTCACCGTCACAAGACCATCCCGCCACATTCCAAAATCCGCATCGGACCTATCTCCTCCCTCCTCTTCTATGTTGTCCATAGCCTGATGTACCCCGAGTGTTTCTCTCTTCGTCTCGTCTGTCACTTCCACGCCGGTTCCCCTTGACTGACTCCCATGCTCCGTCCTCTGCACGTGCTCTGTTATCATCGCATTTGTCAATTTCAGACTGGGGCCATGTATTTCGGTGTCGATTGCTGTCAAGAGTGTCTCGATTAGATCGGTTCACTTGCAGGCGGGCACCTCTTACTCTCACCTTGTCATTTCCAATCGCGATGGCGATCGTTTTCAGGTTGGCTTCATGTAGTCTTTGTTGACGAGTCTGGTCATTCATAATAAAAATGTCTTTAAAATTTCTGGAGTGTTGTAGCTTTGATTTGGATTGCAGGATCAGTGACTTGTCCTCCATTGAGCGACATGTGGCTACAATAACACCGGGGTAGCGTGACTCCCCCCTGTTCGACTTTCTCTCAGCATGTACTATGTCCACATCTTTTAATCTCATACCATCTTTGAGAACACTATTTACCTTATTTTTCACATTCTCACCTTCAGACTCTATAACATTCCGGAAGATAAGGTTCAGTTTGATGAGATCTTCTTCTTTTTTGCCAACAGCTGATTTCATGTCGTTCAGCTGTTTGTTTACATTGTCGATTTCCGTGGACTGTTTGCTGTCGATCTTGCTGATCCGATCGTTTATTTGTTTAATTTCACATTTCATATCTTCTCTGACCTCCTGCAGCTTTATGTTTACTGTTTCCTCCATTCTCTTGATCATATGTTTCTCGAATGTGTCCATTTTCTTGGTCAGAGTGGCAGTGAGAGAATGCATTGCGTTCACTAAGTCTGTCATACTTTTATCTTCTGAATGTTTTTTATCAGAGTCATTTCTCACCTCATGATCACTCTTTACTTTCTTATGTTCACTGTCCTGATCATCTGCCGAGAGCGTTCTCTTTCTTCTGGGACTTGTGTCTTTCACTCTCTCACAACTCGAGGTCGCCATTACCGCCGACACAAAACTTTGTGACAGGCCCAAGTCCATCGCGGCCTCTGTTTCGGTCATTTATATATCGATCTTAAAAATAATATCACAGATCGTTAGTCCGATTGACCACTCGTCCCACACAACTTACTATTTCTTTTTGTGGTTTGGCGATTTAGCTTTATCGCTTTTTTTCTCACTTCGTTTTCTCTCCGAATTCAAAACTGTCCTCACTGGTCATGCATGCGCATGTTAAATAAGCCAAAGCATATATCACTGTATCGTAACTCCATTGAACCTTATGAACTGAAGTTGGAAACATTTTCACAACGGATAGTTCTGTTTGTGAATAAGCCATATATTGTAGACGATGTCCTGGACTAGCCTATGGTGGAGGTGGTGTACATTTCAGAAATACGAAAGAAAACAATTGATACAGATGAGACTTAAACGGATCACTTCTATCAGATCGATATCACGCATCACATCAATAACATCGATATCACGCATATCACTTCTATAAAGTCGATATCACTTCTATAAGATCGATATCACGCATATCACTTCTTTAAGATCGATATCACGCATATTATTTCTATTAGATGGATATCACTTCTGTCAGATCGATATCACGCATATCACTTCTATGATATCGATATCACGCATATCAGATCGATATCATGCATATCACTTCTATAAAATCGATATCACTTCTATAAGATCAATATCACTTCTATAAGATCGATATCACGCATATTATTTCTATAAGATCGATATCACTTCTGTCAGATCGATATCACGCATATCACTTCTATAAGGTCGATATCACTTCTATAAGATCGATATCACGCATAGCCCTGTAGCTGACAATATAGACATGGACCGAAAACATAGCCCTGTATCTGACAATATGGACCTACATAAGAACAAACTATATATTACTGTTAAGTGCGCCATAAAACCACATTCACGACCTCATTTAAACATGAACACATTTTCAGTGATTTCCAGAGTGTAGAATGTATGTGATACTCCATTTTAGCATGATATCAAAGAATCACTAAGTAAAGTGCAGAGTGAGTGAGTGAGTTGGGTTTAACGCCGCTTTTAACAGTATTCCAGTTATATATCACGGCGTGTCAGCTAAATGTGGGAGGAAAGCCCGAAGTGATGCAGGCCTCAGACGTTTACCACTTCGGTGAAACCCACGGAGTGTAACGTCGCGTCTAAGATTATTGCACTTTTATAGCGACGTGCATGCACGCGTGTGAGTGTGTGTATGTGTGTGTGCATGCGTGCGTGCGTGCGTACGTGTGTGGCTGATTGTACTAGTCCGGACTGATGCCGATTTATAGTGCTAGGTCACAGAGATACCATGCCGCAGTTTAACATGAATACCCCACTCAGACACAGAATACTGACTCCGAGCCGACCAGTCCTTGTTTTGACCCCTTTATGCCGAGCGCCAGACAGGGTAACGTCTTTTGGTGTAGGACAAGAGGGATGGCTTTGGTGTCTACATTTCACAACATGGGTGGGTGTGGTTTAATGGATGTAATAATGTCGTGGGTATGGTTTAATGGATATACTATTGTTGTGGGTATGGGCCAACAGGCAGTCATACCCCATGAGCCTCATATTTAGCACAGGCCAGGTGTCCTCTCGTGTTAATTAAACCCGGTTTTGCACAACATATATTCCAAATGTGTCGGGTGTGAATATTCCCTCATTTTAGGTTTAAATGTGTATTTATGTATTTTCCATTGGCCCCTGATTAAGTAACTTTCACCTCACCTCACCTCTTGTGGAGTCGGGGCGGTCGGGTAGCCTAGTGGTTAAAGTGTTCGCTCGTCACGCCGAAGATCCGGGTTCGATTCCCGACATGGGTACAATATGTGAAGCCCATTTCTGGTGTCCCCCGCCGTGATAATGCTGGAATATTGCTAAAAGCGGCGTAAAACCAAACTCACTCACTCACTCACTCACTCACTGACTCTTGTGGAGTCTTATTTAAGTATCATGAAGTAGAAAGGACGAGATGATTCTTTTGAGTGATTATAGTTTATATCATTTATGTAGATAACAATTGGGGTCGTGCGCTTACGTATGCACCTATGCTTTTAGGATCAATAATGTGTTTACATATTCTTTCATAACAATTTCTCCTATAAGTGTTATAATCACACCTGCATATTGTAGCGGCCCGGACCCGAACTTCTGATAAACCTCGAAGTCTGGATGTAACTGAGAGTCAAAACACTTCTTTTCAATGAATAATTAGTTTTTATTCATGTGGGTATAACAATGCCTTATATGGACAACACAATGCTTCCAAATAAGTAGATCCCTCTGAGCTTTAAGGTTTATTTGTAAGGACCAGTGTCAGGGCAAAATAATTATTGCCTGTAACTATAATGGTAGTTTACTGCTATAAATATATATATATGGATGACTTCTTTATCTGAATAACTTTACAGTTACTCAGATAGCAATTTGTGTCTGTGTTCAAAAATGCAGTCTATTTATAGAAATGATTAAATAAGGACAAGGGGAACTTTTGGGCTGAATTATCTGCCCTTTGATTGAAACTGACCTTTAGACTGCCAAAGTCAGAATGACCCAGAATGGATCTCATCGTATTTATAGGTGTGAGAAAATGGTCACATGTCTGTTATTGACCAATCAAATAACGAGAAATTACGTCTCTTTACGTCCTTATTCTTTTGAGGGATCTACTTTCACAATGTAAAATCACTGAAATAAAGAGGAAGGCAAACCATCTCAGGAGGTAATTTGGTATAAAAATGAGTATTTATACCAATCAATGAATTCTGTCTAATTGATTCACTAATTGCCTTCCAATATCACAAGATAAACAATTACGTCCTGCTACATCGAAGCTACGTCATTGCTGCCTGCCGAGAGGACGTAATAACAACAAGCAACATCGACTGGGAATTACGATGGACAATTCAAAGAGGAAGATTACAAATATCAGGAGGCAATTGGAATTTATCTGATGCATAAGACGTTTAATAACACAAATTGGCCACTGGTATGCTTTGACAGAAGCACTGGATGTCATATTTATGAGAAACATGTTCATAAATAGTGACGCTAAATACTGCGCATGAATACATCAGCGAAGATTACATAGTTCCTGATGTCAGAATTAACAGTAACTTTAATACACGTCTTGACATATCAACAAATACGATTCTGGGTTCCTCTGGACATAGTTCATTAGATTAAATAAACTTTATAATGCAAATGCTAAGCATTAGCCAAATTCAATAACTTCATCGCGACCTAGGCTAGCTGTCACAAAGTTAAAATGGCGGGCGTCGGCGAAACACGTAGCTCAGCCCAGATCACAAATTCACACAAATATGGATAAATATCAAGCTGCCAAGTGATTGTGATCTGTTTGTTGAAGAACAAAGGTATGATTAATCTGTATCTGATTGTTAAATTGCGTAACAGTGTGCTTAGAACGATGAATTCTTCAAAAGTTACGGTCAATGCAAAACTCTTGAAACAAGTAAACAACATCGTTTTGACAGGCACGTTGTTGACATCGATGCTTATGAGGTACTGGCACATCCTAAACAATATGCGTAACATGATGGCATGGACATATGATTATTTTTACGAGATAACAGTGTGCCATGAAGCTCTATAAAAGCATGCTATGATCCTCCGATAGATTTCTTACCAAAACGGGATTCAAAACATTGAATTACGTGAAAACGAGGTTGGCAAAAAATATACTGATATATACCTGCAAAACTAATTACAGTTCTCAGGATAATTATGATATAATTCGTGCACTGTCATACAACCATCAAAAATACAACAGGGAAATATTTAGGAAATATTTCTAATTTTTACAAGCTGTCATAACTCTCATATTTTATAATAAAGACATTAATATTTATATATTCTTCGTGATGGCCATCACATCATCCCCCTCTTCAAAGATCAGGTCCCCTGATCTGCTAATCCGCTTCAAGGCGAAGACCGATCCTTGCTGCATCGATAGAGTTGATGATCCTGTCTGTTTCCGTATTCCTATGGCGTTGGGCGGCTTGATGCATGAGGATTATGGCCCTGGCAGTCTGGCCGTTTATCTTGCCCAAGGAGATGTCAACCAAGGTCCGGTAATCGTAAAGACGGGCCTTCCTTGATGGTGAGTGGTCCTCTGTATGCAGTAGGGTACCAGGGAGGGCAAGCATATTCCATCTGTCATGCAAGTAGCTCCTTTCAATCCGAGGGACTCTTCCTTGGAGGCCCTCCTCCAGGGTCATGGCAGCAAATTCCCACTGGAGGAGTCTCTCATCTGCACTGAGGGTCTCCCAGCTCCTAGGAGGCCAGGTGATGCTCCTTGCACCAGCAGAGAGGCGGATCTGATGGTGTGTCCAGTCCCTTCTGGCTGGGGGAAGCAGTGGCATGCAACCTGTTGTCAAGATCTTCTTGGCATCCCTCATGGTGTCCACTTCCCTTGGCCTTGGGGGAGAGCTGGGCCTTTGATGGTATCTTTTCTGTTCCTCTCTTCTTGGGATCTTTGATGCGGAATCCTTATGGGGAGACATGCTGGACTTACTCGATCTTTTCTTGGGCCTGGGGGAAGGTTCCCTTGATGAAAAAGGGGATGTCCAGTGTGTAACGGAGTAGATCATGTTCTTCTCTATCCCCAGAAGTGATGCGAAGGTGGCTTTCCTTGTTTCCAGTTGAGGTCCCTCCATTTTCTGTCCCGATCCACTTGGCCTGGAGTTGGGTTCGGCCCTGCCAAGAGTCCTCATCCGCCTTGTGAGGTTGTCGAATGACTTTGGACTCTGCATGGCTTCTTCCGAAATGCCCGCCTCATACACAAACACACCCCCAGGCGTATAGAACAGGACAGTAGCACCATTCCTCTGGAGGAGGATGTCCTTAATCTCTAGTTGCGTAGAGGCGCCACACTTGCTTTCTGAAGGGTCGTATTCTGGTGGTGTGTTAACTTCCGGTTCAAGACTTATGATTCCATCTGTAAATATGGACAGAGCATCATCTTCTACCTCCTGCACCTCCACTGGTAGGGTCTTTGTAACCGTTTTAATCGTCTGCCATCCCTCCTCCCATTCTTCCTCTGTTTTTGGCATGCTGCCCTGTGTCGATACCCAAAGAAGGACCATTTCCCTTGTCTTTGCTGAAAGTGCTGCATTCCAACCTGGAGCTGGTACCGCCCTCACATACGATTCTGGATTAAGTGAAAACCATGTGGTGTTACTTTCTGACGTAAAGTCTGCATCAAGTTCCTGCAGCTGTAGCTTGTGCTTCGCATCACAGTGCCTCTTCCACTCTGAAACTCTTGCAAAGGACTGGAATGAAGGACACAGGATACAGGCTACCTTGAGTTTACGGTGTGGTGCTGCTGCCAAATGATTTTTCAATTCTTTCTTCGTTGCAAAAGAATTTTCACATGCTCCGAGTCCACAGACATACTTGTGAGCCATCTTCAACGATTATGTGTATTCTGTAACACAAATGTTTTCTTTTGGACTCGCCTAAACATCCAACAATGCAGCATATTATTCCAACTTAAATGCCATCATGTGTAATTGTACTATTGATTATGTCTTAAGGTCAATACTCTACAACCCTGACACTGGTTTGCATGGATCTCTGATAAATATCTTAGCCTCACAGGACAATCATAGCTTCTATCTTTACACGGGTCACCTCCATCAGTTCTGTGTACTCCGTTCTCACACGATGCCCAGATCAAATGCCACAGAAAGAATGTAAACAACATCAAGTCAGCAGGTTCCAGGGTGATCAGGCCTAGTCTTACTGCATTACATGACGGATCCATCATCGTTTGCTGCAGCACTTCCATCAACATGTTCTTTCTGTTTGCAGATATCTGGCGCTGTATGACACAAGTTGAGGTTCCACCCAACAAAGCTTCAAGTCCTAGTACAGCTCCCTAAGATTTACCAGAGCAACCCATGCAAGCAATGGCTTCAGCACTGAAGCTCAAGATCCTTCTTCGGGACATAGATTATCCCATCCAACTATTTACATCGTAATAAAACTCCAACATTGTTAACAATAAACACAAACTTCTGAAGTTCAACTTTTCTTTAAGATATTGTTAAGACAGGTTCTCAAGGCCTAATCTTCTAGTTCCTTGAAGTTGACTGCTGACATCTTTTGATCCATGAGGGAAGGTTCTTCCCTCTGTAGAGTAGCAGCCGATCCACATGAAACACCTTAGAAGGTTGCTTAAGGGACCTTCTCACAAGGTAGGTGACATCATCTATCCTTTTCTCAATGAGATAGGGTCCTTTCCAACTTGAAGTGAGCTTCTGACAGACCCCACGTTTCTGTACAGGGTTGTGGAGCCATGCAGCTTGTCCCTCTTTAAGACATCTTCCCTTGGTCTTGAGATCATAATTCTTCTTCCGATATTCTGCTGTCTTTTTCAGGGATCTCCTGCCAGCTTCGTGAGCTCGTTTCAGCCTATCTTCCAACGTTAAGAGATATGTTTCAACATCAGCCTGATCCCGAAGCTCTTCTGGCCTCCCAATGACTGCTTGCATGGGCAGAACTATCTCCTTTCCGAAGACCATTTTGTTGGGTGTGCGCCCAGTACTGGAATGCATTGAAGCTCTGTAGGCCATCATTACTTGAGGCAAGTACTCGTCCCAACGCTTCTGATCCTTCTCACAATACATTGTGAGCTTCTGTGCAAGGGTTTTGTTGAACCTTTCCACAGCTCCATTTGATTGTGGCCTGTAGCTAGTTGTCCTGGTCTTGTGGATCTGTAAGAAGTCGCAGATGTCTTTGAAAAGCTTTGACTCGAACGTAGAGCCTTGGTCAGTGTGTATCTGCATAGGCATGCCAAACCTACTGATGAACACATCCACAAAAGCTTTAGCGACTGTGACAGCTTCCTGGTTTGGGATAGCAACAGCTTCAGTCCACTTAGTGAAACAATCACTTATAACAAGGATGAAGCGATGTCCTGACTTTGTCAGCGGGAGAGGTCCTAAGATGTCCATAGCAACTCGCTCCATAGGCTCTCCAACTGTGTATTCCCCTAGAGGGGCCTTAAGGGGTCCCTTGGGTTGTTTCTTTGCTGTGCAATGGTCACAGGTTTGACAGTAATTCTCCACCTCACCCTTGAGACCTGGCCAGTAGAAAGAGAACTTGACTTTCTCCAGAGTCTTCTCTCTGCCCAAGTGTGCAATGGATGGAATGTCATGATAGTACTTCAAAACGTCATCTTTCAGGCTCTGAGGAACAATCATCTGCTGTCGGGATTCATCATCTTCCATCCATAAGCGATAAAGCACTCCTGAGTAAACATTCAGCTGATCCCAGTGTCTCCAGAGAGTCTTGATAGTGGATGACATATGAGAGATTTCCTTCCACTCTGGCTTTTTTCCTTCTTCTTTGGCAGCAAGCAAAATCCCCACGTTTGCATCAGCCAACTGCTTCTGCCTGATTTCTGGGAGTGTCCAGCCTTCAAGAGAAACCAATGGCTCACTGGGTTGGTTCATATGGCTCCTAGTAACTGCTCGGTTGAATTCTGTGAAGATATCTGCTTGTGGGCTGCTGCCCTCTGAGACCATCTGATTTCCCTCTTCATCTGACGAGTCTCCCAGCTCCTGCTCTACTTCCTGTCTGAGACATGCTTTACAAGGGTTTCGTGACAGAGCGTCAGCATTTAGATGTTTTCTGCCCTGCCTATGGATGACCATGAGGTTGTAAGTTCCGAGTTCTTCAAGCCACCTGGCAACCTGTCCTGTTGGCTTCTTCAGGTTGCGCATCCAGCTGACAGCTGCATTATCTGTTCTGAGTAAAACCTCCTGTCCATATAAGTAGGAATGAAAGTGCTTAAGAGCATTCACCACAGCAAGAAGTTCCTTACGAGTGACACAATACTTTCTTTCATGACAGTTCAGGGACTTGCTCATGTAAGCAATGACCCTCTCTGCACCATCTTGCTCCTGAGAAAGTACAGCTCCTGTTGCTTTGTCACTTGCATCCGTGTCCAAAATAAATTTGGTTCCAGGTATAGGGTACGACAAAATTGGTGCTGAAGTCAGTGCTTCCTAGAGGTGTTGGAAAGCATTGGAGCACTCTTCTGTCCAGGAAAATGTCACCCTCTTTTCTACCAGCTGGTATAACGGCTTGGCTGTTTCGGCAAACTTCTCTACAAACTTCCTGTAATAGGAACATAATCCAAGGAAACTCCTCATCTGCTTGGCTGTTTTTGGCACTGGCCAGTTCTGCACAGCAGATGTCTTTTCTGGATCTGTTTCAATGCCTTTCTCGGACACAATGTGACCTAGAAACCTCACTCGTTTCTGGAAGAAGATGCACTTTGATGGTTTCAGCTTCAGACCAGCCCCTAGTAGTCTTTCAAAGACATGTTCCAACCTTTGCAAAGCTTGTGGCACTTCTATTGCTCCAACTATAATGTCGTCTATGAAAAGTAGACATTCCTCCCATTGCAGTCCCCGGAGCACTTCTTCCATTAGTCTTTCAAAAGTTGATGGTGCATTCGCGAGACCGAATGGCATCACTGTAAAGTGATAGAGTCCGAGTCCAGTCGTGAATGCTGTTTTCTCCTTGTCTTCGTCCACCAAACCTATCTGCCAGAACCCTGAGTTTAAGTCCATTGTGCTGAACCATTTTGAATTCGCCAAGGCATCAAGGCAATCATCAGTTCTTGGTAGAGGGTAAGCATCCTTTAATGTGACATCATTCAGACGGCGATAATCTGCGCAAAAGCGCATAGATCCATCTTTCTTTCGTACTAGGACCACAGGGGATGCCCAGGCACTGGTTGAAGGTTCAATTACTCCCCTTTTAAGCATCTTCTGGATCTCTTCTTTTTCAATTTCCCTTTTTCCGAAAGGTTGCCGTCTTGGAGGTTGTCTAATTGGACAGGCTGTTCCAGTGTTAATGCGATGTTCCACCTTTGAAGTTCTGCCAAGGTCGGCCGATGAAGTTGCAAAGACTTGTTGGTATCTTGCAAGAAGAACTGCAAAATCTTCACTCTCATCCATAGAGAGATGCTGGGAGCTTCTTTGCCAAAGGTCCTTGAGGTGGTCAGGAAGAGGTGTACATTGTAAGCTTGAAATATCAGCATTGACGTTGCAATGGACTGAGGCACATCTGTCTTGTTCTTCCAGCTGCATGTACAGTGACTCTGCTACTCCCACAACCATGTTACAGTGGAGTGTGACTTCATCAGGACTGAAGTTAAAGACATTGATTTTCTGGACCTCTTCAGATGTATCTACTACGCACTCTGGTACATGGACTCCAGGTGGAAGATCCCTTTTCCCTGCTATAATACCAGCTGGAGCAAGTTTATTTGCCCTGGGTATCTTCATCGTTATCCAGGCTCCTGAATGAGGTGGAATAACTGTGGTCTCACTCACTTCAACACGACAACTCATTTCAGCTTCGGATGAAATCCAACAACTTAAGGAAGAATCCCCTGAATTGAGCTTTAGACGTTTGTAGTCGATGGCACTCACATGCTTCAAGAGGAAATCTTGACCCAGGATTGCCTCCGGAATTACATCACACACAAAGATAGGATGTGTGTATTTTTGTCCATCAAGAATAATGTCCATGTCAGCATGCCCTTCAAACTTTAAACCTATTCCATCCACTCCTGCGACTTTAATGGTCCCTTGCTGGAGAAAAGGAGCATCTTCCAACTTGATCTGGTCAAATATCCTCTTTGATAATATTGTCATGGTTGACCCACTGTCAACAAGGACGTTTGCTTCTACACCATATATGACACCCTGAATGTAGAATCCATTATCCAAACCCCCCTTAGAGGTCCCAGTTAGTCCAACTCGGATAGCAGCATCTTCAGGCCTTGAATTCCCTGTCTCCCCATGGCCTACTGAGTCGACAGGATGGCTTTTCCCTGCGTCCCTGCAGATCCAGCATGAAAGGTGGACATCTGTTCCTGGCACCTTTTGTATATCGGGCAGTCTTTCATAAAATGTTCCCTTGATTTGCAGATGAAACAAGTTCTCTGACTTTGAGGTCGGTCATTTCTCTTCTCATATCTGAAGTTGTTGCCCTTTTCAAGCTTCTCTAACCTTCCCATGATCTTGTGCAGCACTTCACCCTGAAGATCTTCATTCGGCTTGGGTGCGCTCTCAAGTTCCAAGGGAGCAAGCCCTCCTTCGTTTCTGTTCCCTACTGCCCTGACTTGTCTCTTCTTATCTCGATGGTCACCAACCAATGCCTCGAACCTTTCAATCACCTCCACCGCTCCTGAAAGAGTCCTGCATCCTCTGTCAATGCAATGAAATTTAAGCTCTGGTGAGACTGTCTTGTATAGCTGATTAAGGGCAATAGCTTCCTGTGCCCTGCTGTCTAAGTCAATGTATGCCCTTTGGGTCATCTGTCTTAGGTCATCGGCCAAAGCAGCAACTGACTCCGCATTCTGTCTTTGTCTGACTTCTAGCCTTGAAAGCCATAAGCTCTGTTGTCTCTCACTCCCAAATCGGTGGTTCAGGTTCCTAACTAGCATGTGCAGTGACATCTTCTCGTGTGGGGCCAGTCCCATGTAGAATGTCCTAGCAACCCCCTTCAGGCTGGCAGCAAGAACTAAGAGTTGCTGGTCCATAGGCCAGTCACCGAGTTCTGCACAATTCTTGAAGTGTGACAGGTACTCCTCCCAGTCTGTTGTCCCATCATAGAAATCTGGCCTGATTGTGAAGGGTACTCTTCTTCTAGGTATGACCATTGGTCTCCTAGGTGTTGCATCATCTCTATGGTGTACTCTGACCTCGCCATTGGATCTGCTTGGCTCTTCATCAAGTGATTCAGCCTCTTCATACAGTTCATCAAGTGTCTCCTCTTCAAAAGATATGTCCCCTTGTCCTTCTTCTGCTGTGGTTTGATGACACTTGTCAAAAGAAACTTCTGCGTCTGGAGATGAAACTGTAGCCATCTTGTCACTGGTCCTAACTGTAAGTCCCTTGGTTCGTATCAAGGATGTTTAAAAATATAAACATCCCACTTCTGACACCAGTTTGTAGCGGCCCGGACCCGAACTTCTGATAAACCTCGAAGTCTGGATGTAACTGAGAGTCAAAACACTTCTTTTCAATGAATAATTAGTTTTTATTCATGTGGGTATAACAATGCCTTATATGGACAACACAATGCTTCCAAATAAGTAGATCCCTCTGAGCTTTAAGGTTTATTTGTAAGGACCAGTGTCAGGGCAAAATAATTATTGCCTGTAACTATAATGGTAGTTTACTGCTATAAATATATATATATGGATGACTTCTTTATCTGAATAACTTTACAGTTACTCAGATAGCAATTTGTGTCTGTGTTCAAAAATGCAGTCTATTTATAGAAATGATTACATAAGGACAAGGGGAACTTTTGGGCTGAATGATCTGCCCTTTGATTGAAACTGACCTTTAGACTGCCAAAGTCAGAATGACCCAGAATGGATCTCATCGTATTTATAGGTGTGAGAAAATGGTCACATGTCTGTTATTGACCAATCAAATAACGAGAAATTACGTCTCTTTACGTCCTTATTCTTTTGAGGGATCTACTTTCACAATGTAAAATCACTGAAATAAAGAGGAAGGCAAACCATCTCAGGAGGTAATTTGGTATAAAAATGAGTATTTATACCAATCAATGAATTCTGTCTAATTGATTCACTAATTGCCTTCCAATATCACAAGATAAACAATTACGTCCTGCTACATCAAAGCTACGTCATTGCTGCCTGCCGAGAGGACGTAATAACAACAAGCAACATCGACTGGGAATTACGATGGACAATTCAAAGAGGAAGATTACAAATGTCAGGAGGCAATTGGAATTTATCTGATGCATAAGACGTTTAATAACACAAATTGGCCACTGGTATGCTTTGACAGAAGCACTGGATGTCATATTTATGAGAAACATGTTCATAAATAGTGACGCTAAATACTGCGCATGAATACATCAGCGAAGATTACATAGTTCCTGATGTCAGAATTAACAGTAACTTTAATACACGTCTTGACATATCATCAAATACGATTCTGGGTTCCTCTGGACATAGTTCATTAGATTAAATAAACTTTATAATGCAAATGCTAAGCATTAGCCAAATTCAATAACTTCATCGCGACCTAGGCTAGCTGTCACAAAGTTAACATGGCGGGCGTCGGCGAAACACGTAGCTCAGCCCTGATCACAAATTCACACAAATATGGATAAATATCAAGCTGCCAAGTGATTGTGATCTGTTTGTTGAAGAACAAAGGTATGATTAATCTGTATCTGATTGTTAAATTGCGTAACAGTGTGCTTAGAACGATGAATTCTTCAAAAGTTACGGTCAATGCAAAACTCTTGAAACAAGTAAACAACATCGTTTTGACAGGCACGTTGTTGACATCGATGCTTATGAGGTACTGGCACATCCTAAACAATATGCGTAACATGATGGCATGGACATATGATTATTTTTACGAGATAACAGTGTGCCATGAAGCTCTATAAAAGCATGCTATGATCCTCCGATAGATTTCTTACCAAAACGGGATTCAAAACATTGAATTACGTGAAAACGAGGTTGGCAAAAAAATACTGATATATACCTGCAAAACTAATTACAGTTCTCAGGATAATTATGATATAATTCGTGCACTGTCATACAACCATCAAAAATACAACAGGGAAATATTTAGGAAATATTTCTAATTTTTACAAGCTGTCATAACTCTCACATTTTATAATAAAGACATTAATATTTATATATTCTTCGTGATGGCCATCACAATATCACTTGGATTATTGTAAATTCTTGTAAATATATTTAACATGTCCCTCTTTCTGCCTGCGCTGTTGAGATGACAATACCTCCATCCATATATCTGTGGATTGTTTGAGGTCTCTGCTGGACCGTGCAGTCAGGATTTACACCCTGAAACAACGACTTTCCATGCAATGTAATATCATTACTGTCTTTTTGTCATGTGTCATCCTTGACTTGTGTATTTGTGTAGTTAGTACACTTGCCCATCCCTTTCCATGAGACAAAAGTAGTATGTCACGTTGGTCATTTAACACACACCAGAAACATGTTCATAGTTTTTTTTTGTAGAAGAAATGTATCAGTAATAGGTTCATGTGGTGATATGCGAAGGGTGTCACCCAACGAAGGATATTACAAATGTTTAAGTCAGTTGGCAGAGTCTTGTCAAGTGTTTCAGATAGATAGTCAGTTTCTTGACTGCTGTTGTATTTGCTGGCCGACCGTGTGGGGAAGGATCGCCTCTTTGTCTTCATTACAGAGAGCAGCGTATACAAGTAGTCTAACACATCAGAAATGTTTTCTGAAAGTGAATCACTTGAAAGGTTTCCTGATAACAGTGTATGCCACAGCCTCTCGCGGCAAGGGAGTTAACTGACTATAAAAGTCCAGTTCCCACCCATACCGAACAAGGCTGGAATTTGGGAGTAATAGTTTTGCTGGACTAACGAGTAAACGCGTAGTCCAATCAAAATCGAGATCGAGATCCTGTTCGTAATCAAAACAATCTTATTAAAATCAGATCTTAGTTCTCACTACCACTAAACAAAGATCTGAGGACATCCCATTGCGGGTCATGTCAGAACGTCCTTATATCTGACCAATCAGAGCATCGCTTACCAGATACGAAAGTGACAGTGATTTTTGATCGTGCATCCTCAAAAAAACAAAAAACAGGGTATTCCGAACGACAGTTATGGGCTTTATGTCTGTATTCATACAATCTAGACCATCTATTAGCGATTCCAGAATGTTCTTTTGTTCAGTTTTGAATTATTTAATCGAGTATATGGCAAAATATGTTTCGAAGCGTAGTCACCAGTTTGAAACTCGTGCCGTAGAGCTCGATTAGGCTGCCTTCTGATTGGCTATTGTCGATTTCTTGTTAGTCATTCCATTGGTCGGTCAAAGTTCGCGAAATCAGATCTTTGTTTAGCGGTACCGAGAACTGAGAGTGTAATCAAAACGGCGACTGCCGTGCAGATTTCGGTCCATTGCCGGATTTGCAAAGCATTTGTACCGTCAACTGGGCGTCAACAAATATTTTCCAAATGTGTTCATGTGTTTAATGAAGGTGTTCAAGTCTTCTGCTACAATCCACATGCATTGGGTGTCGGTTAACTTGATCAGATCCTCTTGGGTGGGCTCTGACATTTTGTTTGAATCAAATGCAAGTGATATAAGAGGTGGAATCTGATTAGAGCAGGGACATAAAAGGGGCGTAACTCTTAATCAAGCAACAAAATTCAAGCCTAGTTTGGCAAGGGAGGAAACTGGACTTATATAGTAGTTACCTCCCTTGCCTCGGGAAGATGTGCATGCCAATCCTGATGGTGGTATCCCGTGCAGTGACCTCCATTGTATCTTTATTACATATTAAGAGAACACAATTTGGTGTTTATATTCTGACTTTGTATCAGTATCACACCCAGGTATGTGATAAGTAATTTAATTGTATGTCAAGGGTGTAAATCTCATGATTCTGGTGATTCGTAGTACCATTAGCACTCTGTACTGAAGAAAATAACGACCCAAAAGTTAAAAAGCAGTCTTAAAGGCGACAGTTGAGAGAACATGACACTCCAAAGCTGATGTTAAGATGCCTCGTATAACGTATTATTCCCTGATCCCAAACGAACACTTGCCGTCCGTGGGATGCCCCTGAGTTACAATCACAGCCTGAAAGCAACACTTTCCTCCAAGCTCGTCTCCAGGTGGTCCTGTAACACCTCAGCAGAAGGGAAGTACCGGCTGAGGCACAACAGGTTAGCAAACCCATCAAACACAGGTGCAGATACTTGAGCTGACTCCGAGAACGTTACGTGAAGAACCTTCATATTCAGACATTCAGTACTTGACCATAAGAGAAGAAGACGCCTCAGCTGGTCTTTGCCAAGCTTCAACAAAACCTTTTCCAAAAAGGCGCTCACAGATTTCTCAAAACTTTTGTCTCTGACGCTGTCCGAGTAGGAGTAAGAGATTTTCTTTGTTACTGATGTAGCTGTTGGCTGAAGAACATTGTATAAATCGGTAATGTCTGATTCTGTAACTGTCCTGAAAGTAGAGTTTGAGGAGTTCTTGAATGATCCGCTCATCTGTGTCAGCGGCCAATATGGTCGACAATAACAGTACTGGATAGCCATCTCAGTAAGGAAAGTTCTAAGACTGTCTGCTGAAGGAAGTTGGGTGCATCCATAAGGTGCTAAGGCTATAGCAGCTTGTGCCATAGTTGCTGGCGAGTCATACCCATCACACCTCTCAACCTGATCTTCCAGGTCCTTAATGACCGCCCTTTCACTTTCCGACAGTATGCATCTGAATGAAGCCATCATTAGTTTATCTGAAGCTTCCTGGTCTGTCAACACCACACGTGTGCAAACCCTGGACAACTTCAATGGCCAATAGTTCAACAGAATCAAACCATGAGCAAGTATTCTCCCGAGGATAATAAACAATTCTCGCCTCGCCAATGGCGACAGTTTAGGTACAAGTTCTTCATTCCCAACAAACCAATACTTGTAAGCCTTTCTCCAAAACTCAGTGAATATTCTGTTGGTACCCATCTCTTCAAGGTCGCCATTTCTACTATTTTGAACAAGCACCAGTAGATCACAGGCCACGACGGTTGGGTCGTCCTTGTAGAACTTGATGACGTCATCCACGAACGTGTCACGCGAGATGAGCAAGGTGCGAGCAGCTCCCAGGCTCAGCCTCTCCAGGAGAGCCAGGGACAGTATCTTGCTGACGTCACCTTGAGTACAAATGTATAGTCAGTCACAGTACAAAACAAGGCAGTCATACAAATACTATACAATTAAAGAAGTAGAACAGGTAATAAATACATAATTATGTTTACTATTTATATAATTTAATGTAACGACGAATACATATTTCTAAACTAAGTAATTTTCGCTATTATAGGTACTTGCGTTTTGGGTCTCACCCTACTAACAGATAACTTAATGTTAACCAAACCAAGTCAAGAATATGGTCTGAAAATTAGAAACTATAGGGCTACTGTAACTATAGGTTACTGTCTGTATCTCAAAATAGGAAGCGACCTGGGAAGATAATGAGGAACAATTCCAGCAGTTTTGATTATCACAGGCAACCTTAAAGTTGGTTGATTGGTTGGTTTGTTGTTTAACGCCGCACTCAGCAATATTCCAGCTATATGACGGCGGTCTGTAAATAATCGAGTATGGACCAGACAATCCAGTGATTAATATCATGAGCATCGATCCACGCAATTGGGATCGAAGACCTATTCTGCCCCGGAATCTTCACGGGTGGCAACCTTAAAGTACATCGGTGCTGCCATGTGTAGATTTAGTTAGGTTTGGTTGTTGTTTGTGCCGCTTGCTATTCCAGTTGGCGGTTGCAGCCGGGCTGGTTCAAAGAAACGAAACTCTTAAATGACGATTAATTCATACATCCCTGGCTATGCACATAATATATGAAACAAAACAAAAGTTAAAGAACACCAGACCGATTTTTTCTTATGTAATCATCGTCTTCGTTTCAGTTGTATATAGTGCCTGACATCCTACTATACGCTATCAGCACAGAAACATGTCGTTAAAGCTACTACCAGAGGCGTCTGAAGTTCCATCCTCGGATACTGCTGGCACGGTTGGCTCCATGGGTTCTTCCTTCTGTACAACAGACAACATGAAACATTGGATATAATGGGAGAAAACATGTCCGACATCTGCTTTTGGTTGACGGCGCCCGTAACCCAGTGGTCGAAGGCACCGAAATTTGCTGTGCAGAGTTGTGTCCCCTGAGAATCCGCTGATAATTTGTAAGAATGAAGATTCGCCGATTATGACCCTTGATCTGTTGGCACAATACCCGTGTTCGTGGATTTTGAAACTTACAAATTTGAGAAACGTAGTTGGTCACACACACACACATACGCACGCACGCGCGCGCACACCCCACACCCCTGAATATCAAATGGTCCCTAAATATACTCTTTAAAAAAAGAAACGCATAGCCAGATTTGTGTGAGGTAGGAAAATACATTTATACGAGGAACCGTACAAGGTATTGAGCCAAAATGTTGTGGAGAGAACACTTGGTGATTGTAGTCATCTCAGTTATCGGTACACAGGAAAATCACAAGGTGAAGGTCAGCTACCATCAATAGCGCGTATGTCCCCCGTTGGAATCGATAGCGGCCTGACATCTCCTGCCCATGGAAGAGACGAGTATGCGAATCACATCCTGGGGAATGGTAGCCCACTCGGCCTGCAACACCAAAAAAAACAACTGCTGCAACGTCTGGGGTTGTGGTTTACGTCGGCGTAGCCGTCTATCCAATTCATCACACAGGTACTCTATCGGATTCAAATCCGGGGATCTGGAGGGCCAGGGGAGAACATCAACGTTGTTGTGTAGACAGGCTCTTGTGATCCGTGCTGTATGTGGTCGAGCGTTGTCCTGCTGGAATACACCGTTGCCGTTGGCTGCAAATGGGAGGACGTGTGGTAGGAGAATTTCATTGATGTATCGTTGAGCCGTAAGATTGACCTGGATATGGACCAAACAATCCTGCCATTATGAGAGATAGCCGCCAACATCATAACTCTACCCCGACCCGTGCTCGACGGAGGAGAAATCTTGATACGTCGCTGAACCAGACATTTCTGCATCGCAGTTGAGGCCACACCCTGTGTTGACGACACCAATGCAGTCGTTGTTGACGATGTTGTCGACTCAATATGACGTGTCGAACAGGACGTCTTGCTCGTAGACCTGCTGCTCTTAGACGGGTTTCGTAGGGTCTGGTCGAAGATTCTGCACAGTCCTGGTAATGGGATGCGGTTGAGGTGGCTGTGGTCGACCTTTCACGTTGGTGGCACAATCGGATGTAGCGATCTTGGGCGGGGGTGGCTACTCTTGGTCGTCCCGACCTTGGCCGATCACGTGTTGACCCATGCTATTGATGGTGCTGGGCGCTACATTGAAAACCCTGGCTACAGCTGATCGGGATTCCCCTGCTGGCAAGCGGCCTATGACGTTGTTTCTTTGCACTTCTGTTAATCTTGCCATGTTGTTGAACTGTCACTGTTCGATTGACGCAGATCGAACCTAATGCCAGGCAATCAAAAACCCTGCGCTTTAATACCGTTCATAGTGCTGCTGCACGTGCAGTACGTGCAGCTCCATATGGACCTTTTGTTAATGCACTGGGTACCTTTTTTCCGAATCGTACGTGTTTTCATGTCCTTGTTGTGATCATTTTGATCCGGGAAATTTGTCACTGTCACTACAACACATTAAACCTCTTTATTTTGCACCTCTTGGTCCGCTAATTTTGCTTTTATGGCCAAAAATATCTTTTTTTGAAGAGTATATATAGGTACAAAGAATAATTATCACAGTTGAGTAAACCAATTTGCCACCCACCACCTGACATGAAGTCTGTGAGGCTTGTGACGTCACATCAACGTGAGGGTGGCTCTGAGACAGGGTGCTGTACTTCAGGTGCTTGACAGACAGCACGTGCAGCGGGTTGACGTGTGGACTGACGTCATCTCTCGTGCTGCTCGTGCTGGTCACAGGGACCTCTTGTCTATCGCCCTGTAACAAAAATATGATCATTACACTAATCTTTTTATTGAGATGAAACATACAGTATTTCTTTCATAACGGGCTACATTGCCGGCAGCATGGTAAATTAACTATAAACACCATGCAGGAGACATATGACCAACACTGACAGATCATGTTCACGTTCTTTGAGGGAAGCTATAATGTGTTCTGCATATTTTTTATCTAGGTCTAGATTATGTAATAAGCATCGTGTGTGAGACTCTGACATACAATTCATCCATGTAGATTTAGGGTACTCATCATCTAATACAACATGACAGTTTCTTTTACAACTTTTTTTTCCAGTGATGGGAATAAAAAAAAACAGCAGATATTGTTGGGTACAGGGTATTCATTGCCGTGTACAGTGTTGACTTTTTTCGATGTTGAGTAATTTTGCAATTCATCGTTCTCATTTGGAGACAAACAGGCAGTAGTTTTATTGCCATCTTAAGCTATGAGTTATGTGAGTTAGTGAGTTGGGTTTAACGCCGCTTTTAACAGTATTCCAGTTATATCACGGCGTGTCAGCTTAATGTGCGAGGAAAGCCCGAAGTGATGCAGGTCTCAGACGTTTACCACTTCTGTGAAACCCACGAGCACGGGTATGGTACTGACAAACCTAGAAACATAATCGGGGCGAACCGGGATTCGAACCCACAATCATAGGTTTCTGGCGTGCCTAAGGGACGCAACTCTGCACAGCGAATCGCGGCGCCTTAGACGACTGGGCCACCCGTGCCCCCGAAACCAGTTTGACCTCGGCCTTCAACGCCTTCGAGTTATGACCAAGCAGATTTTGAAAGACTAGAACCAGCCTTGCTTGGACACTGCAAATCGACCTGATCTAGGCCCCCCTTTATTGAGATAACGTGGTATATAACCCACAGAACCAGTTCACTGCACCAGACTTCAATGATTGTCCTCGTGTCAGAGTTTGTTTGTTGTTTAACGCGTCTGGACCAGACAATCTAGTGATTAACATCATGAGCATCGATCCACGCAATTGGGATAGTATGACATGCATCAACCAAGTCAGGGAGCCTGACCACACGATCCAGTTGGTCGCCTCTTACGACAAGCATAGTCGCCTTTTACAGCAAGCATGGGTTGTTGTAGGCCTATTCTACCCCGGATCTTCACGGGTCTCTTTTAATGACGTACATGTACACTGCTGGGAATGATGACGATGATGCCTTTGTAATTGATGTCCTTGAGCTCCCGGGGAGTCCCCGACACGACCTTCAGGAGCTTCTTCTGTCTGTCCATCCTGTACACCTGAAGGTCCCTGCCCACTAGGTTCGGGTAGAGCTCCACCAGGAACTCCCGGAACTCCTCCGCCGTCTGGTTGATGAAGATGCAGGTGGGGCGAGGGTAGCCGTTGTTGTAGTCACGTAAAGGGTACCCTTGGGGTGGAGTGAACAAAATATAGTGAGTGAGTAATTGACAAGGACTATACAGACTCAATGGACATCGTAAGCAGTAGTGTGGAGAGTTGAGGATTCTCAAACGCTCATGGTGTTCGTTTGGCATCTAGTAACTGCTGTGCTAGAGCACAGAGGGGTGTGTGTTGCTGAGATGTTTACTTAAAACCACGGCAGTCTAATACTCCATACAGTAGATCATGCTCAAAGCACTACAGACTCTTTGCCCCAGTCAACGGATCGGTGTATATTCACTTTGCATTTTCAGCTCTATTGGGCGCTAGAATTAGCATTTCACACTGCTAATAAAACAGCATTGCATTCTTGAACCATGTGAATAGTCTCTCGCTGGCTCAGAATAACGATTGCTGTGTCTGATGGGGAAAACGAGTCTGAACCAGACAATCCAATGATTGACATTATGACTATCGATCCATGCAATTGGGATACGATGACATGCATCAACCAAGTCAGCGAGCCTGACCACCCGATCCCGTTAGTCGCCTCTTACGACGAGCATAGTCGCCTTATACGGCAAGCATGGGTTGTTGAAGACCTATTCTACCCCGGATCTTCACGGGTCTCTGAACTAATAGCCTAATGTACATGTACTCACCGTAACCCATGGACTGGTACTCTCTTTTAAGGTGCAGATCGCGTTCAACGGTAGATGTGAAGGAAGGGACAAAAGAAAGGATATCCGGAAGACAATAAATAAATCGTTCGAAAACCCGTCGCTCCCTGGGTCCCTTCTTCGCCCAACCTTGCTTGGTAACTGGGGCCCGTATGGGGCCAAATGAAGACGTGTGCTGCTGAAACTCCTGGGGAAGAGGACTAGGTGTGTCCTCATCGTCCGTCTTTGCGCCAACCAGTCGTGCCTGTGCCGTAGTCAGCTGTCTGTGTATGATTTCAAATCTTCCCGGCACGGACTGTTTGTCGGCTTCCTTTGATGTGGTCTTGCCCACGAGCATGTGCAACGCTTGATCACTCATTTCCGGTGTTGGTTGCCTGGCGCGGTTCACGGTGTTTTAAACTGCTGTAAACTTGAACGAGTGTAGCTGTACAAGGAGCTGATCCGTTTATCTGTATGATAAAACATGGCTTGGAAATATTAACCGAAACAATTCGATATACAGTGAAAAGGCCAGTTTTAATACCCACAAGGCCCGGTATTGTAGTTTATTGGGCAACTTACAATTATAATGTACGACTTTCCATCAGTTTAATTTGCTTCAGACAAACCAAACGTATAATGAATAATTATAAATTAATCAATAAATCGAACTACTTTTTTTAAATCAATGCCTCTTCACACAGACAAGCTAAAGACAAACGCAATGCAAGTCAGACCTGTGAAGACAAAGAAGGATTACGTCCCTTTGGAGAACACATCATCATTCCTGTTGTCTCCGAGAATTTGCTTTAAACATCAAAACCAAAGTAACCTGGCAACCTCAAAAGGGCATGTGTTAATGTGTGAACACTCTGTGGATACGTTATGAACAAAACATGGAGGATCTAGCAACATACAGAGTTAGAATCGGAACCTTTTGTCATCCACCCGGGACCCGCCAAGTCAGCCACGTTGACAGGTGCACGCCATACACAACATGTCATGATAACTCAGATATGCCGTATCGCATTATTATATGCACTTTGCTGCTGACTGCACACCTTTCGTTATCCGCATGACTGATCAGTAATCAAAATGTACTTTGAATCTGATATTTGATCACTTTAAGGCGAAACAAACAACATTTTTTGTGATCAGATGACAAATATTGATAACGAACTAGATAGACTTGAGTCCTATAGCAGACGTAATAATATCCTCATCCACGGAATACCGGAAGCTGCAGGCGATGAAAAATCAATGGCATGTAATCTGTAATGTTATCTGTCCTCAATTAACATGCATGATTCAAAACCATTGGACATAATACGTGCGCATTTACAATACGTGTAAATGCAAATCGGCCTCGCCCAATGATTGCTAAGTTACATTCGTCTAATGACAAAGTTCGTACCTTGAAAGCGATACCCACATTCAAGGAAGGTGGACTTGGAATTTCTAGTGACCTAACGTCACGTCAACGTCAACAGCTTCAGGCACTTAAGGAACCAACGCTTTTAGGTATTTCAAAGATGGTCGATTGGTGACAAAACCCCGCACCATGGAAACAACATTAGCAACGTTTAGCATTGCGACAAACACGAGAAAGCCGATCTTTTCTTAGAGGACCGGATTGAAAAGAAAGTGTCACATGCTTCTATCAGCTAGGATATTGACCGAGGCCCGGATAGTTCTTCACAAGATCCGAACACTACCAACGCCGGTGTTACGTTAAGCGTTGATTGTCCAAGCGAAACATTCCCCTTTCTTAGTTGGAATATTAATGGACTTCGAAACAAAATTGTGGAAACTTTTGTCGACAGTAGCTTTGATAATAGCTGATTAGTTGGTTATGATATGTATTATAACCAGCAATAAAGTTATCTGACTACGGAAGGCTGTCAGGTGGTATTTGTGTATGTGTCCATCAATCCGTCAGTAAATTTTGTAAGTTAAATAAATCAGATGTTGATAATCTCCTGTGCTTGAACATATCAAAAGTGTCACTTACAATTAATAAAAATGTAAACTTGCTATGTACATACGACATGCCACTAGCTGGCTCGCCGTATTATAACCATGTGGTCTCAAACTGTTGTATTGATCATCTTGAAGAGTTTTTGTTAGATAATCGGTCGCAGCTTAAAGATTCTATCAGTGTAGTCTGTGGAGATATGAATGCTCGTACTGGTCAATAAAACAATCCTCTGGTCGTTCAACAAAACGATTTTGCCCATAGTAACTGTCCATTCCCAGAAGCCATACCCGTGCTCTTGGGTTTCACTGAAGTGGTAAACGTCTGTGTCCTGCGTCACTTCGGGCTTTCCTCCCACATTAAGCTGACATGCCGTGATGTAACTGGAATACTGTAAAAAGCGGCGTTAAACCCAACTCACTCACTCACTCATCCATTCCCAGAAGATGAAAACGTATACGCTGGACATCGGAAATCCAATGACACTGTTATTAATTAATTTGGTCAGATGCTGCAAGATATGTTGTATACATTTCAGTTGTTCATTGTCAATGGCAGAGTGTATGGGGATACCCTTGTAGAATTTACCTATTGTGGAAACCAAAGTGCTAGCGTTAATGATTAGTTTATATGTTCTCCCGATTTCTTTCATTATATTAACATTTTGAATATTGACGATCGTCTAGAACCTCATCATTTACCTTTGGAATTGACTTGTAAGTGCCCTCATATGAATCAAACATAACAAATTAAAACATGAGGGTTTCACTGAGAAGAAACTAATATGGAATGACGAACATTCGAACAATTATCTGAGCAAGCTACAAGAAAGTATAACATATTTAAACATTGACTTCTAGATAAACTCTCGTCACGATATGGCTGAAATATTGCCGATGTGACGTAAAGCATTAACTCACTCACTTCTAGATAAACTTGATAATAATATTGAGGGGGCATTTGATGACATTGTTGAAATTATGTTAACTTCAGCATCTTTATGAGAACAGAATTAAAACTGAACATGGATAAAAATAAAACTTTTTTTACTGGATGTAGAATTGCAAGACGTAACGCCCGCAAAGCGCTACGAAGATTTAGAACTACTCGTACTAGTCTTGACAGAAAGCAATATTGCGAAAGTAGGAATAAATATAAACATTGCTGTCGGAAATGTAAATTTGATATGCGTAGACATAGACAAGACAAACTGAAAAAGTCTATTAACAAACCATCTGCGTTCTGGAAACAAATACGATCTCTCCAGAATAGATCTTCTACTAAAGATAACATAACAACATCGAGGTGGCTTTGTCATTTTAAAAAGGTTTTTTTTCAAATGATGCAATTGATGATATGCAAACTTGTTTTAAGTAATGCTACACGGATGGTGATGAAATTATGCTAGATTCACCCATTGTTGAAGACGAAATAATAGATTCGATAAATCACCACAAAAAGGGAAAAGCAGCTGGTCCTGCCTGATAATGTAGTTATCGAAATGTTGACGTGTTCTAAATTTCAAGTTATGCCTTTTCTTTGCAATTTTTTCCCCTGCAATTGGTCATGTTCTATAATAATCCCCCTGCATAAAAAAGCAGACAGGAGTGACCCAGATAACTATATAGGTATTTCATTAATGAGCATTTTAGGAAAAGTATTTACTGCAATATTAAACAAAAGAATTTCTAAATGGGCGAACATAAGTGATAAGATTCCTGAATTTCAAGCTGGCTTCAGAAAAAGTAATTCTACCTCAGATCATATATTTACACTTTATGCGCATATTCAAAACACCTTGTAACGGCGTAAACATAAATTGTATGTAGCATTTCTAGATTTCAAAAAGACTTTTGATTCTGTTAATCGCTTTAAGCTACGGACATGTCTACGAAAAGCTGGTTTACGTGGGAAAATTTTACTATTGTAAAATCAATGTATTCTAATGTGAGATCATGTGTTCGTTGCGGGGATGGTGTAACAGATTTCTTTGATTGTCCTTTGGGCCGAAGACAAGGCTGTATTTTGAGCCCGATCTTATTTTCATTTTTCATAAATGAATTATATTACGAAATAGCTGCCAGTGGTAAACAATGCATCCAAAAGTTTCCAGATTTGATAAAAAAAATTAATGCTACTTTTCGCAGACGATGTCATTTTAGTGTCAGATACTGTTGTAAATATTTCAATATTTTAAGTACATACACGAAAGAATGGTAATTATCAGTAAATTTGGAAAAAAACTAAAATTGGGTTCTTTTGAAAAGGTGGTCCAATAGCGTCGAAAGAAAGATGGTCATTCGATGGTCAGTTAGTCAATATAGTAGATCACTATTCATATTTAGGAATCTGGTTCTCACACACAATGAATTGAAAAAATGTATCCTTGACTTGTCCTGACGTGCAAAGATAGCTTCAATAAGTGTAATGTCTATAGCTCATAAAGTTGCAACGATGTTACCTAATATTTTCTTTAAGCTTTTTGATACCCAGATACAACCAATATTATTGTATGGTTCTGAAGTATGGAGATTTCAACGTTATGACTGTTAAGAGAAGGTTCACTTATTAGCATGTAAAAAGTTTCTTTGTGTCGGATCTTCTACACAAAATTGTATGGTTTAGGGTGTAGGTTGTAGGTACCCACTACATATTAACTGGTTACAAATCCGTCATATGCATGAACAACGTCTCTACATTTAGATAACATGGGAAAGAATACTTGGACATCGCACATAAGATATATTTTATTTTCACATGGTTTGGGTTTTACATGGCTATGTCAGTCAGTACAACGTAAGAAAACATTTCATTAAATATCGACTTGGTTTACTAGACCTATTTGTACATGAAGGAAGAAAACTGTCCATTGAAAAACTGAAAAGAATTTGTTTATTATGTAATCTAGAGACAGAAAATGAAATTCATTTTGTGATTGTCTGTCCATTTTACAATGATCTTCGAAAGAATCTTATGAAAGATTATTTAATAGCAATGTCACCGATAAACGCCTTTGTAGTTATTCTGACGACAAAGAACGAATCTAATATATTAAATCTTTCTCTATACATTAAGCATGCTTTAGCCAAAGAAATGAATTAATCATACAACATGTATATCCCAATGTAGCTCTCTCTTGTATATGGGCCGGAGGCCTTTTGTACAATAAACTTCTTTTGGCTTTTTGACCCGGGTCTTCAGCAACCCATGCTTGTCATAAGAAGAGACTATTCTTGTCGTACGACAACTATCGGGATCGGGTGGTCAGGCTCGCTGACTTGGTTGAAGCATGTCATCGTATCCCAATTGTATAGATCGATGCTCATGATGTCGTTCACTTGATGGTCTGGTCAAGTCTCGATTATTTACAGACCGCCGTCATAGAGCTGGAATATTACTGAGTGCGGTGTTAAACAAACAACCAAATTATACATGTCCGTGGCATGTCAGTAAAGTTATTATTCTCAAGAAGCGTCGGTTGACGGTTAATGTCAGCAAGTGCTTTAAATATTTAAATTTGTTTTATTAAAACAAGACATAACAAATCCCTCCTGCCACACAATTTTGAACAATTTAAAAGAAAATCTAATATTAAAAATTTATTGTGGCCTAGCTAATATACCTCCATGTACAATCCTCTTACCGCTCTTTAAAAGACATTTCGTAAACTATTACTAATTTATCACTTTAATTGTCTTTGATGTTCTGTTCTGGGGCGGTCGGGTAGCCTAATGGTTAAAGCGTTCGATCGTCACGCCGAAGACCCGGGGTCGATTCCCGACATGGGTACAATGTGTGAAGCCCATTTCTGGTGTCCCCCGCCGTAATATTGCCGGAATATTGCTAAAGGCGGTGTAAAACCTTACTCACTCACTCTGTTCTGTTCTGCCATTTTCCCATTAATCTGCAGCCTACAACATGCAGTCTGGCGACAATCAACAGACACTTCGACATACCGTTGTGTCTGAATTTAAGCTAAGTCACTTTCACCATAAGATGAGATAAGATAATATTTATTGCAGAAACATTCCATTACGGGACAGATACAAAACAGTATGAGTCATATATACATATATACATATATATACAGACATACATACATTCCTGGAGACACAAAAACCAATCAATATTACATATTTGATGATATTATCAGACATAAAAAGTCAACGGTTGATTAAGATCAAGGGGTATTTATTGCTTGAAATGATAGACATGGAAACAAATGCAATTGATATTGATGGCTTCATTATTTGACAGGATGTAGTGAAATAATTTGTTTTCATGACTGTGGACATTTACATTTTGTGTGGATAATTTTCCAACGAAGACAACGACAAAGTCCATATGGACTAACTTCAACACAATGTTCGAGAGATATCTTGTTTGAGGTGTATTGCGACCACCTCGGTCTTCCCTTTGAGAAAACCAGACACCACAAGTTCATTCAGGATACAAATACAAAGCATGGGCTAACAACACTTACCCCAGTGTCCCAGAATACCATGTTTGTGCCGACATGTTCTACGATATCTGCAATGGAAGTTTGAGCTCTCTGACCTACATCAATCGCTGTGTGCTATAAATAGCTAGTTGTCGTGGTAACGCTCGACATAGAGATATCGCCACGATTATCACGAGATCCCCAATGTTACAAACTGACAATCGTGCTGTGTGCATGTGTGGAAACTGTTACAGTTGTAAATTGACTTGGCGTCGCTACGGTCTGTATCAAGAGTCACAGATGCGAGTGTCTTAATTAACTATGACATTTGGCACAATACAACATGATGATAAGTGTATATCCAGTTATATTTCCAGACTGAACCACATAATAATTAGTCTGCTGAAGAATACATCTTGGAGACGACTTATTGAGATTGTAAATTAATGGTTCGATATTTTCTCAAAGTCAGTGTTTGCTTTCGTTACCGTATTTGACATATGATAAGAGCACACGTATGTCGTAGGTGGTGTGATCCATTAACTAGCTCAATAGATCTATAATTTACATTTTTCAAATACCAAATCATGTACTCTATATTACAGAGGCAGATGTTTTCAGTAAGCTGGTTTTTACGCCGCATTTAGCAATATTCCAGCAATATCACAGTAGGGAACACCAGGGCTTCACACACTGTACCCATTTTGGGAATCAAACCCGCTCCTTCGGCGTGACGAGCGAGCGAGCGAACGCTTTGAGTACTCGATTACCCAGTGCCCCGTATACCTTGAAAATTTTAATGATGAAATTTCTGATTTGTTAAAATATTTTGCGGGTGTTTCCGGTGCATATGACTCCAACAACATTACGTCTGGGCTCTGCTAAAACAAAAGAGGAAATGAAAAAAAGTCATGTATAGTCCTCGCCAATTGAAATAAAGCGCACTTTGCAACTTTTGTCATTAATGTAATATTCCTTATTGGCGGAATGGCTTATTTTCACTTTATAAGTATTAGCACACATGCAGCCATCTTCGTTAATTAGTCATCGCGATATTTCGTGATTCCATTTTCAGGACTATAGTTCGCCTTAACTTATTGCCAGGAGCATACAGAAGATCACAGACACTTTACGACTCAGAACAAAGTTACAGAACACACGATTTTTTTCATATTTCATATAGATCTACCTATAGTTAATGTGTCATGGCTGGTGCATATTGCAACACACAGCCTTCAAGTTGTGGGTGTCCTTTACTTGTTTTGAGTAGTATACATTGCACGTCATCGACCATACCATAAAGGGCGTCAAACATTGCAGCTCATACTATTCTCATGTCGAAAATGTACATTGGGGATCTCAAGTCAGAATTTGTGAATTCACTGCAGGTTTATTCAAAGACTTCTAAACCACATTTGGAAAAGATGACGAGTTTGGAAGAATAGGTACGAGTATGTGGACAGATTTCATTGTGAGCATTGAACATATTTCGCCAAATACATTAGGTTAACTCGTTTTATTTTTTCGTATTCATTAACTAGATTTATAAACCTCTATACTAAAATTAATACTTCAATACATATCTTATTATTTTTGAAGTGTTTAGATATTTCATGCTTTACGGAGTTACTAAATTCGTGTATGACTGCATGTTTGATATAATACAATTATTCCGCCTACTTTGCATTTGTCGTAGTTTTTAGCTAAATGGAAAATGTATTTTTTACATTTTCCACAACTTTTTGTTTAAAAACTACTGAGCAAGTTATTTTTTAATGACACATTTATACCGTTCTTTTTTCATTTCATCTTTTACACTTTCACGCACTTTGCAACTTCCGGTTCCATGTCCCCCAATCTAGTGCGACCTCATCTGGGGGGCTAAGTACGCTGCTACTGCCCTCTTTTTCCATGACAATTCACACTACACTGATATGAGATAGTAAAAGTGTTGTTACGTTAATTCTAAGGGTTGTTTAAAGTTTTTTTATATTTATTTATGTTGAAGTACTGCACTACCGGATGACCCTGATTCGGTTTTCGTGTGCACGTGCAGTGAAGCATTGATGTCTGGCATCTTGCAGTTTTTCAGTATGCCTTCTACACGGATATTGATGAACGAGAGGAAACATATATTCAACTGTTTAATGAAACACAGGCTGTTTGTACCTGCCTCTGGTTACAAGATCGACAACAATGCATTACTATCTGCAACGCGGCGTCAATGTCTGAGACCTCTCCACAGCCAGATTTCACTGACCGCCGGTCAAAGATGGGGCGTGTCCAAATTTCTGACCCCTTCAGTTTCTTTAAGTAATGGTCTTAGAGGATATGCAAAGAAGAAAAGTAAAAACAAGGTAAGTTTTGTATGTAGATTTGACTCACAAATTATTGTACTTGAAATATACTTATTATGGATATGAGTTAGACGATGTAAGATCTATGTAAGCCTACAGCTAGGTTATATTATAGTTATATGACAGGGTCCTTCTAATAACTACCCTAGAGAACAGTGGCATCATGAACCAGGTGATAGCATGAATGAATGATTGAAGGTTGTTTTATGCCACACTCAGCAATTTACCAGTTTACCAGTGGGCTTTTTTTAATCAAGGCATGGTCAGTCTGACTAGTGGTTATAGCATGACTAGCATGATTTATGACTCATTATGTTATGTCCCATCTAGGCTGATAGCTCAAGTGACAGTGACAGTGATGAGGAAGAGGATAGTGAGGATGAGGATGAGGATGATGATGACATCACTGATGATGGTGGATCTGTGATGAAACTCCATGTCCGCTCTCTCCGAACTGACAGCATTCTCAGTAAAGGAATGAACACAGGACGCGAGTTAGTCACCATATTTAGGCCTTCAGGATTTGATTGACAGGGCCCATAACGTTTTAAAACATGAATCTTTTTATGAAAAAGGGGGCCCTACACAAAAATAGCCAACAAAGTTTAATGTTTGAATTTAGGAAAGTTACATGTACATTCCATCATCATGTTTATTTTTGTGTGTTTTTCAACATGACATGATGCAGTTCAGCCTTGTGATATGTGTGTTCCCTTTGAGTTTGGTTTAATTTTGACTTAGGTTCAGAGTAAATGTCAGATTTGCCCTACTCTCACAGTCTTGCTATCTGATGCAATTTTCTGTGAAAGAATTCTCTGAGGTAGTGGGGGATGTGGGTGTAGCCTCGTGGTTAAAACATGAATCTTTTTGTTATCACGCTGAAGACCTGGGTTCGATTCCCCACATAGGTACAATGTGTGAAGCCCATTTCTTATGTCCCCAGTTTTACAGCCAATCAGTCATCACATACATGACAACCAATATAATATATTAACCAATCGTTTGGCTCCTTTCAAATAAACTTCAGTAAGGCGACTGTGCAGTGATAAGAGAAATCTCTTATAATGTCTGGCATAGTCTCGAATGAACATTGCTCACGCTTTTCATTTTACTGTTTACAGATATTTTGCCATGAGTTTGGTTAATGAACTGAAAAGTTAGAACTAGCTGTATTACGATCCTGTAAATATTAAGTGCATTGTGGAACTCTTAGCCATGATTTGAGTATTGTTTCATGGGGTCATGTGTCATTACAAATTGATACAAGTATATTTTAGGGTAACATGTGAAATTATATGAATATTAATGTAAAATATTGTTTCCTGCCGTTATATACAAGATATCTCATTCCATTTAGCCTGTCTCACTGCTGTGATATACAATGCTAAAGCCAACTCACACACACTTTCATTTCTTAGTAAAAATATAAATGTGAGTCTTATTTTTTTCAGATTTTATTTTGCACACTGTTATGGTTAAGATATGCATTGCAATATAGTCACTCATCCCTAATCCTAGTACACAAAACTTTGTCTATTTTGCTTCTATGTAGTCACAAACTCCCAATTACCCTTGAATAGAAGGGTCCATGGCCATTTGTTTAAATCATTTTTTTGGAGTTGAAATCTGTAGGATATTTAATATTATAACAAAGTTACATGCAGTTAAATAAGTTCACTCACTGTACTCGGCTGCACTTCCCTCGCCAATTTTTGACAACTTTGTTGTTGGATGTTGCTATGGTCAAAACAGATGAAGTACCAGTAATACACATAATATACAGGAAACTGGTCACAAATAGTTTCGCTCTTGCAATCACAGGATACAGTTTCAAATATCATAATTTCAATTCGACTTGTCCGTTGTTGTCACTTGTGCAAAATGCCAAAAAGATAAAGATGTGCATGATTTTGAAAAATGCAATATACTGGTATTTTCCAAACGTATTGTGATATGTATTCATTAGTATTTCATGTCATGGTATACTGATAATACCATGCACCTCTATTGAGTGCAATTATCATTGTCTTTCCAGAAAAATTGATAAGCTGTTTCTTGCTAATCGACTTAGACTAAATGGCAATGTGCTTCTGAAGAAAAGTAAACAGGTATGTACAGTTGGATGTAACGTAGGCACAATTTTTTAGTGGCCAATATGCATGTTTGTAGTCTTCGAGCGCGAGTAAAGTCAACATAGCAACTTTGCAGAAATTTATACTTTAAGGGATATGTAATCACATATGGTTGACCAAAATTAAATTTGAAAAAGGGAACATACCGTAAAAATGACGATGAAAAATGACAGGCAAGATCGTCCCCTAAACGAAAGAATCTAGCACTGAGGGCATCCCTTTAGTGGAGGTTAAAATGGGTTACAGGTGTTTGAGAAGCTGCACAGTTTCAACGATCGGGCCGGCACCCAGTCTGTCTGATGGTTTATGTGGTGTCTTCCTATTTGTCCAGCACTTACTGTTATGGATCTGTGAAGATCCGGGGTAGAATAGGTCTTCAGCAACCCATGCTTGCCATAAAAGGTGACTATGCTTGTCATAAGAGGCGACTAACAGGATCGAGTGGTCAGGCTCGCTGACTTTGTTGATGCATGTCATTGTATCCAAATTGTGTGGATCGATGCTCGTGATGACAATCACTGGATTGTCTGGTCGAGGCTCGATTATTTACAGACCGCCGTCATAATGCTGTGATATTGCTGAGTGCGGCATTAAACAACAAACCAATGAAGTTACTATTATGGGTACAAGTTCACCTGAGCGTGAGCGGGGAGGCACGGGTGCATGCCAGAAACCTATGATTGTCCTGGTTCGCCCTGATTATATTTCTAGGTTTGTCAGCACCATACCCGTGCTTGTGGGTTTCACCGAAGTGGTAAACATCGGACACCTGCATCACTTCGGACTCTCCTCCCACATTAAGCTAACACGCCGTGATATGACTGGAATACTGTTAGAAGCGACGTTAAACACAACTCACTCACTCACCTGAGCGTGGTGATGGATAAGACAATCGTGAATAAGGGGCTCATCTTACATAAGACAAGTAATTGGTGAAGATCTCACAAAATATAACGACAAAACTAATTGTTGACTCTATTCACATACACTCTACTGAGTGAAAACTTTTAAAATATAGATCACTGAGTGAATGAGTGAACATTTTAATCCTTTGGTACGTTATTACGGGGCGTGGGGTAGCCTAGTGGTTAAAGCATTTGCTCGCCATGCTGAAGTTCCAGGTTTGATTCCCTACATAGGTTCAATGTGTGAAGCCTGTTTCTGGTGTCCCCAGCTGTCATACTGCTGGAATATTGCTAAAAGTGGCATACAACCATACTCACTAACTCACTCTGCAGAGCACAAACATTTTTTGACACTGCCTCTCATAACATTTGGCAGCCTGGTGATTAGTGGGACATGATTTTGAAACAAAATCAGTAAAACTTATGTTGAAAGAAATAAAATTTGTCTAACCGACCAAATTTTTCATTAAGCCCACTACCAGCATCAAAAAGTTTGTTCTCACAGATGTTTGATTTCTTTTCAGTTAGTTGAAGGAGACTATGTGGATATGATCATACAGAATGCAGAAGATGAAACGAAAGTGAAGAGATTGAAGGTGCTCAAGATTCTGGGTGAAAAGACTCGCACCGACAAGCATGCGGTTAAAGTTCAAGTGTGGAGGAAGGCATTTGATCCTACAGATGATGGGCAGTCCCATTAGAGGAAGGGGAGTGCCTGAGGATGAACGAGTGGTATACACCAGGGAATAAAAGGACTCTTGTTCCCTTTAAAATTGTGACTGTGACTTCAGCTTGCATTTAGGACTGGCCACTTGCATCTTGGACTGGCCACATGCATCTAGGACAGGCCACATGCATCTAGGACTGGCCACTTGCATCTGGGACTGGCTACTTGCATCTAGGACTGGCCACTTGCATCTAGGACCGACCACTCGCATCTAGGACTGGCCACTTGCATCTAGGACTGGCTACTTGCATCTAGGACTGGCCACTTGCATCTAGGACAGGCCACATGCATCTAGGACTGGCCACTTGCATCTAGGACTGGCCATTTGCATCTAGGACCGGCCACTTGCATCTAGGACCGACCACTCGCATCTAGGACTGGCCACTTGCATCTAGGACTGGCCACTTGCATCTAGGACTAGCCACTTGCATCTAGGACTGACCTCTTGCAACTAGGACTGACCTCTTGCATCTAGGACTGCCCTCTTGCATCTAGGACTGATCTCTTGCATCTAGGAGTGACCACTTGCATCTGATTGGCCACTTGCATGTGGGGCTGACCTCTTGCAGCTAGGACTGACTTCTTGATCTAGGACCGTCACAGGACCCATTGTTGCCACACTGCCTCAACTGTGATGAGGGCACAATTTACCAATTAGACCGAAGCCTGGGGGATCCTCCAAAGTTTTCTTAAAGAGAACTCGTTTTGAGATTTCATATTAGGGGCATTTTGAAAACTATGGAATTTGTCAGCATATCAGTTCACTTGTGTAAGTGGTGTGTTTGTTTGTTGTATGATATCAGGATGTTTTGCATGTGGTTTGACCCTGTCTGCATGTTCTTTTAAGTCAATTTGGGAGCTATTGTTGCAGTGTACCTTTACTACTAATCTTACGCACATTAAATCATGTGTTATGGGCATTTACAGTGCTTATTTGAATTTATTGCAGTATTATGCAAGGAATTGATATTCGATATATTTTATATGTACCTATAATAATAAAAAATATTCACTGTCCATGGTGTTAAGTTGTTGTTTTTCAAATGTATGACACTGTTGAGAACATCTTGTGTATGTGTACAGTGGCCTGATTGTTTTGATGGATGTAGGCGTACCATATTTCCTTTGATAAGTGTCAAGTAGGGCTGGTACGGGTAACTTGGCTACTCGGGTCGGGTGGGTACTGAGTAGGCCCCGGTTAACCACAGGACTACCCGGACCCGTGGTTAGTCATGTGATATATTGTTTAATGACAAAAATGATCTACAACTATATGGTTACACTACAAGTCACTGATGTTCGCATTTCTTTCTGACTATGCACCCATTCCTTCTGACTTTTATGTTTGAATAAAGATAAAACTTCAGTCAACTTCTGTGTATGCGTGACCAGATCGTTTTATACGTATATCTTTATATATTTTTCAACAGCTACGGTCAAACTATCCCCAGTCAGACATTTCATACCCAACTCTTGAGACCTGCAGCGGGTACCCGGGTAGGGTCGGGTAATAGGGGGCATGGGTACCCGGGTAGTATATTTGGACTCATCCCAGCCCTAGTGTCAAGGGTTCATTTGTTTCAGCCAGCAGGTAGTTCAGGTGGTGAATAAAACGCCTGGCAGTAAATAGTAGCCAAGCGCTATAATTTCAAGATTATTGTGCCAATAAATTATTCTTGGGTTTTCATTCGTGCCACAGAAAAGATGGGAGACGTTTGATGTTCAGTACACAGCAATCACTGTGAACCCATATTTCGAGCAGTTATATAAGACTGGTCCCTCATAAGAGTCCGGCGCTTAAACAGGTCATATGGTATTTTCAACAGCTTGTAAAATGGATTCTCTCTCCTAAGTGAAGACCGCCTCCGTCATCTAGTGGATAGAGCATCTGCCTGGAGAGTGGAAGGTTGTGGCTTCGATCCCGGGCTGCGTCATACCAAAAGATGCTAAAAGATGGTACTTGGTGTTACCCTGTCTTGTGCCTGATATAGGGGAACAAAACAAGGACTGGTAGGCTCAGAGTCAGTATACTGTGTCTGAGTTAGGTATTCATTTTAAATTGCAACATGGTATCTCAGTGGGCTAGCATTAGTCCGGACTAGTACAAGTACACGTACGTTGCTATATTTGTGTAACGATCTTGAACCCTCTTGTCCCCAAAATAATCTGTATTTTATAGCTTCTTGCCAGAATTAATCCAGGGCAGAATAGGTCCTCAGTAGCATGTGCTTACAAAAGGTGAGGTGAAATGAGGATTAATGTCGCGTTTGAGATTATTGCACTTATAGGCCCCGAGATACCATGTCGCAGTTTAACATGGATGCCTCACTCAGACACAGTATACTGACTCCAAGCCGACCAGTCCTTGTTGTATGTGGGATTGAACCACAGACCAGATGCTCTTTGGGCAGATGCTCTATCCACGAGACCACAGAGGTGGTTGCTCACTAAAGAGCGTGAGTGGTAACAATATGACTTTGTGTATCATCATGTTTTAACAACCAGAAGTTTCTCATGCTTTAGACACTGGTTCACTGGCACAACACAATTATTTACAGTCCATGTAACTGAGCTGCCAATTATGACATCACTCACTCAGTTTAATAAGACCTTTATTACCCATAGTTAATAAAAGGTGTATGTGCACTAGCGCAAATATTTCTTCAAGCACAGTGTATATTTTACGTGCTCCAGACAGCATTGTTGACGTCATATGAATCCTGTCGTGACGTAAGGTTGGAATAACATAACACCAGAAACTATGTCAAAGCTGAAGTTTGTCGACGTCATTCAACAATTGTGTTTTTTTTAAGACAGTGATCATGATCAGTGCAGTTTTCTAAAGGGAGCTCAAAAGCATTAGGAAATAATGGGTAATAAAGAAATTATTACACTTGCATGTGTGTCATACTGATTTTAGGGAACTTGTGTCAGTTTTAATCTATTACCCATGGTCTCACTCTGGGAAATACAAGAATTCTGACACTCATTTTGTAAAATCAGTTTGACACACATGCTCGTAAAATAATCTCTATTAAACTGTATTCAAACACCATAACAAATAATGAGAGTATGTAAATAGACTTTAATAATAATAGGATTAGTAGTAAAATCAATAGTAACTCAGTCTTTTTAGAACAAATGTAACAAACAGCTTGTTCTGAATGCAAAAAGAGCATTCTGAATATTAATAAATATATACACGACATTAAATAAAAGTTGTTGATGTTTAGTTACCCTTGGTTCCATGTACAATGGGACTTTACAAATATGGAAAGTATCATTTCAGACTTTAGCAACTGACAATAAAATCTTGACATAAGTGGTCATCTATCCAGAAACCTGATGTGTACACTTTGCTTCTATGCATGTCACAAACACCCTACTACCCTTGAATACAGGGGTCCAGGCCCATTTGTTTAAATCATTTGGTTGAATTTGAAACTGTTGGATATTTATTATGATCACTTGACAGAGGGGTACACAAAGTACGTGATCTAGACTACCAGTTGTCGGACTTTCATTTATGTGGAAGCTTCAGTGGCTGAGTGCGTTAGATCGCTGACTTTGTGTGCTGGCGATTAGCTGCCTCACTCTGGCAGTGTGGGTTCGATTCCTGGACGAGAATATGTACTTTACAAAGAAAATGTTATCCCAAATGTAACATTTCTTATATCACAAGATAGTTACATCTCACGTTACATCACGCAGCAAAATAAGTTATCTTATTGTGTCTACTTGGCTGACATAATTACAGCCGATTTCAGATCCTTCCATTAGTATTTAGTTCTCAAAAGTAGAAAAATAGTGAAAATATTTGTGTAGTTCCACCCTTCATAAAAAGAAATAACATACTGAGAGAAGAAATATGTCATATCTCTCATAAAAATCAAAGCCTCCCCCCCCCACACACACAGAACATTAAGTGGTCTTGGCACTTGCAATGGCTGCATGTGTAATGATTTGAAGATGACGAGAGTGGGCTCAGATCTACAACTGCGGACATTTGCAACAGGAACAGGTACAGGAAGTGTCACTTTCTTTACATTTCTTGAGTATTATGTCACGATTACAAAATAACTTAATATTCCAGAAAATGGTTGGAAGTACACAAAAGATGAACAAGTGACATGGAGATGTACAGCAGAATGTGTATCGACTTTGCAAGATGGTCTAATTGTTAAAAACAAAACGAAAACACTGGTGAGAAGTTGCTTACCCTTGGTATTAAAGGACTCAAATCCATTCAAGAGGTAGTAGGGTTCTGACCCTTGATCCTCTGCTGAAAAGTATATATATATAGTTTTGACAAGGATTTAAATGTGGAAATACTGATTGGTGACAAGTGATTGCTATACATGCTTAGGGCTGTGAGTAATGTTGGTGATGAACTTCCTCAGAGTAATTTTATAAGAAAATAATTTTTGAGGTTGTGCTAAGCCACAGTGAAGGGGTGTTGTACAAAACTGTATAAGCATAGTATTTGTTTCAGAAAGTATTTATTTTCAGTTAAATTCCAGGTCACCCTCCAAACGTTTAAATGTACATGGTGACCACTTCACCATTATTCTCAAAGAGACCTACACTATCAAATCATACAACAGCTCAAAACAGACCCTGAGTCAGCTCAGAGCACGGCCAGACGCCGGTCCATTGAACTAAAATGGATATTTGATCTGAAAACCATCCATCCGCAAGGCATGAATGACAAGATCTAATCCTGGAATTCCCAAACCCACTCACCTATATTCCATTATTCTCAAAGGTCAACATTTCAGGACAACGACAGTTATTTGAAATTTCCCAAAAGATTTTTTCACTTGGCTTACAGGTGTACTGATCCTAAATTTCACACTTGTGAAATAAAAAGAGTACAGTCCTCCTTCCTACTGTCTATTAAAGATAATTTCAATTATGAAAGTCATCACAGAAAGAGAAGTAACTCTTTTGTATTTCATCAAATAAAATACATTTTTTTATTTCTTCTATATTTCACCCAAATGACAATTAAAGGACATCAATTAAAAAGTGTTCCCAACATTTCACTTTTATTTCTGCCACTATTGCTTTTTGAACAAACCTATAATCTATCAGATTTAGGCCTTAGACATATCAAGAATTTACTGACCATGATGAATTAAAGTCAACATATTGAAAGGAATAAGTTGCACACTCAGAATATCCACCCACAATATCAGCAGTTTACAAATTGTGTGTATCCACATTTGAATCAAATCCACTAAAAGTAGAAACCTCTAAACACTGCTATAATACCCTTTTAACCTAAATGCCTAAGACGTGCAATGTGTGACACAGGTACTGGCACTTGATTACAGACATCTATGAATACATACTGCATAATGAGGATTTCTTATCACACTTGAAAATGCACAATAAACAAACACAACCTTTATCACTGGTTTATGTTATAAATGTACAAATACATGCAAGTAAAATCTGAGCAAATGTGACCACTGGTTATTAAATACCTCCAGTAAAAGCGTCAGTTTCATCTATTATACAAAATACACAAATTATTTACAGATGAAAACATCCAGATACATATAAACAGGCCCAAACTTCCTCAATCAGCAGTTACTGAACCTCGTCAGAAAAGGATCTTTATTCAACTGTCGGTGCAACCTTCTGTTAAACCATTAAAACCAGTGCCGTAGCCAGCCGGGGGGCAGGGGGGGCGCTTGCCCCCCTCGATTTTTCATAGAAAACAGTTTTATTTGAATCAAGTTGGGGACAAGTGATACTTTTACAAATATTTGCCCCCCCTGTCAAAAAAAGTTAACTACGGCCTTGAAAACCTTTAAACATTTGGAATATTCTTTTTTTTTAAATGGAAATAAAAATCGAAACGGGCAGGCGGTGCCTGAGAACCAAGATTATTTTTTTTTTTAGCTTAAGACTTACTTTGCTATTGTAATGGATGGACATGAGTCACCTGCTGGGATTCGAAACCACTGATTTTAACCCATGCCTTGTTCACCTGACCAAGCTGACGGTAAGGGATTTGTTGGATGACTCCACACCCTGTTCCATTTCTGGATATAATAGAAAGTATATATTGCTACCATCAGACTGTGGCTTGTGAATAATCAAGTCTGGACCAGACAAATGATATAGTAGTGATTGATATTGTAAACAACAAGCCACGCCATCTGGGTACGATGACACGCTACCAACAAAGTCACCAGTCTGACCAGCTGATCCATTTAGTTGCCTTATGACCAGCATAGGTTGCAGGGGACTTACTCTTCCCCAGAATCGTTTATAATTCAAATGGGTCCTTTTGCCATATTTTGCAAGGCAATGAATTAATGCGTCCCTGAATTGTTTCCCATGACATACCCGGTAACCACATGGTCCCTGTGAACATTAAAGGAGGTCAACACTTCACCTTCCAAAGAACAATTTCATCAACTCCATGCCAAAAAAAATTCCTGAGCTACAGACTTGACAGCCTGAAACGAACATTTTAAATGTATTTTCATGAATCATACAAATGCTCACTGAATTACTTAATCTTGAGAAGAACCAAGGTATTATAATTCAATTTTCATACTGAGAGATAGCATTCATAGAGGTACGATACCTGAATATTGACTATTTACAACTGAACACAGGTGCCAGCCAGTTGACAGGTAAACAGCACTGACATACATGAACAAACAAAATCAGCTTATGGGTAAATAGTATATGAGCACATATAAACATATACAAGTAATCAATATTAACCCCAGAAACATGTAAGTAGTTCGGGGGCACGTCAATACACATGAATGTAATACATGAGAGCAGTCCAAGGGTTAATCATATTTGACACCACTACCAGTTTTATCAAATCAGCTGACTGTTTTCACCTGTTGAAATACAAATAGATTTCTGAGCAGCTGTTTGTATGAATGTACACTTACACTTTGATTCGTTTGCTTTCCCGACTTATCACAAGAAATCCCTTGCAAATCCCACCTACAGTTTATCACTGGTTTCCTAATCATTACTAATGGCAAGCAGTGACATTCCACAGTATATTGCTTCTCATATCTTACAGGGGATCCCACAGAATGTTGCGTTTCCTTATGATACCAGTCACGTGCAGTGACAGCCACACATCCCATATCATTAGCACACTTGAGAAATAGCCGGTATGGGAACCTTACAGGTGACACTGCATCGCCAGAAATAACCTCCATGAATCAACATGATGGGTATGTACAATTCTTGATTCCAGAGTCCACATGTCCACTGGTTGCTTCCTCACGCTCATATAACGTCGCTATATGGCTGAAATAATGCCGATGCGACGTTAAATTTTAACTCACTCACTCACACACTCATACTGTAACATGTAATCAACACAAATCTAAAGAAAGATGCATTATGAGATCTATACTAACACTTCAACACAGGTGGGATTCTCATATTAAAGTACATGTATATACAACAAAATGTTCAAAGTATAACATTGATCAGATCTGCACAGCAGTAATATGTTCAGACTTTTCCAAACTGTCAATAAATGTTAATGCTGTTCAACATTTAAATCTGGCTTTAATATGGGGTAGATTATTTCCATCCAATACACAAACTGTTCCAACAATGATATGTGTGGCATCTATCCACGTTTTCAAAACTGACGATAATCAAGGGAGATAATCCGACAAAAGGAGATAATTCAACAAAGGGGGACAATCCTGCTGTCTAGGAAAGAGTGTTCTCAATCGTCTGCTGGTCTAGTTCATCCTCGTCCTCCTGGTAATCCTCCTCCTGCCAGTTGATGTTCTCAGACTGCGTCACGATGGCTCGCAACATGCTCTCAATCCGAGAGTTCTGTTCTCGAAGCTCCTTCACTATTCTCTTCATCTTCTTCATGTCTCCTTGCAGTTTCTCCTGACTCTCCTGGACCTTCTCAATCTCATCCTGGAGGAGGAACAGTCATCATGTCATCAACTGACATTTTTTTAACATGTCTTCATATTTATATTTTGTATTCAGTGAATCTACCAAAAGAATCTGATTTTTATTCTTATCCTTATAAAATGGTATGTAATAGGAAGTCCAATTAAGTTGTATCACAAAAGTTGTTCTTAAACACCTCATGTAAATCAGGTTACAGTTGGTTTTCTTAAGAAAAATTGATTCGTCTGTCTGTATCATTTTCCAGTCACTGAAATGAAATGCAAGGAGGCCTCTGAACCTACTTTACTCTTCAGGGAAACATGACAGCTCTCTCTCTACTCACCAGCTCTGGATTCAGAGCCTTCTGTATGGCCTGAGCAGACATGGAAGACTGGTAGTTCAACAGCCTCCGAATGGGGTTACTTAGCCACATGTTCGGTTTGAACGTTTTTCTTCGGATGTACGACTTCCGCCTAATGAAGTCTGGCAGGATTCTCTCGACGTCCAATGCCAAGTCAACCTAGAGAAGCATACAGGATCAGTTGTATTATATCCATCTGACAGACCATGATGACTTCTTCAAGTGTGTACAAGGCATGGCCATTCTGTTTCATATTGCAATACACAGATACATATAATAATTCAGTTTACCTTATCTGAATCATATAAAGACACAACATAACTGCTATGAATCAAACAGGATACATTTGTCACCATCCTATTTTCAAATGTGGTGTACTGAAGATTGTATTAGAGTTGATACTTCATATTGAAAAAAACCCAAAACAATTGAATTGTAACTATGCTGCAGCCTTTGATGCTCTCATAAAATCCCCCATCCCCTCATCTCTTAAAACTAGCAAAATTAACAAACATTGAAAAATAAAAAAGCATAGACACGGCCACTAGTTCGTTAGTCCGAGACTAGTAAGAATCTCGACTTGTTTTTGTAACCCAAAGACATAGTTATTTGACATAACCAACGGTGAGCTGCGGAGAAGTTGGATATGACTAATGGTATCTACCCCCAGTTCACTTGACTGCTGATCTACGTCACCTACCTGCATAGCCATTCTCTTCAGAGCAGCCTGGTCCTGCACAGCCTTGATGTCATCTACAGCCAAACCAACCTGGGAGGGACAGGCAGACATGTCACGGTATAGATATGTGTGTTAATCTTGTTTACTTCACTGAGTTGTCTGACTTGACTGTCAACAAATATTTTCAAGCCAAGAGTTAAAATATCTGCTTTGCCATATCACAAGATGACATAAACAGTTATTTAACAAGATTAACCAAATTTAAACCAGAGAATGCTTATATTCTCTAACGAGGAGTTTCTCAGCCATAATGTATGTTCTCTTTAGTGCCATCAAGCTTATTGTCTCAGGATGAAATGGTGATTTAACTGAATCATTGAAAATTGTTATTCACATTTGTTATTTTATTAATGAAACTAACATTCTCATTTCTCTTGAAAACTTTAGCATTGACTGTCTTTAGCATTGAAGTTTGGAACAAATGCATTTATCTTACAAACAAGGTTAGGGTGAATGAGTGTCTTCATATTTCAAAAAGATTTTTAAAAAGCCTAATACTTAAAAACAATGTGATTCAACATAGCCCACAGATACTTCCCTTTACATGCGCACTGCTTTACTGTACTTCTTGTGTTATTGTAATTGTGGCAATAGCAGCTTGTATGCTTGTTTTTGTAGGGAGGCCAGGTTGATAGTACAAAACTGTTTATTTGGTTACATACTCGTTTGAACAAGCAAAAAAAACACACTGCCCACACTATTTGCAAAAGTCATTGCCTGAGAACCAATTCTTTTATTTTTTTTAAGCCTTAGCTTTAAGTTTTTTAGATTAGTTGCAGAGAAATGTATTCCAGGTGCCTGATGCCTGTCTCTAGGCATTTCAGTGTCACAGTTAAGTAAAGATAATAGCAATGTTTAAAGTATTCCAGAACAAAGTGCAAAGTTTCACTTGGCCCGACAAATTATATTTCTCGATTTACATGGTTGGAAGGCACAAAAAAAAGTAAAAAGTAAAATGAGATATTTCAGATATCTGAATTTTGTGCCACTGGTGCAGCATTCACAAATTCACACATAAGTCCTGCCAAGGCTAAAATGAATAATAGCCTTGGTTCTCAGGCACCGCCCACATCATCATAAAATCTGATGCACATTTTGTTTTTATTTCCATTTAAAAAAAACCCCAATATCTTTAAATATTCCGTGTCTTGAACACACGACCCTGCCAGTTAAATGCTACAATACTTAAGAACAACATGATTTCCCCAAAATTATTGTAAACAACATTTGGTTACATACTAGCTTCAACAACAACAACAAAAATAACCACCGCCCGCCTGCACAAAAATTTCAAAAGCCACATTGTCTGAGAAACAATTCTATTATCTTTTTAAGCCCAATAAAAGTGACCATCTAAGTTTCTTTTGGGTTTTATAAAATTTAGAATTCTACTTAACAGTTTTAGTGTTGGTGGATCTGTAAAGCATTTCTTTTCAAAATGATCTCCTTAGTCCATGCATGTTCTATTTCCAACAAAATGATCCCCTTTGTCCATACATGTTCTATTTCCATCAAAATGATCCCCTAAGTTCATACATGTTCTATTTCCATCAAAATGATCCCCTTAGTCCATACATGTTCTATTTCCATCAAAATGATCCCCTCAGTCCATACATGTTCTATTTCCATCAAAATGATCCCCTAAGTTAATACATGTTCTATTTCCATCAAAATGATCTCCTTTGTCCATGCATGTTCTATTTCCATCAAAATGATCTCCTTTGTCCATGCATGTTCTATTTCCATCAAAATGATCTCCTTTGTCCATACATGTTCTATTTCCATCAAAATGATCTCCTTTGTCCATACATGTTCTATTTCCATCAAAATGATCTCCTTAGACCATACATGTTCTATTTCCATCAAAATGATCTCCTTAGACCATACATGTTCTATTTCCATCAAAATGATCTCCTTAGACCATACATGTTCTATTTCCATCAAAATGTATCTCCTTAGACCATACATGTTCTATTTCCATCAAAATGTATCTCCTGAGACCATACATGTTCTATTTCCATCAAAATGATCTCCTTAGACCATACATGTCCTATTTCCATCAAAATGTATCTCCTTAGTCCATACATGTTCAATTTCCATGAAAATGCGCAATGATGATACCATTAATAAACAACAACCCATGCTTGTAGTAAAAGGTGACTATGCTTGTCGTAAGAGGCAACTAACAAGATCGAGCGGTCAGGCCTGCTGACTTGGTTGATTCATGTCATTGTATCCCAATTGTGTGGATCAATGTTCATGATGTCAATCCATGGATTGTCTGGTCCAGACTGGAATTATTTACAGACTGCCGTCATATAGCGGAAATATTGCTGAGTGCGGCGTTAAACAACAAACAAACAAAAACAAACAACAACCATCTAAAGAAATCATGGTTACTCACGAGCAAGTTCATGACAATGATTGACATGAGGATGAGGAAGATAACAAAGAGAAGATAAGAAACTTCAGGAAAGTGGACTTTATCCCGGTCGTCTACTGGTGATGCCTTAAATTGCTCATTGAATATGGCATCAAACTCAAACTCGCCAATCATCATGACTCCTGTTTTGATCATTGCACTCGGGACATTTTTGAACGCAACCTGAAACGACAATACACATCATTAAGTCATGGTACTTTAATAATACATAGGGGATATTTGTATTTTCTTGTCAAGACACGTTCATCATGCTCATATCAACATGATAGGTCACTTGATGAAATAAGCAAGAAAAGACAAATGTTCTTTTTCATACCAACCTGTGGGTGAGAAACCCATTTGAGATAATTGGTATTTACCATATATGTGAGTTCGAATTCCAGGTACGTGATTGGTTGGTCCATGGTGATGACCTAAGGTCAGATGATGACAGACTACTTTCCTGATTCTAATTCATTAATGTTACTAGTGCTTCGGTTGAATTCACCTATGCCAGCATAGAAACTTTCTCGATTCAGAGGGTTAATAAATATTGTTTGGTCTTGTCTAGTTTACACTATTATCATCACCTTGGTAATCCACATATATGGCGAAAACTATTTTTGTAGAGGGTCACAGCAGGTATGGGTAGTAAGCTGTAGACTGGATGACGTCACAAATGATCATTGTGTCATGTATTAAGGCACTACTGTGATCATAAGAATAGACAAAATATGGATCAATTTCATGCTAAAATGGTATGATTTTAGGGTGTGTAAATAACAGATTACCGCACTCATGCCTGTCAGATACCATTCATCTTACAACTCATTTTAAGATGCATGGTATCTGAGAGACACTCGTGTAGTAATCTCTATTTATCATATATCTTCTTACTGACCTCCATGTTCTGTAAAAATCATAGTGTCTGAAGACTGAGTATCATGCCAGCATGAAATGTTATTTCACTTTCAAGAATGTTATTCATCACTACTTTCTCCAAAACAGATAACAATAAAGGGCAGAGTCGATAATTTGCCAACCTGGTTTCGGAACAAGGTGAAGAAGCCGAGTGAGAAGGCGACGATGAAGAGGAAGAAGACGACAAAGAACTGAGCGACGGTGGTGAGGATCTCTGTGAACATGACGACGTAGATTCCAAACCTGGGGAACTTCTGGATGAACAGCACCAGCACCATCCATGCCAGGAACACAGACACAGCCCCCAAGGACCACTGCCAGTTCTGGGAAACAAACATCTCATGTTATATATAAAAGAAATTTGAAGTCAAGTTTCAGAATACATATGCTTGTTACATATCTCATTACATTTGCCACATTATGTGGAGGTAAACACATTTCTATTCGCTAAAAAAAGTGAATTCCTCACCCAAATAATCTGCCTTCCAGGCTATTGATGCCGGGAACGTCTACATTATTTACACAGAATGGTTAACTGAAAACAGTACCATCTCGATTAACAGAGTGCGTGAGTGGGTGAGTGGGTGATTGGGTGAGTGGGTGAGTGAGTGAGTGAGTGAGTGAGTGAGTGAGTGAGTGAGTGAATGAGTGCCGGGAACGTCCACATTATTTACACAGAATGGTTAACTGAAAACAGTACCATCTGGATTAACAGAGTGCGTGCGTGCGTGCGTGCGTGCGTGCGTGCGTGCGTGCGTGCGTGCGTGCGTGCGTGAGTGAGTGAGTGAGTGAGTGAGTGAGTGAGTGAGTGAGTGAGTGAGTGAGTGAGTGAGTGAGTGAGTGAGTGAGTGAGTGAGTGAGTGAGTGAGTGAGTGAGTGAGTGAGCGAGCTTTTATGCCGCTTTCAGCAATATTCCAGCAATATCACGGTGGGGGACACCAGAAATGGGCTTCACACTTTGTACTCATGTTGGAAATCGAACCCGGGTCTTGACAAGCAACGCTTTAACCACTAGGTAACCCGACCGCCCCTGGATTAACAGAGTTTCACTGTAACAGTAAATACTGTAAATTATGAAATTAAATCTATATAATAGGGTTTAGTCATTAACCCAGAGATTGCACATCGAATTAGATTCAGCTGTGCACACACACACCCCAACCCCAACCCCACACACACGCACACACACGATCTTCAGAACATCACCCCATGCAATGACAACACTGTCCTCACCAATCTGAAGCCTGTTTCCTTCTGACAGTCATTGAAGTCAATGACGAGGAGTAGAGCTGAGACATAAGTAATCCACTCAATCAGATTCGTCCAGCCGAGGTAGGACAGTTTGGCTTGATAGATTTGTAGCAGCTGAAACAAACATGCTTACACTGCATTTATAGCATTACCAAAAAAAAGGTGACAAACTCGGGAACAGAGAGTGTGTATGTATAAGCATTTATAGCATTACCTAACATACACGACAAATTCGGGAACAGAGTGTGTGTGTATAAGCATTTATAGCATTACCTAACATACACGACAAATTCGGGAACAGAGAGTGTGTATGTATAAGCATTTATAGCATTACCTAACATACACGACAAATTCGGGAACAGAGAGTGTGTATGTATAAGCATTTATAGCATTACCTAACATACACGACAAATTCGGGAACAGAGTGTGTGTGTATAAGCATTTATAGCACTACCTAACATACACGACAAACTCGGGAACAGAGTGTGTGTGTATAAGCATTTATAGCATTACCTAACATACATGACAAACTAGGGAACAGAGAGTGTGTGTGTGTATAAGCATTTATAGCATTACATGATATACTCACCACCAAAAGAAACAAGAACCATAGAAACATATAGAGAAGTATTATCGGTAAAGATTTATTTTTTGTTTATTTGTTGTTTAACGCAGCACTCAGCAATATTCCAGCTACATGACATTGACATCATGAGCATCGATCCACGCAATTGGGATATGATGACATGCATCAACCAAGTCAGCGAGCCTGACCACCGGATCCCAATGTCCATTAAGAAGAGATGTTTCAAATGTGTTCCACTTAATGAAGCGTCTTTAGTCTATTAACAATATGCTGCACATGATTTCCAAACTTTAAATGCTAATCCTGCACGAGACAAATGGTGCATGTTGCATCATGGATCTATGACGTCTCAAGTGATGCGTTCATGTAATGCGTCGGTTCACACAACATAACAGTATACTTGTTTGTGCATCGAACCAATCTTGCATCTCTTGAAAATGAGTAATTCTTCACATATTAACCAACATGTATGGTATTCGCATTTCTCTTGTTGGTGAGTATATATACAGAACATAGTGACAAACTGTGTGTGAGTGCAAGCGTCCATGTGTGTGAGCACATGTGCTGTTTAATGCTGCACACAGCAATATTCCAGCTATATGACAGTGGCCTGGAAATAATTGAGTTTGGGCCAGACAATTCAATGATTGATATTAAGGGCATCGGTCCATGATGTCTGAGAACGATGACATGCTGGGACCCTGGGGCAAGGACAGGAGTGAATTTAAGGGAAAACAGAGAATTCATGGGTTATTCCCCAGAAACATAAAGAGGAAATTCATGGAAATATTTCCCAGGAATAATAACAGATCGAATTAAAGGGAACATTTCCCAGAAATGACAACAGATAGATTTTAAATGAATATTTATCAGGAATAACAACAGATAGAATTCAAATGGATATTTCCCAGAAATAACAACAGATAGAATTCAGATGAATGTTTCACAGAAATAATAACAGAGAGAAGTCAAGGGAATATTTCCAATGATAACAAGTGTAGGCCTATAAATATTCCAGCATCATATTACATTACCTCTTTCAACAAGTTGAAGGCCGCTAATCCTATAATAACATATTTAGCAATGAGGGCGATTAATGGCTGTTGATAGGTTGACGTCAGCTGGTCACATGACCCAGAGGAAATGGCAATGGCATCACTGGTATTACTGAAACATAAAAATAACTATAAATTGCTCAATGTATAGGAGGGGCCTCTTCATCAAGTTAATAATGACAGGTGCTGCCATTCCTGTTTACGTTCACCTCGTGCTGTACATCATAACACCATAAGAACACAAGAATCATACATAGAATCATGTATCAAGCAGGTCATGGATAGGATTCATCTTAACCTTGTTGAATGAAGTTGTTTTTGTCCAAAATTACAGATCTTATTTCTAATGGTAGTTCACTTCTAGGTCAGTGTTAACTGAGGATATTCTAGTGGATTGCACTTACTAGCTTTAGGGTGGTAGTGTCTGTACGCTGTACACTGTGAGGAACGTCAGGAACACCAGGTAGAGATAAACTGAGGGTATTATAGTGGAGTGCACTTACTAGCTATAGGGAGGTGGTGTCTCTACAATGTACGTTGTGAGGAACGTCAGGAACACCAGGTAGAGGTAAACTGAGGGTATTATAACGGAGTGCACTTACTAGATATAGAGTGGTGGTGTCTGTACGATGTACGCTGTGAGGAACGTCAGGAACACCAGGTAGTGGTAAACTGAGGGTATTATAGTGGAATGTACTTACTAGCTATAGGGAGGTGGTGTCTCTACGATGTACGCCGCGAGGAACGTCAGGAACACCAGGTAGAGGTAAACTGAGGGTATTATAGTGAGTGTACTTACTAGGTATAGGGTGGTTCTGTCTCTACGATGTAAGCTGTGAGGAACGTCAGGAACACCAGGTAGAGGAGAAAGAAGAGGTAGTAGAACACACTGCCGAATGTGTTCCACTTGTGGTTCAACATGGACATGACCAGAGGGTGAGCCAGGAGGTCCTCTCGACTCGACGTCACCTGGAGGGACAACAGAAAAACTGTAAAATGTGCCAAATGTACTCAAGTCTGAGTGTGGGTCATTCATCACAATTCAAGGGTCCATTCATCACCATTCAGGGTAATTCATCACTATTCAGTGGGTACATTCATCACAATTCAAGGGTCAACTAGAAAGTGTTTTTACTCGTAAAAACATATGTCTCCCCCCACTCCCCTAACCCCCATTCATTCGTTTACTTCACGTTAAACCCCATCTCTTAATTCCCACCCTCCATTACTAAATAACAGAGACAAAAATAGAACTAGTAGAAATTTCAAACAACTAATGGGCACCACTTCAGCGTCTAATCAACACCACTAATCCCTCAATCATTTACCCACCTGACAGTGTAGTCATCTAAGTAGCACAGTTTTCTTGTTACTGAAGTATTTGTAGAAAATCCACTTAAAGTACTAATAGAGTTTGGACACAAATATATTAATATCCCCAACATATCAGAAATGATGTAGCAATGTTATATGGCACAAAGGAAAGTCTCTGTGATGTAATTGCCCGTGTATCTGACTCTGCAGGTCTTCTACACAATGACATATGTGATGTCATGGAAACTGTAATAGCAAGGCACCACACCAGCTCTCTGATGTGAAAGATCCTTGACATAAATATGGTCAATAACAGTTTCTTTCCTGGCAGTGGACACTTCAATCAGCTGCGTGAAGGGTTCTTGCAGAAGAGGTTGCGCTTTGTTTGTATTGAGGTCAATGTTGAAATCTCCCAGAAGAACTGTACTGTTAGTCGGAGATAGGTCCAACATTCTGTTCAACTCTTGTCTGAAGTAGGGAATGGGAAGGGTTGGTGGTCTGTACACAGAGAAAACAGAAATTGATGAACACTGCAACTGGATGCCAAGGCATTCCAGTCCTACACATGAAGTGTCAATGACTTTGTAGGAAAGATCCTGATGGATGAACATAGCTACTCCACCCTTTCCTCTCGTTTTCAATGAGTCTGGTACACTAGAGGCTGAGTTGTACTGATTTCCCCTGCTACATGTCAGAACATTGTGGGTAGGCAGTGGGTTAGTAAATGACTGATTTGGAAGAAGCCATGTTTCTTGAAGGGCTATGATGTCTGCAGCTGGCAGAAATCTATTTGCTGTGAAATCTTTCAAGTGAGGGAGAAATCCTTCAGTGTTGTGGCCCACAAGCACCAGGGAATTTGCATAAACAGGAATGTTTGGTGGTACTAGGTTATTCCATCTTGGCAAACTTGTAGCAAGCGGCATTTCTGAAATGGCATTTTCTACCCTGCTGTCTGCATAGATTCCACTTGGTTTATAATCATCCTTAATGAGGAACAAGCCATTGAGTGATGTCACTCTACTTAGCGCAACATAAGCCATCCCTGCTTTAAATATTCTGTCTAATGAAACAACAGCCTTGTCTGTGGTCATTCCCTGCACTTTGTGCACAGTCACCGCCCATGCCAATTTAAGTGGAATTTGGTGACGGGTAACTTTAATTGGCTTGTGCTGAATAGGTTCTTTTTCAGGTTTGATGACCGTGGAACATGGGTCAATTCTTGGTGGAGGTGGATGAGATTTCCTTGCGTTGCGTCCAACTTGGTCATCATCAAACTTGACACACACAGCTGTAGGCAAGCCAAGTGGGCTGTTTCCTGCAATGATGGATGTTACTGTTCCAAGAACACCATTTGAAAGGCCATCTGGTACGTCAACATTTGAGCACAAGAGGACACGTGCACCAATGCAGAGTGTTACACGAGGTGGAAGTTTGGCGTTGTCAGTTTCCATTGGATTTGTTCTTTTGTAGGACTTGTTTGAGGTAGCTGAGAAACAAATATCAGCTGCTGTGATTGTTACCAATGGAGTGCTTTCAGCTCGTTCAACAAGCAGTGCTTCATTGTGATATTAAACGGTTTCTGAGTTATGGTCAGGAAACAAAGCTTACCCCCATTCAGAGCCTATGTTCAACTTATCTCCATGGAAACAAGAAAAAATAAAAATGTCAAAAATCTCTAAATAGCAAAAGGCACCACTTCAGTGCTGGGTTAATGTGTATACAAAGTTTCGCGACAAAATATTAAACGGTTTCCGAGTTATGGTCCGGAAACAAAGCTTACCCCCATTCAGAGTCTATGTTCAAGTTATCTCCATGGAAACGAGAAAAAATAAAAATGTCAAAAATCTCTAAATAGCAAAAGGCACCACTTCAGTGCTGGGTTAATGTGTATACAAAGTTTCGCGAAAAAATATTAAACGGTTTCTGAGTTATGGTCCGGAAACGGTGGGAACGCCGACGCCAACGCCGACGCCAACGCCGACGCCAACGCCGACGCCGACGGGAACCGTGCCAAAAACAATATGTCTCCCTCCATTCTGGGGGAGACATAATTCATCATCATTCAGGGTAATTTATCACCATTCAGTGGGTACATTCATCACCATTCAGGGTAATTCATCACCATTCAGTGGGTACATTCATCACCATTCAGGGTCATTCATCACCATTCTGTGGGTACATTCATCACCATTCAGGGTAATTCATCACCATTCAGTGGGTACATTCAACACCATTCAGTGGGTACATTCATCACCATTCTGTGGGTACATTCATCACCATTCAGGGTAATTCATCACCATTCAGTGGGTACATTCATCACCATTCTGTGGGTACATTCAACACCATTCTGTGGGTACATTCATCACCATTCAGTAGGTACATTCATCACCATTCAGTGGGTTCATACATCACCATTCTGTGGGTACATTCAACACCATTCTGTGGGTACATTCAACACCATCTTGTGGGTACATTCAACACCATTCTGTGGGTACATTCAACACCATTCTGTGGGTACACTGATCACCATTCTGTGGGTACATTCAACACCATTCAGCGGGTACATTCATCACCATTCAGTGGGTACATTCAACACCATTCAGTGGGTACATTCAACACCGTTCAGTGGGTACATTCAACACCATTCAGTGGGTACATTCATCACCATTCAGTGGGTACATTCAACACCATTCAGAGTAATTCATCATCATTCAGAGTAATTCAACACCATTCAGTGGGTACATTCATCACCATTCAGTCGGTACATTCAACACCATTCTGTGGGTACATTCATCACCATTCTGTGGGTACATTCAACACCATTCTGTGGGTACATTCATCACCATTCTGTGGGTACATTCATCACCATTCTGTGGGTACATTCATCCCCAATCGGCGGTACATTCATCCCAATTCAGCGGTATATTAATCCCCATTCGTCGGTATATTCATCACCAATCTGTGGGTACATTCATCACCATCCTGTGGGTACATTCATCACCATTCAGTGGTACATTCATCCCTATTCATCGGTACATTCATCCAAATTCAGCGGTATATTCATCCCCATTCGTCGGTATATTCATCATCATTCTGTGGGTACATTCATCATCATTCTGTGGGTACATTCATCACCATTCTGTGGGTACATTCATCATCATTCTGTGGCTACATTCATCACCATTCTGTGGGTACATTCATCACCATTCTGTAGGTACATTATTCATCATTCTGTGGGTACATTATTCACAATTCTGTGGGTACATTATTCATCATTCTGTGGGTACATTCATCACCAATCTGTTGGTACATTCATCATCATTCTGTGGGTACATTCATCACCAATCTGTGGGTACATTATTCATCATTCTGTGGGTACATTCTTCACAATTCATCCCCATTCATCAACATGGCCGTGCACTGCCTACCATTATCATGAGCGGGTGATTCCTCTTGAGCATGTTGGAGTCCGACGTGTAGGGCGTGGCACCTGCCAGTAACCTGTCATCTTCATCATACACACCAAAACCTGAAAAGTAGGGGTTTTTTTAATTAAGAACCAATTTTCTGTTAATAAAAATGAGTATTCTGGCTACAGATGTACATTCACTGTGGTGAGACCTAGTTAGTGCACCAAGCAAGCACAAGACACTGATGGTTTGCAAATTAAAGATAAGCCAAATCTGCCAAGTCAGCACAAACTTTAGCATTATTTCTGAAAGTCTTTAATGTACATTCTCAACCTGATTCTAATGTTACAAATTGAAATGGTTGAATGTTTGTTCTTATTAATCAGGTTTTAGAAGGAATGAGTCATCATGAAGACATTTTAGGGTTGATGTCAGTGATCCCAGAAAGGCTTAAAGCGACTGTTACCATAGTTACCACAGTTAAAAATTGAGAAAGGACTGAGAAGAGGCAAGGTACTATTATGCATCCACATATAACTATATGTTTCTAGTGATTTTCAAAAAGGTTAATTCGCTTTAGACACTGTGTTTCATCCTGGACCTTTAAACTGGGCAGTGAATGACAAAATGCAACACAAAGACAATAATGTTAGGCACTGGTGTAGATCTAGGTCTTCTACAGGAATTAAACAAATAAACACAACTGATCTTTCTGTTTTTCTACACAAATAACTGCATTTTTTCCTTATTTCTCACTGGAAATAGGTGGCATATATTAATTATTCACATTTGTTAAACATGTTAAATATGAGTTCTATTACTTTAATACCAGCATATTCATGAGCAACAACACTTGTGAGACACACTTCTAGAAAAAATCTCACTTGACTGCGAACTGGGGACTCCTTCAATAAAATTCATCATTATTCAATTAAGGTGACATTGATGATGATGGCTATTGTACCATATTTAATTAACTGTTGTAGATGTGTTCCAAGTTTACTGCAGTCGAGTACAAACAACATGAACTGTCTAGCATTGATGTGAAGATCATGAGCACTGTGCCCAAACACGGTGTTGTGAAAGTGGATGGAAAGTAACACTGTGAGGTGAGGTGAAATTGGGTTTAACGTCGCGTCCAAGATTATTGCACTTATATAGCGACGTGCATGCACGTGTGTGTGTGTGGCCTCTTGTACTAGTCCGGACTGATGCCGATTTATAGTGCTAGCATGAATACCCCACTCAGACACAGTATACTATATGTTATAGTTAGCCCCTTAATGCCAAGCGCCAGACAGGGTATCAACAAGTACCATCTTTTAACGTCTTTTGGTATGCCGCGGCCAGGGATCGAACCCCAGACCTTCCAATCTCAAGGCGGACGCTCTACCTCTAGACATCGGAGGCGGTCCTGCGCCTTCTGATGATAGGGTGGAGATTATTTGTGACAGAGTGGCAACATGTGTCCCCCTCAAAATGTACTTCTTGGGAAATGTCCACTCGTGCTTACATGGATATTGCTTAACAGCACAGTTGCCATTTATAATTACATGGGATTATGGGAATATGTCTTCTGGTCAGTATGATTAACACTTTTCCCTATCAAGTTGGAATAATTTTGGGACAAAAAAGGTATGATAAAATATATTATAAATGAGGAATCTTTGACCAAATTAGTCATGTGCACAGTCTGACTGGTTTATTTCTGCACATACACTGATCGATAGGGGGTGAGTCTTCCTGCAGGTCATGAGAAGGAGCGCATATCCCAGAGTGAAGGGTGCGCATCTATCTTATAAAGACATCGCTCAGACTACCAACATGGTAGAATATGTGAAGCCAGTTCTATCTAGGTTACCCTGCTGTGATAGAGCTGCAAAACTTTCTTAATATGATAAAGAATTCAAATTCCTACATAATAATGAGCCAATGCTTGATCCCCTCACTTACCCCCCCAACCCCCAAACACACCCCACACCTACCCCCCACCCCCAATAGAACTGCAAGTTTTAAAGAATTCAAATTCCTACAAAATGCTGAGCTAGGTTTACCTCCTGCGATGTACCTGCAAAATGGAAGTCTCATTGGCACACACTGTTTTGTTTGATTGTTGTTTTACGCCGCACTCAGCAATAATCCAGCTATATGACGGCGGTCTGTAAATAATCAAGTTGGAACCAGACAATCCAGTGAGTGACATCATGAGCATCGATCCACGCAATTGAGATCGATGACATGCATCAACCAAGTCAGCGAGCCTGACCACCCAATCCCGTCAGTCGCTTTTTACGACAGGCATAGTCACCTGTTACAGCAAGCATGGGTTGCTGAACACTGAAACAAAGGGACTTAACACACCTGAACTTGATCCAGTGTCGCTGGAGGACTCTCTCTTTGTGTCCAGCCAATTCGCATACACATCATCCAGGAACTCATAGTTGAACGTGATTTCATAGTCGGGTCGCTCTGGATTCTTCTCAGCGCCATAGCTCAGGCAGCGATCAAACACTCGCTCTGCCACATCTGGTTAATGAGAAATATTTGCTGCTAAACTTGTATGGACACTAATAGAAAGATACATCTCTGGGTACAGACCTTACTCTAGACTAACATTTAGTCTATGAAATCTTCTATTACAAAATACCCTTCTCGACTAAAATTAAAGAAATAATTTTCCCCGAGCTGGCCAGACTTGCTTTTGTATAATTTCGTGGTTGGTTTAACCCATGTCCAAGGGACACAACTCTGCACAATAAATTGAGGTGACTTAGACAACTGGACTACCTGTCGCCCATCGACAAATAACCAAATGGAAACTTAAGATATAAGTTATCATTTGTACCACTTCACAGCATTTACAACTTGACATCTAGATATTTGGTACGACAATATTGTGAGATTGAGTCCTGGAGTCAAACCTGGCATTTTCCTGATGAGTTTCCTCATGGGCGTGTCCAGTTGTCCTGTGACCAGGTCCAGTGATGCATGTCGCAACGCATCCTCCCACACTTCAGAGTTGATGATCACCATGGCAACATCACTGGTGAAAACACATGACCATTACAGCAAACTTTAATACAATGAAATGGTAAACATACTGCATATGACACTATCAAGTTATCATTGACATTACTGTCACAAGCATTAACCCGAATCTTACCGACAAAACATAAACACAGTCATACTACATAACATGACATGCATATACAACTAAGGCTGCAAACCCCTATCGTTAGGGGTATTTGGACGGTATTCTTGGTATTCAGGATGCAGATAAAATGTTATTGGTACGCAGATTCAACATTAAAAAAAAATAATGGTGTATGTAAATATTTCCAGTGTATTTAATTTTTTTTTTTATTTCTTCAGTAATCTCACTTCAAATCGCACCCTTTTATGACATAGAAAGGTGTTCTGTAGGATTTCATTCAGCATTTGTTGAGTGAATTTGGACATATTGAAGTTGAACTCACATGTTGTGGTTTTCAATGGCGATATCAAGACTGTTGAGACCATCGGAGTCCGGTAACGTGACATTTGCATCCCATTCAAGGAGGAGGCTTACTACCGCGGCGTGACCATTGCGACTTGCAAGATGAAGTGGAGTGGTCTGCAGAAAATGAAAATGTTCAGAGTGAGTGAGTGACAAATGCTGCTGGGACACCATAAATGGGATCCACAAGTAGTATACATGCGAAGGTTGTAACATGCTGATGTTCCTTCCACTACCAGGCATTTCTTGATTGAAGAAGAGTCCTGGGCCCGCTTGTACAAAGCGATCTTAGCGCTACGGCTATCGTAAGCCTATGTTAAAGAAGTGGAGTTATGATCATCTTAGCACTAAGATTGCTTTGTGCAAGTGGGCCCTGTTCTCATTTACAGTTTTAGAACTGTATCTTGAATGAGTGAATCAGTATGGTTTTAAACTGTTTTTTTTTATCAATATTTCACCAATATCACAGCAGGGGATACCAGTAATGAGCTTCACACATTGTTCCCAAGTGGGGAATTGAACGCCTTATGCGTGACAAGCAAACACTTTAACCATCGGGCTACCCCACTGTCCGAAGAGATATCTAAATCTGATTCATTGATTGCATCCTATTATTATTTGAGTTTGAGCTATAGCTATTAGCTAATGCATTTTCGCTTGAGAGTATTTACTTTTACCATACTTGTACACAAATGTAATGTGGCTAGCGGAAACTCAGAGCATTATTCAAGCTTGCTGTTGATCTCCTGGTTAACATGTTACGGCATAAAGGGACAACAAAACCCCATAGCACGTGTACATCTTCGGACAACTCAGAGTGGACCTGGTCACTTGTACTGACGCCTGCTATGCATGACTGACCTGGTTTTTGTCCATGGGGTCAATGGGTGCATCGTCTTCCAGGAGGATCCGGCAAGTCTTCAGCCATCCCTTGGATGCAGCCAGATCCAGGGGGGTCCATTGACTGTAGTTCCTGGCAACCAATGAAGGAGGTATGTGAGCAGAAACATCTCAGAAGGGGGTTCACCAACAATAGTTCCTGAGATATGGTGAATCAGCATAGTTTCTCAGAAGGGCTTCATCAGCAATAGTTTCTCAGAAGGGGTTCATGAGCAATAGTTTCTCAGAAGGGGTTCATCAGCAATAGTTTCTCAGAAGGGGTTCGTCAGCAATAGTTTCTCAGAAGGGGTTCGTCAGCAATAGTTTCTCAGAAGGGGTTCATCAGCAATAGTTTCTCAGAAGGGGTTCGTCAGCAATAGTTTCTCAGAAGGGGTTCATCAGCAATAGTTTCTCAGAAGGGGTTCGTCAGCAATAGTTTCTCAGAAGGGGTTCGTCAGCAATAGTTTCTCAGAAGGGGTTCGTCAGCAATAGTTTCTCAGAAGGGGTTCGTCAGCAATAGTTTCTCAGAAGGGGTTCATCAGCAATAGTTTCTCAGAAGGGGTTCATCAGCAATAGTTTCTCAGAAAGGGGTTCATCAGCAATAGTTTCTCAGAAATGGTTCATCAGCAATAGTTTCTCAGAAAGGGTTCATCAGCAATAGTTTCTCAGAAGGGGTTCATCGGTTTCTCAGAAAGTGGTTCACCAAAAATTGTTTAAGAGACAAGGGTCATAAGGTTATTTTGATGAGAAACGGGTTTATTGGAAAGTTTCCTTAACAGACAATCTAGGCAAGTAAGAAATAGTTTGCTGAGAACAGGAAGAAGAGGTTTATCGGATGTTTCCCCTGATACATGTAAGGACCCTGCGAAGCCTGCCCTTCAAATGTCAGATGTCAGAGACTTTGAGATGTCATAAGCTGAATTGTTTGATAGGCATTACTTAGAAGTTGACAGATGACAAAGTAGAGATAATGTATGGATAACAACTTCTTTATTTACTGTAAACGCGACGTTTTAGTATAGATCCTTATACTGTTGTCAAGCAAAACTTGCTTGACGACGGTATAAGGATATGTACTGAAACATCGCCTTTGCAGTAAATGGTAAATAAAGAAGCTGTTATCCATATATGATCTCTTTGATGTCATAAGCTTTTCTACCAGACATAACCTCAACAGATCATTGCAACAGTTTATATATTGCTAAATATGTTTCCTTCCCTTTGAATGTTGAAAAATATAATCCAAAAACTAAAATTGGTCTTGCTATGAATTTTTTACAGGCAGGTGCATTTTTATAGAAGACAGACTGCTAATTAACACTTAACACTAGCAACACGGGTCACAGGATGCCTTGTTGTACCTGCTGGCAACGTCGGCTCCGAACTCCAGGAGGAGTGCAACTGCCTTGTCATGTCCCTGCATGGCTGCCAGATGTAGAGGAGTGTTGGAGTTCTCGTCTTCGTCATTGATGGAGGACTTATCACGCTTCACCAGCTCTCTCACATTGCTGAAACAACAAGCAAATAGTTTCTTGGTTAGCAGGTCATACCTCATTTGTCAGACACCCCAGTTGTTAGACAATGGAGTAGAGATGGCTTGTCAAATGTATGTTATGTGGTAATGGACCAGTCCTAATAGACTAAATCCTGTGTATTATTATGTTTGTTTGTTTGTTTGTTGTTTAACACCGCACTCAGCAATACATACATACATCAGTTGTTTTTGCGTAAATACATCTATTTGTTTTTGCATAATTATTGTAACCTACGTCAATAAACGTTCATAAAAAAAAATACTCAAGAACTTGATGATATACTCAATACCAAAGGGACCACCAAGGTGAATAGGTCACAAGCTTAATGATGTACAGATTTCTAAAGTGTTTTGTTTTATATAAAATAAATTTTAAAAATGTGTTTAAAGCAAAATGAACATTAAACTAATAACATCCAAAATGAGAAGCAGAACCAATATGAAAAAGAGGTGTTTTATGATTTAATGTATGTTATCGATAGTGTTGAATAAAAACTCTTTTCATGAAAACAAGATTATAGCATGTTCCAGTCAGTGTTAATTATTTTCTGTCTTACGTTCTCATAAGATGTCTGACAAATGGAGTATGATCAGGACTATTCCATTTCACCACATGGGTAACAAGCATTTGATAGCAGGAGAATTCAACCCTGGCACTGGTAATTTTAAGGTATCTGACATGGGGTGAGACTGGTTAGCCATGCTGAAGCTGACAGAGCTACAGATAAGCAGCGCATTTGCGTAAAATACCCCCCAAAATATTCAAAACCCAATTACTTTCAATTAACTTGCGTACAGAAACACATGCATTAAATGAAAAACTCATATGTATAAAAACAGCATGCGTAAATACCCAATGAAGCTTTGTCAGCATGTGCACAAAGGAGCTAATTTCCGAAACATAATTACAAGCTAATTTACTTTGTGAGTCAAGGCTATATACATGATATAGTTAGAACAGTTACATACATCTAAACATTATTTCATTTTTTTTTTAATTTTTAAATGTTCACTAATTTTGCGAAAAACCAAATAGAGTGATGAATAGATGAGTGGAAAAATATTGCTTACCCAATGAAAAATGTAATAACCCAATCAAGATAGAAACCCTAGAGTAAAAACTCAATTGCTCAAAAAGTTATCTGGAGCTCTGAGCTGAGTATCTGCAAAAAGGAAAACCATCTATGTCTGGATTCGCCCCTCTTCATCTTACCCATCTCGTTACCATAACAACCAACCAAGTCTCACCAAGTAATCTCTGAAAACAAGGTCTATAAGGTAATACAGAGCTGATGTCATGAGACGTGTAAGGTTTGGTCTAACCAATAGCAATGTTGTCCCACTTGGTTCAGAGCCTGTATATTTGAAACACAACTTCCTGTAAAAGTCAAGGACTTACTTTGTCCTCCCAAACTTGGCGGCCAGATGTAATGGCGTCTGCTCTTCTTCATTCTTGCTGTCAAGATCACCTCCATTCTCCAGCAATGTCTAGAAAATATGGACAAACTAAACTATTTATCCACAAGGAGTATGAGAAAACATATCCCACAGGTCTTGGACACACATATAGTTCTTTTATCTTTTATATATTAGTGGCAACCTAGCAAGAAACACACATGATATTGGAGTTACGTCCCTTGTGGTAACTACATACAAGGGGAAGACCGCCATACTAATCCACCAGGGGCAGGCGTGTACTTGAGGTTATACCCTGTGATGGTTCCACAATTAGAAATCTGACTTTAGGTTGCGGCTTATAACCTCTAATACACTTGCGCCATCTAGCGAGCTAATCTGGGCAGTGTCTCCCACTAGACTCCGCCTTTTCTTTTTACTAGTTGGATTAATCGGCACTTTCAAATCTTGTTTGATCTTTTATATAAACAAATGGTTGGTAGGTATTAAAATTTCTATTTTCATTATACACTGTCATGAAACTAAGATCCTGAACAATTATTTAAACATGCTTTCGTGGTGCGTTTCACATCTTGTGTCGAGACATGCATGAAAACAATTAGTGATATAGTTTATTGCTAATAGTGGTTTTCAGACAAGGGGGTCAACTGAGACTTTCTTTTCTCTACTTTCCTGATTTTTACAGTGGGCGGATGATTAAACCAATTAATAAAAAATTCCCATGGACCATTAATGCTCTAACACTCCCTCAAAACTGTTGTTTGAATGATTAAACCTGGCACAGATTAAATTTTATGTCACGAAATCATGGTCATAGTGATGTGCTCGTGTTAATGTGCCTCATTTAGTTTTATTTAATACATTCAATCATCTAAGATTTCTATTTGGGTTTTTTCCTGTACAACCATATTTATTTACCTCTCAAAATTAAGAAAGGGTTCCATTATGTTTTAACAATGCAAATATACCGTATTCGACGTAGTAAGCACCCAGCTCGAATAAGCCCCCACAGCGATATTTGCTAATATATAAGCAATTGAACAATCCCAATTAGCACCCCTTCCGATTGATCAATGTACGCAAGACTTATTTAGTCGTGTATAATATGCACTTGTGTGTTATATGCACCCTTAATTATGGGCAATTAAATTCTTGAAAAAAATATCTGTCGTGTATAATATGCACAGACTTTTCTTTTGTATCATTTCAGGCTGTCAGCATAAACCACAAAATTTACGATCATTCAACACCAAATTTTTATTCTAATAAGAGACCCCTATTTCTAATTTTGAGAGCGCCCTGGGCGCTTATTACGTCGAAAGGAAAACTAGTGTGGTTTAGTTTACTTTCAATGATGAAGACGTATTGCTAAATTCTGAGATAAAGGATGAAGCTTATCTCACCACTAAGACCTCACTGTAACCTTCCTGTGCCGCAATATGAAGAGGATCGTTGTCATAGCGATCACTTTGATTGATCAGCCGCTTCACTTGTGGGTAAGACAACAGTTTCTGGAAAACATAAAAATTCAACTGCAGAATGTACACCACTTATCATCCTTAAAATAATGTTTCATGTAAATGTTTCAATCATTAGCCAATCAAAACCTAACTGTATAATGAAATACTGACACAAAGTAGATAACAAATCTGTCATTACATACTTCAGATTCTGAATTTCAATTTCAGAAGAATATCTGAAAAGTGAAAATCAGTTGGAACTTTACCAAGAGATTTGCAACTACATTAAATTGCTTTACTATGCATTTCTTCCTTCTTTCGATCCTTCTGTGAAAACATGCTTGAACAAGGTTTCCAGCTTCTCAAAACAATTCACCTGAACACATCCCAGCATCAACACCACCCAAACAAATGGGTCACACTCTGTCATCCCCTCCATAGCGACCTACACGATACAATCACATGACTACCCCTGCCACATCATTCACTTTCTTAGAACTAACAGGCTAGAGGTGCTGTGTTACGGGAATTGACAGTCAGGATGGCATATAGTGTGAGATAGGATATATATAAAAATATACAATTTAATATAAAATTTACATATTTTTAAACTTATTCTATCTCAAACTATGCATTTATCCCATGGATGGACGGTGAAGCTCATCCGTTGCTTCATGCGGCCTTTCTTTGGGACCAGGAAGATCAGGGAAAAAAATCCTTTGGTACCAGGGTCTTGACCTAGACATTCTTTAGCCTGTTTTGAAAGTAGAGTACCTATCCTATGGTGTCTTTTAGCGCCGGAATCTGGCTGGCTGGATATATACTCGCGAATGTGGACGGCGTCGGTGGCAGCCTGCAACCATTTTGCAGGGGGAAATGCTAGACAAAAGGATCGGCCAGGATTGACCACCTACTGGAGTCTCTACAATTAGTATGGCTGGGAGCAGAAGGTCAAGTCGTCCGGTAGCTAATGTGAGTCACTTGGAGAATGAGTTGCCGGGCATGGTACACTCTCCGATATTCCTGAAAGCAGTGGATGATAAAGCGCCACGCCCATGGCCCAAAAAAACTAGTTTGCTTTCCCTCCCAACATTTCACGGTGGTCTCGCTTCTAAAGACCAAATTGTGGTCGATGTCAATACCGCTTCTGTTGTTCCTCCAGGTGTTGCTTTGGAAGTTGGAGGAGATCCACTGATACCTGGAGATGGGTGCATAACGTCCTGAGGGACCTCCTGGATCCTGTTAGCAAATAGGTACTGAGTAGACCTGGTAGAGGCATGCCTTGAATTGATCACCTCACTGACAGTGTTAGAGGACACCCCGACAACGCAGAAGTGTTACGAGCGGCAGTCGAAGAGTGGCGCAGAGTGTCGTAAGACCACCATCTAGTTCGGGGGCCATAGCAGTAGAAGACAATCCATGCATGCTGGAGTCGTCCAAATTGAAGCGACAAGTCTGTAGTTGATCACAGAGTCGGCCGAAGGTAGCAAAGTCTTTGTCAAGGTTAGTACATCAGACAGGATAGGCCTCGGAGGTAGCATGATGGTAGAGGAACCAGTATCCACAATCCAAGGAAAGAGTGAGTGAGTGAGTTAAGATTTATAGTCACATCGGCAATAATATCTTGACTAAATCAAGTTATACAGTAAGAATAAATACAGTTGGATTATAAAAACTGTTGACAAAGGACAGTAAAACGACAAGATAGATTATCCCAGATCTATATTTCAAAACTAGAATGGAAACACAAAAAAGATATCACAATAAATAACAATACATTATAAAAACGGGCTAGTGATCGCCAGTAACCAAAGGTAGGCCACCATACGAGGGTACCTGATCATGGTAATGATGGGATGTATTTGGGTGAAATGTTTTTAGAAGCTGATAACCCTATTCAAGCATGTTTCCACAGAAGGATGGAAAGGAAAAGGAAGAAATGCATAGTGTGAGATAGGATATGTTCAAAAATTAATTATTGAAAATCTTACCCTCAGCACCGGAGCTTTGTTTTCTTCCGCTGCCAGGAAGATGACGGTTTTGTCGTTCTTGTCGACAGCAGTGTAATCTGCACCTTTCTGCAACAAGAGCTCCACAGTCTCGACATGACCGTATGTCACAGCCAGCAGAAGGGGTGTGTAGTTGTCTTTGTCACGTCGATTAATCTTTGCACCGCTGTAACCATGGAAACAAAACTTGTTTAACATGTTAACCAGCAAAGTGCCAACCAAGTGGCACTACTTTCAATATTATTGACTGAGTTGTTGTGTAGATTTAAATAAGTATTTGTTGTGAAGTAGGAAAGAAATTGCTTGATCAAGCCCTGGTGTAGAAAGCACTTAGAGGTCCAAGAAATCAATATTCAACAACAGCACAAGGCTAGTTAAAACACAGAAAAAACAGCCCAATGCTGTCAGAGACTATCCCAATTCTTTTTTTTTACGGATACAACTATGCCATTTAAATGACTTGACAATTTACACCAAACGTATTCAATATGTTTAAATTCATTTTTATCATCACAGTAATATTTCCAAGGAGAGTCATCAATAAATATGTTTAAGAAGTAGGCTTATGTGTACTGGTATTTTGAATCATCCTAAAGGGTAGTGGTCACTAGCTCTTACATCTAGTTCATGAAATGTCCAGCTGTCTAAAACTGCAATGCCCTCTGTATGGGTAAGCTGCTCACTTGTGATGCAGTGTTGCTGGTCACTCATAAACCTCTTATGACGTAACACTACTGCGTGAGTAGGTTCTTTACAATGTTGATAAAGTGCGAATGTATTTATAAACCAGGAAACCCTGGGCATTCGGAAAGAAATGCCCCAGGCTTAAGAATAACCCTCTAACCTTATAAACTGTCCTTTTGATATGAATCTCATGTTGATTTTTGATTGGTTAAAAATAACAGTTATTTCACATGAAAATTCCATTAAGTGAATCGAACCTGCAACCTCACATATCATGATTAGTTCTGTAACCCAGGGTCCCCGGGGTCGGTAATGAAAGGGTGTTCAAACTAACATGTCATGACTTTGGTTGTGTACATGCTGCACATGGTCTTTCTCTCGCCTGCTTTTATCGAATTCCTTTTATACTAAACGCACTGTATTGTTCAAATTCCTTTTATACTGCGATGCAATGTATTGTTTCACTGTAAGATATCATGACGTCTTTCTGGTATTTCTAACATTTAAACGGTTATTTAGTTGAATAAAAACCTCCTCCCCGGTCTTGACTGAGAATGAAAGCATGAGAACGTGCTTACATTTTCAGTCAAGACCAAGAAGGAAGTTTTTATCCCTTACATCATCCTAGCAATACAAGCATGACAACTCTCACTTACTGATCAACAAGATACTTCACAACATCCAGATGGTTTAACTGGGCAGCTTTGTGTAATGGAGTTGCCTGTTCGTCATTCAACACATCAATACGGGCGTTATGTTCCACCAGCAGCTTGACATTCCGGATGTCTCCTGACATGGCGGCCAGATGGAGCGGATGCATGTAGTGTTTCCGGGGGACATTCACATCAGCACCTGCAGAACATCAGAAGACTTGGTGAAGACGTGTTCATGTAGAAGATAAAAGTCACCATGTTTCAAAAACTATGTCTGGAGTTGAATTTCTTACGACAAATATCCATAACGTTGGTGGTTTTCACAAAATCAAGTGTGCGTGAATCCACAGTCAGTGACATTACAGTAAAGTCGTGACTGCCAGTAAATGGTCAAGTCTGTACCAGGCAAACCAGTGACTGAAAACATGGGAAACTATCCACGCCATCAGGGTACCAATACACACAATCAGCCATTCAGAGAGGCATCCTTTGTTCAGACCAGGGGTCCGGAAACCGTCATATGCGCCGGACATGTCCGATTGGGAATCTCAAATGTCCGTTTTAAAATATTGCTTACCGGACATTTTAAAAAGTATTGTCCGGACATTCTTAAATTTTGACCGGACATGATCAACAGTTAGGACTGAGCAGTTTCTGTCTGCAGTTGCAACACAATGAAGATTAACTACACTGACAAGCTTTGTTTGTTTTGATTGCTGTAAATACATCGTACCTACATGATAGTCCAATCTGTCAATCACTGTAATAGGCAATAAACTGAGTTGACACTGATTAATCGAGGATTAATTACTGAGAACATCTTGTTAATTTGAGTGAAAGGTGTTTACAACTGTACATTAATACCTTGCATCATCGATGTACCTCATAATCCTCACAATGCTACGATACGTAACCTCAGACAAGAAGCGAAAGCGTGACGACAGGCAGTCGACCGATGCAGAACAGTCGAGCGGATCTGCCAAACCCTCAAAGTCTGGACGATCATTTTGTAAGTCGTGGCTAACGACTTTCACTTGGTTGACATACAATGAGGATTTGCAGATTTTATTGTTTTCAGTAGCTAGTCGTATATTGAATCTTGATTGACCGCCATTTTGCTTTCTCGGACGATCGATATCCAATTTTTTTATGGTCAATAATTAAGTACAGATGAAAAAAGTATTTAAATAACTATTGCTATCAACGATATTTTAGTATTTGTGATTAAATTATCTGTCTTGTTTTTTAAAAAAATCTAATAGTTTAAAAAAAACTTTTCCCGTGAGGTCACGTGATAACCAAATATGGGATAATAGTCTCGATCCAAATGTTACAACGCGTACACTTGAGCAGACTCATGAATATAACTCATGAATATTAACTAGACCGTTCACTACGTTAACAGATCGTTATTATAACAGAAACAAACATATTTTTTCCATGTAAATCTAAAATGATATTATTTGTTATTAATTGTCCGGTGAATTAAACAATTTAAATTGAAACAATTCATAATTCATCATATTATGAATACGTAAACTTGTAATGTGTGTGAAAAGTCGTACTAAAATACGCTATTTGAAGGGGGCGTGGCCTAAATGCAAATGTCCGATTGGGATCTTTAATTTTCCGGACCCCTGGTTCAAACAGAGGTCATATTAGAGATGCTTTTTCAGAATAAAGTTGACTTACGTTTCTCCAAGCAGAGTTTGGCCACATCATAATGTCCGTTGTCTACAGCCAGATGGAGGCATGTGCTCTCCTCAATATCGCGATCTGTCAGCATCTGGATGGGTAACACAGTACATCCTTATAACACTTCATCCTCATTAGTGAGTGAGTTTTGGTTTTCGCCGCATTTAGCAATATTCCAGCAATATCACGGCGGGGGACACCAGAAATGGGCTTCACACATTGTACCCATGTCGGGAATCGAACCCGGGTCTTCAGCGTGACGAGCGAGCGCTTTAACCACTAGGCTCATCCTCATTAACTTCATATATGAACATTTTGGTTCCAACACCACCATGTCTTGCTGAAGGCAATTTTTTTTCTGGTCGCTACTTTAACGGCTAAACCACTTCCTCAGACTGAAGTTTCCTTGTTGGCAAGGCAAACAGAATACATGTGGCAATAACCAATAATAACCTTGATTTCGGAAATAAAATACGTAATAACCACTTACATTTTTTATAAAGGAAAATCCACAAAACGGCAAAATTGTCTTATTGCTGTTTGCAAAGAGCTGGGGTTCAGATTCCCACGAATAATGAGGTCTTGATGTTAGACCAAGCTAGAAGTACCATGACACATGAAGACATGATCACTGCTTTTAGCAAAATATCATTAGAGTACACACATAGTATGTTAGTACACATTAGAATCACTAATGAAGTCGTGGAGAATGAATGCATTATTTCCAGGTCTGAAATGACCTTGATGAGCGCCACTCACACTTGAAACCATCACCCAGCCTTCTGCAGAACGCGCTCCAGCATCAAACAACATCTGCACGAAGATGACGTTTCCCTCTGAACATGCGTGGTGCAGCGGCGTGGACTGTTCGTTGTCCACACACCGCAGGTTGGAACCCGCCTCGATCAACATGGCTGCCACGCCCTCCTGGCTGTGGATGGCTGCCATAGCGAGGGCTGTGATGCCTTGCTTGTCTTGAGCCTGCCAACAAAATGTACAAATGTGAAATTGTGCAAATATTACTAAGCACAGCAGTAACACAACTGATTTCAGGACTATCACCCCAATGTCCCGAATCTCTGCAGCCCATCCCTGATACAGTAAACTACATTTATAAAGAAAACCCTTATAACGAACTGCCGGATATAACGAGCTGTTTTTGAGTCCTGTCCATTTGCTGTATATATGCTGCATATATATGTTTAAAACAAACTACAGTTATAACAAATTAAAATAAGTGTCCCTTTGAGTTCGTCATAACCGAAGTTATATATACATAAGTTACACTTTCAGTCAGATGGTTCTGACACCACTTTTAGCAATATTCCAGCAATATCACAGTGGTGGGGAGGGGACACCAGAAATGGGTTTCACAAACTGAACCCATGGGGATTCGAACCCAGGCCTTCGGCATGACGAACAAACACTTTAACCACTAGGCTATCCCAACGCTCATATAAGGTACAACAGAGTGCCACCACGCTGTACCTCTGCTAGACAAGTAGCCAACACATAAAATGTCAACATAGACAATTGTAAACAATCAGTTCCGCTGAGATATCAAGTCCGGGCAAGAATAGATCTAACAAGTAATCTCCACAAATGGAACAAATTCTCTGGTAAAATTGGTGCCTGCTAAAAAGAATTACTAGAGATATAGTTCTGGAGGAATCAAAATTCAGGAGGTATGAACACTCTATTACACAGTCATGTTTCTTATTTTAAACCTCTGTCAACATTGACACCTATACATTGAGGAGAGCTGAAACTTCCATTTCCACAAATGGTAAAATCCCTACATTTGATAAGCATCAACTGTATCCCTCACCTCAACATTTATTTCCTGAAAGCCTAGCAGATCCCTGGCAGCAATTTCATTCCCTCTCATGGCGGCAAAGTGTAGAGGTGTCTGTCCATAGATATCCACAACGTTGACTTTGGCGCCATTCTTGATCAGGAAGGATATACAGCTGTCCCCAGCGTTCTCCACAGACTCCAGGTATTCCACAAGCTGAGGGAGGCCATTGGCTGCCATCTGGCAACAGTCAAAGACACATGTGGACATCAGTATGAAGATGCCCCCCTCACACATACAACACAGGCTTTGTTTTAATCCACAGCAATGTAGAAAGAAATTTGATCCCAAAGCAAATCGTCACTGCTAGCATGTTTACACCAGACATAGCATGTCAACAAATCTGTAGTGAAGTATACCAAACAAACGTAATTACAACATTGTGTATAAAAAAAAGTGTGAAATGTATTTATAGCTTTTTTTAAATAGCATTTGATTAAAATTATTTTCAGCAAAATCGTATGTGAACTAAAGTCGGTTGCAGATGATGTATTATGCACTAGAAAAATGTACCCACATTGGCTTCAGATGGAGCCTCTCCCTCTTCAGGGCTGTTGGTCTCCTTCCTCTTGTTCTTCTCCCGGCGGTATCGGGCCGCGGTGTGGAGAGGAGTCACCTCATCTTCACCTTTCGCATTAGGGTCTGACAAAACAGTGATTTAGTTGGTGAGTGAATTGGGTTCTAACACCGCTTTGGGCAGTATTCCAGTTGCACCATGGGGTTCAGCTTAACATGGGAGGAAAGCTAAGATGAGATAAAGCTAAATTCTCAGTTTAATGAGCGTCAGTTTAACAGGATTTTAGTGTATTTCTACTGTAACAGCCTTCTTCCAGTACCTGCACCAGCCTACACCAGCAGCTTGACCACACTGAGATGGTTGTAGAGAGCGGCATAGTGCAGGGGAGTCAAGTCTTATAACAATACCTGCGCCAGCCTCCACCAGCAGCTTGACCACACTGAGATGGTTGAAGCGAGCGGCATAGTGCAGGGGAGTCAAGTCTTATAACAATACCTGCACCAGCCTCCACCAGCAGCTTGACCACACTGAGATGGTTGTAGCGAGCAGCGTAGTGCAGGGGAGTCAAGTCTTATAACAATACCTGCGCCAGCCTCCACCAGCAGCTTGACCACACTGAGATGGTTGTAGCGAGCGGCGTAGTGTAGGGGAGTCAGATCTTCATCATCCAGTGCATTTACTTTCTTCTTGAGGTGGCCGCTGATGTTCTTCAGCACAATCTTCATGTTTGCCTCATCTCCATCACGGGCGCACTGGTGGGGAGGAAGAACAAAATGCATATGTATTATTCAGGACTGCATAAACTCAAGATTAATCATTGGTTTGAAAAGCAAATTATGATCGATTATTGATCAATCATGTTTGTTTGTTTGTATCGTAACACCATACTCAGCAATATTCCAGCTATATGACACAGATCTGTAAACAATTGAGTCTTGACAAGACAATCCAGTGATTGACATCATGAGCATCAATCTACGCAATTGGGATATGATGACATACATCAACCAAGGCAACGAGTTTGTTGGTCTCCTCTCACAGCAAGTATGGATTGCTGAAGACCAATTCTAACCCAAATCTTCACAAAGGGATCGATCATGAGGTATTTCTAGAATATCTTACATTCACTGTAATTTCTATCAGTATTCTTTAAGGCAACTGATGGTCAGTTAGTTGGTTGTTTGGTTGGTTTGTGGTTTAACCCCGCATTCAGCAATATTCCAGCTATATGACGGCGGTTTGTAAATAGTCAAGCCTGGACCAGACAATACAATGATCCATCCACGCAATTGGGATTCATGACATGAATGAACCAAGTCAGCGAGCCTGACCACCCGATCCCGTTAGTCGCCTCTTACGACAAGCGTAGGTCAATTAGTGACTGATCACGAATGAGAATGTAATTGAAAAAAATCATACATTCACAGCAATCTTTCTGTTTCCTTCATTTGAATAAAAATAAATATATACATCATGCATATAGCAACACATTCAAATTGTGATATAATGTAACATTCACCCTCTCACTCATATTAACGTCAAATTTGATACTGCTAGATCAGGCCCTCCTATCTAAAAAATATCTAAAATAAAAAATGTTCAATAGGTTTAAATGAGCGCTTATGGTTGTCATAGCTACCATCTTGGAACTGAATGCATTCATTATGCCAACATAAAGAAACACAATCAGATTTTACAGCAGTCGTTCACGGAATACGTGCACAGATGCTATGGGAAACTGTTAAAGGCAGCGGATTAACATCGGCTGTATCCGTCAAAAGCCGATCATACTTAATTGACAACATCCTTTCAGGAAAAACAGCTGCGTTAAACAGTATAAAGGAGAGCTATACTGAAGAAGGGATATAATGTGTTCCTCTCCTAGAGAGACTTTTTCAAGTCACCTGAAATAAATTTTATCTAAGCATATTCAAAAGCTCAACACATTTAAGGACAAGGTACAAATACAGAGCTACAGATAAGCAGCATATTTGCATAAAATACCCAAAACAAATATTCAAAACCCAATTACTTTCAATTAACGTGCCCACAGAAACGCATGCATTAAATGAAAAACTCAAATGTATAAAAACAGCTCGCGTAAATTCCCGATGAAGCTTTTTCAGCATGCGTACAAAGGAGCTATTTTCCGAAAGCTAATTTACTTTCCGGGTCAAGTCTATTCATTTAAAACAGTAATATACTTCTAAAACATTACTTCTTATTTTTTTAAATCTTAAAATGTTCACTAATTTTGGGAAATACCCAATAGATTGATGAGTGAATAAATATTAAAATATTGGTTACACAATGAAAAATGTAAATTATGTTCCCAATTATAATAGAAACCTTAGAGTAAAAACTCAATTGCTCAAAAAGTTGTCTGGAGCTCTGAAATAAGTTTGGAGTTGCAAAAACACTGAATGTTGAGGTTAGATCTAGTTTTAGGTTTTCAGGAATGAGCCCTTATCATGCTTATCATATGTCATCCAGCGATTGAAACTGTTCTTGAAAAACACCCTCCAAGTCAAGAGACTGTAGGCAGCAAACCCAAAAAGGGCCTCTTTTTCTAGTTACTTGATCCACTCGAAATTAAATAACAAAGGTTTAATCCACGCTACCCAGAAATTAACTCACAATGAATACAACACTTCATACCCACTACTCTTGCAGTGACATCTAAGGGGTTTTTTTTATTTAGAAAGTAACATTTCAAAACTTTAGCAGACACATAGTGACAGATGGTAGACAACCTTTCATCATGTGAATGCAACTTGGCAATAACTCAGAGTTTAAACAGTAAATTATCACCAAAACAATGTTTTAAAAACTTTTATGAAAAAATATATCTAGAAACGCATACAAAAGCAAGTCTAGCCAGCTCAAGCTAGGGAAATATTTTTTATTTTTAGATTCAGGAAGGATATTGTGTAATATAAGATTTCAGAGTCTAAATGTTAGTCTATGAAATAGGATTTTTTTCACAAATTGTGATAATAATATTGGAAAACCTCCCAAACAAACAACTCTTCATCTGTAATTTCCCACATGTATTCTAGTTATTATGCCATTATGGCGCTGTGGAAATGTTCCGCCCAGTACAGTACAGCATGCCATTAACATGCTAGCTATTGTAAGCAGAATCAATTATAAATCCGATACTGCAGGCCACTAAGTGGGTCAACTGAGCAGGGCACTTGTTCCAATAGTGTTGTGATATATTGATATGGTGTTGTGTCTTGCAGCTCACTGAACATAAAATAACACATTGTATAATACTGATACTCAAGAGGTCTCACGCTATTTGATTTATTTTCATTTTCAACAAAGCTTGCATTGATATTTACTACACATGAAACTGCAGCCACATCTAGTATGAATTCAGTGGTAGCCATTTCCCTAACCTGCTCCTTGACAGTTGTATGGTAGCAATGTGCTACCCAGAGTGACATACTTCACTGAAATGAAGGACAAGAGGCACTGCCAATTAATGAATGGTTAAACACTGTACTTGAAAATATGTTTGTTATAAGACTCAGTAATGTGTGAAAATTTAGCACTTTTTCAAGTATTGATTTTAACTCATTCTAAAATAAGAATTTCTCATGTAAGAAACAAAAGTGTTTTTTTTGGTGTACTTTCTCGTTTAATATTAAATGAGTAGCTGTAAAAACATGTATTTCATGTTTAGATTTTGTTACCATTGAACAAATGTCGAAATATTAATACTATAGGATCAAGTCACAGCAGCAAAATACTGCACTATACTTAAAAAATGGTACTTTCAATAATGACACTGGGCATAATTATATATCCACCTCCATTATCAGGATTATTCTGCCAGTAAAATTCTAGTGTTTGTGTATGTATGACTGTATGTTAAACACTGCATCGTTATTCATGTTCATCAATTCCTCATGCACCTGACACAAATCAGATTATCGGTAATTTTAAATTGCTGTGGTGATCCCACTTCAGGGTTTTACCTTGACCTACCAAGTGGGGGTCCAGGGAACCCCAATAATTAAGTTAAAGGGTCCTTGCAGGCAATATGAGTGTCAAGTAAAGTAAAGAAGTGGCATAATGTACTGTATGTTTTGATAATTACTATAGAACCGAGAATTAATCATGTGGAAAGTGGTCATGATTGATGGTTGAAATGACAAGTCCTTAAACCCTCTTGATGCAATGTAGGTAAAATGAGTATTAGTAACACTGCTCTTGATGCAATGTAGGTACAATGAGTATTAGTAACACTGCTCTTGATATGCTGCTTGTTTGTTTGTTGTTAAACGCCCGCACTCAGCAACATTCAGATATATGACGGTGGTCTGTAAATAATCGAGTCTGGACCAGAAAATCCAGTGATTAATATCTTGAGCATCGATCCGCGCAATTGGGATCGATGACATGCATCAACCAAGTCAGGGAGCCTGACCACCAGTTGCCTCTCACGACAAGCGTTAGTCGCATGGGTTACTGAAGACCTATTTTACCCCCGATCTTCACATGCGGTAGGTACAATAAATATTATTAAGCGTCCCTCGGGACGCAGTATATTACTGTCACTCGGTACAAACATAAAGGTTCAACTTGTTCTTTTCATATGTAACAGGGATGGGCTGACCGTGGCACAACTTGTTCATTATACGTAACAGTGTTAAGATCACAACAATTTATTCTTAGCGATAGACTGGTTTGCTTCAAGGGACTGTGACCTAGTCTGATGTGGTAAAAATACAGCACACTTTCACTTTCAGGAAGACGTTTTAAATCATATGGCTTGTCCTAACTTTTCAATGGAAACTTTCCCAAATACTGCATATCGTGCATTATTTTTGGAAGAATGAAGTTTAACATTTCAATCCATTGGCCAATGTAGGAGTGACGGATATATCGGATGTATATTAATAGGTAGTTGATTTAGTATTAGGTCATGTCAGTCATTCCATTGGTCAAAGTTTGCGCAAGGTCGGTCTGACATGGCCCGTAATGGGATGTCCTCATATCTTTGTTTAGCGGTAGCGAGAACTAAGATCTGATTTTAATGAGATTGGTTTTTATTCCACATGATGTTAAAAGCAAACATGTACCCATTTCCTAGGTTTGGTGGATTAACCGTGGCTGCTACTAGATTACTAGAAGGCTAAGGAAGCAGCACTGATCATAGTCGGAGATGTGACATAACTGAAATACTGTTCAATGCAGCTTTAAAAACCAAACTCACTCACTCACATATCTGAAACTCTGTACCTGAGACTACAATAAATATTTAAAGATATAACTAACAAACATGCAAAAAAATGTTGAAATGAAAATATTGCTAAGATTATCAACACTCTGATAACTTTCAGAAGAATTTCTGATTTTCCTTATTCATCACAAAGTGACTACGTTTATTTAATGTCTTACATTTCCAAGCATGTTTGGACTTACAACCAACTGACAACCCCCTAAATGTTGAAAACTGTCCTCCCCATGTTGGTTTAATTGTGTGTGTTAATCATAAAATGGGGTAAAACTATTATAGGTAGGGTTAAATATATCAGGCATTTCCCCCATCATGAAATGACCGATCCCTTTGAGCAGACGACAATGTGTACTTACTTGGTGCAGGGTAAGATTAAGCGCCTCTGAACTGTCGGCGCGCTTCATACCCGAGGATGGGACGGTTGCCCCGGGGACATCGCCTGGGTTTGTGATCAGGTTCGCCATTTCCATCACAGCCTTGTCGGCAGAACTATCCGACAACCGTCTGAAATAACCAAGATCAAGTGTGTCAGACATTTCGTCTCCACGATTATCCAAGTTCTGTGCACCACTTCTGAGGGGCGAAACAGATCCGTGAATGGCTTATACGCTTCACAAGGCACACGTTCACATTCCAGGGCTTCTTGCGAGGCCGTTGTGTTCCATTTAGTGGGTGTGTTAGATTACTGTCGATGATCCTGACTGCAACAGGTCCGTCCTTGTGTTAGTAATTGTTCAAACAGACAACAAAACATACGTGTTAAACTGACGACCAACTATTTGTTTACAAGGTCTGTAACTCCTGATAGCCACATGTCACGTCCAGCCACTGTACGGAGTTCAAGGCGAAGAAGCCAAAATGACCTATAAATATACGGCAATATTCATTGGCCAGGTCCAGTCACGTGGGCTTTCTATTTCACAACATGCACCCTTTCAGCCTTTCACCAGATAGTTACTAACAAATAAGCTGAAATATTTTGCGTAATACCGATGTGATTCACGGACGTGAAATATCGACCGTACCTCACGTGAAGGGAAATATAATATATAATCTTTCCCAAAGGGATAACCAACCCAGTGAATATCAGTTGTTATCACGCAGAAACACCATTCAAAAAGAGCATATTGCTAAAGTGTTTAGAAATATTGACACGTGTTGATAATGTGTAACAGAGCTGTTATTCAAACGTACGTCCTCAAACGCATACCGTTACACTCAATAAACAAATATTTTATCAGGAATGCACCTCTAACCCGACCCCGGACACCGAATTCGAGTTTAAAGTACGTTTCGCAAGATGTTGCCAGCCGATCAATGAATACGCCCCACTCTTACGATATTCGACCATCTGATTGATTACTCAGCTACTGCATTGCTGCATTTCCCATGATTTGGGAGTTGTTATTAAGCGTCACAACAACGTTCCCATGAATTAGACCGCCTCCATGGTCTAGTGGTAGAGTGTCTGTCCGGAGAGAGGAAGTTCCGGGGTTCGGCCGCTTCATACCAGAAGACGTTAAAAGACGGTACTTGATGTTACCCTGTCTGGCGCTCGGCATTAAGGGGCTAAAACAAGGACTTTCGGCTCGGAGTCAGTATACTGCGTGTCTGAGTGGGGTATTCATGTTAAACTGCGGCATGGTATCTGTGTGGGCTAGCACTATAAACATCCGACATCAAGAGCGTCAAGACTGTCGGCTAGTGCGCATCATGACGCTTCTTGATCACAAAAACATATCAGTTCAGACTACCCTACAATGCATCATAAATACAATGTACATGCGTTAATATTTGGTGAACTACGGTGTATGTCCCATCCTTAAGATACTGACAGTGACATATTGGATATGACCTGGGTACTTCACGGCTTCATTGCAAAAGACAGATTTGAGCGCTCCGACTTTCGTAACTATAATCTTTTTAACATGCATGCAGATTAAAAATTATTTTGGGGAACGGGGAACTGATACGAACTGTTTAGCACTCAAATAGCCTCCATTCCGCTGTTTTGCATGAGACACAAGACGTGAGCGGGGTTTTACACCGATATTAGCTATATTCAAGCAGTACCACTGAAGAACAGCAAAACTGCTGGGGAAACTTGAAATTTGATTGGACCCAAAAATTGCAAACGTTATCAAAACTTTACTAGGCCGAAAACAGTCACCGAAATACCGCAAACTTAAGGTCCATAACACTACTGTGATACCCGTATCAAATACATCACCATCGAATAACAATTTATTGTTTGTTTCATTTGAAGCCACCATAAAACATGGGCGTATACTTTCTCAATTGCGTGGATCGATGTTCATGATGTTAATCACTGGTTTGTCTGGTCCAGACTCGATTATTTACAGACCATATACCCTCATATAACTGGAATAATGCTTAGTGGGGCGCTAAACAACAAACAAACATATTTTCTTTTGGCTTGTCAGTTAAGAATTTGATTACACAGAAACATTGTTCCCACGTGGGGAACATTTGTTTGTTGTTTTACGCCGCACTTAGCAAAATTCCAGCCATATAACGGCGGACTGTAAATAATCGAGTCTGTACCAGACAATCAAGTGATCGATAGTGTGAGCAACGATCAACGCCGTCGGGGTAAGAGGACACACAATCAACCAAGTCACCGAGCCTGACAACCGGATCCATTTGGTCACCTCTTAAGACCAGCCTAGGTTCTTACACGGAATGCCCATGCGAGTGTGGGAAATAGAACCGGGTCTTGAGCGTAAAGACCGAGACTAACGCTGAGTCTCTGAAAATACGTAAGTTTGATAAAAACAACCAACTCCAATTAAATTTAAAAGGAGACCCAATGAGATGGGAGATTCTGATCGTGAATCTGGAACATCTAGACCTGCTTGGTTTCATCTTCCCGAGGCAAGGGAGTTAACTGACTATAACAGTCCAGTTCTCACCCTTGCCGATCTAGGCTGGTATTATGGAGTTACGAGTCTATGCATAGACCATTCAAAATCGCGCAACGAAATTGAAATCCGGATCGTAAAATGTCGTGCAGATTTCAAAGGATGTGCACCGCCAACGCCTTGTCAACAGATATTTTCCCAATCTTTTCATGTTTTTAATCAAGATGCTCACGTGAGTTGATGCACTTCGCGATGTAAGACCCATTTTATCACAATATAGATCGTGATTATCGATTAAATCGTCTTGACTTGGCGCCGCCGTTTTGTTTGAAGCAAATGCAAGTGATACGAGAGGTGGAATCTGATTAGTCCATAGGAAAGGCTTAGAAGGGACATAACTCGTAACAGCCATTGGTGGCGCTACGATCGAGCCTTTGGAATTCAAGCCTAGTCCGCAAGGGTGGAAATTTTTAAAGTCAGTTAACACTCTTGCCTCGGGAAGTTGGCTTGGTTTAGGACTATAGCATTACAGTTAGGGCTGGGCGGAATGGAAAAAAGTAATCAAGGGACCATGAGAAAGGCTAGTGAAGACGGACCATTAACTGGACCACATTCGACTACTCAAACGTCCCTGACACAACTTATTAATTCAGTTTGCTTCAGAGTTATTCTCAGTCAGCCGTCATGGCCATGTTTACCGTCACGCATAAAACCTAAGCTATTTTATTTCTAAACCAATCACCAAGTCAAGGTGACAGCACCATAGGCTACAAACAGCCCGATAATGTTTAGAGCCTAAAGTATTTGTTTGGTTGTAGAGTCCGATATTACAAATGTCGTGTTTAAAAGGCTAATCAATTATTATTATTTTTTTGCAGAGTTACAAAACATGCCTCATGCCAGCACTATAGGCGTAGATTCAAAGCGATGTTACAATCAACAATCAACCGTTTCTTTGCCTGCATTTGCCTCATCCCCGTTTATCCAGCGCATTACATCCCCATTCTATGAGAACAAATAAATTGGGGATATAACACGCTGGGTAATCGAGGACGCGTGAGCCTATATTGGGTGACAACATCTCTCGCCAGTGTCACTCAAATCTGAAGGGTCTTCCTGTATAAGGGAGATAATACATTAGTGTTTGCGTGACATACTCAAACGCTCCTTAAGCATACACTTTAAATACAAGTGCACGTACCTGCTTAATTTCAATCTATTTCAGGGCGATGCTGATAAGGGAGGGAGTCTGTAAATACCGTATATCTTATAATTCAGTATCAGCTTTTGAGATGGCTGGAATTGCATATCCAAGTGCATAAGGGACACGTATACATCTAATATAACACATTCATGACATGGCTGCGGTAGTGTTATTTAAAGCGGCGTAAAACCATACTCATTCAAATATGTACATGTGTGTGTGTGGAACTATAGATCAACATACGACTGGACGATTTACGGGACACAGTTGGAGAGATGCCAAGTAAGGTTACAATGACATGAAATGTAATCACGCCTTCGTGGCCTAAAACGTCCTTAAGCATGTTATGTTAGCTTGTCTATGATCCAGACTACCTGATGCCTCGCAAGCCCTGCATAACGGGGTCAACCGTGGGCCTTCACCCTGCATGTAAGGTAACATGACAGTGTACGGCTCGTCGACGTCAGGCGGACATTCCATACAGTTAACGCTTACGGTGCCGTTCTCCGTTTAATCGTTACACGTGATCCAATTTTCTAAATTAGGAACCATTGTTGATTAATGTCTTCTGAATACATACACGGGATCCTAACAGCGACCAGGAAAGTCCGGATATCGGGGGTTTCCCTGTACACTACAGTCAGTGGGATCGATCATACTAAAGATATACGAAAAAACAACGTTCATGTGAAAATACGGTATACGATGTTAATTCTAACATATTCATGAATACAGTAGAACACGGATATAACGAACACGGATATAGCGAACAAACGGATACAACGAACTGTTAAAAAATCCCCGATTTATCTCCTATATAATATCATATAAAATTTACGTATATAACGAACTCTCTACAGCGAACTAACGGATACAGCGAACTGTAACTATTGACGTGTATAGCGAACTGAGAAATCTCTCAGTGTCAAGTGTCTGGCAAAAGCTGTTTGTATATACAGAAGTGGTTTTCATACGTACATATGATTTGTGTGGTTGTCATAAGTTCATATAAAAATCACTTGTGTGTATATGTGTTGTTAAGTTTACATCCGTGGGGGTGTTTCTGGGTAAGAATGTAGGTCCCCAGCAACCCATGCTTGTCGAAAGCGGCGACTAACGGGATTTCTATGAGCAACGCATGTAATGTGGATAAATGCTCAGTTAATTGTCCATGCTTGCCGTAAAGGCGACTAGGCTTGTCGTAAGAGGCGACTATAACGGGATCGCATGATCGGGTGGTCAGGCTCGCTGACTTGGTTAAGCATGTTATCGTATCCCAATTGCGTTGATCGATGCTCATGGTGTCAATCACTGGATTGTCTGGTACCGATTCAATTATTTACAGACCATCGTCATACAGCTGGAATATTGCCGAGTGCATCGTTAAACAACAAACAAACAAACGTGTTGTTTAGTGGCTAAAGCTACTTAATGTTGTCTTCGGTGTTTAAGAATAGAAGTCTTGTAAATGTTTCTCGAGGGTTAAATAACTGTATATTCTCAGCGGCCCTTGTCGTGAACTAACTGTGAAATACATGTATACATATATGACTACATTCCGCCTTACGTTAATTACACTCTAAATCTATGTGTTCTAATATAGAACTCTGGACGCGTCCATACGTTCTGCCACAGAATACGAATGTTCTTATTCGGGGAGCAAGTGTTCTATTGCTGAACGCCTGTGATCTTTTGTAGAACGCGTGTGTTCTCTCCTGGGAGAAGTCCATGCACATTAGCAGAGATAATGTACTGACTATTGTTAGACAAATTTAAATTCGACCATATATTTGTGTTTTCGGAATATTTATTTTTGAGAAGAAGAGAGGCTGGTAGATTGGTAAGTCAAACAGAAAATGTGTCATATTTTGAGTTTGATGAATGATAAATAGTTTATAAACATGGCATACCTTGTGTTCATAATAACTCATATGTAGCCTGACTAAATACAACAAGAAACATTACTGAAATACAACTCATTGCTAATACATGGAAATAACTTACTTGCATTATGGGACATTTACGTGTATCAGAACACTGGCATTCTGATGGCTAATTTTACCTGGATATTTTATGGGGGCTATGGAACATATACGGTCTATTTGCTGAACACATGCGTTCTCTCCTAGAACGCATGTGTTCTGCTATGTTCTATAGTGATAAGCAGCACACTAATGTTACAGGGGAGAACACGTGTTCCATTAATAGAACATAGGGGTTCTATTTATCTAACTAGCATTCGAAGCTGCCCATGTCCTGTGAACCACATCCGTTATGTGAGAAACTGACGTGACGTAGCATGTATTTGGTGCTACAATTTCCTATCATCTGAGGGGTATCTGTGGTAAGTATCCATCTAGGAATAATTTTGTTTCATATTTAATCCTTACCTAAAATTGTGTAATATTTCGGCGATATATTCATATGCTGATTGCATGCGAAGTAAAACCGGCCCCTTACGAAACTTATAGCAGACGACATATTCCCCGCCATTTTGACCGTCATTTCTGCCATTGTTCCACAAGCATTATTTGCAAATTGTGAGATGAAATCCCAATCCAAACTGCACTTGTGACATTTTGAAAGTTTCCGTTTATTTGAATGATGTTCAAATAAAATGAATATATATTTCAGGTTCTATATGAATCGCCTGAAAGTACGAAGCGGGCAACAAATCTCATGCAACAAATCTCTGAAGATCTAAATTTGGGATCCGAGGGCATGATCAGCATGCATCGACAATGCATCGAATCAGCAGAGAGTAGGGTAAGTATGTAATGAACAAAAAGAATTAAACCTTCACAGGACATGTTTTGGGCTATTTTATGTGAAATATTTTAAAAGAGTCTTGTTGTTTCTATTACAGGTTGCATTGCAGATAATCAGTACCATCCTTGGAAATTATTGCACACAGCACACGTCTACGCAAAGGAGGAAAAGAAACAAGGTTTTTCAGATCAAATAAGAAGGTACTTGTGTATATTTTGGTCTAGTCTTTATCCAAGTAAGTGATAACTTTGTCAAATAACATTTTGGGCAAAACACTTTGCAACCTATAAATAATGAAACAAATGTCACGGTAATCTTGCGTTTACTAACGAACATTTGTTAGAATAATGTCTTATGTAATATGTACGAGTTTGATAACTATATGACTATGACCAAATAAATGTTTGGTGTTGTAGGATGTTGCGGAGTCGTATTTGACATGAAGTTTCCTGAAGCATGCGATGGTCATGTCGCTGTTACGAACAACGTCCTTGGGGATATTTACCCACAAGAAACATCTGCGAAGTACTTGCGCTTCGTGAAAGACTTGACACTTAAGTTATCTTAAGTATGGAAGTATGCTTCACTTTGCTACATGACAGTTTGTAATGTTTCATGAAGAACTCTGACTAACATATTTAAGTGACTTGAATATCCATGATCATGACAAATAAATGTAATAAAGAATTCATGGTTGCAGTTCAGAATTTCGTCCGTGTGATTTTATGCCAGAGAATATGTATGGGTGTATGGTTCATATTCCTACGCCTTGAAAAAACATCGGGTAAATTGTATTCGACAACACACGATGAGTTGTCATTTCAGTACTGTGGAAGTACGTGTCCGAGAACATGTAGTGTTCTGAATCTCGGTCCAGAACACTTTACAGGCGTTCTAAAAGTGTTACATCGTCAGAACACGTTGAAGCGTTCTAAATATGTTTGTAGAACACTCCTGTTCTAGGTCGAGAACATCAACGTTCAGAATATTTTCAGAACACTTGGACGCGTTCTAAAAGTGTTACATCCATGTGTTCTGTCTAGTGTTCAGAAGTAGAACACTTGGGTTTAGAGTGTACAATGCCATTTACAATGCTCACACTGCAGTTCTTTAATAAACACCACATGCATGCACTTTATGGGTGCAACTCGAGTTGTGCAATGCTGCATTAATTACCATGGCAGCAATGTAACATACTCAGCATGCATGGCCTGACAACCGGAAGACGTCTACAAAATTACGTATTTGTGTTGCTATGGCAACTGGAGTCATCAGTGTATTGATGTCAATGCTTAATTCATTCAGTGTCGCATATAACGCCATTTTCGTAACATCGGGGTGTTTTATACTAGCTTTAACTTTTTTATTATATAATTAATTTCTCTGTTTAGAATTGTTATTCTGAAAATCTAATGCTGATTTACTGTGGAAAATGGCCAGCTAGACTTCCTATTCTTATCAACAAACTGGTATATCTATTACATTAATTGCATTTATCCATGTCGAGTTATTAAATTAATTGCCTTTATCCTTGTCATGGTGCTCGACTTGCCTATTTTTTATCATCGCGACTGTGTTTTCTATATTAAATTAACTGCATATATTTCTGTCATGGTGCTCGACTAGTGGCGTGCCAGCGTCATCTGACAGATCACTTTGGTATACTTGTATAACGAGGTCTTTTTGCCATTTGCTTACTATACATGGTGTATAGGATGTCGCATAATTGGTCTAATATTGACTGAACGTGATTAAAACACTAAGATCATATACATATTGTAGTATATAAATCCAAAAAGTTCTAACTATGTCATGTTGCGTGTACAACATATCGGTTAATCTATGGGCGTGGTCGATCACTATATACAGCTATTCGCGTGATATTTACCATTCGCCATACGTAGACGACCTATATGGAGTGTCCGACTAAGGTATTTGGACACCTGTCGATATAACACTTCCGTGTTGTATTAAACTACGGATATTAACAGATGTGTGTCAAAGGCCATTGTATTAAATTCGTTTGATGTTAACCAAATTAATATTATTTCAAGTGCGACGATGTTATTGGGTATTTTTCATAAACACGAGTGCGATGCGAGACGATAAGGGCGCTACAGGGGAGATAATTTAGTCTCAACTGTGCACGAACCCCAGTCTGATATATCACAGTCATTCGACAGACAGGCATATATTGTAGCACCGTATCGCCATTTTACATGTTCACAACAAAGGCTAGGTTGGTCCCCGGTGTAGGGTCTACATGGAGAATTAACGGAGATGAACGCAGACGAACCAGACTGATATTTGTGAATAAATTCATAACCAACCTCTTCTTCTTGAACGTTCCCACAACAGTGACGACGTCATGGCTCAACCGGTAAAACCCTTTCTTGGACATGATTATCCGTTAATCCTTGTGGTATTAATCCGAGCGTTAATCCCTTAATCACTCAAACTTCCATCAGAAGTGTTGCAGGCTATCACACAGACAACAGCATCCCGAGCAATTGTCCACAATATACCTCCAACTAACCCACGTAGGGTCCACGTGGTGCGAATTCTTAATCAGAGTTTTGACGTGTCATTCGCCTAAATAGGCAGCTCAACCTGAGGACAACACTCAGCATGGTATAAAAAGCACGCTGCAGGTTTCAAGAGCTCGTAAATTTTCAAGTCAAGCCGATTTACTGTGTTACATAATGATAGTTTCATGGCCCCCTGTAAATCGAACCTCGCGCCATGCTGATTGTACCACTCTGTAGCACCACCGATGGAAAATGGACGGATGTAGCATGCTATCATCATTACGTTATGATTTGTATCAACCACAAATATCACCTGCTTATGAACACGCTGTGAGTAATAACACGTCGTGACTGATGGCGATTGTTGGAGATTGACGCTGGCTCTTTGAAGACGGGCTCCTGCTGCGATAGACGGTACGCGATGGATGTTGATGATCTTGCTAATTTTATCACAAAACTCTCCATGATTAAATTTTTCTGAATAGGTTAAAAAGGTCATTGACTAACAATTTCTTATTTGAATTTCTTATTTCAGGACTAGAACTAATATGCATCGTCTTCTTCCCCGTCTTACAGAATGTTTCATAAAGGAAATACAATTAAATTGGCACATTTAAAGGGAGGATGATATGTATATGCTCATATGATATCTCATCTTTCTGAGGGCACGGTCGCTGGTTGACCAGTCATGTAAGGTGCTACAGTTTCATGTGCAGAGTTACGTCCCTTTACCGTGCCAGCAACCTTCCATCGTGGGTCGAATCCCTATTTCTAGGTTTGTAATCACCATATCCGTGCCCGTTAACGCGTTCCACCAAAGTGATGAACGTCCAAAACCTGCACCACTTCGTTCTTCCCTCACACAAAAAGCAGACACGCCATGAAGCACATAAAATAGTGTTCAAAGGGCGGATCCGCAGTAGCCCCCCCCCCCCCCCCCCCCCCCCCCTTCCTTTCACGTTAACTGCGCCATTTTTCATGAACACCCCTTTTTGTAACCCCGCCCCTGTTTGTATACCCTCATCTTTCTTCTGACAACAATACAAGTAGTAACAACGTTGTTCAGTCATGCGATAGTTGACAGGTAACTGAGCATTGATCCACCTTACATGCTTTGCTCATAGAATAGATTTTGACTTCTTTATATCTTCACTCCTCTTAAAATGTCCAGATAAAAAAACACGTCTTGTTAATTAATTAAATCAATCATGTTGACATGAGTATAGATTGCATATACGTCATACTTGCAACGGCAGCGTCAATACTACTTCTACGACTACATAAAGACTGTCTTACCCTGATACAAATATATATCAAATCAGCCCATGCAAGTCTACAATGTTTGACAAGTCTAGATTAATGCAGTATCTGAAAATGAAGAGGCACTGGGCTCCCTTTTATTATATTTATATTAAGATAACTGAACTGGGTTTTTTTCTGTAGACTAGATGTTAGTCTAGACTACATACTACTACGTCCAAATTATAGTTACATGATGAAGTTTCACAAACTGTAAGGGAACAGAAATTTGCCAAGAGAAGATGCTTGTTTTTGTATAGCTGATTTTAGTTAATAACTGATTGTTAATGCTTGTTTAGATTGTCTTTTACACCCATGGTCATTCCGATCTGACCCATAACATAGTTCTTGTAATTACACTACGCGTTGATCATGTTTGGTTCCATCACGGACTGTTATATAGGTCCGTGGTTCCATGTAAGAAAACGTACAAATTAATGGATAACAACTTCTTGTTTATTGCATATAGCGACGTTTCGATGTTGATTCTTACTCCGTTATCAAACTGGAGTGACAACAAGCAAGTGATGAGAGGTGTGTATAGGCATGAATTGTTGTGATTAACATAAACACTGATAACAACAGGGAAGAGATAACAAGTAGCATACAAATAATAGTTCCATGTTCACTTCACAGATATAGTTCTATGACTGAATTCTGGTATATGTCCACTGAGTGAGTGAGTGAGTATGTTTTACGCCGCTTTTAGCAATATTCCAGCAATATCACGGCGGGGGACACCAGAAATGGGCTTCACCCATTGTATCCATGTCGGGAATAGAACCCGGGTCTTCGGCGTGACGAGCGAACGCTTTAACCACTAGGCTACCCCACCGCCCTGTCCACTGAGTGAAATGGCCAAGTTTACAATAGACAATAAGAACTAATAATAACTTACAAAGAGTGCATGAACTGTTTTGTGAAATATTTCTTCTAGCTATGTTGTCCTGAAAACATATTTGATATCAGTACTCAAATACTAGTATACGTTGATTCAAAAATTCGCATAAAGAGAAGAGCAAATGTTCAAACATCGAATAGACCCCCACCGCCCGTACTTAAAAGGTAGAGTCAGGGTGGCGCGTGGGTGGTCACTGGAAAAGCCATTTCTTCACGGAATTGCGTGAAGTGACTTACAGTATAGCAGCCCCACAATGATTGAGTAGCCATCAGCTGTTGCCCAATACCACAGACCCATAACAATATAACTATCCAACTCGTATCGCATATAGCAGAGCAGTATATTCATAAACATTTCACACTAAGATGCCACTTGTCAGACAAGTGTACTTGCTTCGTGGTATCCATAAGAAACCTTTAACTGTACCACTAAACTAGGTCAAGCAAGGAATGTGTTTATGAGCAATTGACATGCGCCAAGAAACGCAGACAAATAAATCAATACCGATCGACTCACCCGTCAAAACTCCAAATTTCCGGTTGGACACCCGACAAGTTACCAGTCGATGCTGAATCGGGCCGCTGGAGTGTCCAGTTTGTACCTTGGTCTTCCTCGGACATTATCGTGCAAACATTGCAGTGTTCGTACCGACTTGGACTATATCCGAGTCCCTATAGTACAAACACGCCAACACCGTGACACAGGTATACAAATGTAAGCCTATATTGTATACACATATATGTATTCCTATGGGCTGATGGGATTTCACAATAACCGGCCAGTCTGGGTGTTTTTCGTGTACAGTCCGACCACAGTCACACGGACGTCTTACCCTGACATGACACTGCAACCTGTTTGGCCAGGTGTACAAGGTCAAGGTCGCTTGGTCCAGCCAGCTTCGGATATCATACCCGCAACAGCTTTTCAAATAGTTCGATTAATCCATTTGGTAGCTTGTATTACAAAAAAACGTTCATGTAATTTGGATGTATTGTCAGGCGGTTTAGCTGTACATGAATGACGGACGATCTGTTGTCAAACGTTCAGAGGTGGAATGTTTATACAAGGAATTTTGCGGTTGAGTACCCGAAGTATCTGCGGGAACAAGCCCCACCCATACCAGGTGACCCGAGGAATAATCAGGACTGGTAGCAGTTCCCCCTTGAATTACCAACCATGCTGTTATTCGTGTTCTATATGAGAACATTAATACTGAAAACAACATTGGACAAAGTTGCTACTGCCCTGTGTGTTTTCGTGACGCATTTCTTGAGTGTTAAAAGGGGGCAATGGTCAGACAAATTGCAACGGATTTGATTCAAGTTGCGCAATTGCCACATTTTTATATCTGTCAAATTTTATCATGTAGTTCAAACAAACTGTTAATGATAACCCAAAACTACAACGCAGTAGTGAATCTGTTGCACACAGGGCCAATCTCTTACACCACTACGTACGGTCATAACGAACTCAAAGAGAGCACTAATTTCTTGTTCGTTATAACCGTAGTTCGTTATAACCATATATACAGCAAATGGAAGGGGGAAAAAACTAGTTCGTTATATATCCGTCAGTTCGTTATGAGCATATATACAGCAAATGGCGGGTGGGTGGCGTTGGGTGGGGCAGTTCGTTATATCCGTCAGTTCGTTATAAGCGTGTTCGTTATAAACGTAGTTTACTGTAGACTGACAAAGGTCCCCAGCTACAACGTCGAGACCTGGACTGTATATGGGCAGGAGACCCTGTTGCCATGTCGCTCTTCAATATCACGCCTAACTGGGACATGTCAACCGTGTAGTTACAGGCCTATTATGTGCATGGAGAGCTTGACCTGATATACGGGCTTTCCCGATGTCAAGCTGAGACATCAACCCTGTTATTCTATTTCAGCTTTGTTATCTTATTTCTTTTGTTATTCTGACTGGTACATATATATACTGAACCGCAAAAGAAACGTCACCCCAAGTAACATTGCATGAAAAGTTGTCATGTAAATATTTGGGTAATTTTTGTCAAAGTTTCTAAAATTTAATATTTCTTTGTCCGGAAAAATGAAATTTGATGATAAAAAAACAAAGCTGATTACAATAAAACCGATCGCCCAAACGCATCACGGCAACGGCCATGGTAGCCCGATGCACGTGAGTTCCGTCCAAATTGAAATGCACATGCGTTTCCCCATTTCTTGCCCTATAAAAATCCACCCAGATCGGATAACATTCATTCGTTATTGAATTCCTACCACATGCCAAGATTGACAAGAAATAAGTGACACCAAGCCCTTGGAGGATTGCAAGCTGGACAAACTGCCCAGCAAGTAGCCAATGCATTCAAAGTCTACGTAAGTCCACTACAGATGACCGGCCACGTAATGGAAGACCAAGGGTCACCACCCGACGTCCGGATCGCCAGATTGTGCGACAGCATCTGCAAGATCGCTTTGTTACTGCTGCGGAAACTGCTCGACAGACCATGGGGACACACCGGCGACACATTAGTGTGGACACCGTGCGTCGACACCTCCACTGTCACAGGCCACACCGGTTCTGACAGCACGTCATCGCCGGGACCGTCTTCAGTTTCAACACAACACCAGCATTGGCGCCACCAGCAGTTGAGAAGAGTCCTCTTCTCAGACGAGAGCCGTTACTGTATCTTAACAACAGATGGCAGAGAGAGAGAGAGAGGCTGGCGACGCCGTGGGGAACGTTATTCGGATGCTTGTGTTGTTAAAAGAGACTCGTGGGGTGGCCCGAGCATCATGGTTGGGGGGTGGTCATTGGTCTTACACAGAGGGTCGGCCCTGTGGTCTTCCAGAACATCGGTCCAGGGAGAGGCAATGGTGTCACAGCAGCTCGGTACATTGATCAAGTCTTGAGCCCACACGCCATACCTAATTTGGCACGAATAGCAGAATGGCATCAGAACCATGCAGTGGCCTGCCCTCGGTCCCGATTTAGATCCCATTGAGCACCCGTGGGACGAGATTCAAAGACGGCTGAATGACGTCCGACCATGGCTGACAACTGCAGGTGAACTGCGTCAGGCGTTCCTCAGAGTGTGGGCTCAAGTACCTATGGCCTTCATCAACCGCCTCATCCATTCCATGTATCGACGTTACACGGCAGTCATCAATGCACATGGTGGACACACGAGATACTGACTTGTCATGCCATTTTCTCAGAGACTAGTGTTGTGTTTCACTTTAAGAACATTTGACACTTTAATTTCAACCTTGATGATCAGTTTTGCCAAGTTTCATCTTTTTAATATGTCTCAAAGTATGTTTACAGTGTTTGGACAAATAAGGTTTCTCATATCTATCCATGGTGACGTTTCTTTTGCGGTTCAGTATATGTCCTCTGTTTCGTAGCATTTATTCACCTGATGAAAGAGTAAGTGTATATACTCCGAAACGCTGTGTTCCTCATAATACAGAAGTTGGCGTCCACAAATTCTCTTACTTATATGTATCACTTCTAAATGCCATTCAAAGACTTGATTCTTGTTTATTGTTTGCGAAGAGGCCCATATCCATGTGATGTCATATCAACACGTGGTCGCAAATAATGGAAGATTGGGGCATCCATTGTTCACGACTTTACAGACGTTTTTTTTAAAAGGTGGCATCGTTCCAGCAATTAATTGATCTGAAGTTTCAACTCGTGATCAGGAAACCAACATGTTTCTATATTTTGTTAAAGAGTATTTGAGTAAATATTTAACATATCGGCAATATTGCAACGACATGTTAAAAATATGAACTTTGAAAAAATAACCAACTTTGATTTACTATTTATACTTCCCTTGTGAAATACATGTTTACCATTATTTGTGACTAATTAATTTACTCAGTACATCTGTCTTTCTTTGAGTGAGTATTGTTTTACGCCGCTTTTAGCAATTTTCCAGCAATATCACTGCGGGGTACACCAGAAATGGGCTTCTTACATTGTACCCATATGGGGAATCGAACCCGGGCCTCGGCGTGACGAGCGAACGCTTTATACACTAGGCTACCCCACCGTCCCCTGTAATGGTTTGCATATAAACATAAACATCAAACATGCATTTTTCAATAAGGCGTACTTGTCATATAGGGCCTAATCATCATTCCAAACTGACTTTCACGGGAGTTGTCGCTTGTGCGAGATTTAAGAGAATAACCAACGTGCAGCGATGGATATTTGTCTGACTTTTGTTTTGCAATTTTTTGCAATAATGACTCCTGTATTGCGATACATACCAAAATATATTGCATGCGGTCTTTCATCTGTTATGTGTTGTGAACTTGAATTAAATATACATACTCCGGACTTCCGCTTCACATTTTTGTCAACTTAGTTGTCCGCCATTTTGTTGGATACTGCTACCATGGTCACAACGCATGCGTAATAGACAGATTATATACAGGAAGCTGCTCGCGAAAAGTTTTGTGCCAACGAACTACTAGAAATTACGGATTATCTGACCCGAGTGAATGAATGGTGCTAATCCCGAGCCTTCGGCGAGGTACTTGCCTTCATTCACGAGGGGCAGATAATCTGTGATTCCGAGATTCGAGTAGGTTGTTCTATCTATTACACACTAACATTGTAAGAGACATGAAAAAAGGAAACGTATGCAGTGTCTTCCGTACAGAGAAATGTCACCGGAAGCACCCTATTATTCAGACCACTAAATGTAATTTGTGACGTCATGAACAATGGATGACATCATATCGCATTTTTCTCAACAATGAAGCATTCCGGACAACTGACCAATCAGCATTGAGAATCGCATATGTGGAAATATCGGAAAGTTATTGTTCGAACACTCTGCCCCTTATGGCATCTTCCCGAGGCAAGGGAGTTAACTGACTTTAAAAGTCCAGAGGTAACGGGATGCCCTTATGGGGAATATCAAGCGATATTTATCAAAAGATATCGCTACAATGAAATTGCATCACACTGTTTGCATGCCATTGTGACGTCATCGTTACCATGACGTCAGTATCAAATGCCATCACTAATCTGTGTTGGGTATATTTTCTCCTCAGGCATTCCTTTGGTTAATTTGACGCCCAAAGTCGCCCAAAGTTATGTGTAAGGCGTGAATATAGATTATTCCATTAAAGAACCCTCGTGTATTCAGGAACCCCTAAGTCTCTAAATCTGAAAATGAGATGGAATGGGATGCTAGAGCCGAGAAGGGTAGTGGTGGCGGGGTGATTGCTATAAAGTATATGCCATAGGGTCTGTTAATGAGACAAGCAGCCTATCTTTCAACTCGTTAACCCATCCACCATTATCGATATATCGATATAATACTTTACTTGATAGAACTGACAGCGCCTTCATCGACGCTCCCCTGGTCTCGAACTATGTGTACGACTACATATTATTGATGGTCCACCGGACTTCGAATCAACGAGATTTGAGTGTTTTACAAAACATGAACACTTACGTTTCCTCAGGCTCCCCTATTGTGGTGTATTTCTCATTGGGTTTGAGGGCGCTGAAACAGAGGCAACAGTAAGATGCGTGACATGAAAACATGCTCACCGGTATTGATAGTTCATTAACACAACAATGAAGCGTGTCCTCGTTGGGTTAATGCTGGCTTTATGCGCGGTGTAACGAAGACAACCAACATGCACACCCTGACTCCAACGTGGTACCTTGTGTCGATACTGCGAACATAACCGATCAGGACGATCAATTACTTGTGTTGTAGGTTGCAAGAAACCATGCCGATATATATAACGTTTCGTTATTTGTCAAAAATTATATAACGTGTTAAATAATTTCTGTTTTTGACATGGGCTACGAAACACATGTAAGACATTTTTGGAGGTACACAGAAAATATTATTTTTGCACCAAAGATAAAGAATAATTGAGGAGGCAAAAAATATGTAAATGTGAATTTGACAGATGATGCTAACACCACAGTGCCATCCACGATGAGTCCAGTTGCATCAAAATACAAATACAAATGGTATTATAGAATGGCCTCAAGGGGTGGGTGGGTGGATGGGGGTGTGGTGGGTGGGTAATATTAATTAATTCAAGGTTACAGTCACAAGTATATGATATGACTGTCTTTACTATGTTCATCTGCGAGAGTTAGGCAGTCTGTCTTCATTCGCTATACTGAGGGGGCCAACATTTAAGCCTATGATATACATTGTATCTATATCATACACCAAAGTAAAGGGTGTACACTTGACTGAAAGGATGTACACTTGACATAAGGACATAAATACGTCATTTTCTCAATTGCATTTAACACAAAGGGTGTACATAGATCGATTTCTTATGACACAACCACCAGTTGGCATTAATAAGTATGATGATCCACAGAACATATTATTATGTACTGACAGAGTTTTTACACCCCTTGTTTATTTAACAAACTGAAAAACACGATCTTTCGAAACTGCGAAGATTTTAGGGTAAGTGTGATATACTACTGAAGTCGGCGTACATCAAGGAAGTAGGTATCCAGCTATGGCGATAACACATTCTTTCATGAGATTAATTTATCATGCACTGAGTGTAATCTCCTTGATATATTTCATAACCTAAAAACATACTTTAAATATTTACAGCTCTTTGCCAGCTGCCTGTAAATAATCGAGTGTGGGACGGACAATCCCGTGATTGATATTGTGAGCAACGATCCACGATGTCGGGGCCAACCAAGTCATCGAGCCTGATCATGTACCCCCGATCCATTCGGTCGCCTCTTGGGGCCGATCATTGGACAATCTGTCGGGCCCTTACGACCAATATATAATCCTGGGGACCTATCAGACTAACGCCCAGTCTCTAAAATATATAATTTGGATAGAAACAAGAAACTTTATTTCAATTGAAAAGGAGCCCCAATCAGATGGGAGATCCAGAACCTGTGGCGAAATCTAGTCTTGTTTTATTGAGGCTTTAACATTTCTGTAAGGGCCGGGTGGAGGGGAACAAGAGAGTATGGTCTGGGGACCGGGGACCGTAGCGTCCACTAGGGTGCTGCAGATTCCCTGTGAATTCCTTGGCTATAACACACTGGTAACATAACATTGTGTTTGTATATATTATAAGGCACACTAAAACTGTTAATATTATACTGTTAATACAAACACAAACTTTAATTGACTGGAGAAGATCCGGGGTAGAATAGGTCTTCAGCAACCCATACTTGCCGTAAAAGGCGACTATGCTTGTCGTACTAACGGGATCGGGTGGTTAGACTCGCTGACTTGGTTGATGCATGTCATCATATCCCATGACATATTGCGTGGATCGATGCTCATGATGTAAATCACTGGATTGTCTGGTCCAGACTCGATTATTTACAGACTGCCGTCATATAGCTGGAATATTGCTGAGTGCGGCGTTAAACAACAAACAAACAAAGTTTAATTCGTTTGTGCATTTGTTCATGGCTATTCATATATGTGTATAGGGAAACGCACTAATTAAAAACATGGCGTTGGCTCTGACTATGCATGTACGTTGTATTGTGCATAGGGAATAGAAAATATCCTGCCGAGCACAAGAAAGTATTCACTTGAAAATCTGATGTGACCGGCCAAAAATACAAACGTTTTCGAATGCTACTAGGCCCCAAACAGTCCCCGAGACACCCCAAAGTCCAACAACACAACCATGAAACCAGTATAAAAAACATCACCATCGAATGACCATTTCTTCTTTGGTTCATTTTTAGTCCCATCAAGCATAGGTCTATACTTTCTTTTTCCACTCAGTTTACATCAAATCTATCAACTCAGAGGGCACGGGTGGCCCAGTGATCTAAGGCACCGCGATTCGCTGTACAGAGTTACGTCCGTTGAGCACGCCAGAAACCTATGCTTGTGGGTTCGAATCCCGGTTCGCCCGATTATGTTTCTAGGTTTGTCAGCACCATACCCGTGCTCGTGGGCTTCACCGAAGTGGTAAACGTCTGAGACCTGCACCACTTCGGGCTTTCCTCCCACTTTAAGCTGACACGCCGTGATATAACTTTAATAATGTTAAAAGTGGCGTTAAACCCAACTCACTCACTATCAACTCACCTGCTATCGTCATCGACATCGGTGGATGCCGCTAGATTCGGTTCGATGTTAACTGATCCCTGCGTGTCCCTGAAACGACAGTTCACTGGTCACTATAGCAATATAACTGTAACTTAAGTCTCACAAAGATCTTCATAAGGCTCTCTGTACACACAGACACAACTCCAAGTGCATTATGAATGACACCGAGAAGCAGCTGTGCGTACGATCACTGTTTATATAGAGCTCCTCGCCAGGCAGCCACCGGCATCAAATTACATTGTAATTGTGGTTATTAATTTTATAAGACGGAAGCACGGGCTAGCATGACTATACGCTTTTATTAACGTAAGAAATATGTTACAACATGTAGGTGCGTAGGGCTTCTGACCGATATATGTAGCTCATTATGGTTAAAAATGTGCATATTCATAAGTTTCTTTTATAGATATCTTACTATGATACGTCCTAACTTGCAATTTTACCATAAAAGACCGCGTGTACGAATAACGTATATCATCAGGGGTCCGTTCCACAAAGCAATAGTAGCGTTAAGGTGATCGTAACTCCCATACTTTAACATAGACTAAACGACTGCGATCGCTTTGTGGAGCGAGCCCTAGGTATATAAAAAAACATGATTTATGACGTTCTTAACAAAAATAACAAAAGACACTTTATGTTTCAGTTTTAGATGTGTATGTGTTGCAGCCTTTCATGTATAGATTTTGTCTTATAAACACTTTGTTAGCGCGTCATCTCAGTCACGTGACTCCCTGACTATGTTATCGTGTGTCACGTGATCAGATATACGTCACTGCTATTTCGTCACGTTTTGCGTTGCTCTTAAACTGTCATAAAATATTTCAGTGACAAATCCAACCGTCAATAGGGTAGGGAAAACGAGATCCGCTCCCTATATACAAACCGTTAAACTGTATATACTTACAAGCGTAAAGGATATCACGTTATATATAGAAACTAGATCTGACAGGAATAAATTGAGAGTTAAAAATGCAGGAGAACGAAATTGTTTTGTCCTTTGCTGGGTTTATTTTTAAGTCTATATTTTACCTCAAAGATGTTTTAAGTTACGCCTGTTTTCCCCGGCAATAATACATTCGTGTTTATTAAGGATACTTCTTATAGACTGTATATCTTGTATTCAGTGATACTACATAATCTGTACAAGGAAAAGGTGGAAGGTAGTCTAGTGGTTAAAGCGTTAGCCTTTTACGTCGAAGACCTAGGTTCAATTCCAGACATGGATACAATGTGTGAAGTCCACTGGTGCCTCCACCGTGACAGCGCTGGGATATTGCTAAAAGCGGCGTCTCGCCAACTCACTCACTCACTCATTCACTCCATTAACCAAGTCTACTGGGGACATTTTCACTTCACCTAAAAACAAATACATGTTATTTGGCAGGACAATACTAATATTGTATCTACCTAAATCTAACAGGCGACTAAGGGGATCGGGTGGTCAGGCTCGCTGACTTGGTTGATGCATGTCATCGTATCCTAATTGCGTTGATCGATGCTCATGATGTCACTCACTGGATTGTCTTGTCCTGACTCGATTATTTACAGACCGCCGTCATATAGCTGGAATATTGCTGAGTGAGGCATTGGACAACACAGACAAAACAACTATGGGCGGGGTACCTTTAACAGATCAAAGGGCATATTAGTTTACATAATTAAGACAAAAACCAATAACCATATAAAAGCACCCATTAAAGTATTGATCCTGTATTCCAGAGTAACTGGACGTACGGTAGACAACGCCCGGTTAATGACACGTGCGCGAGGAACCAGGATACTAAACAATGTACCCCCAGGGAAATATTGGGCAACAAGTGTGTCAAGCGCGTTTTGCAATTGTGAAATCTATTACCCCAGATGTGCACGGGTGATTGCAAACTCAAAACGACAAAGGGCATCTATATACTGTGCACACTGTCAACTCGGCAAAATGTCAACACCGTGCATACCGTATGCATGCAATGTCTCGTGCATGGTGCTATGTGTACACTGCAAACACTCATTGTGTTAATCACAAGGTTGCTGCAATACTTGTATTCATATGAAAACCAAAATATGAAACCAATCGGTATAAGGGAGATAACTGTAGTCAGACTATTCATTCAGCCCAATTTTACAACGAGACCTTTGCGTCTCCATTCCCAAATTTTGACATATACTTACGATCATAAGACATGATATATATTGACTGACTTATTAAATTTTCAAGTAAATATAATTAAATTCTCTATTTCCTAATAAAGATGAACGATTCAGAGAGAAATTCCCCAAATATCTCCCGAAATACAGTACATATGTTTTTGGCATCAGAAATAAAATTATACAAAAGTACCATAACATGCTTATTTACTATCATTTTGAATCAACAACCATCGATGGTCTATGAATATACCGTAGCCGCTGCTTTGGAATCAAAAGACTACAATGTGATTTGTTGTGTTGTGTTCAATACTTTGCGGGTATCCACTACGTTAATGGACCTGTGAAGTATTGACATGCACATTCTTTATCTTGCACCATAATTCAATACACGAATTTGCAGCGATTATGAATATATCCCATTTGTTTCCAGCAAAGGGGAATTTCTTTGCTATTCCTGAATAAGGAAGATAATATATGGATGTCAACTTCTTTATTATGAGGAACACGACGTTTCGGAGTATATGCTTACTCCTTCATCAGGTGAATGAATGCCATGAATTACTTACTTAAATTAGAAGTTAACGTGCGCTTTCCGCCATATGCGTATTTTGCGCACGGATTGCCATGAGGCAGAGAACATATATATATGATGGGTGAAAGAATGGAAATAGCAAAGGGCAAAATGAAGCGAGCTAGGTAATTAGCCCCGGCATAGATCAAAGCAGTAAGTCCTTACCTGTACATATATAATATGATCTCTTCCTCATGGCATTCATCACCTGATGAAGGAGTAAGCAAATATATACTCCGAAACGTTGTGTTCCTCATAATAAAGAAGTTGACATCCATCAGGTGATGAAGGAGTAAGCAAATATGTACCCCGAAACGTTGTGTTCCTCATAATAAAGAAGTTGACGTCCATCAGGTGATAAAGGAGTAAGTATATACTCCGAAACGTTGTGTTCCTCATAATAAAGAAGTTGACGTCCATCAGGTGATAAAGGAGTAAGTATATACTCCGAAACGTTGTGTTCCTCATAATAAAGAAGTTGACGTCCATCAGGTGATGAAGGAGTAAGTATATACTCCGAAACGTTGTGTTCCTCATAATAAAGAAGTTGACGTCCATCAGGTGATGAAGGAGTAAGTATATACTCCGAAACGTTGTGTTCCTCATAATAAAAAAGTTGACCTCTATATATTCTCTTCCTTGTGTGTATCACTTCTCAATGCCTTTCAAAGGCCTTTTCCTGAATAATCCTTTATACGTTCACATGAATTACAAAACTGTAAATGTAATTGGTGTAAACTGTTCTAGCTGCAACAAACTCAGCTCACTACAGTCGTCGTGATGTTGATGTGAATGGGGTGTGTACGCGTTTCACATCCGTGCGCACTCTGCTGAACAACAGAACCATGGAACCAAAAATAAATTCAATTAACGCGGAACCTAAATATACAACTTCCCGTTTGCATGCATGTTGGGGGTGCATGCTATGGGTGGAGGACTCAAAAAGCATTACAGCATGTTCAGTGCCGACAATGGCCGATTCTAGTTTTCAAACCCATCCACATCCTCCGCAAGGGTATATGGTTTAGCTTGAAACGTTTCCCAAAGTTACGTTTGTTTGTTTGTTTGTTTGTTGTTTAACACCGCACTCAGCAATATTCCAGCTATATGACGGAGGTCTGTAAATAATCTAGTCTGAACGAGACAATCCAGTGATTGACATCATGAGCATCGATCCAGGCAATTGGGATACGATTACATGCATCAACCAAGTCACCGAGCCTGACCACCCGATCCCGTCAGTCGCCTCTTACGACAAGCATACTCGCCTTTTACGGCAAGTATGGATTGCTGAAGACCTATTCTACCCTGGATCTTCACGGGTCCCTAAAGTTACGTGAATCGATTACCAAGGGTTATATAACCATACCTTGTTTTCATTCTTATAAAACATTTTAAATATTCACAAAGATTACCTTCATTAAACTCATAGAAGCAATCGGCTCCGTATGTGAAATTAACTTACATACGCTGTTAGGGTCGTTCTGTGAGAAACAAGAGAATCGTGTATATGCATGGATTTACCTACCACATTACTGCCAGAATTGTTGGGTTTTTTATCAAAATGAAGATTTGTGTTGTAGAGAATGAGCTTTAAATAAAAACACAATAACAATTTCCAGTAGGCGCATACTGTTGATGTCCAGGGCATGTCAAGCTTGTTTGAAGAAGACACAAGAGAAATGAAAAGGAAGGGAATTATATTTCACCAAGTCATGCGATGTAATCCCATCTTTGGACTAGCCTGACGCATTCTATAAATCAAATATTTTTAAAACATCCTTTCAGTCTATTTCCTCATCAGAAGAAACCCCTCGCTAGTTTAAGCAGGAAACAGAAAATATGCTAACATACTTCATACTAACATATTAGAGTGAGTAAGTTTGGTTTTACGCCACTGTTAGCCATATTTCTCCAATAACACAGCGGGGGATACTAGAAATGGGCTTCACACATTGTACCCATGTGGAGAATTGAACCCGGGTCTTCGGCCAGAAGAGCGAACGTTTTAACCACGAGGCTACCCCGCCGCCTCACTGAATATAAGAGGTGTGGTGATTGTGGTTTAACGTCGCGGTCAATCTCATATTAGAAAGAATATAGCTATGTTTTGAATATCGTGATTTGGTATCTTTGAAGATGAATATCATTTTTTATTAATATGTCCAAAATTTAAGAATTATAGAATTAAATATATTGCTAAATATATCTTTAAATGTCCATCTTATTTTAAATTTCAACAGTTACTTAGCTGTGAGAGTAAAACAGTGATAATGTACATCGTAAAATACTAGTATATAAAATCATGTTTATCATATGAAGTTTGTGTATTTGTTTGTTGTTCAACGCCGCACTCAGAAATAATAGTCCAGCTATATAACGGCGGTCTGTAAATAATCGAGTCTGGACCAGACAATCCAGTGACTGACATCATGAGCATCGATCTACCCATTGGGATACGATGACATGCATCCACCAAGTCAGCGAGCCTGTCCATTACTAAATGAATTATTTTCATTGGTCACCCTCCGCCATTTATACATGTTTTTTCAGTTTGTAAGTGGAAGATGAGGGGCTATTAGCTCAAGTCTTTGTAAATATTCTTCTCTTTTGTCTACTGTTCAAATTTAAAGTTGAGAACTGAAACATTGATCAATGTACATATATATCATAATACTAAATATGAGACTTTACGTCTATAAGTATGAAATACTTTGAGGGACATTCTCGCGATCTCGCATTCTGGCACTTTTGGCATATTTGGCTTCTTCCAAAGATCGCGATAGCGAGATTGCGAGAATGTCCCTCACAGTATTCCATATATAAGTGTGAGTCAGGTATCATGATTGTGTAGATCTACAAGCAGTTAGACAATGCAGTCACATTCACAATGTTATTAGTTATGTTAAGTACTATAAGCACTATTTGTAAACATGCGCCAGGACGGTGTCTTCACGGGTATATATTCTGCGGGTCGTCTCAAGAGCAAAGTTCACTTATTATTATTTAATAAGGTCAACTATTCTATCTCTAAACCTATGTCACGATTAAACTCACTTTGTCATGCATAATATCCACGTAAACAGTCGATCAACCACAATTTGGAAATCGCGTGTCATCACGTGCAAAATGGCAAACACGCAGAGAAGGTATTGTGTCTCAAACAGGTAAAATTTATAAATATTGTCTTGAGAATTGACCAAAACGTCCCCGTGATAAAAAAAAGAAGATTAATCTAATTTGTCACCCCCCTCTTTAATAAAACTACAACTTGTTAATGTCACTAAATATTGGCTTAAGATCTTTGGGTCAAATTATCAAAATTTATGGGTTGTTTTTTTCAGAAAGTCGGTCTTTTCTATAATTGATATATTAGACACGATATAAGCCCAAATTGTGTTGCTCCAGACCGACTCTAAGTCTAAGAGTGTTATATCTAAGGTGCTGCGAAATCGGCTCCGCTGGAAGCGCTCGGTTAATCTCAGAATAGAACAAACGTATACATGACGCCGCCTCCCCATTCGTCACCACTCGCCCCTCCCCGTTAACTGTTTTACGAAACATCGGAATGACACGAGTGGTGGCAAACGGTTCTGGTGATAAGACAACAAAAAACAATCATTTCAAACCTGTGCGACTCCAGTGGCGGCAGTCGGGCGGGCAAGACAACGTTTGGTAGAGGCCTGATGTAAAAATAATCAGAAGAAACAAAGAAGGAAATAATAAAACAAACAAAAGACAAACATAGAAAAGTAAACAAAGCAGTGAAAATAAGCGAACGTTTATGTCAACGTTAGAGGATGATCTGCTTAATATCTGTTCTTTTGCCAACACCAAACACATTGTCAACAGTTGAGCGGACGGTGTTTACTTTTGCTTTAAAGGAGTCATAGCTTTGTGTACAAATTAAATCAAACACATGCTGCTTCATGCGAAAACTTTCGGTGAAGTTACTCTCTTCTCATTCAACTTTGATTGGAAAACAACCTGTTTTGTGTTGAAAGTCGCGAACAGACTAACGAATATGTGTGCCTACACAATTTACATACTTTATTTACACACCTATATGATGCTTTTCATGTGAACGCAAAGTAAATTTACATATACGCACGTATGTATAGTTACACATGTGTAAAATTCCTTACGTTAGTAAATGTTGTGCATGTGAACGGGGTAGGGCTGGGACGGGTAACTCGGGTACTAGGGTCGGGTGGGTACTGAAAAAAATTTCCCAGTCGGACATTTTGAGACAACTCCTGAGACCTACATTGGGTATCCGGGTAGGGTCGGGTAATAGGGGGGTGGGTACCCGGGTAGTAAATTTGGACTTGTCACAGCCCTAGAGCGGGGTATTAGTTATCGTTCTACGTTTTAATGAGATGGACAGTGCATGTGAACCCACATATCCCCGAGTCAAGGGAGTTAACTGACTATAAAAGTCCAGTTTCCACTCTTGCCGAACTTGGCTTGTATTATGGAGTTACAGTTTGGCTGGACTAACGAGTCTATGCATAGTCCAAGCAAAATCGCGTAACGAAATCGACATCCGGTTCGTAAACGGGAAGAGTGAGTGAGTGAGTATAGGTTTACGCCGTTTTTAGCAATATTCCAGCAATATCACGGCGGGGGGCACCAGATATGGTAAACGGGAAGATGCAAAACAAGCTATGCGAGGTCACACCCGTTCTATTACAATATAGATCTCGATAATCGATCATAAATTCTTGACTGGGCGCCGCCATTTTGTTTGAAGTAGGCGGGGCATAGAAGGGATATAACTCGCAATAGCCACTGGTGGCGCTACGATCGAGTATGGAAATTCCACCCAAGTTCGGCAAGGGTGGAAACTGGACTTTTATAGTTAGTAAACTCCCTTGCCTCGGGAAGATGGTGGATCCAGTGGGGATTACTGGTTAGAATAAGTCCCAGTGACATGTGCTTGCCGTGTGGTCAGGGTCGGTGACTAGGGGGATTGTGTGTCATCTTATTTCGAGGATGAGGGACGTTGCATATTATATCGATCACTGGTTTGTCTGGCCAAGACTCGATTATTTATAAGCAGCCGTGACATAGATGGAGTTTTGCTGAGCGCAGCGTGAAACAAACAAAAACACACATGCATTATTGTGAACCAACGTTCCAGTGATTACCTAGGGACATTTGTTTGTGGCTGACTAGTGACTGCATCGCTAGGTTTCAGTCTCGACGACCTGTGAAGGGCGATACCCAAATATGAAAAATAACGAAAGCCAAAGGAAAGACACGTGAAAACGAAACAGACAAATGAAGAGAGAAAACTAATGACAACTACAGCCACGGGTAATTGAAACGATGAGCAGTACAGATTGTGTCGGGATATGTCATGACCACCCACTTACTATACAAGCATATTGCTCAATCCTCCTTACACATTTCGAAACCCGCCCTTGAAATATTCTACTCAAAAGAAGTCATGATATATTAACTAAAGTTAAATAAAAAATCGGGCGTCATGATGGAATAACCACAATAAGTAATTTGGAAAACTCGGGTGTTCTTAAACGTCTTTTGAGTTGTATTTATAACCTTGATGGTGACAATTCATTTTACGAATGGTTATTTTTATGTTTTATTCAAATATTGACAGGAGCTTTCGTAGGATACAGATTAGCTGAACGTTACCTTATCTGAATCTAACCACAAGAAACGAGACATCGGGAATTCAAACGACGAATTCAATAAAGGGAGATAACTCACTCATTGTCGTCCATCGTGTACAGCTCCCCAGATTCCGGTGCTGGATCGGGAGAGACGCTGTTCCTGCTCAATATAATCCGCTGAATAGGAGAACTAGAGGGGGGCCGGGACATCACACACGGCAAGCTGCAAACGAATGTTGGATTTTAACTCTGAATTAAAAATACAAGTTTGAAGCACAGTAAGTACAATTAACAAGGCACTATCCTTTACCATATGATGCTCATTACCAGTATCGATAGAGACGTTTGTAATTAGCGCCCTGTGTGAACCTGAGACATTGTCTAAGTAGAATTAGGGTAATATTGAAGTGCTTGGTTGATATAAATCTAGGCTCTTATGCAGATCCTGAAGCAAAAGCAATTTCTTCAGTTTCTGAAAATGAAGATTTTCTGGGGTTCTCTTTCATTGTACAATGTCCATCTTAAGACAATTTAACTCCAAAAAGTCTTCAGAGACTGAATGATAGTCTTGTATACATCAATAAATTTCAGTTAGCGGACGAACACCATGGTAACGCTGTAAATCAATCTTGCTAGAAGTGCCCATTCGCTCAATTATAATTCTTCTTATTTAATAACTTATTTAAGATAAGATGCACTTCGAAGCGTCTGGTTTTGCCACTCCTCTGCAAGTTTTTATAGTTGAATAATTAGAGACCGCAAGGAGATGAGCTGGGACTATGCCGGGACATGGAGGGAGTCAGACGGTCTGTTTATCTGTTTATTCGAGGGAACTGTGCAAGTGGACCACGCATTGCCTCTTGAAAGGTTGGTTGGTTTGTTGTTTAACGCCGCACTCAGCAATATTCCAGTTATATGACGGCGTTCTGTAAATAATTGAGTCTGGACCAGACATTCCAGTGATTAATATCAGGTGCATCGATCCACGCAAATGGGATCGTTGACATGCATCAACCAAGTCAGCGAGCCTGACCACCCGATCCCGTTAGTCGCCTTTTACGACAAGCTTAGTCACCTTTTCCGGCAAGCATGGGTTGCTGAAGACCTATTCTACCACAGTCGCTTTTCGATATTTAAAGCCCTGGGTGATATCCAAGTTTACTTAGAGCAGTACGGTTTCAATCTGCTCGTATACATCGAATGGACGATATGAAAATGTACATCTGCACTGATGTGCTTCCGGGATATAATGCAACAGACGAAAGACGAAACGTGTCTCCCTGGCCGAGACTAAGATCTGCATAAGGCATACAATCAACATCTAAGACCAGTATGACGTCATCTCGACAAAGCGCGAAACGGTGTTGTGAAAAAAAATAATGATAAAATATGATCTTCTATTTTAAATATCATAAAGTATATTTCATCAATTACACATAACAGCCGTTCGCTTTAATTAATGTATGGTTTAAGTTTATCCATTGAGTGAGTGAGTATGGTTTAACGCCGCCTTTAACAATATTCCAGCGATATCACGGCGGGGGACACCAGAAATGGGCTTCACACATTGTACCCTTGTCGGGAATCGAACCCGGGTCTTCGGGCGTGACGAGCGAACGCTTTAACCACTAGGCTACCCGACCGCCCCGTACATCCGTTGAAGAAAAAGTATGGTTGGATGTTTGGCAATCACCACTGAGTCCTGAATTCTGACATTCGACCTACTAAACATGTATCTCCCAGCCGTTGCCACTTCACTCGCCACTTTCGTTACCACCACACGTCCTTCTGTCTTGGTAGAATTAAGAAAAACTGTGTATTCATCTTGGGGGGACCCGTGAAGATCGGGGTAGAATAGGTCTTCAGCGACCAATGCTTGCTGTAAAAGACGACTATGCTTGTCGTAAGAGGCGACTAACGGGATCCGAGGATCAGGCTCACTGACTTGGTTGATGCATGTCATCGTATCCCAATTGCGTGGATCGATGCTCATGATGTAAATCACGGGATTGTCTGGTCCAGACTCGATTATTTACATGCCGCCGTCATATAGCTGGAATATTGCTGAGTGCGGGATTAAACAACAAACAAACAAACATCTTTGCGATTTCCAAACGCGAAATCTATAACCATCGATTTACGCATTTAGTTTTCGAAATTGAATATGCACAACAAAACAAACATCTAACAACATATATTAGTATAGAATCGCCATTTGTGGTTCCCCAATACGGTGCATCTTTCCGTTTACAGTGGGTGTCATGACAACGTTCACGTGACCTAGAACAGGAATATTGTATTTGCTGCGCTCCCGTGGTTGCTGATACAATGAGATGTATTTGAGGCTAAATAGTCCACAGACCTAGAATAATACTGATTTGTCTGGTTTACTACACTGTGTATACATGCACTTTAGCAATGTAAATGTTTACACCTTGGCAACAGCGATCGATAGAACTGGTAACACGGGCACAATTCTGTTTTCACCAACAACTGTATGACTGTCGAAGTTTCAAGCCATGTAAATCAATATATATTTTTCTATGTTAAATATCAACTGTTTTCACTACTTAAAAAAGGAACCTGCACTGTGAATTAAAAACAGAATCCAATATTAATACACATGGAATATAAATAAAAATATACGGAACTCCGCTGTAATTGAAAGAAAAAAATTCAAGTTTGATTAAGTGAATCGTTTTTAATGTTCATATAATGTATATCGCTTCTTAAAAAATGCTAAGATTGAAAGTGCAAGACCAGGGCCCATTCCTCATCGTTATTGCGCTCATATCGCTTTGTGGGGCGGGGATCACTCTGAGAAGCACAGCGAGGTTGCTGTACCATGCAGCGAGGATGCGGGCAGACTGTGACGGTACGGACGCAGTACCACACAGCGAGGTTGCGGGCAGACTGTGACGGTACGGACGCAGTACCACACAGCGAGGTTGCTGACAGATACTGCAGACTGTGGCGTTACGGAGGTAGTACCACACAGCGAGGTTGCTGACAGACTGTGACGTTACGGAGGTAGTACCACACAGCGAGGTTGCTGACAGACTGTGACGCTACGGACGTTGTACCACACAGCGAGGTTGCTGACAGATTGTGACGTTACGGACACAGTACCACACAGCGATGTTTTTCTGATAGACCTTGACGCTACGGACGCAGTACCATACAGCGAGGTTGCTGACAGACTGACGTTACGGAGGTAGTACCACACAGCGAGGTTGCTGACAGACTGTGACGCTACGGACGCAGTACCATACAGCGAGGTTGCTGACAGACTGTGACGCTACGGACGCAGTACCATACAGCGAGGTTGCTGACAGACTGTGACGTTACGGACGCAGTACCACACAGCGAGGTTGCTGACAGACCTTGACGCTACGGACGCAGTACCATACAGCGAGGTTGCTGACAGACTGACGTTACGGAGGTAGTACCACACAGCGAGGTTGCTGACAGACTGTGACGTTACGGACACAGTACCACACAGCGAGGTTTTTCTGATAGACCTTGACGCTACGGACGCAGTACCATACAGCGAGGTTGCTGACAGACTGACGTTACGGAGGTAGTACCACATAGCGAAGTTACTGACAGATTGTGACGTTACGGACACAGTACCACACAGCGAGGTTTTTCTGATAGACCTTGACGCTACGGACGCAGTACCATACAGCGAGGTTGCTGACAGACTGACGTTACGGAGGTAGTACCACACAGCGAGGTTGCTGACAGATTGTGACGTTACGGACACAGTACCACACAGCGAGGCTTTTCTGATAGACCTTGACGCTACGGACGCAGTACCATACAGCGAGGTTGCTGACAGACTGACGTAACGGACGCAGTACCACACAGCGAGGTTTCTGACAGACTGTGACGCTACGGACGCAGTACCATACAGCGAGGTTGCTGACAGACTGACGTTACGGAGGTAGTACCACACAGCGAGGTTACTGACAGACTGTGACGTTACGGACGTTGTACCACACAGCGAGGTTGCTGACAGATTGTGACGTTACGGACACAGTACCACACAGCGAGGTTTTTCTGATAGACCTTGACGCTACGGACGCAGTACCATACAGCGAGGTTGCTGACAGACTGACGTTACGGAGGTAGTACCACACAGCGAGGTTGCTGACAGACTGTGACGCTACGGACACAGTACCACACAGCGAGGTTTCTGACAGACTGTGACGCTACGGACGCAGTACCACACAGCGAGGTTGCTGACAGACTGTGACGTTACGGACACAGTACCACACAGCGAGGTTGCTGACAGACTGTGACGTTACGGACGCAGTACCACACAGCGAGGTTTCTGACAGACTGTGACGCTACGGACGCAGTACCACACAGCGAGGTTGCTGACAGACTGACGTTACGGAGGTAGTACCACACAGCGAGGTTGCTGACAGACTGTGACGTTACGGACGCAGTACCACACAGCGAGGTTTCTGACAGACTGTGACGTTACGGAGGCAGTACCACACAGTGAGGTTGCTGACAGATACTGCAGACTGTGGCGTTACGGAGGTAGTACCATACAGCGAGGTTTCTGACAGACTGTGACGTTACGGACGCAGTACCATACAGCGAGGCTGCTGACAGACTGTGACGTTACGGACGCAGTACCATACAGCGAGGTTGCTGACAGACCTTGACGTTACGGACGCAGTACCACACAGCGAGGTTGCTGACAGACTGTGACGTTACGGACGTTGTACCACACAGCGAGGTTGCTGACAGACCTTGACGCTACGGACGCAGTACCACACAGCGAGGTTGCTGACAGACTGTGGCGTTACGGAGGTAGTACCATACAGCGAGGTTTCTGACAGACTGTGACGTTACGGACGCAGTACCACACAGCGAGGCTACTGACAGACTGTGACGTTACGGACGCAGTACCACCCATGCGAGGCTGCTGACAGGTCCACACAGCGAGGTTGTTGACGGACACACCATACTTTGACGTTAAATTCAATTCAACTTAATTAAGAATATGTATTTTCCAATTAACTACTTCTCAAACGCGCTTAGACCACGATTGATCTAGTCAAAGGGTCTCTTGAAAAGTCAGGTCTTGAGTGCCTTTTTAAGTATTTCAGATTTTCTGCTCCTCAGATTTCGTGTGGCAAATTGTTTGCATAGCAAGCATGTTGCAATGACCTCTCGCCATGCATGACTTTGGTACCAACGTCACCGCAGTACCACTCAGCAAGGATTTTAGGAACCGACCATTGTATATTCTGAGGGGATTCCAGGATGCTTTCTTGGAGAAAATCGAGACATGTATTTTTAATCAGAAATGACGAGGCAAACATAGTATACAACACATTTTTTTTTTCAGAAAAGCCGGCAAGTGCAGAGGACGATTTCTTATCAAACCTGAGAGTTAATATAAAGTACCCCCACCCAACCCCAACATACCCCATCCAAACACACCCTACCCCCACCCCACCGCCAAAAATAATAACAAAATACATTACATAAAAATCCCATAAATATGAAAAAGATAATAGACAAATACATAAAACAAAATAAGAAAATGTCAAACGGTCGCCCGCTTCCAATGGATGGACAGAACACTCGCTGTTTCACACTAAACCTTGTTACCTTGACTACATTCATGTTTTATCTAGTTAATGGTGTGCGGGAAACAACTATCAGATGAGGCAGACAATACGGATGAAATCCCATTAAGTCCTTTAATAACATGGGGTTGCGGCATCAGTGTTCACAATGGTATTAATAAAACATAAGTACTTTTATTATCAAAGCTCTTTGCGAAACGAGAACACTAAACAAGCACGACCGCCCACAAGGGATATCATCTAGTTAGGCTGACCTTTCCTGATTTCCTGATGACGGAAGTTGTGTGCAAAGGACAACAGAAACCACAAAACACTAATACATTAAAACGCTGGAATTGATGGCGAATCAGCACGTCTGCACGTTAATTATGTTTCGTTGCCTGGTTACATAATTAGGTGCAGAAAAGTACCAGTATGGTTGGAAAGGTGATAAAAATGGGCGGAATTGTTCATAATGCTCAACCGTTTGTCAGGTCAAGAGCATATTGTGCAAACTCGGAAACATAACCTCAAAACAACTTGCACTAAACCACTTCCAAATTACTACGTGCGTTGTAGCACATCAGCGACATTATTACATTCGTTAATAACACATCCACAATGGTGTCACATCCGTCAGATGCACGACGCAAGACCCGTGAAGATCCGGTGTAGAATAGGTCTTCAGCAACCCATGCTTGCTTTAACAGGCGACTATGCTTTTTGAAAGAAGGCAACTAAGGGGGTCGGTTGGTCAGGCTCGCTGACTTTGTTGATGCATGTTATCGTATCCTAATTGCGTGGATCGCTGCTCATGATGTCAATGACTTGATTGTCTGGTCCAGACTCGATTATTTACAGACCGCTGTCATATAGGTGGAATATTGCAGAGTGCGGCGTTAAACAACAAACAGACAAAGCAACAAATGCACGACGGCATTATATCTGTATGCCACATCCATGGCATTATTTCGTCCATCCTTAAACCACATCCATGACATTATTTCATCCGTATGTCACATCCATGACATTATTACATCCGTATGTCACATCGATCACATTATTACATGCGTAAACCACATCCATGACATTATTACATCCGCATGCCACATCGATGACATTATTACATCTCCCATTCCACATCCATGATATAAGTACATCCGTAAACCACATCTATGACATTATTATATCTCCCATACCACATCCATGACATTACTGCATCCGTATACCACATCCAGGACGTTATTACATCTGTCGTTACACATCCATGACATTATTACATCTGTATACCACATCCAGGACATTATTACATCTCCCATACCACATCCACGATATTATTACATCCTATACCATATCCAGGACGTTATTACATCTGTCGTTACACATCCATGACATTATTACATCTCCCATACCACATCCACGATATTATTACATCCTATACCACATCCAGGACATTATTACATCTCCCGTACCACATCCACGATATTATCACATCCTATACCACATCCAGGACATTATTACATCTCCCGTACCACATCCACGATATTATCACATCCTATACCACATCCAGGACATTATTACATCTCCCGTACCACATCCACGATATTATCACATCCTATACCACATCCAGGACATTATTACATCTCCCGTACCACATCCACGATAATATCACATCCTATACCACATCCAGGACATTATTACATCTCCCGTACCACATCCACGATATTATCACATCCTATACCACATCCAGGACATTATTACATCTCCCGTACCACATCCACGATAATATCACATCCTATACCACATCCAGGACATTATTACATCTCCCGTACCACATCCACGATATTATCACATCCTATACCACATCCAGGACATTATTACATCTCCCGTACCACATCCACGATAATATCACATCCTATACCACATCCAGGACATTATTACATCTCCCGTACCACATCCACGATAATATTACATCCCATACCACATCCAGGACATTATTACATCTGTATACCACATCCAGGACATTATTACATCTGTATACCACATCCAGGAAATTACTCCATCTCCCATACCACATCCAGGACATTATTTTATCCGTAAACCACATCCATGACATTATTACATCTGTATACCACATCCATGACATTATTTCATCCGTTATACCACATCCATGACATTATTACATCCGTATACCACATCCACAACATTGTTACATCTCCCATACCACATCCATGACATTATTACATCCGTCATACCACATCCACGACATTATTACATCCGTCATACCACATCCACGACACTATTACATCCGTATACCACATCCACGACATTATTACATCCGTTATACAACATCCACGACATTATTACATCCGTATACCACATCCATGACATTATTACATCCGTCATACAACATCCACGACATTATTACATCCGTTATACAACATCCTCTACATTATTACATCCGTATACCACATCCATGACATTATTACATCCGTCATACCACATCCACGACACTATTACATCCGTATACCACATCCACGACATTATTATATCCGTATACCACATCCGCGACATTATTACATATACCAAACCACTTTCATCACATTATTACATCCGTCATACCACATCCACGACATTATTACATCCGAATACCACATCCACGACACTATTACATCCGTATACCACTTCCATGACATTATTACATCCGTTATACAACATCCACGACATTATTACATCCGTCATACCACATCCACGACACTATTACATCCGTATACCACATCCATGACATTATTACATCCGTTATACAACATCAACGACATTATTACATCCGTATACCACATCCATGACATTTTTACATCCGTTATACAACATCCACGACATTATTACATATACCAAACCACTTTCATCACATTATTACATCCGTCATACCACATCCACGACATTATTACATCCGTATACCACATCCACGACACTATTACATCCGTATACCACATCCATGACATTATTACATCCGGTATACAACATCCACGACATTATTACATCCGTCATACCACATTCACGACACTATTACATCCGTATTCCACATCCATGACATTATTACATCCGTTATACAACATCCACGACATTATTACATCCGTATACCACATCCATGACATTATTACATCCGTTATACAACATCCACGACATTATTACATCCGTATACCACATCCATGACATTATTACATCCGTTATACAACATCCATGACATTATTACATCCGTTATACAACATCCATGACATTATTACATCCGTTATACAACATCCACGACATTATTACGTCCGTTATACAACATCCACGACATTATTACATCCGTATACCACATCCATGACATTATTACATCCGTCATACCACATCCACGACACTATTACATCTGTATACCACATCCACGACATTATTATATCCGTATACCACATCCGCGACATTATTACATATACCAAACCACTTTCATCACATTATTACATCCGTCATACCACATCCACGACATTATTACATCCGTATACCACATCCACGACACTATTACATCCGTATACCACTTCCATGACATTATTACATCCGTTATACAACATCCACGACATTATTACATCCGTCATACCACATCCACGACACTATTACATCCGTATACCACATCCATGACATTATTACATCCGTTATACAACATCAACGACATTATTACATCCGTATACCACATCCATGACATTATTACATCCGTTATACAACATCCACGACATTATTACATATACCAAACCACTTTCATCACATTATTACATCCGTCATACCACATCCACGACATTATTACATCCGTATACCACATCCACGACACTATTACATCCGTATACCACATCCATGACATTATTACATCCGTTATACAACATCCACGACATTATTACATCCGTATACCACATCCACGACACTATTACATCCGTATACCACATCCATGACATTATTACATCCGTTATACAACATCCACGACATTATTACGTCCGTCATACCACATCCATGACATTATTACATCCGTATACCACATCCATGACATTATTATATCATGGTATTATTGCATCCGTATACCACATCCACATTATTACATCCGTCATGCCACATCCACGACAGTATCACATCCGTTATACCACACCTACATTACTGTTATACCGTTATACCACAAAAATAACGTATTTACCATCATTATCCACCGTATTATTCCAGCTATCCCGCGGCCTGTAATAAGAGACTGAGACAGTGATGGATAGTATGAACACTCTTCGCCGTCAGGGCCCGATGACACACAACCAGCCAGAAGAAGATGGTGCCCTGTTAGGTCGGCTCCAAGCACTGGGTGTGCCGGGCACTTATTCTGCCCCGAAAGAAACAGCTGCAGATGAGGGGTGAAGAGGAGGACAACTATCAGCCTGGTGATGCTCACTATGATTCCTCAGAGACATGCTTGTAGATGTGTCTTCCTGCTAGTTAATTCATGCCAACCAATCCCGATGAAGCTCGGATCTACCGTCCCTGTATATCAATAGCATGTAATAACCCCGACTGGTTACAGACCACAATTACATCCTGCCTAATCAGTTCAGTATTGATCAGTGAATCTGTCTATATCCCAGTCCAATTTGTTTCATGCATTATATTACCAATTATAACCAGATGTCGTATCACGGACCTAAACAACCGTTATATAGGCCAGTGGTGTATAAAACCTACAGAAACTAAAAATCCTTGTAACCAAAGTTAGCACAACTATAGTTTTTCCACAATTTTATAATTTTTCACACAATTTTAAACATATGTTTATAAATGTTATGTCTGATCCCACGGGTATCAGTCCAACAGGAGGTCACCACTGCCCACCTTCAGGCCGACATCGCTGGACACAGGATCACCCACACGACCGCCATAGCTATACAAGGCTTGGCTGTGATTCTTGAAATCACCGTTTATTCATCACCGGCAACAAAGGATGGGACGAAATGTCAGTTCGATGTAACAAACTCCCTGTTGATCAGGCATGTCTGACTTTTGACTGAGTTCTGTTGACCGGGTAATATTACAGGGTCATGTGGGTGGTATTAAAGGACGACCAGGAAATTCCCGGATGAACGATTTGACTGAATCATGTATGTTACATAACAAACATGTCGACTACAGAGTCGGGTTCAGGGTTTGAAGAAAAGTCTGGTGTGCATACTACTCCAGTCAGCAAGTGAACAAAAACATATGAACGGAATGACACGCATGTTGGCCCAACCCTTACACCCCCAAACCCCCATCCATCTTGCAGACATAATCCAAACTCCCACCCTTCTTGCACCTAAAGTCCAAACTCCCACCCTTCTTGATCCCACAGTCCAAACCCCCATCCTTCTTGATCCCACAGTCCAACTCACACCCTTCTTGATCCCAAAGTCCCAACTCCCATCCTTCTTGATCCCACAGTCCAAACTCCCATCCTTCTTGAAACCCAAAGTCCCAACTCCCACCCTTCTTGCACCCACAGTCCAAACTCCCATTCCTCTTGCACCCACAATCCAAACTCCCACCCTTCTTGCACCAACAATCCAAACTCCCACCCTTCTTGCACCTAAAGTCCAAACTCCCACCCTTCTTGATCCCACAGTCCAAACCCCCATCCTTCTTGATCCCACAGTCCAACTCACACCCTTCTTGATCCCAAAGTCCCAACTCCCATCCTTCTTGATCCCACAGTCCAAACCCCCATCCTTCTTGATCCCACAGTCCAACTCACACCCTTCTTGATCCCAAAGTCCCAACTCACACCCTTCTTGCATCCACAGTCCAAACTCCCATTCCTCTTGCACCCACAATCCAAACTCCCACCCTTCTTGTACCCACAATCCAAACTCCCACCCTTCTTGCACCAACAATCCAAACTCCCACCCTTCTTGCACCTAAAGTCCAAACTCCCACCCTTCTTGATCCCACAGTCCAAACCCCCATCCTTCTTGATCCCACAGTCCAACTCACACCCTTCTTGATCCCAAAGTCCCAACTCCCATCTTTCTTGATCCCACAGTCCAACTCACACCCTTCTTGATCCCAAAGTCCCAACTCACACCCTTCTTGCACCCACAGTCCAAACTCCCATTCCTCTTGCACCCACAATCCAAACTCCCACCCTTCTTGTACCCACAATCCAAACTCCCACCCTTCTTGCACCAACAATCCAAACTCCCACCCTTCTTGCACCTAAAGTCCAAACTCCCACCCTTCTTGATCCCACAGTCCAAACCCCCATCCTTCTTGATCCCACAGTCCAACTCACACCCTTCTTGATCCCAAAGTCCCAACTCCCATCCTTCTTGATCCCACAGTCCAACTCACACCCTTCTTGATCCCAAAGTCCCAACTCCCATCCTTCTTGCACCCACAGTCCAAACTCCCATACTTCTTGCACCCACAGTCCAAACTCCCACCCTTCTTGTGCCATCAAACCAAACTCTCATCCCTCTTGGGAAATGAATGAAACTTACCTACCATCATCCAAAATATATCACAAAGAGAGATAATGTTTTCTGCTTTCCGGAACTTCATATGTATTTGTGCGTATGCCTAAACTGTATAATACCCAACACACTGCTATTGTGAAACTTCGGCAATATATTAGCCATACAGCGTTCAGTTAAATAACAAACAGGGGGCATATATCTTCGCTATAACTCGTACACATCTAGCCACCATTATCGATTTTCACAATGAGACAGGGATGAGATTTTGTTTTGTTGTCGTTGGGGTTACACCTCTGACTACGTTGCAACATACACACACACGGATAATGTATATTACACATCGTGGTTACGTCATAGAAGGTGCCACCAGCGGTGATAAATGATCTATAACTCACCACCATCTTGTAATATTGCCTGACCACTGACCACTCGGCGCGTGATGGAGTTGTACTGCATCTCTGTGATGTTAGTATCGATCCCAGGCTACAGTTTGCCCGCCTCGCATCACACGGAAAATTCCTTCATCAGCTAATCTATTCCGTATATACCGACAGGAGCTCTACGACTGTTTGGTATATACCTTTAAGAGTTATATTTAAATGGATAAATATCGTACAGATAATATATAGAGTGACATATCTGTCTGAGTTATGCTTATGATGATACTGCAACTGATTAGTGATATATGTAAATGGGCCACTCAATGTGATGTTCAATGCTAATCGATACCCCCTTTAATGGGTTATGGTTGAGAACCTCAAAGAGGAGGACAATGGTCAATGCCATACAAAAGCTGTATAAATCTCACGTTTTGCCCGTAGTTACAGATAGAGCTGCCGCTTGGGATACTAAGGAATACCATTATCACAAGGTTAAGAATCTGACGTGTAGATTCTGCCTTGTTCCTAAATACGACACTCATGATTCTGTAAATTGTCACTGGGAGCCATTGAAAATTGTTCAGTGGAAGAAAGTGCTTGGTCACTGGGACCGAGTAGTTAATATGGGCTAAATATGTTAATATTTAATAGGGGATGCACAACTATGATACCCGTATCAAATACATCACCGTCGAATAACCATTTCTTTTTTGTTCATTTTTAGCCACTATCACACATGTGTGTTTACTTTTTTTGCCCAACTGTTTTTACAGTTGAATCACTTTAATGCTGCATCTGTTTTCATTACTTATCGATGTGCACTGGCTTGTGGTTGAGAGCGGGCGAAGTGTTAGTGGTTCGACGCCGCTTACCAGTATTTCCGTTATATCACGCCGTGTCAGCTTGATGTGGAAGGAATGCCCGCGATGAAGGAACCCATGACCACGTGTTGGTACTGACAAACCAAGAAACAAGGACAAAACAGGGATTCAAACAACGATCATAGGTTTCTGGCGCGGCAAAGGGACGTAATCCTGGACAGCAAACTGCGGCGTCTAAGACGACTGGGCCACCCGTGCCCACGATGAACGTTTACATCGTCATGTATTATAAAAGGGTTTAGGTATAAGTTCAATCTAATCTCATTTTGTGTTTGTGCAGTTAGAGGTAGACACGCTGCAGTGTATGTCGTGGGTATAAAGACACGAGTTCTCCTGATCATGAAAAAGGGAAATATATCACAGGATTGGGTGAACGAGTGATGGACATGGATGTGGTTGGCTGCCCTTTCGTACCAATATTTGACACTATAAGTGCATTTACGCACGGATATCAGCGAATACTTATCCAAAAAGCAACAACACACGATGATTAGTTTAAACAACTGGCGAGATCACTCCATGTCCTGGCAAGCGTCTCTCCATGTAGCTGATCAACGACCTGCCTTCCTGAACTGGTCTAGCAGTACTGACTACAGATCTTCGATCAGCTACCGAGTTGCCTGTCTCGTGTGTAACCACCATACTGGCACAACACGCCACAACCGTACACAACGTACTATCTTACCTGTAAGTACATCCACAACTGTCATCCCCGATTGTGTCTGACGTTCATCCTGACGTGTGTCGTCTGTAGATATATCCGTCCTGCTATTGCGAAGCAGTGTTCACGTCCTGCTTTCCGGTTCAATGAACTAACGATCGCATGCTTCTTTTCTTTCATAAAATAAAAGAATCGATCAATCATGCATATGAACTAAAAGACAGGTAAATCGAACATTCTTGACTTGATTTTGTTCATCTTAGTCCTCACGTCCGTGTTGCCGTATCATTTCAATATTGTTCACAGATAGACCTTTATCCACAGTCAATTCAGCTATACTATTGGTTTTCCATATCTTTTGTTATGAGCTATTATAAGGTGTACACATTACCTGTATAGCGCCGCGCAAGTCTACTCGTGTTGTCACGGGAGATAAACACAATTGCTCACATTGACTTATATATATTACCGGCTGGTCAGAAGTAGGGTGTGTGTCAAAGGTTCATTATCATAATAAATGCACGTACATATAAATTACCGTTATACCCGTAAATCGAAATAGCAAAATTAAAATGTTCCCAAAGTGAGTGTGAAATTATGGTATACCATTTGCCTGTATAAAGCTTACACACTTGCGAAATCTTAAACGTTTATTTGGCTTACACACTTGCGAAATCTTACACTTATCTTTGGCAAGACTGGCCGAATAGCTATAAACGTGAACACCTTTGTTGACATATCCGTGTCCTCTTTAGTAAAAGAGATTTATGGGTTGGGTTCAAGGGTGAATTTTCGAGGGTATCGGACAGTACACAGGCGAATTCTATACTATGTTAGGAATGTATTTTCAGTGACAGACTAGGGTCAAAAGGTTATTGCGTAATGTCTTTAAGAAAGCTTGCCCGTGACTATGAATAAGCACAGGAGAGACATAGTAAGCTGATAACATGATTACAAAACATAAGCGACGAGTGAGTGAGTTGGGCTTCACACCGCTTTGCGTCAGCTTGGTGCGGGAGGAAAGTCCGAAGTGATGCAGGTCTCATACGTTTACCACTCACCCGAGCACGAGTGCTGACAAACATAGAAACATAAGGGACGCAACTCTGCACAGAGAATTGCGTCGCCTGAAGACGACTGGGTCAGCCGTGCTCCCTTTTAGCAGAGATCATATAATATATATATATATGGTCTCTGCTTTTAGCAAACGGCGTTAAGGTTTAACAGTATCGCAGTGATGGAATGAATATGAGATGTAAATGTCACATATGAATACAACTTTAGAATTTGAAACCAAACGCACCTTGCTGAGGTTATAAATGATAGCGCGAGCAAATATCATAACTCTATTGTACCGTGAAAACAGAAGATGGAAATATTTCATAACGGTACTTTCCGTTTGTAAATCAGCCACCCATGGTAGACGATTGCTTGGATCAGCCTGTGGTGGAGGTGTTGTACTTTCACAAATACGACAGAAACCAATTGATACAGATGGCACTTCTATAAGATCGATATCACGCATCACTTCTGTATGTTCGATATCACGCACCATTCTATGACATCGATATCACTTCTATAACATCGATATCACGCATCACTTCTATATGATTGATATCACTGATCATTCCTAAAAGATCGATATCACACATCAATTCTATAAGATCGATATCACGCATCACTTCTATAACATCGATATCAAGGATCAATTCTGTAATATCTATATCACACATCACTTCTATCATATCGATACCACGTATTACTCCTAAAAGATCGATATCACGCATCACTTCTATAACATCGATATCAAGCATCACTTCTATAAGATCGATATCACGCATCACTTCTATATGATCGATATCACGTATCATTCCTAAAAGATCGATATCACACATCAATTCTATAAGATCGATATCACGCATCACTTGTATAAGATCGATATCAAGCATCACTTCTATGAGATCGACATGAAGCATCACTTGTATAAGATCGATATCAAGCATCACATCTATAACATCGATATCAAGCATCACGTCTATAAGATCGATACCAAGCATCACTTCTATAAGATCGATATCAATCATGACATCTATAAGGTCGATATCAAGCATCACATCTATGAGCTCGACATGAAGCATCACTTGTATAAGATCGATATCAAACATGACATCTATAAGATCGATATCAAGCATCACGTCCATAAGATCGATATCAAACATGACATCTATAAGATCGATATCAAGCATCACGTCTATAAGATCGATATCAAGCATGACATCTATAAGATCGATATCATACATCACTTGTATAAGATCGATATCAAGCATCACGTCTATAAGATCGATATCAAGCATCACTTGAATAAGTTCGATATCAAGCATCACTTCAATAAGATCGATATCAAGCATCACATCTATGAGATCGACATGAAGCATCACTTGAATAAGATCGATATCAAGCCTGACATCTATCAGATCGATATCAAGCATCACATCTATAAGATCGATATCAAGCATCAAGTCTATAAGATCGATATCAAGCATGACATCTATAAGATCGATATCAAGCATCACGTCTATAAGATCGATATCAAGCATGACATCTATAAGATCGATATCAAACATGACATCTATAAGATCGATATCAAGCATGACATCTATAAGATCGATATCAAGCATGACATCTATAAGAGCGATATCAAGCATCACATCTATGAGATCGACATGAAGCGAAGCATCACTTGTATAAGATCGATATCAAACATGACATCTATAAGATCGATATCAAGCATCACGTCTATAAGATCGATATCAAACATGACATCTATAAGATAGATATCAAGCATCACGTCTATAAGATCGATATCAAGCATCACATCTATAAGATCGATATCAAGCATCACGTCTATAAGATCGATATCAAGCATCACATCTATAAGATCGATATCATACATCACTTTTATAAGATCGATATCAAGCATCACGTCTATAAGATCGATATCAAGCATCACTTGAATAAGTTCGATATCAAGCATCACTTCCATAAGATCGATATCAAGCATCACATCTATGAGATCGACATGAAGCATCACTTGTATAAGATCCATATCAAGCCTGACATCTATAAGTTCGATATCAAGCATCACGTCTATAAGATCGATATCAAGCCTGCCATCTATTAGATCAATATCAAGCATCACATCTATAAGATCGATATCAAGCATCACGTCTATAAGATCGATATCAAACATGAAATCTATCAGATCGATATCAAGCATCACATCTATGAGGTCGATTTCAAGCATCACGTCTATAAGATCGATATCAGACATGACATCTATAAGATCGATATCAAGCATCACGTCTATAAGATCGATATCAAGCATGACATCTATAAGATCGATATCAAACATGACATCTATAAGATCGATATCAAGCATGACATCTATAAGATCGATATCAGGCATGACATCTATAAGATCGATATCAAGCATGACATCTATAATATCGATATAATGATAAAGGGGGTGGGGTGGATGCAGATAATTGATTGTTTTGTAACCTGATATATGTATGAACAACTGGGGACCTATTCAGCCCTGGAACCCCCCAGGGAATAAACTCCATAACCAACACGGCGAGTAGTACATGTAAACTGCCGGGCAAAAGAGAGTTTGATGGGGCTGAAAATTGCACAAACAAGAATGGTTATCCGTTGCTGTATTTAATAGGGGTATCACAGTTGTGTTACGGCGATTGTTTTCAGCCTAGTAACGTTTTGACAACGTTTGTGATTTGGGTTAAATCCAATCTTCAAGTGTATACTTTCTTTTACCCGGCAGTTTACGTTAGGTCTGCGTGCATCCGTGTTTGTCGTCAGCCGAGTCACTGAGACTGAATATGGCCCACGCTGACCTATGAATGTAATCGTGCCACGACCATATCAATAGTTACTCATGCTATCAACCATCAGTTTGTCTTGATTATATTACCTGCAGGTCGCCCTGTTCTAGTTTCACTCATTCCTTCTACGTACGTCACAAAAGTAGTTTGCCAAATATTGATTAATGATCACATCTACTCCGACGGATATATTCAACAACGAACATATCCACAACGACGCATACTGTCTGTTGCTAACAACCCTGTATCAACATCAGTGTAAATACAAGATACTTCACAGCGCTGTATATTCCATGTGAAACCCAAGCATGCTATTTTACCCCATGAACTTACAGATCGATTCATGAAGATATCTCGTAAGCGTCTTAGAAACAATCCCCATTGGCAACTGCAATCAACTGAACTGGATTTTTTAAAATAAAACAAACGTGGCTACTTCGTTGTTACCATGAGCTGACTTTATGAGTATGTGTTGTGAAGATTGGGCATTGGTTCAGTGGGTGTGATAGAGTAAACGCCTCTTAGTAAAGTACATAAACTGCCGGACAAAAGAAAATATACACTTCAAAATTGGATTTGACCAAAACATGACAAACGTTATCTAAATGTTGCTAGGCCGAAAGCTAGAGTCCCAAACACAACTATTATATCCGTATCAATTACATCACGATCGGATAACCATTTCATGTGGGTTTTTTTATTTTAGCCACCATGGCTGTATGATTTCTGTTGCCCCGCAGTTAAGTTCAGTTGTCACTGTGTGCCTGCTTCATGTGGGAGGGCAGCGCGAAGGGGTGCGAATCTGGGATTCAAACCCTTGATTATAGGATTCGGTCAGGGCTAAGGTACTCAGTACAACAGTGCCTTAGACGACAAGACAGCATATGACCCCAGTTTTAGTGAACGAGAGATGCACAGCTGAATAACAGACACAAGAGTATTGTACAATTGAATGTCACAGAATAAAATATGCGCACTATGATCAACAGAAAGTGAAACCTGGAAACATCCAGCGATGAAAACTGAACTCAGAAAGTGATAGGAGGAAGAAGAGAGAGTCATGAATACGTGGAGTGAGTGAGTATTGTTTTACGCCGCTTTTAGCATTATTCCAGCAATATCACGGCTGGGGTCACCAGAAATGGGCTTCACACATTGTACCCATGTCGGGAATCCAACCCGGGTGTTCGGCGTGACGAGCGAACGCTTTAACCACTAGGCTACCCGACTGCCCCATGAATGCGTGGGAACAATCCAGGCAAGAAACAGAGGAGATAAAGGAAACAGAAGGCAGAAACGGATATACAGAAACAGAAAGAGGTCGAAACAGAAGGCAGAAACGGATAAACAGAAAAAGAAAGAGATCTAAACAGATGGCAGAAACGTATCACCAGAAACAGAAAGAGATCGAAGCAGAAGGCAGAAACGGATCTACAGAAACAGAAAGAGATCGAAACAGAAGGCAGAAACGGATGTACAGAAACAGAAGGCAGAAACGGATCTACAGAAACAGAAGGCGTTCACGTTGCCATGAGACCACATGCACTGACATTGAGCATAACTGACAACAAATCCTCGCACTGACATGGATCACAGCTGAGAATATAGACATGTACTTCTATTGATGATAGCTGACAATGTACACTTGTAACTGACACTTGGAACGTAGCTGACGATATAGACCTGACATGGATCATAGCTGACAATATAGTCATGAACCGACAACATAGCCCTGTAGACAATATAGACCAGCATAAGGAACAAATTATATATTACTGTTAGGTGCGGCGAAAACCACATTCTCTCCCTAATTCAATCATGAACACATATTTCAGTGATCTCCAGAGTGTAGAATGCACGTGATACTCAATTTTTGGCATGATTCAAAGACAACCAAGCGGAACCCAGCGAACTCAGTGACTCGTTACTACAACACATAAAAGCCAGACAAGTGAATGTAGAGTTTGCTTATCATTTGAATTATTCAATTACACTAAGTAGGTCTTCACTAAAAAAACACATTTTAACCTTGATAGCACACAGAGATCCCTGAAGGACTGAACTGAACGCCCTTTTCATGACACTGTCTATTTCTTCTTGCACTATTTCAACTCTAAACTTTAAACTAAAATCGAAGATTTAACGAACCACAGAAGGGTCCAGAGGGATAGTCATTATCGACTTCTTGGTGATCTGCCAGCTAAAGGCGGAGATCAACTGAAGACGAACTATAGATTATCAGATGTACCAGTATCTCTCTGTACTGAATACAGACCTTGTGTGTATCCCCAAGGAGGGAGAGAATGGCTTTTTTTATTTTTTATGCCAAAAACATTGGGGAATAATGGGAATCATCAAGGCATATCTTCTCATCTTTATGGTATTGGCAAATGGAAATGATATAATCATATCTGCTGAAGAGTAGGCGATAAGGTCTAATGGGTTGGTGTGATGAGATGGTGGCACACTAGGTCGTTAAAGAGGGTGGGTTCCAAATTGGAAATTTGAATACTGTAGCCAGCGTCACTTATATCGGGTAAAACAACCTCTGTAAGCCAGATATTCACGGATTGTTCCACTCATCATTGAGAGTGGTGGGCGGATTTTGACGTTGACATACACGTCTGCCAATGACGTCCCAGACGTATTCAATGGGGAAGGGTCAGAACTGAGTGCTGGCCATGACATGACACGGATGTTTTGCTGTTGGGGGATATGGGGCACAAACTCGATTCATTCGACCATGGAAGTCGAGAATGAAGCACGATTCGTCAGAAAACATGACATAAGCCCAACGTCCATTATCCCGGTGCTGATTCAAATGACGTACAGTACGCAGTGGGGTGACATGCCATCTGTGCAGACGATTGCCCACCCCCTGAGCCTGTACTTTACACCAGTCTCCAGTTATCTGATTTCTTAATGCCATCGTTCTGTCTAATCTGTCCTGGGGTGTAGTTGTTGCCCTTGTCAACTATCCTGCCGTGACCGATGAGTTAGGACGCTTTCAAGATAATGCACTTACATACCGACGTGTTTGCACGTGTATGCGTGCGTGCGCGCGTTTGTACTAATGTCGGTTTTACTGCTAGCCCACTGAGATACTATGCCGCAGTGAATACCACTCAGACACAGTATACTGACTCCGAGCCGGCAATTCCTTGTTTATCCTATTAATGCCGAGCACCAGGCAGGGTAACAAGAAGTACCATCTTTTAACGTCTGTTGGTATACCACGGCCGGGGATCGAACCCACGACCTTCCGCTCTCCGGACAGACGCTCTACCACTAGGCCACGGGGGCACTCAATGACAGATTAACTTTAGCAATATAAAGAATGGGGTGTTCTTTAACGTCTTTTGAGTAGTATATTTGGCAGATGGGCAGAGAACAGGATTACACAATGTGACCACCCGATCCACATCGTATAGTCCGCCCTCAGGATACGTTGGGTAGTGATGACCTGACCCAGAATGTCCCCACGAATGTCCCCACGAACGGGTGACACAAACCCGCCTTAAACACTTGAACCATGCATGCATGTTCTAGGATCTCCTACTATATATGTTTCAATAATAATCCAAACGAGCATCTCCCCCGTGACTTGTTTTCAAAGTCATGGGGATATAGATCTGTTTGTAGAGAATGTACATGTCTAAGGTCACCATGCGTACGACCAACGCAACAATACACTTCTGAGGCTTGCCGTTTGACAAGCGTTATGACATTGAACGGAGTGGGTGGCTACATCAGACAGAAATGGTGGTATTTATTAATGAACCCCTTCCTTCTTCAGTAAGTCGGGTACAATGTGTAAGCCCATTTGTGGTGATATTGTTTGAATACATTGCTAAAAGCGGTGTAAAACCATACTCACTTTAGAAATCACTGAAACCAGGAAAACCAGAGATACCGTCTGATCGGTTTCATATTAACATCTATGCATAACGACTCAGTTACACACAAAAAATATGCAAAAGACTGTAAGACAAGAGGGGTGATTCAACTTTTAAATAGTCAACTGTCCCTTAATGTCGAGCAATATTCCAGGAACTCCAGCCTTTGCCATTTTAACATCTTTTGGTGTACAAGATTTCAAACAGCTGTTACATTCGATAATGCCCTTTCTAGGAAGATTTCAAAGAGTGTCACACCACTCCTGCTCAAAAGTTGTTTGATCAGCTTAGAACATTCAAGGCCTCTGTAAAGTTTTCAAAACATTGGATGACATTCCAAATTTAACGTATTAGTGACAAAAGTGATACCCGATTTACCCGTATTGTTTCGGGTGAACAATTGACTTGCCTTTGCATGCGTTTGTGACGGGTGCCACCGTTGGGCAGAATACGCTCCCCTTTTCGAGGACACCTGGTATCATCACTATTTGAGAGTGATTCATAAGCACATGGTTATGATATGGTTGGAGTCGTACAGAAGACTGCTTTCAGTAGATATTTCGTATGACTGTGGTAAGCATTTTATCGCTTTCATTTTCTTAAGTTTTTAAAAATGCAACGTATGCTCGTCGACGATTATTTACATGCTGCCGTTATTTAGCTGTAATATTGCGGATGGTCGGCGATAAAAAACAGCAGGACACACTCGAATATATATATATACTAGCCACATAAAGAAACTGTGCACGGAGAAAATATAGATATAAGGGCACACCGTGCATATATGAAATAAAGGTTTGAACAGCAATTATTGAAGACATTCAAACGCTCGTGCACGTGCCATGCGAAATGACGTCATGGATGGGGGCCTATGGACGTGCAGTGTGTTACTGCACGTGCATCCTGTGCAGCTGTACACAGCATGTGCAACTCAAAATTCGCTGTCACTTTGGAAAGCATGATCTGTGGTCATTCAAAAATTCAAAACTTCTCAGGCGCAGACACAAGCATAACACAAGCAAATCATGCCAAGATTGACAGCTGCACAGCGTCATGAAGCCATTGGAATGATCCGAGCGGGAATGAGGCAACAACAGGTGGCAACACATTTCCAATGCCATCGTAACACGATATCGGCATTGGTGAGGCGTTATCAGAACCCAAATGACGTTGCCGACCACCCACGTTCAGGACGTCCCCGAGTAACGACGCCAAGACAGGACAGATGGATTCGAGTTACACATCTCCGACACAGGTTCCAAACGGCAGTAACGACGTTCCAGACAATTCCTGGACTGCGCCGTATCCATCCCAACACTGTCAGGAATCGTTTACGTCAGTACGAGATTCGACCACGACGCCCTGCCATACGTCCCATCCTGACACACCGTCATCGCGTCAACCGTCTAAGATGGTGTCGAAATCATGTTCGCCAACCTCGAATATGGTGGAGAAATGTTGTCTTTACAGATGAATCGAGGTTCAACATTTCCCACAGTGACGGGCGCCAACGTGTCTACCGGCGTTTGAGAGAACGTTATGCACGCAACTGTATTGTGGAGAGGAATCGTTTTGGAGGTGGCTCTGTGATGATTTGGGGTGGGATAACTGCACGGCACCGAACCCCTTTGGTGGTTGTTCAGGGCAATCTCACCGGTGTTGGCTACAGAAATCAGATTCTGAGGCCTGTGGTCATTCCTTTCCTGCAACGTCATGGCCCGGGATTGACATTGGGACTTTGTCGTTTGACCCCCTATTCCATTTTGATCTTCTGACGTCATCGTAACAGATGTTGTTCAGGTCCCGTTGACATTTTCTTATGGTCCGATCATTCAGCTGCTACAGCGTCTGCATCATTTTGTTCTTGCTGTGTTGTATTTCAATCCAGAATATATTTTCTCCGTGCAGTTTCTTTATGTGGCTAGTATATATATATATTTAATATATATGTTTAATGATTACCAGTGATTTTGGGTTTGTTGTTACCTGTTCCATAGTCTGCTAATCACAGTTTGTGAAACAATGAAGGTATGACTTCTGCCAGTTTCCAGCGTGCCAATAGCCCGTTGCAGACGCCGCAACGCTAGTTCATACAATGAATGAAATCAAGTAAATGGTAACTGTATGGTGAGCAGAATCAATAAAATTGACAGAAATAATGGTCCACAGATTACCAGTGACATTAATAACTTTTACGCCAAAAATAGTTTTTACATTGGGTGGGCACTGCCATAAACGCGTTAAATAGAGGAAAGCCCGAAGTGGTGCAGGTCTCAGACGTTTACAACTTCGGTGAAACCCACGAGCACGGGTATGATGCTGACAAACTTAGAAACATAATCGGGCGAACCGGGATTTGAACCCACAATCGAAGGTTTCTGGCGTGCCCAAGGGACGCAACTCTGGACAGGAAATCGCGGGGACTTAGATGACTGGGCTACCTGTGGCTCTGTGTTTGGTATGTAGTTTTATCAATAGGCATGTTTTGAAATATTTAGTTTCATTCAAATGTTAATAGCCACATGAACTACATCCACTGAAAACTCAGATATAAACAGACCCCACTGGTGTGCGTAGATGCAAAGACAGTCAGGAACCAGTCTTTATTATGGATCAGTACTCACACTATCTTTCACTGGTTCGCGGCTCATCATATACTCTTATAAAAAGTAGGGGATCATGAAATATAAATGTTAATACCAAGTACCAGATCAAAGGTAAGTGTAAGGAGGTTTATGTCTGTAAAACGCCAATACACATTCCATAGTTTGTATGTACCTCATGCAGTAGCGCCACACACCTGTGTAGGGTGTCATTCCTGATTTTGACACTTTCCAGGAAGGTCGGTTAATCTCTGTGGACCATTATTTCTGTCAATCTTATTGATTCTGCTCACCATACAGTTACCATTTACTTGATTTCATTCATTGTATGAACTAGCGTTGCGGCGTCTGCAACGGGCTATTGGCACGCTGGAAACTGGCAGAAGTCATACCTTCATTGTTTCACAAACTGTGATTAGCAGACTATGGAACAGGTAACAACAAACCCAAAATGTTGACGATCAACGCCGTTTGTGTTTAGGATCGACTGATCCGAAACCAGGCTCCTCGAAGTCGAACTGAAACATAGAATCAAACTGCTACTGGACTACAATGTTTGGGTCAGACACGGGTCTACAGGCAGCTCATCTCCATGTTCTGCAGCCACGTGTTGTGCCACCCCTTCCAAATCGTCAACAGACGTAAACGGTGTACACAACGTCGAAACTGGGGTAATCGTCGCTGGTCACGTGTTAACGCCGCACTCAGCAATATTCCAGCTTAATGACGGCGGTCTGTAAACAAGCGATTCTGGACCAGACAATCCAGTCATTGACATCATGAGCATCGATCCACACAATTGGGATACGATAACATGCATCAACTGAGCCTGAACACCTGATCCTGTTAGTCGCCTTTTACGACAAGCAGTCGCCTTTTACGGCAAGCATAGGTTGCTGAAGACCTATTCTACCCCGGATCTTCACGGGTCCTTTCCCTCATTGAACACGTATGGGACATGATAGGGAAACGAGTGTGTGAATTAACTTCATAGGCTGCTGATTAGTCCTTTCCCTCATTGAACACGTATGGGACATGATAGGGAAACGAGTGTGTTAATTAACTTGATAGGCTGCTGATTAGTCCTTTCCCTCACTGAACACGTATGGGACATGATAGGGAAACGAGTGTGTTAATTAACTTCATAGGCTGCTGATTAGTCCTTTCCCTCATTGAACACGTATGGGACATGATTGGGAAACGAGTGTGTTAATTAACTTCATAGGCTGCTGATTAGTCCTTTCCCTCACTGAACACGTATGGGACATGATAGGGAAACGAGTGTGTTAACTATTGGTTTTGGCAGCTCAAGATTGGACCACACTTCCAGGCTGCGGTGATGTAGCTGTTATATTCTTAATGGCTTCAGAAAGCATCATTCACACAATGACAACTATTTTAGTGGGTCTAAGCTAAATACATTGGATCTTCATAATGAAAACAAAATCTCAATGTCATAAAAATGTTTATAATAATCAAGCATCTTAAAATCACATGCAATATGTATCTGTTATATTCATCTGACAACAAACCATTCTCAAACACTTCAAACACTAAGGCAATCAAACTTCAAAATCACACAAACTTTTTATCTAAGTGTTTAGACATATCGAAAAGGAGTGCTGAAGGCAAATTCTCCGACTACTTAAACCTTGATGAATCTCAAATGTTCATACAGACTGGGAGTAAACCCAGTAACTAACTTATAAACAGGTAATATATATACTGTATTCAATGTAATAAGCGCCCAGGGTGCTCTCAAAATTAGAAATAGGGGGCGCTTATTAGAATATTATTTTAGTGAAAAAAACAGAGTTGAAAGATAAATTTTGTGGTTTATGCTGACAGCCTGAAGTGTTTATGTACGACAGATATATTTTTCCAGAATTTAATTGCCCATAATTAAGGGTGCATATAACACACGAGTGCGTATTATACAAGAATAAATAAGTCTTGTGTACAGTTATCAATCGGAAGGGGTGCTAATTGGGATTGTTCACTGGCCAATATATTAGCAAATGTCGCCGTGGGCGCTTATTACGTCAAATATGGTAATCTCCCTTTAACTTCTGATTTGAAACATCACAATTCATTGAGCACAATAGCTTAACACGTAATCAAAACACAACACCTCAAAGTTCTGACTATTTCAGTCTACTCGTGTTTGTGTACATGTTTCTGACATCAGTTCCACACTGAGATTCTGTATATGGGATAGGCAGCGATTGTTTTTTACTCCATCAGCCCCACTGTGAACTTCCCCTGCTGTGAAGACAGTATCCAAATGATGAATTGTGTGAGGCTGCCTGAAGATGTGGCAGTACGTAGTAGCAGTCTCCCTTCAGAGAGATGTCATATGACCCACACTAAGGCACAGGAGACAATCCAGGAAACGTTCATCACATCATGGTCCTTCTATGGATTCATGTTTTTCAACTTGTGATGAGATTCAAATTCTCTGCAATAAAAATTAGTTGCCAGACATTAAAAAAACTGCAAGTGCATGTTAAGTGGTGTTTATAAGATTGACTACTGTACACGAGTGGTGTGGTGTTTATTAGATTGACTACTGTACACGAGTAGTGTGGTGTTTATTAGATTGACTACTGTACACGAGTGGTGTGGTGTTTATTAGATTGACTACTGTACACGAGTAGTGTGCTGTTTATTTGATTGACTACTGTACATGATTAGTGTGCTGTTTATTAGATTGACTACTGTACACGAGTAGTGTGCTGTTTATTTGATTGACTACTGTACATGAGTAGTGTGGTGTTTATTAGATTGAGTACTGTATACGAGTAGTGTGGTGTTTATTAGATTGAGTACTGTATACGAGTAGTGTGCTGTTTATTTGATTGACTACTGTACATGAGTAGTGTGGTGTTTATTAGATTGAGTACTGTATACGAGTAGTGTGGTGTTTATTAGATTGAGTACTGTATACGAGTAGTGTGCTGTTTATTAGATTGAGTACTGTATACGAGTAGTGTGGTGTTTTTTAGATTGACTACTGTACATGAGTAGTGTGCTGTTTATTAGATTGAGTACTGTACATGAGTAGATTTGTTAGATCGAGTTGGAGATGATATTCCTTTGTTAGATCTGTTTCTCATAGGTTTTCTTACATACTAGAGGCAATGAAAAAGAGACAAATTTAGGGCAATGACACCAGAAAAGGTCCATCTTACTGACCCATGACCTGTCTGTAGACCTTGGACAGGTAGTCACGAGAGTTGTGGTCACTCCTGTTGCCCACGGATACGCTCAGGTCATAGTCAGGGCCATACTTCATGAAGAACTGCAAAGACAGTAACATATTTCACAAGGGTAAGGCAGTCGGAGCCAAACACTGATTGGGTCTATAGACAACACTTGGCTCTCAGCCTCAATTTCAGAAGACTTAAGTGTCATTTTATGGATTTCTGAGTGAGCTTACTAGATTGAACAGAGGTTTACAAGACTTTTATAAGAGCCTTAGAGATGTAGCCTGGTACAGCATGAGTCAGTTACAAGTCTTTTTCATGACAGTCACCATAAATACCAACTATATAATAATGATCAGTTCATGTATAATAACTGATGGGTATGGAACAAGGGAGGCTACTCCTGCTATCCCTGCGTGATCATGTAACACCACACTGCAAGGTTTCACATGAACTACAATGCATGCCGGAGCAAATTCCCAACAAAAACAACTCTCTTAACTGTTCATTGTATTCATAGTTTCAAAAACAAGAATGTCTGTAGATTAAGGATGTTTACATGTAACCAGGGAAACCAGAGACTGTAAATTATTTATACTAGAATTGCGAATCGAGAAGCAAGTGAGATACCTTGTGATCAGGAACGTCTTGAGGCAGTTTCTTCCCAACAGCCAGGGAGGTGAGAAAGGCCCAGCACTTGGCGGTGTTCACATGGTTGTAGCCCCCTGTGGACATCAGTGGGAGGCAAAGGAAGAGGCGATTCACACACAACGATTCCAAACTAAGTGCTCTTGGAGGGAAATTTGGAAAATCCTTCAAAATTTGGATTCTTTTTCAGAAGTATTGTAACATTGAATTGTAACACTAGATTCAATGTAATAATGTTACACTAAGCAATAAAGCCTCTTCCTCTATTTTGGCGTTCTGTTATCAGTGAAATACAAGTCACATCTACAAAGATAACATTTGTTATAACTTTAACATATGAATTGGGAAATGTTGAATTCAAATTTGGGAATTTCCACTGACACTTGCTGCAGACTTTGGGCTAAGGATTGGCCTCTAAGCAGCTCTAGATAAATCCCTGTACACAGAACAAAAGCAATCAGTTTTCAGACACACTCCACGGCACTACTTGGGTACGTAAGTTTCACAATGCAGCGATGGCAGCAGATGCCAACCGTCAGAGGAGGAGTCCACAATGGACATGGGTGAGGGCAGGGTCTTCCGTTGGTCTCGGCTATATTCCAGCAATATCACATCTTCACATTGGGAACTGAAACCAGGTTTACCTGCTAGGCAACCCCTATAGCACTTTTCAGGGTGACCCACTTGAATATTCCCAGAAAACCCTGTGTCATAGTACTTACCTCCCCCTAAAAGCAGTAATGGAATCTTCCAGCTTTGCAGGGTATACACGCATCTCCCCAGCCCAAGGGGTGTGAGGTTGAACGACTCCATGGGGTCCCCAGCGATGCCATCCGCCCCACACTGACACACAACAGCCTCAGGTCGGAACTTCTCCTTCACCCTTGTCATTACTCTGAAACAATGTCAAACCCTTCTCAAAATAAGCATAAATCTTGAGATTGTTAATATTAAAGTGTGCTGAGTATTTGTCAACAATAGGTAATTAGACCTGTAACATGCTGACAATGTAATATTCCATAGCAGGGGCACACCAACAAAGGATCTGTCACACATTGTACCCGTATGGGCCAACCCAACTGGTCTCTGGCACAACAATGCTACAAGTAGGCTATCCCATTGCCCATGCTTACAGCTTGACACAACAAGTTACCTGTTAAAGAGCGCAGAGAATTCTGTGTCCTTGACCCCGTCCAGCAGGGGAACATTGACCGAGTAGTACTTGCCTTTACAGACGCCGACATCACTGAGGGAGCCGGTACCTGGCAGGACATCACACAGAGTTCATGCCATGTCTTCAGGAACATCCTAGCTTTGTGACATCTTCAGACATGTGACAATCTCATGCATCAATTACGTCAAACCGGACTGCCGGTAATTTGTGAACATGCTCAAGGTATCAGCACTACAGCACATGCTTGCTTTGTAACAAAATTTGGATGTTTGAAAAAAATATAAAAGTTCATAAATAGTGGTATATAACATAAAGTCTTAAGTGGCATGCCTGAGACATTTACCACTTTGGTAAAACCACAAACACAGGTTTGGTACAGACAAACCAAGAATCAGAACAAGGGTGAAATTGAGATTCAAACCCATGATCATGTGATACTGGCATGGAAAGCAATGTAACTCAATGTAACACGGATGACTGGGCCATCTGTGCCACCAAGTGTGTCCTGAAGTGGAATATTTATCATATTATATTTCCTCACATGCATCACTTACCATGCACGTCCTATAAACACTCACCTGGGAAGAAGCCAGACAGGTATTTATGGAATGACACGGTGAGGACCTTGGAGGTTGTACAGAAGGCATCTTCCACCCCTAGGGACACACAGACAAACAGTGTCATATGTCAAACAGTGTCACATGCTAAACAGTGTTATATGCCAAACTGTGTTATATACCAAACTGTTGTATAAGTCAAACCATGTCATATGCCAAACTGTTGTATAAGTCAAACCATGTCATATGCCAAACAGTATCCCATGTCAAACAGTGCTATATGCCAAACTGTGGTTCAAGTCAAACAGTGTCCCATGTCAAACAGTGCTATATGCCAAACTGTGGTTCAAGTCAAACAGTGTCCCAAGTCAAACAGTGCTATATGCCAAACTGTGGTTCAAATCAAACAGTGTCCCAAGTCAAACAGTGTCACGTGTCAAACAGTGTCCCATGTCAAACAGTGTTGCATGTCATTGTCCCATGTCAAACAGTATCATTTGTCACTGTCCCATGTCAAACAGTGTCACATGTCAAACAGTATCATTTCAGTGACCTATGTCAAACAGTATCATTTTTCACTGTCCCATGTCAAACAGTATCATGTCAGTGACCCATGTCAAACAGTGTCCTATGTCAAACAGTATCATGTCAGTGTCCCATGTAAAACAGTATCATATGTCAGTATCCCATGTCAAACAGTATCATGTCTGTGTCCAATGTCAAACAGTATCATGTCTGTGACCTATGTCAAACAGTATCATGTCTGTGTCCCATGTCAAACAGTATCATGTCTGTGACCCATGTCAAACAGTATCATGTCTGTGTCCCATGTCAAACAGTATCATGTCTGTGACCTATGTCAAACAGTATCATGTCTGTGTCCCATGTCAAACAGTATCATGTCTGCGACCTATGTCAAACAGTATCATGTCAGTGTCCCATGTAAAACAGTATCATGTCTGTGACCCATGTCAAACAGTATCATGTCTGTGTCCCATGTCAAACAGTATCATGTCTGTGACCTATGTCAAACAGTATCATGTCAGTATCCCATGTCAAACAGTATCATGTCTTTGTCCTATGTCAAACAATATCATTTGTCACTGTCCCATGTCAAACGGTATCATGTCTGTGTCCCATGTCAAACAGTATCATGTCTGTGACCTGTGTCAAACAGTATCATGTCTGTGTCCAATGTCAAACAGTATCATGTCTGTGTCCCATGTCAAACAGTATCATGTCTGTGACCTATGTCAAACGGTATCATGTCTGTGTCCCATGTCAAACAGTATCATGTCTGTGTCCCATGTCAAACAGTATCATGTCTGTGACCTATGTCAAACAGTATCATGTCTGTGTCCCATGTCAAACAGTATCATGTCTGTGACCCATGTCAAACAGTATCGTGTCTGTGTCCCATGTCAAACAGTATCGTGTCTGTGTCCCATGTCAAACAGTATCATGTCTGTGTCCCATGTCAAACAGTATCGTGTCTGTGTCCTATGTCAAACAGTATCATGTCTGTGTCCTATGTCAAACAGTATCATGTCTGTGTCCTATGTAAAACAGTATCATGTCTGTGTCCCATGTCAAACAGTATCATGTCTGTGTCCTATGTCAAACAGTATCATGCCTGTGTCCCATGTAAAACAGTATCGTGTCTGTGACCTATGTCAAACAGTATCATGTCTGTGTCCCATGTCAAACAGTATCATGTCACTGTCCCATGTCAAACAGTATCATGTCTGTGTCCCATGTCAAACAGTATCATGTCTGTGACCTATGTCAAACAGTATCATGTCTGTGTCCCATGTCAAACAGTATCATGTCTGTGTCCCATGTCAAACAGTATCATGTCTGTGTCCCATGTCAAACAGTATCATGTCTGTGTCCCATGTCAAACAGTATCATGTCTGTGTCCCATGTCAAACAGTATCATGTCTGTGTCCCATGTCAAACAGTATCATGTCTGTGTCCTATGTCAAACAGTATCATGTCTGTGTCCCATGTCAAACAGTATCATGTCTGTGTCCCATGTCAAACAGTATCATGTCTGTGTCCCATGTCAAACAGTATCATGTCTGTGTCCCATGTCAAACAGTATCATGTCAGTGTCCCATGTCAAACAGTATCATGTCTGTGACCTATGTCAAACAGTATCATGTCTGTGTCCCATGTAAAACAGTATCATGTCTGTGACCCATGTCAAACAGTATCATGTCTGTGTCCTATGTAAAACAGTATCATGTCTGTGACCCATGTCAAACAGTATCATGTCTGTGTCCCATGTCAAACAGTATAATGTCTGTGACCTATGTCAAACAGTATCATGTCTGTGACCTATGTCAAACAGTATCATGTCTGTGTCCCATGTCAAACAGTATCATGTCAGTGTCCCATGTCAGTGTCCCATGTCAAACAGTATCATGTCTGTGTCCCATGTCAAACCGTATCATGTCAGTGTCCCATGTCAAACAGTATCATGTCACTGTCCCATGTCAAACAGTATCATGTCTGTGTCCTATGTCAAACAGTATCATGTCTGTGTCCCATGTCAAACAGTATCATGTCTGTGACCTATGTCAAACAGTATCATGTCACTGTCCCATGTCAAACAGTATCATGTCTGTGTCCCATGTCAAACAGTATCATGTCTGTGACCTATGTCAAACAGTATCATGTCTGTGTCCCATGTCAAACAGTATCATGTCTGTGACCTATGTCAAAGAGTATCATGTCTGTGTCCCATGTCAAACAGTATCGTGTCTGTGTCCCATGTCAAACAGTATCATGTCTGTGTCCCATGTCAAACAGTATCGTGTCTGTGTCCCATGTCAAACAGTATCATGTCTGTGTCCTATGTCAAACAGTATCATGTCTGTGTCCCATGTCAAACAGTATCATGTCTGTGTCCTATGTCAAACAGTATCATGTCTGTGTCCCATGTAAAACAGTATCATGTCTGTGACCCATGTCAAACAGTATCATGTCTGTGTCCCATGTCAAACAGTATCATGTCTGTGTCCTATGTCAAACAGTATCATGTCTGTGTCCCATGTCAAACAGTATCATGTCTGTGACCTATGTCAAACAGTATCATGTCTGTGTCCCATGTCAAACAGTATCATGTCACTGTTCCATGTCAAACAGTATCATGTCTGTGTCCCATGTCAAACAGTATCATGTCTGTGTCCCATGTCAAACAGTATCATGTCTGTGACCTATGTCAAACAGTATCATGTCTGTGTCCCATGTCAAACAGTATCATGTCTGTGACCTATGTCAAACAGTATCATGTCTGTGTCCCATGTCAAACAGTATCATGTCTGTGACCTATGTCAAACAGTATCATGTCTGTGTCCCATGTCAAACAGTATCATGTCTGTGTCCCATGTCAAACAGTATCATGTCTGTGACCTGTGTCAAACAGTATCATGTCTGTGTCCCATGTCAAACAGTATCATGTCTGTGACCTATGTCAAACAGTACCATGTCAGTGTCCCATGTCAAACAGTATCATGTCACTGTTCCATGTCAAACAGTATCATGTCTGTGTCCCATGTCAAACAGTATCATGTCTGTGTCCCATGTCAAACAGTATCATGTCTGTGACCTATGTCAAACAGTATCATGTCTGTGTCCCATGTCAAACAGTATCATGTCTGTGACCTATGTCAAACAGTATCATGTCTGTGTCCCATGTCAAACAGTATCATGTCTGTGACCTATGTCAAACAGTATCATGTCTGTGTCCCATGTCAAACAGTATCATGTCTGTGTCCCATGTCAAACAGTATCATGTCTGTGACCTGTGTCAAACAGTATCATGTCTGTGTCCCATGTCAAACAGTATCATGTCTGTGACCTATGTCAAACAGTACCATGTCAGTGTCCGACGTTAAACAGTGGAATAAGTCAAACAATGTCACATGTTAAACAGTGTCACAATTCAAATAGAGGTACAAGTCAACCAGAGTCAGAAGTCAAACGGTCATATGTAAAACAGTATTTCACAGCATGTCAGCTAGATCATGTAAAGTGGGAGGAATACCCAAGTGATGCATGGCTGCAGATGTTTATCACAATGGGAAAACCAATGAGCATTGGTATAGTGAAGGCAGACCAACGACCATAACTGGGCAAAATTTGGGAATTTGTACTAATGGCTTGCATCAAGTAATCCTGGCATGGCTTAGCAAACTCAGGGAAATGAACTGCTGAGGGAATTAGGTTGCGTCAGACCATGCCCCCTTATTTTAGAGGCCAACATCCTGACCCTGAACGATATGGTGCACCCACACCTACCGTCGCCATGGTGAAGGTCAATGTCAACATACAGCACTCGGTCAAAGCGCTGTCTCAGTTTCAGGATTCCAAGGACGATGTCGTTGATGTAACAGAACCCCGAGGCGCTGTCTCTGTAGAAGACACATCAAGATAAAAATTCACTTGCTATCAGTAACTTCACACTGCAATCTTAATCTCTTTGTGCATACAGGCTTTGTCCTAACCTTCATCCCATCACGATAGGTCAACCTGTTTGTTGTTTCTGTAAATCTCTGTGCAAATGGACTCTCCACCATATAACTCTGTCCTGGCAAAAGCTACTTAGATACATGTAAAAATCTGATCATACATAGACTGAAGCTAACTGAAGCTTTATCAAAGTCAGAAGGAATGTGTGTATAGTCAGAAAGAAATGCTACCAATAACATTAGTGACTTGTAGTGTAACGATTGAGTATTATTGTAATTGTCAATTTTAAACAACATAACCACAGATCTGGGTAGTCTTGTGGGTACCCGGGTCCTACTCAGTACCCACCCGACCTGAGTACCCAAGTTTTCCCTATCACACCGCAAATGAAAAACGTAGCAAGTAGCAAAATGGGATCAACTGCACAATCAGTAATGATAGTTTCTCTTATTCTAAATAATGCAAGCCTAATATCCCATTTCATATTGTACACAAGGCTCACCTAAATTCAAAGACTTATAAGATTTGATGAAAACCAAACAGATTAATTAATTGTAGACAGGTCATTCTCAGTTACAGTCTCTCTTTTCATCAAACACAAGTACAGTACACTCAGTGTTGTTGCTTCAGATAAATGTGTCTTTAAGATTCCAGTATTGCTCAGGGCACTGACGGTTCTGTACGTGGGGCTGTCGGGTAGCCTAGTGGTTAAAGCGTTTGCTAGTCACGCCGAAGACCTGGGTTCGATTCCCGACATGGGTACAATGTGTGAAGCCCATTTCTGGTGTCCCCCGCCATGATATTGATAGAATATTGCTAAAAGCGGCGTAAAAACCATACTCACTCACTCAATCAATCTTCTGTACGCACCTCTTGGCATGATGCCATCCCCCACACCAGTTCATGGCAATGTCACAAGATCCATCAACCAACAGCTCCGCAGCACGGATCGTTGCCCCGGCAACCAGCACAGCATACTCATACACCCCGACATGGACAGGGCAATCATATGCTACAATGTACAATCATATCCTGAAATTATGACAAGATATAATAACACTGAAACACACAATCGTGGCGTATTCATTACATCGAAACGTACACATCAGTAGAATAAGTATGTAAATATTTCCCGTGACCCTGGACCCGTGAAGATCCGGGGTGGAATAGGTCTGCAGCAACCCATGCTTGCCGTAACAGGCGATAATGCTTGTCGTAGGAGGCGAGTTACGGGATCGGGTGGTCAGGCTCGCTGACTTGGTTGATGCAGCATGTCATCGATCCCAATTGCGTGGATCGATGCTCATGATATTAATCCCTGGATTGTCTGGTCCAGACTCGATTAGTTACAGACCACCGTCATATAGCTGGTATATTGCTGAGTGCAGCGTTAAACAACAAACCAACCAACCATGACACTCTATACTAAATAATCTAAGACTAAACAATTGATGAATATCTATATGTCAATTGCCTAAATCATGCTCACAGATAGTTAATACAACCAATTGCAGCGGTAGAAACTTAACATTTTTAGTCCACTAGTCATAAAATGATAACATATAGCAAAACCCTTAAAATGGCAAATTTCTACTAGTCCTTATGATACCATAACTGTTGGACAGTATGGCAAGGACTACAGGACTAGTGCCAATTTCTAATGCTGCATTGCAAATCTCTTTAAATAGCAATTTGAAACAGAGCAATGTATAAATAAATAATATCCTAACCTGCTTCCTCAGAGAGGGCCTAAATTTCAGGAGGCCCAGTTTTCTAAAGTGGCGTAATTTGCTGCAGTAATTATCATGGGTTCGAATACTGGTCAACCCTCATTTTGTTTCTAGGTTTGTCAGTGCCATACCCATGGTCTTGTTTCAACAAAGTGGTAAACGTCTAAGACAAGCATGGGTTTTCCTCCCACATCAAGCTGGCACTCCATGATATATCTGACTACTGTTCAATGCGACATTAAACCAAACTCACTTCTAAATATAAATTCAGTAGAGCAATATCAAACCCATACTTATTGATTTATGAATGATACTAAACATAATCTTGTCAAAATGATAAACAAACAACAAATTATGTGTTCCAGTGCAAGCAATCTTATTTCAAACCTACACTTATTAGTAGTTATTGTGTTATTATTCAAAACATTTTAACACAAATAGTTAAGATGCATTTACAAAAGAAGAGAGTGAATTTCTATTCACACAGTGCTATATAAAGTTAAGAAAAGATATTCCCACTGACTGAGGCCGAACTGTTCTGCCTCTTGGTCATATTTCTCTTCATCCTCTTGGTCACTGATCTTTCCCAGAAACTCTATATATTCGGATGAGTGGAACTGAAGCAGTTCCGATGCAGTTGCCTCCCTTGGTGGTATCGCTCTGAAGTAAAAAAGCATTGATTAGTGATTGTAAACGAATGATCTCTTGCTGACCATACAGTTGTTTGACTTGGCAAGGACTATATGTTTAAACAACTCACTTCATGTACTTGACAAGGCCATACGCTTCTATCAACCTGTGAACCATGCTTGCCTGAAAGGAAAATTGGAAACTGTCAAAGAATATTATAACTTAAGGCTTAAAAAAAATAAAAGAATTGGTTCTCAGGCAATGACTTTTAAGAATATAGTGCGGGCGGGCAGTGTTTTTTTAAAAGTTTTTTTGTTTGTTTGTTTTTTTCTTGGGGGTGGGGGTGGGGGGGTGTGGGGGCCACCATGACAATAACCAAGATGCGCAGTAAAGCAGTGCGCATGTAAAGGGAAGTAAGTAACTGTGTGCCATATTGGATCACATTGTTTTTAAGTGTTAGGATTTCTTTTTTTAAATGGAAATAAAAATGAAACGTGTGATGATGCAGGCGGTGCCTGAGAACCAAGACTATAATTTTTTTAGCCTAATACATGTCAGTCAGGGGTGGTAACAAACGTGCCTGGAGTTCCCTACCAAAGTTGTGCTTATAATGAGTCTGATACATGTATTACGTAATCTAACAGCTATTGCACTATACCATATCATGGAAACCTAAGTCTACAGTCTTCATGTTGTAGTTTCCTGATTAGTTTCTAAATATTGAAGGTATTGTTACGTGCATAAAATTAATATTGCATTTAATACTATATACATGTGCAAAATTAATTAAATCGAGAGGTCAAAATGAAGTCTGATTTACCCTCAGCTCCACTCTGGGCATCTTGTCACAGATGTTGACATAGGTTTCACTGTAAACATAGCCTACTCTGGACTGCACGCTTGACCGTGGAGTCGGTACAGTGCGGACTGGTACAGCACTCGCAATGCCATTACTGGCACAGTCTTTCTCTGGGATGGAGCTGTCAGGTTTTGGAACATCCTCATTCCTAGCTTGCAGTACCCTCTTCCTCTTGTGCAGGGGAGTCAGTGGTTGGCTGTGTTCATCAAAGTCCATGATGTCGTAAACATCGACATTGTTGGAAACAACCTGTGGCTTTGATTTGTCCTGGTCTGAGTACAGTTTATCACTGTCTGTTACTTCAAGTACGTTGGATGTCCGATTCACTAGGCTCCCACCTTCACAGCCATCCCTATTATTGTCATCTACCTGAACTCTTAGAGTACTGGCATGGTTTTGTTGCTCTTGGCACTTGCTATGAACAAAGTCAATTCTATTATATCTCATCGTTGGAAATTCAGGGTTGTTCTCATCATTACCTATATCGTTAACATCAAACGAAGACTTCAATGGATGTGATATTTCTGATTTTACATCATTTCCCCTGCCTTCAGTGGTGGCAGTAATCTCATAACCACTACCTTGACCCTGTCTCAATACATGTTTGTAAGATAATATACTACAGTTCCCTTTAACATCAGTCAAAGACGCTGGACTTGTTTGACTCGATATATCAGATACTATGTCACAGAGTCTGCGCTTCTTTAAAGGGTGTTCTGTTGCATCTGGATTTTCATTTACTGATGAATTTTGTTCTCTTGGGGCCGTGTCATGCTTATAGTTTCTGTGCAATTCAACAGAATTCTGAGAGTCATCATTATCAATGTCATAAATGTCTCTAATGTTACTTCCTTGTGCTGGCAAAAGGGATGCTACCTCATCAGCATTGAACACTGTCTTATCAATGTTTGGGAAATAATCATTTTTAGTCCTACATTCTTCTCTTTTTCCCTCTTCCTCTGGTGCAGTTCCATCAACCTTTTCGGCTACAATAAATGCATCAATTTCACATTTTGAATCTAGCCTTTGTGAGTTTGGGGTTTCAGCATCAGGTGTTATCTCTTTAGTTGATTGTTCCTGTTTCATGGTGGACAAATGATCACCACCATACTCTGCTGACATTTTTTGTAAATTTTCATAGCAGAAATCTGAAACATGCAAAAGTATAATGAAAACTGTTCATTTGTGATTTGTGAAATTGAAAGGCTACAGAATAGCAGAGAGGGCGCCACTGTCCCACCTATTCCAAAACTGCCTAAAGGAATTTGTATTTCCCGCCAGACAAATTCACATTCTCGTAATTCTGTTTACTGGCGACGTAAACGTCCCAAATGCAAACTTCAACCATCACACTACGCACTGGCTACTCTGATCGCGGCCAAACATCTACATTACTTTTGGTTAAGTCTTTGGACAGGACTGACCATTTAAGAAGCCCAATCGTGTTTGTTTTGTTTTCATCTGAGATATGGGTTATAACGAAACTAGACATTTAGAAAAGCCGAAATATGAATATCTCTATTATAACAGAATCAGCTAAATAATGTATGATTATTGTCACATATAAAGATCGTTAATTAAACGGTGTTTGTAATTTGTTTCTTTGTGTATTTCTAATTCAATATGGGTGTTTTGTTGAAACGGCAAATGCCTTGTTTTACATTCGTTAAAGATTCTTCTCAGTTTTTATATGCTACCTCCGACGCCGAAGAGTTACTTAGAACACATTCTACTTCCGGTAAAGAAGAAATATATTGACGATTAATTTGATCATTGTAAGATGAATTGCGACTTTTTGTAAACATTGCATGTGATAAGGAGATAGATAAGTACTTCTACTGTGCAGTTCATTTTGTATTTGCACCAAACAGGAATGATATTTCAGTCTAGTGTGATGTCCCCAGTTTGTCATTATTGAAAATAGAACCACTGGTTCCTCAGATGGTCCTTATTTCGATCATAATCTTCTGAAAACTTTTGAAGAAAGGAAAGATCCAGTGCGATTTTTGTCGAAACACACAAGTATAGAATACTTGCGTACTGGATATTATAAAATTAACGGGTGGTTATTGTCTTGTGCAATTTTCACCATACCATTTCCCCTTGCTTGACAACAGTAGCCTAAGGATCTATACCGAAACGTCGTCTTTACAGTAAATAACGAAGTTGTTATCCATAAATTGTGTCTACTTTAGACTGAAATTAGTTTTGAAAATTTGAACTGTAGTATGTCTTATGCTTATGCAGGGACCATATATGGTCTCTGTGCGTATGTCAGGTTTACTAACCGACAGATGTCTGTCCTATGTCACTGTCAATTTGTGTTTCCTGATTTTCAAATTAATCATTCAGTTGGAGACACCCAACAAATGTATTGCAGAATTGTATAATTGCAAGTGTGAAATCTGATCTGTATCCATTGTATCAGTGAGTTCTTTACCATGTTTACAGCGGCATCACTGTTTATACTTATCAGCTGCACCACCTTTTAAAATTGTTGTGAGATGAGTCAGCTGTTTCAATCTGGTTTCTGTTAAATTAGTAGACTAGATAGTATTTTTGGTTAGTGTGAGTTTGAGTCCATTCTGTAATCACTGGAAACAGAATTGATGCCTAATATTATATTTTAATATTATATTCTGTTGTCTAGAGTGCATACATTGTCAATACGTCACAGGTTTTGTATACCGGTATACACCATTTTCCTTCACAAGTGAATACATACAGGCCAATTTGCAGTATAGTTGCTAATTGTAACCAACAAATCTAGCCACCGCTTGGTTCTAACAAAAGGGAAACCAGCTATCAAGTGCTTAAACCAATTAGCACTCCGATTACCAATTAGCACTCTGATTACATCTCACAATTGTCTGGTCCAGATAGCATGGATAGACCGCCGTCATATAGCTGGAATATTGTCGAGTGCGGCGTTAACCAACAACCAACCAACAACAACATCTCACAAACTGCAATATCTCCTGTGCAACATGTGCAATAGCCTTGAGGCATTCGGTTCTATTACTCTAATAGTGCTTCAGTGTCACTGATTGTGAGGCAGTGGTAGGGTTGGCACAAAGTTCATGAGCAGAGTGAGGCTCATTTGAGGTCCATAGTCATATCTGGCATCATTTTCATTACCTGACTAAAACAGACACTTGTCACTGGCTCACTGTTAAACTGTATATTCACATGTGATGGAGGAAAGTTAGTTAGGGCTGGCTTGAAAAGATTGATAATCAGAATTATTGTCAATGGGAAGAAATGTCAGCAATGTGAAATTGTGTCATCGATAATAACTTTCATAAACTATTGTGATGAAATAAAGTTTAACTTTACCGAAACAGACTTTTTATTGTCAATCATGTCAATTTCCGAAGAGGGAAAGCAACTCTTTTTGTTATATCTTACATGTCCGCAAAGTAATCTGTGCATAAATGTGCCACCACTCACCAGTGGCTTGAAATATGTTGATTTCTTTCATTTTTTTTGCATATATGCTCAATATTATTTCTGCGATATTTATCAATATTAAGTTAACGATTATCAATCTCTGTGATGTATATCGTTAGCCAGCCCTCAAAGTAGTGCATACAAATGCTTAAAGTATTGAAGATGGAGTGCACACTAACATTCTCCATTTCATGTTGTGTTCGACCTGGGTTTGAACCTATTTGATATTATTTCAGATGTGACAACTACAATCAAGCTACTAAAGACAGGAAACTTATACACAAGTTACAGCAGCTTCAACATCACACAGTATCTTAAGATGATATTGAGGTTCCTCTGATGTAATCATTAAGGTGAATCAGAGGTCACGACAATAGCCATGTCTTCTTCAACCTCTCCAAAGTCCTCCAGAAAGAGGATTAAAAAACGACCTCCTGTAAAATTAACTGTGAAGATCCCCAGTCCTGAGAAAAAGAGAAAGAAAATGAAAAGTGAATCTCTGGATTTTGATGATCATGATTACACATGTACGGTGTGTGACTTTTGTTCCAAGTCATTTGGAGATGGGGCCAAGTTGTTGAGTCATATGAGGAAGAGTCACCGCCAGGGATCACACATCTGTATGTGTCATGGCAAGCTGTTCAAGACTCGCAGAAGCATGCAAAGCCACGAAGAGAAGATGCAGGTGAAATATTTTTTACATTAGTTTTGAAACATTCTGTGACATGCTTTTTTCAATGTTAAAACTTAATAAATGAATGAAGTCCATGCCATAGCCCTATGGTTCAAAATGAAAGTTTTTGTTTTCAAACTGTTGCCAAGAAAAGTAGGAGGCCAAGACACAGCTTTCCTACAGACTTTTGGTATAATTCGCATCTTCATCATGTTGAGCCAATCTTAGATATCTGGCTTACTAATTATTTAACAAGATTAAGATTAGTGGACAAGTCTTTGTTGCGGTGTAACCCACATTGTGTGTTTTCAGGACGGTACAATGGGTCAGAGAAAGAACTATCGGAAATACACACAAGAAGCCCTGCTCAATGCCTACAATGCTGTGAAAGAAGGGAAAATGTCTACAAGAAAAGCAGCAAAGAAGTTCAGCATCCCTTTCACCACCCTCCTTGACAGAGTTGCCGGTCGGTTTGAAGTCAACACATATATGGCTACCTCAGGGCCAAGGCCTCTCATAAGCCGGGATGACGAACAGAAGCTGTGTCTTCATGTGCAGTTCATGGCTGCAATCGGCTACACATACCTCCGAACCACTGTCACACAGCTAGCAACAGAACTTGCAACCTTCAAATGTGTCCTTGATGAAGGCAAGTCTTTGTCGGACAACTGGTACAGAAAGTTTGTCAATCGATGGCCTGAACTGTCCAAGAAGCCCAAAGGAGCCAGTGCTGTGTCTCCAGCAAGCACAGAAGTTGTGAAGAAGTATTACCAAGAGTATGTTCAAACACTGACCACACATGGTATTGAAGGTAAACCTGAGAACATCTATTGTTTAACTGTGTACGAACTGAACATCCAGAAGTATGACCAGAATCAAGGAAAGAAGAAGTGTTCTGGCAATAAAGTTTCTGATATGGTGTCCATCATCTTGTGTAGTAATGCTGCTGGGTCGTCAATTGCCCCTTTCTTTGTATTCAGTGGTGGTGCTTACAGTGACAAGCTCATGGAGGGATCTCTGCCAAACTCACAAGCCCGCATGTCACCTTCTGGGGTGATGGATAGCTCAATGTTCAAGGACTACTTCAAGAACCATCTTCTGAAGCTGCTGAAGGCAGACATGGATGTGAAGGAAGGGCCTGTGTTGGTGACATACAACGGCCACCTGATACACTTTGAAATAGAGCGTATTGAATGGGCAAGGAAGCATGGAGTCTTACTGTTTGCACTGCCACCAGTCACAGACCATCTCAAGAGCTCACTGGATTCAGAAATGAAGGATATGTTCCACCAGCTGTTCAAGCAAGAGGCCAAGAAGTACCAGAAGAAACATTTTGGAGATCCACTTACAAAGTATAATGTCTGGAGCGTTGTCAGGAAGGTGTTTCCCCAAGTCTTCACAAAAAGGATCCTGATCCGGTTCTTCAAGAACGCTGGCATCTATCCTGTTGTTCCTGAACTTGTGGACCCGGAAGTGACCTATGCAGATGTCGAAGATCTGGACGAGTCTGTGTATGATGATCTGGAGAGCACTGAAGCCTTCCTTCAAGTTCGGCTACCATTTCCCAATGTAGCAAACAGAGTTCTCTTGAGGAGAAATGGGTTGCCACTTCAGACCTCAAACAAGATGCTTGAGCGGTTTGGTCAGCCTTCAAAGAATAATGAGAAGGCCCCTTTAAAGTTGGCCACCACGGAACATTCTTATGTACATGGAGTGGTGTTGAGCCAGGCAGAGAACGAGACTGATGATACCGTGTCAGTGAAGCCAATCATTGATGTGCCTCATTCTAGTGGGCCCCTCTTTGCACCTGATCCAGCCACAAAAGGGGTTAAAATAGAAGACACAGATACTGTGGAACATGTGATCAGGGTGGTCACCACCGCCAGTCACGTGGGTGTGGAGGACCCTGTCCCTGTTATAGAGACACAGGTCGTGTCGTCAGTGGTGGAGGTGGGAACCACTGAACTTATCCCTGTTATCGACCTTGCAGGAGGCGCTGACGTAGGTGAAAGTCAAGTGCAAGAGTTCACAGTGAGGACCTCGAGTCAAGAACCTGGGTCAGAAACGGATCCTGATCAACCAGCAAGCTTACCTCGCTATGCTTATGTTGTAGATCCGGCCACAAAGATCAAATACAAAATAATGTTTACTGAATAGCTGAACAGCATCATTAACTCTTGGGTGAAACTCATTTAAATCCTGTTTATCCCTACAGCTGATTCTGTGAAAAATGTGAGTTGGATGATTATCCTTATATTTTTGGTATGACTGGATTGATCTGTTCTCATGAAAAGTGACACCTTTATCCCAAAAGTAAACTCACTGTAACCCTTAAAACATCACAACATGTGAGCCGTGTACTTTTGTGTGTGCAGGAGGTTCCACTGGTCTGTAAAGGCTAGATGTATGTGGACTGGGATGGACATTCAGCTCGCCGTGTCCCTTGCACTCTTATCATCAGCTTGCATCAAATTCACTTGTATTAAGATAAATAACATAACATAATCTTGGGTTGGTAGTTGTCTTTTCTCTTGTTTTATTTCAGTACACATGACCTTTCGTTATGTATTCAGTGGTGTATTAGAGTGGAGAAATGTGAACTTCACGTTCACACACTTCCAGTGGAGGGACTGCTCAAAGATTGCAACCAACTCAGTCATAATGTAGAGATTGTTTGTCAAAGTTAGACTTAATCTTAGCTCTTACCAATTGGGGATGGGGGAGTCATGGGTGTCCCAGTAAACTAAAATGTCTCAGGTGATGCAATTCGCCATACAGAGTTGTTTCCCTTTGGTGAGCCAGAATCTGATTTTGTCAGGGTGAATCCCAGATTGCGATACTGATTGGCCCCAATTATGAGTCTTGGTTTGTCAGCACCATAGACATGATAGAGTAGGGATCTTTACATGCTATCTACCTAGGCAATGGAACCAAGGTCTCCAGTCTCACGCGTTTGATCCCTGGCTGCGTCATACCAAAAGGCGTTAAAAGATGGTATTTGTTGTTACCCTGCATGGTGCTTGGCATTAAGGGCCTAAAACATGGACTGGCCAGCTTGGTGCCTAAGTTGGGTAGTCATGTTAAACTGTGGCATGGTATCTCAGTAGTCTATCCTATAAAATCGGCATTAGTCCAGACTAGTACAAGCAGCCACACAAACATGCATGCACATTGCTATATAAGTGCAATAATCTTTGAGGCAACGTTAAATCAGAACAGGAAATAGTCACTGGGGGCTAAGTCTGGGCTGTACTGAAGGATTGAAGTTGTATTTGTTGACGTTTATCAGCTGATGAAGACAGTGCCTCACGTGAGCAAATTCCATGATGACTATTTCCTGTGGAAGACGCTTCCAGGATGACGAGGACATAAAGGCTGCCACAGAGGCGTGGTAAGAGGGCCAATCTGCGGATTTCTATAAAAGTGGTATTAAAAGCTTGAAGGGCAAATGGAATAAGTGTATTGAGGTGAATGGAGATTATATTGAAAGATAAAAGTGCAAAAGATATTCTGCTACGTGGTCTCATATTGAAGTTGCAAAACTTATTGAACGCCCCTCGTACCACCAGCACAGGTTGCTGGGGATGAATTCTAACACAGAATAAGCAGCAATCCAGTGATCACATAAGAGAATTGGGCCAACTCTTCAGCACCTGTTGATACCATGTAGTAAGATGTCCATCTCCAAGAGTCAGCATCACTTTTATCAGTGTCTGGATGGACTGTCACACCATCTAAAACTGGTAAAAAGCGACTATCCTTGTCGTAAGAGGCGACTTACGGGATCGGGTGGTTAGACTAACTGACTTGGTTGATGCATATCATCATCTCCTAATGGCGTGGATGGATGCTCATGTCAATCACTGGATTGTCTGGTCGATTATTTACCGACAGCCGTCATACAGCTGGAATATTGCTGAGTGCGGTGTTTAAACAACCAACCAACAAACCTTGATTTATCCCCTTAATGCTGAGCCACAGGCAGAGAAACAAGAAACTCATAAACCATTCAGTATTTCTTCTTGAAACTTTGAATACACATCAGGCATGCACAGTGCCTTTTGCTGTTCAGGAATTGTTTAAAATTTTATGATTTGCGTTGCCAATGCAGCAATTTGTACATAGGTTCAAATGAGGGTAGGGTCCATTTCTAAAGCATAACTCGTCAATGGCTAAATATTACCTTGTAAAACTTTGTATCAGGCAAGTGCTGAACTGGTGAATTTTGCCATTCAGGAGTTTGACAAATTTTTCTTTTTATTGCATTTCCAAGGCAACAAGTTGGAATTTGTTCAGAGTACAACTAGAATATGTTCAGTGTGTCTTGATGAAACCTTGTATTCACATCACACCTCACACACCATATAACGTGCGTATTCACAGCAACCTGTATTTGTTAACAGGCCAAGACCGTATGTTTGTTTGTTGTTTAACTCCACAACTCCCATATGATGGCAGCCTTTAAGTAATCAAGTCTGGACCAGATAATTCTGTGATTCTTATTTATGATCAATGATCCATGCCATCGGGGTGCAACGACATGCTATCAACCAGTGGCTGAGCCTCTTGCTACCTCTTAGTGAAGACCAGTTCTAATTTGGTGTGGCTGGTGCAGAACATTCATGATGCACAAAAACAACAATACAGTCTCTATCATCTTTTGGTTTTATTCATAGGACTGAGCAAAATAATGACCCACATAAAGTGAACATATTGTATGTAGGTATAACAATTTCCTTTTAGGTGGACTTTCTTAAAGTAATCTTCCCCATACAAAGAATACGTTTTCAAGAGGCAAATCTATGAAAATCTTGAAAAACTGAAATTTAATCCTCATTATGCTTGCAATCAAGCCTCCCTACCACCCCCCTTTCACTCACTCACACATAACACAGGGCATACATTCTTTAAAATTATTCAATATTTACATCAATTTGTAAACACATTCTAAAAAACATTGAATGTACAATCAAGGTTATTAAATATAGTGCACAAATACCCTGAAGCACTGAATTATCTTTTAAAATTGACAATGTATTGAAACACATTTCATCGAACTAATAAAAATTTGCCTGCAAGATACAATTCAAAGACTTCACAAAATGAAATACCAATCTGATACATCAATATCCTTTGTGACAATTCAATTGTAGTCTATATCTTTCATATCAAATGTGCCAAAAAGTGCTTGGTCACAAGCTAGAATAAATATTGTTTTGAAATAAACACATCTCAGTAACTCCTCCGACTAACAATGTCGACAACTTTTCTGATAACCTTTATCCCTCTATTATTTGTAATACACAGCATGCTAAACAATTTCACATTGATCAAGGTGTATAAATTATTTGCATTTAAAAATAATGTTCCAATGGATTACATCCTTTTCACTGATAGCGATATCCCAAATATACCTTGTAACCTCAGATTATCATACATCGATTGCTTGATGTTTCTATGTAAATTGTCTCACACAAACACAACATACAGCCAAGGTCATTTGCTCGAAACCTAAAATGGCAATTAATCTCAGAATCCAAAGTCAAATACCTTGGCTACCCAGTAAACATCACAGGGCCTAAGAATCACACACACACCAAGAGCAGCAGTCCTTCGAATTTGAACTTCGCTTCAAACAAATTCTGCTATGTTCAAACACTTTCCTTCGCAGTTCATTTGATATTGACTGAAAAATGAAAGTAATATGACTCCCTTTATCCAAGACGTGTATTGTAACGTGTAATTCACTCTTAATCTCTCTCAAACAGCATTGTCTCTGTACAAGGATCACACCTCTCAACAAGCAGATTGTATCGAGATCATTTTTACACTCAAGCACACAACTGAGAGCATTTTCCCACTCCCATGTACACTTTCTCCACAAACACACTTTATTGAGAGTATTTCCATTCACCCAACACAAAGTATTCTGAATCAACTGGCATAAAGCATCTATCACTCATTGTGTGCCAGAGCAATAGCTCCAAATTGCTTGTGTTTCATTGTGATGGCGCCAGCCCCAAAACAGCATAGAAGAGAAACCACAACCAGTCAACGACCATTCTGAAATAATGTCCCCCATGTTTGTCAAAAGCAAAAACATTATTCCAGATCTGAAATGGTTCCTTTCTCATGAAGAAGTGATACATACTGACACACACGAACAGGAAGGGCATTCAGTCGTGTCGCGGAAGCTGCTCCACTCTACATTCCCATCAGTTGCACACCCTGCCTGCTAGATACCAAACCACAAAGAAACATTGTCATAGGATCAACAGCAGCATTATTTTCTCGTTGCAGATTACACCTTCATGCTGTACCTTGACACACAGTCCCTTCAACAACAGTCCAAGGTGTACACAGTTGATTTGCAGCCATCCTTTGAGACTTAAAATGTTTAGAGAAAGTTTGCTATTGTTACAGTGGAAGACGAGAACAATGGATTGGCACATTGTGCCTATTACTTTCCAAATTGAACCCTGGTATTCAGTTATTTTCACATGATACCCACCACCTGAAGATTGAAGGAAATCCTGCCCAACAAGTGCAAGGGCAGCAAAATTCAAGCCACTACATAAGGCAACTTCAGTTCTACTGTACTTGAGTATATACAGATCAGGTCAGTGCTAGGTTTGGTGGTGAACCAGGTTTAGAAAACAAATGTAATCAAGTGACCACACAAGTCTCCATGGTAATGTGTAGGCAAACAGGGCAGTGGGGTCAGTGGGCAGTCAGCTGTACAAGGGTGGAACTGAAAGGTCACAATATCCATCACCATATCTGATTCACAATACAGTATGTATTGCTATACAACATAGACGTTTGGTGTGACAGAGTATGTTTTCTGCTGCATCAGCTATTTTGTGGATACCTTCATTAGGATTCATATTTCCTACTTTTGTACACAGATCTGACAGGTTTTGTTCTAGCAGGGGTATGACGGTAACTTGTGTTGTTTACTTACTTGAGTATTATTTATTACCTGTACAGAAAGATTTGCAACATGTACAGTAACAACATATTCCAGAAGCCAGAAGTACACAGGTTCGGCACACATGGACAACATGCCTGACGTAAAGATCATTTGCTTCTGATTATTAGAAAATCCAACAGAAGAATTACATAATACCATATTCCCCGTAATCACCCTGGGCACTTAGAAAATTGACAAACGGTGGTGCTCATCAAAACCATACAGAAGTAAAAATTGTTTTCAGAGATTGCATGGTAGTGAGAAAACCTAGTTCAAACGTTCATGAAACTATAATACGTCGGTAATATACAAGGCAATTATACCCCCCCTCTGAACTGCTGTTTTCTGTAACCATATCTGTAATATACACAATATGGACTGTCATGTAAATATGTTTTGTAAGGGGTACTCATAAAGATCCATTACAGATTGGACCAGAAGTTATTCAGGGGGGGCTGAAAGGAGCTTAACACGGCAGATATGGTTTGTGACACAAACTTTGTGTCCTATTTCATCCCAAATGGTAGCGAAGTCATCTTGACTACAGAATCCTATGCATGACATCCTGTGACAGTGAACTTGATTTCTCTTATATAGAACATGCAATCAATCTTGCTCATGGCTCATGCAGAATTGTGGTCTTTTAAAACTGGCTTTCCAAAGAAAAAGAGATCAGTTGCATTTTATAAAGACAGGGAGAGTTCTTGATGGAATACATGATGCCGTATGTGCAGGTTGATGCTGACAAACACATTGTCCAGGATGTTATTTCCCATACTTTTGAAAATTTCAGTAAACCAAGATTTATTCCTGTTACAAATGTTACTTTCAACCATTTCAATTGCTTTCAAAATAGACACTCTTCAAGTTTCACAAACAACTTAATCTTCTGTTTAATCAATGAACCATCAATTATGTCATAAGCTCATTGATTTGCATAAGTGATATGAACTCTCCCTGACCAGTGTGTCTTTCGAAGTCAACATCCCACATTATGATACACTGGACAAGACAAGTACACACACATACACAGAGTACACACACGCACACACATACAGCATAATACCAAGTAAATGCAGACTGGACATTCATGAAGAATGACAATATCATGTAAGCTTTGAAAAAGAAACCAAGGCAAAATGAATACATTCGAGACAAAGTTTATATGCAAAAGCATTAAAATTCTCAATGTCAGAGCTGTAACATCTTATCATCAGTGTGGGCTCCCATGCTGCCACTGAGTTGATGGCTGATAAAAGTTATATAATTGAATGATACCACTTGATCCTTCACCACCATCCACAAAATGAAAACTTGACCTCTCATCTTGTCACACAGGATGCAAGTACTTCTGATGTTCTATACTTGTAGAGGCTCAACCTGAACTGGGCTTTGTTCCATGAAGTGAACTTAGCACTATGGCAGTCCAAACTCTATGCCTAACCATGAAAGTGATGATAGTCGTAGCCTTATAATCACTCAAGAACAGTGCCACGAAGGGAAAGACTTGGAACTGTCTGGATAGGAGAAACTGTTCACAAATAGCTGATCGACACTGGATTGTTTCAAGTCTGCAATATCATATGTACACAATATCTATGTTGTTTAACAATGAACTGAAATTGTGAAGCTCTTAACCATGACCAGAGTAGAACTAAGTCCTTTCATTACCCTGTGCAACCAAACAGGCTGAGGTGTCTTATAATGGATAGCCTACACCCAAGCTTTGCATGGGGGTGAGAAGAACAATATTGACCAAGGGTAATAATCACTAACAAAAGGGTGACAAAGGTGTTTTAGATGGTTGAAATTAAGCATAAAAACCAAGGAGTCTTTGTCATAACCCTAATGTTAAAAGCCATACACCAAGGGGTCCGCACATTCCAGTACTACAAATGTACAAATCTCGAGGACCCCCTGGATTGGGAACACCGGTGTTTCAGCCTCACCTGTCTATGGCTGTGTTACCTAAAAGACTACGTCAGGGGACTGCAGTTTCCTATTGAGGTATCTTAATTAGTTCACCTTGTGCATATTGGGACAAATGCTGTAAAACTGTATATGTCAAAGTTGCAACTATTCAAAATCAAATTTGGCAAACGTAGATGCATAGTGAAACATTGTATGAACCGGTCATGCAAGTGTTTCTGCAAGATGACACACTAAATATCCAGACAACAAGTACATCACCACATTGACTAGGAGTATTCTTGCCCTATTTCAATTTGAAAATTTGAATTCATTTTTCATAACTCCAATAACATTTCTTGTACAGACTCACACCCCTTACAAAGGAGCAACCATTAGAATGTCATGCACAAATGAACACAGTTGAAAAGCAAAGCTTGAATTGTTTTTCAAGGTGGCATTAAAATCACATTATTTGAATATTTTAACCTCTCTGAGATATGGTTTAACATAGACCCCAAGGACATAGAATTGATAAACCATGGACATATCTTTGATACAACATGGACATATCTTTGAAAAACCATGGACATATCATTGATACAAAAAAGACATATCTTTGATACACCATGGACATATCTCTGATATACCATAGACATATCTTTGATAAACCATGGACATATCTTTGAAAAACCATGGACATATCATTGATACAACAAAGACATATCTTTGATATACAATGGACATATCTTTGATACACCATGGACATATCATTGATATACCATGGACATATCTTTGATACACCATGAAAATATCTTTGATACATCATGAAAATATCTTTGATGCACCACACATATCTTTGATTCATCACAGACATATCTTTGACACACCATGGGCATATCTCTGATACACCATGAACATGTTTAACACAACAAAGACATATCCTTGACGTACACAGAAATATATTTGATACTCCATGGACATATCCTTGATAGGCCACACAGGCTTATCTTTGATAACCACATATCTTTGATAGACCAGTCACAAATCTTTAATGTACCACAGACATATCTTTGATTCGGCAATGTCATACTGTAAATGGGTATGATAAAGGAAATGTGGTAACTACAAAATAATTGCTACAAAAATATTATTCATTTTCATCTTCTGAGGGTTCACTGTTTGCTCCATCAGTCTGTGTGCCGGCCGTGCGGCGTATCCCACGGGTGAGAGTCTGAGTGGCAATGCTGCTGGTGCGAGACTGTGGAAGACCCAACATAGACATGAGATTCATTCGTATTGATGTCCCCTCACGACCTGATCCACTGTTGTTATTGTCAGAGTTTTCTGGAAATTCCTCAGAGGCTCGAAGTGTTGCCTTTTTCACTCTGAAAAGAAACATAGTGATTCTGTTCTTTTAAATGTGCATCCCATTGATAGAATCTTGTTAGTATAGACTGATAATGAGAGGGTCTTTTTTAACAGATTAGAGCCAAATGGGACAAGGCTGGGATTCCCTTCTATAATAAGCAAGCAGGCCTCAAAGTGTTAGCTGAAAGTTACACATGTATCAATAACAAGCTTGTTTCCTGAGAGGAATTTTCCTCATGTCTAGATAACAACTCTTTGAGTGAGTCTGACCACCCAATCCTGTTAGTCAGGCATGAGTTACTTTATAGCCGTGCAGTCTCATCTACGCATACAATGATTCTGAGGTAGCCGACCTCTAGCTTGACAGCCTACACTTACCCGTGTCTACAGATATGCAGGTCTCCCCTGTTGGTGCCATACACCAAGCCTTCCCCTACCCCACGTAGCCATCGGGCCGAGTTCACGCTCACATGTGTACGGATGTCCATGTCACATGGGTGAAATACGTCACTGACATGCTGAAATATTTAGAAAGAAAAAACTGTCAACGCCAGAGAATAACCAGTTTCAATTATCTGACAAAACAGCCTCCATTGGAAATAAAAGGCAAAATAACAGTGAATATTATACTAAAGAATCCTTGAAAATCAGTGATTATACCAAGTGGTCATGTCATTGACATACACAGTACATTACCGTACATATGACTGCAGATAAGCCATAAAGATCGTGGAGTTTATGAAGAACGATAAACTTTGAACATTCAATTGAAAACTTATGATCGGAAATAGAAACATGCATAAATTTTTTTGATAATGACAACATTAGCACATAATAATAACTTTATTGATCATTTATAACAATAATGGCTGTAGTTGTGGCAACTTCCAAACTTTCGGGAATTTGTAATATATCGGACCGTCATTCAGGCGATGTTTCTGACAGATCACGATCTGAAAAATACTATCATGAAAGTGTATCCCGTGGATAAGCCGACCCCTTTGTACAGAATCTTTTTTTCTGATCCTCAAAATTCGGCTTATCTGCGGTACATCTCTGACATTGTGAAATATTGGGCAGTATAACCACAATAAAAGGATAATTGGTGCAATTCACTGAGAGTTATAATTTCTGCTTCATGCTGACTGGCTTATTCATGCCGATTGCTTGAAAGGCAGCCCATAGCAACATGAAGTTATATCAAAACATTATTGCAAAGGATTAAAGATGATGTCCTTCACTCTTATGAATAGACTGACTGACCAGATGTCTTCACTAATCGTGAAACCCACATTTTTCGTCATTTCTCAGAACAAAAGAGCTTGAGTAATATTCATAAAGCATAATCTACTCCCAACTTAGAACTATTGATAATCTGTCCCTCGTAAAATAATACAGACAGTCACTCAGTAAGGCTTAGGACAAACGCAAGTAATTCACTCAAGACAAATAATCTGTAATTCCTCCTGGCTAGTAGGTTATCCCTGACAGGCTGACACATACAGTATGATAAATGTACACTATGATATGTAACTAACATGATGAAATAACCAGGATTACATGCTGAAAAACACTGCCTGACAAGAAAACAGCGTTAGCTGCGTTATCACTATCCCCCTCCATGGGGCAAATAGAACTTTGTTGGTTCACATAGTAGTTAATATAAACTATAAAAAAAATCATATAAAGCCTTAAAAAGAGGTAGCCACTTAGGCTGCTCTATGTCATCAGAAAAATGTATTAAATGTAAAATTAATACACACTAAAGACCCCTTCTTTGGAAAAAATAACTCAGTCTTGATAAGTATCTCTTAGATAAGATGCAAAAACTTTCATTCAAGTAACTTCAGTAGTCTGTGAAAACTTGTCCCCATTGCACACAGTATGTACTAAGTTGAACAGCACAGAGAAAGGACCCTAACTCACTTAAAAAATAAATGAGGGGACAAATTTTCGAACTCAGTCTTGACAAGTATCTCTTAGATAAACTTGCAAAGTTCATTTATGTAATGTCAGTAGTTGCTGAGGAAACCTGTCCACATTTTCACACAGTATGCACTAAGTTGAAAAGCATGAAGCAGGGCCATAACTCTGTAAAAAATGAATGTATGACACCAATTTTCAAACTCATTCAGATTGAGACCAGTAACATGAGTGTGTAAAATTTAATTTCTCTAACTTGAATAGTTTTTGACAAAATTTGTCCCCTTTGAGAAGCAGACAAACGGACTCCATTCCTATATAATGTCACTGACAAACTATACCGCATCACATGTCTGTATCAACCCTTCCATGTACTGTACATCAGTAGCACTCTTACCCTCATTGAGTTCTCCCCGGCACTCTTCTTATCAAGTTTATACACCTGGGCAACCAGCTGAAACAGACCATAACACTGTAGTTAGACAAAACAACAGGAGCTCAATGCATATAACATACCTACATGTTACTTTAGCATTAATTAAGGCATACTATAGAATGCTCGATTTATATCATAAGTATCATATTTCCATTCAAGAGTTAAAGTGATATCTTGCAATTGCACCCTTCAATACAGGCGCAAACTCAGTTGTAGCTCGCAGTAACCATGGTAACACATGGCTCCCAAAATTATGTACATTGTAAATAAACTCATTACACTGAAACAATGTTTTTCCCCATCGAAAAAAACATCAGCTGAACACTGCGAGCACCTAACACAGGAAATATCAGTAAACAAACCCGAACTGAAGTGAGTGAGTATGGTTTTACACCAGCTTTAAGCAATATTCAAGCAATATTCACAGCGAGGGACATCAGAAATGGGCTTCACACATTGTAACCCATGTCAGGAATCGAACCATTGTTGCAGTAATAGCATATCAACATAATTATGCTAAACGATACGTAAATCACACCGCTTGCATAAGCCCTATCTGTTCTTATTTCAGAATAAGTGTGTTTGTTTACAAACAAGTGAAAAGTCCAGTCACGTGAGAAAGCTATACCTATACCTGTTGTCACTGGAGCAAAAATGGAATAAGGTGAGGAGAGCAGAGTAAGCTCAGGGCTTATCAGCTATTGTTTTACAAACAAAGCTTCACAACGGTCAACGTCCTGGCCCTTTAATCTCTGCATATAAAACAATGCCTTGGAGAGAAGAAATAGTGATGTTTTATCTCAATCATCAATTTCTTTCATTGACATAGTGTGTCATAACTACATTTGCTGAAGGGATACAACATTGCCTTGTACTGCACATAACACTTTATAAATCTTTGTTGCACTATGAATCATAAACAACTACAATACACTAATCTTATTTCAAACTCTGATATGCAACATGCAGCATAAATCTTGTTAGGTAGTCTGAGCATGTACTGTTGTGTTGGTCATGTATCCCCTAAATCTCCACCTCGGTCAAACCGCTGATCAACCATAATGCTCATCAATTATTTGGACCCCAAAGGTGGCATAGTAGCAATGGATCACTGTATTGACCAATTCTTCATGATGGTCATTTCAATTCCACCCAAACCATGGTTTGGATTACTTCTGGTGAGTTGCTGTGCCCTACCTGGTTAGATGTGAACACCCAGGAAAGTCTCTTGGCAGCGAGTCCCACCATCACACACTGGTTCCGTGGAGACATGCTCACAGATATAGCATTGGGCCCTGGAACCATTAAAAACATGTCACCAATTGCATCACATCTTTATGGTTTGGGATATTTGCAGGAAGAGTCTGCAAGGGAATGGTGAACTTCAAGTGTTTTCAAACACATTTGTAAGTTTGGATTGTATTCAGAATTAGGTAGCTTACAAATAAAAACAGCTGTATCATAGATTAAGTAAGTAAGCAAAAAACATTCATGAAACATTAACAGTAAAGCAGGTAACAGCTGATGATTGGACTTTCAAAGTGCAGTCTAGATCCATTGTGACTACAGGATCCCCATCCATAGATAGAGGACCAGGGCCAGCCCTTTGTCCTTCTGACAGTACAGTTTTATCCCAATAAAGTACAGTCTATCTTAGAGCACTGGTAAATTCTCGAGCTCCACGAACTATACACTGTCAATCACACAAACTCCACCATTCACATTTCAAGCAGATTGCACGATTTCATATAAACTATACGTTTCGTGCAGTCAAGTGTTTGTTGCTTAAGGCTCGTCATGCTGAAATGTACACGTTTCACAAAGCACGAGAATTTCATGTCTCTATAACCTGTATACTTGACAGAACTTCATCAGCATATCAATGTACTCCACCTGACCAACACAGTGACCACCCATTGGACAAAAGTATTTGCCTGTGCTTTAACCCCTCTTTCAGTTAGCATCATGGGTACCTATCCTCTTGAATCTCAACAGGTTCCCAAGTTCATGAAATGGCAATATTCAAGGTAACAATGGATGCATTCTAAAGTATGAGAGAAATACTAAGCTACATGAACATGTTATAGATTTCTTCGTCTGAGGTGTCTTCACCCTTGATCAATTGACAGGTAAATCTCACTCACCAAAACTTTTAGTAAAAAGACATTGAGCAAAGGAGTCTGGATGCAGTGAGAAGACAGCCAGGATGTTGTCATCAGGGAAACCACGGTGGCTGGGGACGAAGGTTGCAAGGAAGGTTGCATCCTGAGATATATCACAACTGGCATCATTATGAAGCTTGCAGTGAGGCACCACGATGTTGGCTTTTGCTGAAGAAACAATGATAGACATCAATGGAAATTTCATGCCAATGAATCGCAAAGTGAATGCTCATGAAGTCTTAAATGTCCAAATACCAGTATATTCCAAAAATATCAGCAACCTCAAGATGTTCACTATACAGGTGTTACTTATGAACACATTATGACGAGTCACTGGAAAGTCTACTGTCTACGGTGTTTATGGGTGAGTATATGTCAGCTTCTTCAGGAGAGGTTCATACCAATGTGACTCACGAGTGATATTAGTGATATCAAGATTTTCATTTTTTAAGCAGTAAGTATGAATGAAGGAGAGTCAAAAGAATGTCTACTGTATGGCTGACATAATTTCTATAGCGGAGATGTGTACTCACACTGACTTATGTCCGGGATCTCACACTTGGTGAAGTCCCAACGCTGTATGCGATGTGTCTGAGGGATGATGTTACTTGCCACTGCAGGCTCCCCTGTTCCCATGAAAGCTCCTGAAATGTTCATTCCATGTCCTATGAATTATGAAATACAAAATCAATTACATACAATGAATACCACTGAAATAGAATCTAGTGGAAAAGATGGTGAAAATAATTGTAGAATTTTCCTATTCGGAATATTCTATAAGTAATACGTTACCACGGTTATACCGAGGCTGTTGACCCCCACAACTGCTCTTATAGCGAAATCTTCCACAGAGATATCAATCACCTCATGCAGCACGTGCGTAGCCACCTAGCTGCCATGTGACACCCTTTACTCTTGTCTCTTGCGAAAGCAAGTGCTCGGGGGACGGACGGGCGGGCAGCAGCCCAGTGGTAACGTATTACTTATAGAATATTCCGAATAGGAAAATTCTACAAATTACATTAAGGAATACGTTACCACTGTTATACCGAGGCTGACAACCACAGTAGGCGGTGGGGAGCACCTACAACCCGAAACCTGACTGCTCGTGTTTCTTCCGACCAGCGGAAGTATACAACAAGGCGGAAGCACTCGATGCGCATGCTCCCAGCTTGGCGTTACCATATAGGGATACCAAAGCACTGTCAAGCGCATACCGTAAGGCTCAATTGTTATTGACAAACGATTGGTGACTCCAAACGGCCCCACTGGATAGGTATTTCATCGCCGCAGCGGATGAGAACACAGTATCCATGTGAGCTGAATCTTAGATCAGGTTAAACAGTCGAAAAGAGGGAAATTAATTTCATTCGGACCGTATATCCCAAGAACAAGCCTACTTAAGCGTATGTAATAGGCGCGTGACCTAAATTCAATATTTGAAAGCATGCATTACAAGGTTGCAATACACGACAGACAATTAAGTACATAATTGTCAATTCAAAATAAAGAAACACACAGAAAGCCGCACTCACCTGTGGATGAGCGCGCTGGCTTGTGGGACCCCCACTCCCGTACCCACGGCTGTGAGAACGCTGGAGTAGACCCAGATTGACAACCGTGCAAGGTCTGAAGCCTGAGGAGTTCGGAATTGCGCCAGGCACACCCCTTAGATGACTGCTTGTGCCGTTGGCGGGTAAGCATAAGCGTCCATGCCCGTCCAGTCTAACGCGAGAGCATCGTGATCGATGGCCCTCGGGTCCGGGACTGGTGATACAAACAACGGGAGTTGATTGTTGAACCGTGTTGCGAACAGGTCGACCATCGGACGACCCAAACGTTCGCACAGCCACTGAAACACTACTTGGTTAAGCATCCACTCCGTGGGGCTCGGATCCCAAGGCCTCGATAGAGCGTCGGCCAGTACGTTCCGCACACCTGGGATGTGACGGGCGCGTATCTGGCACGGGACACTGTCCACCAGAGCGGAAAACTCGAACGTGAGATCGAGTAGCAAGTGACTGTGGGTTCCCCCCAGTTTGTTCACATAGGACACTACCATCGTGTTGTCGGTGCTAGCATGAGCCAGGCGCCGACGAGACGATGCTTCCAGTGATTGACTGTGTTTATCACTGACTTGAACTCGAGGCAATTGATGTGAAGACCTAGTTCGTCTACGCCCCAGTCCACTAGAGAGGCGTCTGTATACAGGTTCAACGTGGCCCGGAAGGGCCGCATAGAGACTCCTGATAAGACGTTGCAAGGGACCGTCCACCACTCCAAATGCGGCCAGAGCTGATCCGGGAGGGCGACGGTCGCACTGTTCTCCTCCTGTGCTAACAACACGATTAGAAACCGTTGCAGCGGGCGGAGTTGGAGACGACCCCGATCGGTGCAGTCCTGGGCTGACACAAGTAGCCCTAACAGCTGTTCCCAAAAGTGAACAGTCTGTTGCACTGCTAAGACTTTGGCAATCATCACCTGAATCTTGTGCCACCGGTCTGGGGGGACAAAGAGGCGATGGGTCACCGTGTCGAACCGACCTCCGATGAACTTTAAGTTCTGTGAGGGGGTTAACTCGCTCTTGGCGAGATTGACAATCCACCCCAATTGCTCCAAGAGCGAAGGGCGAAATCGAGTTGGCGTGACAGGGTGTCCGTCAATCGATTGGCCACTAGCGAGTCGTCCAGGTACGTGAAGTACCTGACACCCCTCCTGTGGAGGAACCCCACTATGGGGGTGGTTAACCGGGTGAACAGCGAGGGAGCGGACGAAAGGCCGAATGGGAGTACAACCCACTCGTAGGGCCTGCCTTGAAAGACAAACCTGAGTTACTTGTTATGGTCTGAGTGAATTGGAACATGCAGATAAGCATCCTTCAGGTCGATTGAAGCGAGCCAGTCGGCCGGCATGATCAGAGCTTTCAGGTCCGCCAAGGTCAACATTCTGAACTTGGGCGGCTTGTGCAGGTAAAACTCGTTAAACGATTTCAGATTGTGAATCATTCTGAGTTCGGCACTGTCCTTCTTGGGAACGAGAAATATCCTGGAGTAAAACCCCGGTGTTCATTCTGGTAGAACTAACTCCCGTAACGCCCTCTTCTCCACCAACCTGCCGATGGCATCGGCGAGGATGCGAAGATCAACTTCCGAATAGAAACCTTCAAACTGGGGCGACGGTGAGCGGCGGATCCGCTTTGAGATCTAGCCGATAGCCGTACTGGATCGTGTTGACCACCCACGGGTCGTCGAACACTTGTTCCCAATTCTCCCAATAAGTCTGGAGTCTGGCTCCGACAGGGGAAGGGAAGGGAGGCCTGACAGGCTGCGGCAGGCGCAACTGTCCAGGGCTGAATGACTCAGGTTCGCAGACGGGCCAACCGAAGCTGGCGTTGTCGGCACACAAACCTTGCAAGTGAGAGTCATTCGGAGGAGCCCTTACCGTCCCGAGATGTTGCCCTTACCGGGGCCCTCAGGGCGGGACCTATTCCCGGAGAAAGAAGACACCGACCCCTTGGACTTACCGGCCGCAGCATCCTGAGGGGCACTCAGTTTAGGGGCACCACCCAGGCGTCTGTGCAGAGACCCAACCAGATCCAACGTATGCCGCGAAGCCGCGGCAGACGAAGCAGACTGCTGTTCTTTTAGAACACCAGGGATCCGATTAATAAACAGGGTCTGCGCAGACCAAGGCTGCGAAAGTAACACCTCTCGGTTGGCGGCGTCCAACCCAGAGGCGGCAAGGTACGCTTGCCGCCTTAAGAAATGGCACGTGCCGGAAAGAAAGGCCGAAGCCCCGGCAACGTACTCAAGGGTTGCATTCAAACCGATTAAACAGTTATAAATGCGCTGGTCTCGGTCTGTGGGGGAACCTTCGACCAGACTGGCCGCCGCCGCAAAGTAGGTGTCGCCATGTGACATAGCGAGCATGGAGTGCCGAGAGAGGGTGTCCATTTGCTGTAAAGTCGCTTGAGTGACTGTAGCAGCAGGTTGGGCACGGTCACCCAACCTCTCCACATGGGCCTCCGCGGTAGGACCTGCCTCTGGGGAGGCCAGGTCATGCACCGGGAACGAACCCTTTCTCCACGACGGAGGAGGTAACGGGAGTCCCCGACCGGAGGCCGCCGCGAAGGCTTTCTCCAAAGACGGCTTGATATCTTTGAACAAAAAGCAAAACATGGTTACAACACACACACCAAACATATTCACAAACATAGATTTTCCGAAGAAAAACAAACGATAATAGCGATAACATAAAATCCATATATTATAGAGATACATATATATATTAATAGGTGATGCAAAAAACACCCCACGATTTACCACTAAAGGTGGATGGAAAACACAAAGTGCCGACGCCACACCCCGTTAGTAGCGAAAAAAGGCGGGAAAATTTTCTAAGCACCGCATAACAAACGCCCCGTAAATTACAGTTTACTTAGGACTAAGAAACAGTTATAAATATCACCAAGGATAGCAGGAGGCTGGTAGAATGCAGAGCAGTCAATATATACGTCTTGCGAAGGCAAGCGAAGAGACAAGAGTGAAGGGTGTCACATGGCAGCTAGGTGGCTACGCACGTGCTGCATGAGGTGATTGAGATCTCTGTGGAAGATTTCGCTATTAGAGCAGTTGTGGGGGACAACAGCCTCGGTATAACAGTGGTAACGTATTACTTAATGTAATTGTACAGTTAAACATTGTTAACACAGAATTATCTAGACAATCATAAATATCAAGAATCAGAAATGTTTTGGAGTGCATCGTCATCGGAAACAATATAATATCGACATAATCGTTTGTGAGTTAACAAAGATTCACTGGTGTTATTTTTTCAAAATGTCATATATCACTACATTTACAAAGAGAGTAAAGTTGGAAATATATACAAAATAAGATACTCTACAAGCAGAACCTCACTTAATGGCATCAATAGAAAGTGAATATATCATCATTTTCAAAATTAGTGCATTTGAAGAGCAGAAAGAGTCTTCCAATTATATCACAGCATGCCAGCTTAATGTGAGATGAAAGCCCAAAGTATGGAGAAAGGTTGTAGACATTTATAATTTAGATGAACACATGACTTTTCGAACATTAGCAGGCTTTTGGGCTCCTTGAGATCTGCTCCTGTGGTATTTGAATCTAAGGACACCCTAAATCTTTAACTCTTAACATCAGTATTAAGTAAAGGACTCTTTGACTGTCATTTCAAACACAGCATGGGCATAGCACCAACCATAGCACAGGGATTTGAACTCACAGCCGGCTTAGGCAAACATGTTCCTTAGAGCTTTAGGAAAGTGCAACTTGTGTATTGTATTACCCACCTGCTATAGCTCTGTTGATGGCAGCATGAAGGGCATCATTTGGCCTGTTGAGGGTGTCGTCCAGGATGCTGACAGAGTAGTGAGGGTGTAGGTGGCGCTGCTGTAGGGCATGCCAGCTCCGGTCTTCCTGGTAGGCATCCTCTCGTGATGGAGTCACACGGACACTGCATAGAGTGAGTGAGTTGGATTTTATGCCACTTTTAACAATATTCCAGCAATATCATGTCAGGGCACTTCAGAAATAGGCTTCACACATTGCACCCATGTGGGGAATTGAACCCGGGCCTTCAGTGTGACAAGCGAATGCTTCAACCACACCGCCCGACACTGCGTAGACAATAATCAAGTTAGTTCAAACTAATTTTACCTTTGTGCAATTTATATATGAACATCAGTTGTTTTAACCTGTGAGTGGCCCACTGCAAGTTGCATTACTGGGAACCCATTAGACAAACTATCAGTGTTTTAATTTAGGAACTGCTATTGTAGTATAGTTACCTTGAAACACTTGGGGGTGGTAGTGGAGGTTGAGTGACAGTAGACTGTTGGCTGTCTCCTCTCAGAAACATCTCTAGAAGGTGGGTATTTTGACCACTTCCTCGAACTACACAAACAAACACAAATCATTCTAATGTCTACAATCATCCTTACTCCAAGGAATATAGCAGTTTATCAGCACTTAACTTTCTGAATTTTTTACCAAGGGAAGGTAACTCTGACCTGCAATCCCCTGACAGTACAAACTGCACTGCACACATCATCACATCATTGCAGGTCAATCTACACTAAAAGGAACTTTTTTGTGGCCGTAACATTTGGCCCTGAATCTATGATTAATGACTTCAAGATATAAACAAAGAGATATTTTAACTTAATATAGCATACATATTTCTCCGACCTACTGACCTGGTGTTGAGTTGCTATAGGCAGAAGGTGTGTGAGAGAAATCACCCTGATCCCGTGGCCTTGTGATGGTGATGAGAGGAACATGCTGCGAAGCTTGCCCTGATGTCACTGTCGGTGCCACAGACTCCACGCCTTCAGGAGAAGACTGGTTGGAGATTCGACCTCGAAGGTTGAGAATCCTCTCCCGATCTTGATGTAAAGCTCGCAGTCTTTCTGTGAACCTCTCCCGCAAAGCAGTGATCCTACGATCCAGTTCTGTCACTTGTCTTTCTAACCTTATTGTAAGGGAGGTTAAATCTTCCCGTCGCGAACCATCGGTAGGAAGATCTTGAGTGATTCTGGAAAGAACACTTGAAGTGGTGTGAGACGGGTTGTTGTTTTGATCACTATCTTCCAATACATTTCCTATATCACTATGTCCTGCAGCTTCACCAGCTGACTCTGCCCCAGCTGCCGGCTCAGTCTCCTCCACCAAGCCTTCCACACTCTCCATCACCGAGTCCTGCTCAGCCATAGCTTCATCCTCATCACGTGGCGAATCCTCAATGCCTGCCCGATTAACCGGGCGCCGAGCATCTTCACTGAGACCAATTACATCTGTGCCCTGGTCAGAGCACTCTGGAAGCTCCATAGTTCCGCTGGTCTGACTAGTGCCATCTGTGGTGAGGGTCCTCTCCTGGCTGCGAGAACTGGAGTTACGAGAAGACTGAGAAGTTTGATCGGCAGTGGATTCGGATGAATTGCGATTTTGTTGAAACATCATCATATTAAGGAGCCTACTAGTGGAGGCCACGCTGGGCCGACTTCTGGGGATGACAAGTCCCGTTGAAGTGGGCATGGGGGTTGGCAAGGACCAGGTTGTCTGATGACCTGTTGTAGAAGAACTGCTAGTTGTTACTGGCTGGCTGTTGTTGTTCACTATGCTGGGGTTCAGTGTTCTACATATTGCACAAGGGGGATGGGAAGAAGAGTAGGAGGAAGGGGTTGTGTTTGTCTCAGTCATTCGGCTTGTGCGAGGGACTTCACGGAACGCACTGCCGGTAGGTCTTGAGCGAAGTCGGTTTAAAGAAGACACATAAGGGGAAGACACAATACTATTAGGTCCTGAGACTGGTCTTAAGGAGCTTGAAGATAAGTGTTCAAATCTTAGACCAGATCTCAGATTAGCACCAAAACTCAATGTTCGAGGGCCAGCTCCAGATGTAGGGGGATTGGAATCTGAACTACCACTCCTTCTCAGATTCATCCAGTTACTACCACCAGAGCTTCTAATAGAGTTCACAGACATGGCACTGCTGCCCCGCGAGTATTCATTTGGAAATAATGGAGGACGTAGAGCACTAGCACTAGTAGTAGGTCGCACTAACAGGGGCCGTTGAGCACCAACTTCAGCCATCTCAGACAGCTGTGGAGGAGTTGTTGCCCCTGGTGTTCCTGATCGCAAGTCCATGTCCTCCTCTTCAACAGAGGGCCATACTCTGGGTGGAGGACTCCATGTCCCAGGCTGTAGACTGTGCAGTGTCGTGAACCTCCGCAGCTCGTGAAGGGGGTACGGGTTGTTTCTCCTTCTACTGGAAATGCTGGATACGATGTCCCGAGCGTGCCTGGTGGTTTCTGTGATAGAGGAGGCATAGTTTCCTGCCCGCCGGAGTCTCTGCTCAACCTGTGAGGAATAGTGCCTCCCCAGTAGGGAGTTGCTCTCTGTGGAAGAAGAAGTCTGGCTCCCATCGGAGTTTTCAACTTCCATGCTGCCATCTGGAATGACATAAAGAAATCCATTGTTTCTTCACAGAGATATCTCTTTGAGATTACACAGCAAACCTCTACCTTCATAATTTGCATTTAGCATATGGGTACGCATAAAAAAAGTGTGTAAAACATTATGCAGCTCTTTGTCAATTTGCATTCAAATCAATTATCACTCAAAGATGTTTTATTAAAACAGCTGTGTGAATATGAAAAGTGACAAGGTTCAGATCCACCAGTGATAAAACAACCCGAGGGTCGACTGCTGTATTTGGGTGCCCGCTCAGTTGGAGGCCCTAATCCTGCAGTCTTCCCCAACCCTATCCCTTAAGTAAGCATGTGAATAAGAGAATATGTGTGCCAAACCTGAGTGACTGATGACTTTAACTGATCAAAACAATGCAATGTATCCTCCAGGTATTTCTTTCTCCAAGCAGAAGCTACACTTCTACTTCTCACACTCGTTTATAAGAACAGCTTGACAGAGCCTAATGGATATTACACACACCAAAAGATGTCAAAGTACATTCAAACATTGTGTTACTTGTTTACCTTCATCCCCCCTGTTGGCATTACGTAGCCTTTCCTGCTGGTAGTCATGGAAACGCTGAATAACCTGCTGATACCGCCTCCTGTTGGCATATTGCTGAAGTCTGTTTGGATGTGGACCATTTGTTTCACTGCAGAACAAGTTTCAACATTAATAGTTCATACTGTTTCTTGAAATCATTTTCTAAAATATAATAAAACTGTCTTAAACCAAAAATCAAATAGTTTCCAATTATAAATCTAGAAACATGTCATTCAGCAATCAAACAAAGATACACTATCAGGATATGAGAGTGAGTGAGTGAGTATGGTTTTACGCCGTTTTTAGCTATATTCCAGCAATGTCATGGCGGGGGACACCAGAAATGGGCTTCACACATTGTACCCATGTGGGGAATCAAACCCGGGCGAACGCTTAACCACTAGGCTACCCCACCGCCCCTATCAGGATATGATGATGCTATTCCATCTGTGGCACATGCAGTCATGGAGATCCCTCATTACGTCTAAAAGCAACGATTGTCTTTGGGCTATGTTCAACTATGGGAGTTACAATAGGTCTTCAGCAACCCATGCTTACCATAAAAGGTGACTATGCTTGTCGTAAGAGGCTACTAATGGGATCGGGTGGTCAGGCTCGCTGACTTGGTTGATGCATGTTATCGTATCCCAATTGTGTGGATCAATGCTCATGACATCGATCACTGGATTGTCTGGTCCAGACTTGATTATTTACAGACCACCGTCATATAGCTGGAACACTGCTGAGTGCGGCATTAAACAACAAACAAACAAGCAAACAAACAATCATCTTAGCCCCAAGATCGCTTTATGGAACGAGACCCTGAACCCCATGTTTGTCCAAAGACTAAATGGGTACTGGGTGCTTACAAGGTGTGATACGGTGATTGTTTATTGGTCGATACCTATTTGCAGGCTGACATGAGATAGCTGTAACATGGCTGACCGCAGCATACAAGAGTTACCCCTCCCTACAGTCTTACTTGATGTGCAGGACATTGGCTGGCTCCTCTCGGTGCACGGTGGTGTTGTTTGCAATGCCTGTATACAGGTAGTGTCCAAGGGGATCAAACCGAAGCCATCTGCAAATACAAGTAGTCAATAAGCTTAGGCAAGGATCATGGTGTATATTAAGTTAAAAACATGAAACGAAGTATTGCAATGTGTGAACTGATATTTCTAACTGTCTACCATATTTCATCATAAGCACCTTGCTCCAATATGAAAACAAAGGCTAAAGCTTCCTTTACTACAATGCACAGCTTTCCTGATGGTCTGCAGCCTTAGTTATTTTCATATATTGAAGTATTCAGAAGCCTACAAGAGAGTGGGTAGGTTCAAGCTTGGGCCTCTTATGCACACTGAGGTGCATTTAGCACCTGTTCTTGTTTTCTAACTTTTCCACTGATTCACAGTAATACATCAGATTTAGATTTCAATGGACAATGTACAGCATTCAACAAAACCAATGTCAGCAAGATTGCTATATCTAAGCAAATGGTGACTAGACCTGTTGATTTAAAGAGCTGGTTTGGGCCATTTACTGTTTAGGCATCTTGTGTGCAACTGAAAATTTGATTTAAAAGTAACATTCTTTATCCATCAACTTTCTCTTCAAGTACATGTCATTATCCTTTAGTTAACTAAAAGGCAGATTCAACTAACCGACTACCATACTAATGTGACCTACATTACACCCACCTTATTCTTTCAAATTCATAGTTTGTCCTGGAGAATGCGAACGGCTCCGGTTGGCTCCAGTCCCAGAAGTACACAGTGTTGCCAGTAGCAAACACCAGCACATGGTCCATGGGGTGGAATGCTAGAGAGGCTATCACCCCATTGGTTGGAGAATGCCAGACCTCACTGCCCCCTCCCTGAAACACAACACACACTGGTCAGCAGTGACATTTGGTGAATTCAAATTAAACTACTCAAAAGAAGTTGAGAACACCCAATTCTTTCATATTATGAGGCTATAGAGAATCGGTCATAGATATCTCATTATATTTTCTGATGGTTGAAAGAGGTTTGTTTCACAGTATAAAACACCACACAAAGGCCTTTGCTACAATACAATCATAACTCCCAACTCCCATAACTCCTTTATGTAACCTAAATGGTATAACCTGTGCTGAACCACTGCTTTGCTGAAAAGATATTTCAAGATCAAAATGATTTTGTTTCTTTCCAAGGGTGAATAACATCAAACTCATGGTACATGTAAACAGTTTTTCAAATCATCTGCCTTGGTTTGTTTTCTATACTTACATGCAGGTCCCAGATTCGGACCTCTCCCCCCAGACAGCCTGACGCCAGAATCTCATTGGAAGAGGGGTGGAAGGCTACACACCAGGGTGTCCTGGGATGGCCGGTGAGCACATGGGTACACTTCCCAGATGTGATGTCTGTCACACGCACAGTGTGGTCACCGTGAGTAGATGCCACTTTGGTGCTGAAGCAAAACAGAATCTTTATCACACACCTGATTATACTCTGCTGAACCTGACCTTGTTCCTTGAGGTTTTCTGCTTTGTGTTTCAATCTAGTGTCTCCCTGAATTATAAATTTGTATCATATGTCTTACAGACAGCTTGACTTTCATCCTGAATTTTAAACAATGTACATATTAACACAGAAATATTAAATAAACTGTGTTTAACATGATGCACTATGAGCTAAAGTTATGTCTGCTTAGTGTGACAGAAATGCCCAAGTCATTTGTGTGTACCACTTTGGTGAAACCCATGAGCGGACACACCAAGAATAATAGATAGGTGAATCAGGGATTGGAACCCACATCTGGAAATCAGCATCATATCATAATTATGATAATATAGGTAATCTGTAGTCACCTGTTCATGATAAGATATCAAGACTAGCATTTCCACCTGATCCAGGTGAGTCTGACCACCTGAACCAATTGAATTGTCTAATTCGCCCAGCAACGGACTTATTAAAGCTATTGATTGACAGGTTCAACAAGCTTTAAACTCTAATAGTAATTCTCTTTTAGTTTTCCTAACTGAAACATGTTTTTGTATTACACATTTGCACAAGAGATCCAGTGTGAGTATTGTGCCTTTACATTATGCCGCTGACCACAGATGTATATCACATAGACACCGGTATATGCTCAACATCACAACCAACATATTTCCAGTTCATGCTCTACACAGGATGAATCACAAGCATCTTAACTTTTCCTGCATTGAATTTCAGATTTAGTCTTAATCCTGCACACAGGATGCACCATTCTTCCATCAACAAAACCTTGCAAAATACACACCAATCAGGACCAGAGTTAGAAACTATTAGGAAACTTGAGGTGTCATCAAGTGTTATTTGTATCTACAGGTCATCTAAATTACTTACTGTTTAACATTAAAGTTATGACAAGGACCCATTGACATGCATGCTTAATTTCTTATGCTGTATGACCCTTCAGTTCCTTATATCCGTCAGTTCCTTATAAGTGTGTTTGTTATAACCGTAGTTTACTGTATAATACTTCCTCTTGACAAGATTGTGTGCAGAAATATTTTTATACAGTTATCAGGGATATACTCCATTAAAACTCTGCACTTAATTACCATCAGATAACATTGATAATTGATCCTGAAAACTGCTTACGGGGTATGTACAAATACATGAAAAATGTCAAAAACCCAATAGCATAACCTGATAACACTGTGTTATTATCCAATGTATCCTTTTCAACTTGCGTACCTATATTTCATTAGATATTTATTTACTGAAGGAATGCAGGCATCACACATACATGAACTATAGTCTACTGCTGTGAATAATGGAAAAACAAGGCATTATATTCTGTTATATATATATATTACTCATAAGTCATTAAGGGTTGAATAATTTCACATATTCATTTTAACATCTCGAGCATCCTCATCCTCAATTGGGTCAACTGAAGCCATATGATGTCACACTCACTGTGTTTCATTGTTGTAAAAAATATGATATGATAACATCAATTGTCCATGACGTCAGTTTGTTTACGTTTCGTCATCTGAACAATTGGCTGCTTTCAGTAATGTTTGTCTGTTGGGTTTACATTTCATAATTTTTTACTTCATTTTGTCTCCTAAAATGTCATTGAGTAATACATAGAACAACCAACGCTTGAATGGTTGCTGTAACTGTAAGTCCCTCACCAAAGGCTCAGGATTATCACCATTCATTCACTTGGAACAGATAATCAGTAATTCCTCGTAGCTCGTTGGTTATTCTGAGTATATCGCAGTTGTAAGTTTATATGACATGTAACACTGCATGGGGCAGCACATGAACAGATACAAACAAGAAGTCGCCTGAAACAGCATATAAGCAGAATTATTAAACAAAGGTCTCCGGATGGGTGTAAAAATTCCCAATAAACTGGACCCCAGGGCCCAGTGCTTAAACATAGTTAAAACACAATGTTAAAAGTTTAAGGGTTCACCTCATTAGATTTACTTATACCGGCAGGAAAGATCAAGCCCCCCCTCCCCCCTCCAATTTCAAACACTGCTTACGCCATTTCTCCCATCTTTTACTGCATGACACCATTAACTTTATTAACATCATCACTGTTATTGGTTGTTGGGCAGGCTTGTCTTACTTTTCACACGGTCATGACAAATCAAAAGCAGATAATATATCTCTCTCCAATTCCTCCTGGCTTAATCAGTGTTAATGACACAGACAGACAAATTATCCCAATCTCGTCTTAATGTCTCCCGATTTCACCCAGAAGGATCAACAGGTCCTTGCCCCCAACTATCACAATGCTACAGTGAATAGGAATAGAGGTCATACCAGATGTCAGCCTCTCAATACGACACCTCAAAGCTGTCACTGTATCATCTGAAACTTTAAATTAAATCTTGTCACCCAAATATTTCATTTCAGTAGGATAGGATCAGTTTCACACAATTCTACAGATAATGCTCAGTTGGATAGAAGTTCTTTTGATAATATGTTCACATTTCTTATGAACCATGTATAACGTTACTATGGTTACACAACTACTGATATGCTGAGTTTCTCGAGCATACAGCAATAGTGAAGGAGGAAGCTTAACGCCACTTATAACAGTAGTCCAGTTATATCCCAGCGTATCAGCATGATGTGGGAGGAAAGCAGGATGCAGGTCTGAGACATTTACAACTTTGGTGAAACCCACAAGCAAGAGTATGGTACTGACAAACCATGACCCATTATCAGGAAGAACCCAGATTCGAAACTCACAGTGATAGGTTTCTGGCATACCGAAGACATCAATAGTGTCAACAGTGAAAATAAAGACAATACCAGTCAATGTAAGCCATAACTGTTCTCAAGGCATCATTTTCAGAAGAGTTTAGGGTTGATGTATGGACTTATATCAGCTATGCTTACAAGAATAAAAGAATTTGTCTTAGACCCTGGCATTTTTCTTGTGGCAAATATGTGTACTGCAAAAGTTACTTCAATGTAATGACAGGAAAAACTTTCCTGACATTTAAGCAATATTTTGGGGCACAAACTGGTATGATAAACAAGTCAACATGATACAATTTTTCTTCTTATATGTGTCAACCCTGACTGTGCAATACTCAGCTGAAGAGGTTACAAAGGAGAACCAAGCCTGTATTCATACAGGTGTGTGACCAGTTACCGCTGAGTACACACAACAATGCCTGGACAGTCTCTCACACCCTGGACATGTCCCCCATCAAAAGCTTGACCTGACCTCTGACCCACTGCTTGGACAGGGAAGGCCATCTGTTGCTAAGCCCCCCTCAACATCCTGTTATAATGATGCTTACAGTAATCAGTATGGTTGTACACAGCTTGAAGCAACATTCCAGTCACATCGAGACAAGGGACACCAAGAATGGGTCTCACACATTGTTTTGTTGTTTGTTTGTTGTTTAAAGCCACACTCTGCAATATTTCTGCTCTATGACGGCGATCTGTAAATAATTGACTCTGGACCAAACAATCCAGTGATGGACATCAAGAGCATTGATCTACACAAATGGGATACGATGACATGCATCAACCAACTTAGTTAGTCGCCCCTTATGACGAGCATAGCTGCCTCTTACATAAAGTCAAGTATGGGTTGCCGAAGACCAATTCTAACACAGATCTTCACAGGTCACTTGTACATGTACCGTAATAGTATGTGGCACCTTTAATTATGCATTACAATTTACACATACTGTGTACCCGTATATTTAAACATGCTAAATAGCAGAGAACTGAGTTTGCATAATTTCATGAATGAACTATTGCTGGGATGCTACCCTAAATATGCTCAAACAAGTTTCTCAATGGACTTAAGCTACAAAACTGACTGACGAAACCGAGTGTTAACTATGCCAAACATTCCTACATGTAGTGGAGTGTATCATGATATAGAGTAGCACTGGGACATGGTAGGTGTAAGGATTGCTACAGTGACTGTACAGGGATTAATCCAGTCCACACAGCAATGTGGTGGTAGTTAACCATGATACCACATATAGGTATGTTTGTACTTAACAATGAGCCAAGTGCCCCCCATCCCTGCTGCCATCAATTAATCAATATGACTACTACACTGTAAGTATAGGCCTGAGGCTACTTCTCGGACAGATACAACTGACAAGTTCACTGTGACATAGGTCAATGACCTAGGATACTTCAACATAGGACACTCACCTATAGTTATTTTCAGATAAGTATTATCATGTTAATCTCCAATGTTTCTTTCAAATCTATATTGGTGTTGTTATCTACATGTCCTATGAGTCAAATGTTTTCCATTTGGAAATTTCTAAGATAACATAATTTACCCTTAATATTGAATGGTCAATTGTCTGAACTGAAACTGCAATACTCAGCCTACCTTTATCATTTTTATAATAATTTACAAAATTAAAAAGCAACACTTACAGTGAAATATTTTCAGATTTGTTTTCAATGACCCCAGTAATGTTTGTCTTAAATTGCTGTTTAAATGTCAAATAATGCCTTTATAAGGTATAAGGGAGAAGTAAACTGGGTTTGGGCTTAATCAGTTATATTATTGTTTAACTCAAGAATACATAAATACAGAAACAAAATAAACAAAAACTGAAATTGCTAGTTTCATCATCAATACTGAAATCATGACAAAACATGATCCTACACAATGTGTATTAATCCCCATTATCAGAATCCCGGCCATATCATGCCATGTAACTCCCAGCTGTCCATAATACCCTGTATCTTGTGTAATAGACAGAAGCAACATGGCTTGTGTTGTTGACCCTGTCACACATGCTGCCACAGAGATGATGAAACCACTACTAAGTGGACAATTAATTGTTTTTTCTTAAAATGCTGCTATAGGTGACTTTTTTGTCTCCATCCAAGTGCTTGACACAAAGTACAAACACAATACCTGCAACTGCTTGATTAGCCAATTATGGAAATGCTTGTATTGTTTTCATTGGTCAATCACTCAACAAAAAAACAATATTGTGTGTTGGCACCATTTAAGGTTTAGTTGCCCCTTCGCATGTTCTTCAGTGAGCAGGAAGTGTTGTGATCCTCCATTCAATCTGACAACACTGATACATTTCCAAGCTCCTCTTTTGTGCATTATTCACTGCGGTACTGAGTTCATGTAAAAGGTGCCTGTATTCGATCAGTAAAGAAATACCACACATAAGCTGAAATGGCCACATGTAATGGGTAATTACATTAGGTTATGATGCTGTTAATGTTATACGATTGGTTTTCTTCCCTTTTTTCATATTTGTATCCAAGCAACTCAAAATTAAGTGGGTTTTCGTGACTAATTTTGGAATCTTACGAAGTCACGCAGCTGATAATGATTGTAACAGTTGCACAGGGGAGGGGTTTGCATTGATTACAACAGACCATAAAACCTATACTAATCTAAATGAGTCGTGCAATGGAATATTCCTTCACGTCTCCATGAAAAGATTTGTACACCGTGATCATGAAGATTTCTTGCAATACTGCAGAACACAAAAGTCAACATGCGAATGATGGTATCTAGTAATGGCTGAAATACTTCATCATCCCTCTCTTCATCTTGATGATATGCTGGACAAGTGCACTGATCCACCTCAATCTGAAGGTGGGAGGTTTGCTTTCAATATCCCTTGGACTCCGTTTCCCCGTTCAAAGATAAATTGGACAAAATAAATGGTTCTAATTTAATGCTTACAGAAATCCCACAAAAAATGTACTTCAACTACATAAGTCAAACACTGAATTAAAAATCAATATGGCAAATTGTCAGTCATATGAACACTAAATCATTTTCAAAAAAAAGAAAAACTATTTCAAACATGATAAAGGTCATCATCATATTTAGTTTCATCTTATTTTTCCTAAACCAGAACGATCACTTTATACATCATATTAACTCCTTCGTCTCGCCAGGACATACTGAACAATCCCAATGCTTCACCATTAGTATGATTACACGCCAACCAGAATTCTTTCCCAGTGAAGAAAACTCCTATCTTGCTTCAATGCTTGCTAGGTTATTAAGAGGCATTAACCCACAGGCTCCTAATCAACCCAAACAACTCTTAATTTGTGCAAAGGCTAGACATGGAACAGCGTGTGTTAGACAGAGAGTTGTGCATAGCCTCAGGCTGATGACAGCTAACCGTCAGAGGAGGCTGACCGCTGACCACCACCGAGAGGACTGGCCTTGATCGTGTTAAAGTGACCGAGCCACAATAGAATTTCTATGAAAGCAGAAAAGGCAGAAGTTCACAGAACCACAATACCTGAATGCATGAACTTTTCAAATCCTGTGGGAAAATGTCATTATTTTTCGTGGAAAATTTAGTGATCAGATTCATTCTTTATATAAAAAGACAAAACTCCCACTTCTAGGTAAAAAACAGATGGTAAAAACATGACCCCAAAAAATGATAGAACTTCATTTTGATATATCAGCACACGTATATAGCATCACACTACTTGTTCATCATATGATAAATATTCCACAGACTGGATAGAATATAATCACTGATAATGATATTCTGACAAGAATATGTGATACACAAAGATTCAAACATCATCATTAGCATATCCATATCTGGTTCAGAAGCTGATAACAGTGAACAGTAACACATCGAAAGTTTGCGTCGTGCTTATCAAAATCCTTACATCACATCACTACTGTTTGATATATGAAAAAATTAACATCATGATCTCATGCCAATACCATGTATATGACAACACATAGTCTGCCTTCAGCAACACTAAACCAGGCAATAGTCATGATGATAATGTCAAGGCATTGACTTGATCATGTTTATCAATCAGTGGACTTTGCAACACAGTGTCATGCTTGGTATACTGAGCGCAGTTTTTCAACTTCAAACATGATCAAAAAAGGGCTTCGCACAACGTACCAAAGTTAGGACTCAAAATTGGATCTTTCAGGTATAGCACACAAACTATTGCTACAACCACTGCGGCAGATTTGACAAACAATAAATATCTAAAATAACTCCCATTTGGCTAGGTATGAACAATGTCAAACTTAAACTATGGTAAGTCTATGGTAAGTCTATGTTAAGTATAAGAGTTATGATCATCATAATGCTACAATCGCTAAGTGGAACAGGCCCTGGGTTTGATTTGGTCTTCCAACATCCATCACTGTCTGTAAGAGATGAGTAAGTTGGACTGATTACATGTCACTATGCCCTGGGCCCCGTTCCACAAAGTGATCTTAGCGCTAAGACGATCGTAACTCCCATACTATAACACAGGCTTACCACAATCATAGCACTAAGATCACTTTGTGGAACGGACCCCTGTTGATATAGAATCATTTGTTCATGTTTTCTGACCTTATAGTTTCCATGGGCCAATCTCAATCTCCATCTCCAGGTCACACACTGTAACCATACAATGCTATAATTCTGGATTGACACTAAACTTACAGGTGACAGACCACCAAAATCTCTAGGAAGTATGAAGAGAAACTAGAACTTACCCATCCGGACTGAAGTCCATAAGGAAAGTAGCTCGAGGTAATCCTGAGAGCTCACAAGCCTGGAAACAAAGGGAAATTAACTGATTTTCTTTATGTTCCAAGGTCTATTCTTTCCTTATATTATATCTTAATATGAAGATACTAATTGTATAGGTATGCCTAGGGGTTCCTTGATTCAAATACTGTAGGAGCAAACATCAAGGAGCACAGGACCCCTCTTATTTTCAAACACCGAAATTGGATGTAAAAATATATTCAACCATGAAACTCGTTTTCCTGAGCTTAATGATTATAAATATCTAATTTTAATTATTCAACAAGTGCTACTGGCCATAAAAAATAGTTCACATAACTGTCGAAACAGAAGCTACAAAACTGTCTTTCAAATCGGGAATTCAATACAGGGATAGAAGTTTTGGAATCCCTAATCTATTAATGATAGTAGTTTATCTTAAATTTGAGTAGTTTTCTTTGACCTTTACCCTTACTTTCAAACTGGCACAGAAATCAATCCCTCTAAGACATAAGGTGAGGTGAAATGGGGTTTTATGTTGCGTCCAAGATTATTGCACTTATATAGCGATGTGCATGTACGTGTGTCTCTATGACATAAACAAGAGGCATTTCTAGTCAATATAGACAACACAAACATCACTGCCTAAACAGCGATAAAACACAGGCAACACACTGACAACACACAGGCAACACACAGGCAACACAGACAACACACTGACAACACACAGGCAACACAGACATAACACTGTGTTGGCAACACACAGAAAAAAACACTGATAACAGATAGACAGCAGGCAACACTGACAACACACAGAGAAGACAGACCTCAAACAGGCACCATACCAGCACCATACAGACAACACATTGGCAACGCACAGGCAACACACAACAGACAGGCCATAACACAGGCAACACACAAGATAACACACAGACTATATATACCTGGTTCTTGGTGAGAGTAGATGTCCGGTCTTCCACCAGCGTCCCAAGGTTTTCACCCCCACTGGCTTTAGACTTCCTCTTGGAACATCCATGCTCCCGGCTTTGTAGAAACTGGATGACATTCATGTTTCCTTCACCTGGACCAAAACAGCAGTCCATTTTACAAAGCTCTTCGAAAAACTCCATCAATATTGCAGTGGGACCACGAGGAAAAGACTACACATTATACCATGTGGGGAATAAGCTCCAAGTCTAGGTATGACTGGCGTCTGCCATAAAGTTATTAAGACATGGGAACACGTCACAAGCCATGAACTGATATTTGTCTGTGCGTCATGATTCCCATATGTGACTCCGAGTTTAACAAGTTCAATTTCACATTTTCAATTTGACAGCACAGCAGTCGATGATTTTAGACTCTAGTCTGAAGCCCTGAGTCTACCAGCAGTAGAAAGTAGCATTTTTAGTCCACTAGTCCATATAATGATAACAGATAGAAAACCCTTAAAAAGGGCACATTTCTACTAGTCCTTATGATACCTTAACTATTGGACAATTGGCAAGGACTACAGGACTAGTGCCAATTTCTAATGCTGCCTAGTAATATTCACTCACTCACTCAGGTTTAGCTATATAAGCTTCGGAGCTGCTTATTCTAGAACACATACCAAGAGTAAAATATACTGAAAATAATGCACAAAAAACAAGTTTGGGTGAGTAGGATCAAAAGTATTTGGCACAGACAGGTACAGTCTGCGGGAGTTAATAAGATCAGTCAGGGTTTTACCTTGACTTTCAAAACTTGGACACAGTATACTTTTTTTCTGAGTTCATTCTCTACATTAGCGAGTACTGGAAGCACATTTGTGTGTCGCATAAAACCCCGATCAGTGCCAGAGTGAATGATCATACAATTGGTCAAAAATGCTGCTGCCATTGCCATGACTGTACATATGATCACAGTAAAGTTGGTTCCATCTCTTCACACAAATGTCAACACTGCAATAGTATCTTAAGTATAAATAGACATGACACTTCACTAATATACCAACATTACTTTAGTTGTGTTATGTAACTATTTCTTAATGTGAATGAAACCAATCGCAATATATTTATGATTGATGTGAGAGCTCCAGTTATCACTTGGTCCAGTTCTAATACTACTGAGTGCTTTAGTGGCCCAGTCGCCAAAGGCATTCCAATTTGCTATTCTGAGTTGCACCCCTAAGCCATTACAAAATCCTATGAAACATGATCATGGCTTCAATACCTGATTTCTCCTGATTGTGATTCCTGGGATGTTACCCCATGATAAACATCCAGGACTTGGGGCTTTCTATTTAGCTGACACGCAATGACATAACTGAAGTACTATTTCAGTTACTATTCAGGTAACAAGACTTATAAGTTACAGCCATGTGTACATACCTCACTCCAACTGTGCATATAGTCGTAGGAGGGCAGTTCCCGCTGCACCCGATGGTACATACAGCGACAGACACAGGAGATTCATGGACAGCCTATGTTCTGTCTACCAGTCCCAACATCATGTAGACCAGTATATTCGGAAATCAATCAACAATGGTAAACAGAGTTTTGATTAATTCCTCATGACGGGCCAACAAGTCCATATAATCACATCCTCATTCTGACGACTCATCTCCCCTCTTCTCCCACAGTCTGTGAAAAGATTTAATTTAGGTTTAATACAAGGCACATCAGAGTATCACAGGTAGGTACAGAAGCTCACCTTTATTCAAGGATATATAATTGGAGGGGTGGGGATGTGCAAAACTAGTTATTTCGCATATAATGCTACCACACATTGGGATACAACTTTTTATAGAAGGCAGGTTTGTTAATTTTTGGCTTATAAGTATACTTTGTGCTACCTTCCTTAAATGGCCTATTGTTTTGATTTCAATGTTGACAAAAGCTACTGACTACTGACTTTTGTTCCACAATTTTACTTTTCTGATTTATATCATTTCAGGAAGATTCATGTAAGCAGGCATTGAGAATCATATTAACAGTAACACTAATAACAATCCAAAAGGATAGTGATTCTAGATATTGGTAGTAATTAGACCAACTGGATAGGGAGTTAATGTCCTTTCACAGACAAGTTTTACTCCAAGCATGTTATCTTGTTAATGGTCTGATTTTGGTATAAACATGATATATGGCATAGTATTAAATAGTCAAACAATGAAAACATCAATTCAATGCACTATATTACTTCACCAGAATCAATTAATATCAGATTCATTGCAAACAGTGTAAATGACCATTCTCATAATACAATCATGAAACAAATGAAAAGCAAATTTCAAAATATCTTTATCATTTGGGTATGCTTTGAATATCCAGCATTCATGTGAAAAAAACACTAAGCATGCTAAGTGCCTTGTACTTGTAGCATGAACTGCTGAACATGGTATGGGTCAGCTATGGTTGTTGTTCAAGATGTGACGGCTGTACGTGAATCTGTGACTGATAACTTCTTACAAAACATGAAAATAACTTTTCCTGAAAACTGTCTATAAATTGAGCATATGGTGATGCTGACTGGAATGTTTAATTTCATTTACATGTTCAATTGATAATGTACAAGCTAACATTTTGATACAAGTGCACATGAGAAGGGCTGTTGTTTTTCACTAATATGAGCTGCTGAGACTGCCATCTTATATATTTCAAAATACAAACAGTGAAGAACCATAAATTAAGCTCACATTGATGATGTCAAGTTGAGCATGTTCAGCTTAAAATACATTGGTGTAGAAGTAAAACCAGGAGGTTAAGAGCCAAACTGGATATGTCATAACATCAACATATTCAAAATTCCAATGTCTACTTCAGGTTATAAAGCAATGGTTATGGCCGAAAAACAAAAATAAAAATAATGTGAACTCAAAACTTTAGCGTTGAAACATTTTGATTCACACCACAACGTACAAGTTCAGCATGATAGTCAGTACTTCATAAGAAATGAAAGCTCACTTTACCAGTTTCCACTGAACATGTTGAACAAAACAATACAGTATGCATGGTATGGGCAAGTTCAGGATCATCAGGGCTAGTTAATGTTTCTACTTGCTCCTGTTACCAGCCCATATGGCTGCTGTTGCGTTCATGTTAATTTCTAGCACTGCAGGGTCTTGTAATCACGGTAATGGGGTGAACCTCAGGATGTTTCATTACCACCTTGAGCCTGTACATAAAGTTCTAAGTCCAAAATATCCTTATACTACTCATAGCTTTGTTCAGTGAGCATGCTGAGTGGATGATCACAAGTTATATGTACTATGCACTTGGGAGTGTGCTCAAAAGCCCCACATGCTACATGACAAACAAAGCTATACACACGAAAACATGTAGCCTGAACATGGCTGCATTATATTAGCTACAATTTAGTGTCACTACATGGACAATAAGTAGCTGAGCTTACCATTCTCATTGACCCAAACAGAATTTTACTATACACAGGCTTCAGACTAGTTGCTAAACTTCCAGACTATGTCCTTGGCATTTGAAGGTGCATTTGAAGGTGAATCCTCAGCTTCATTGTTTGCGTTCATGTAATTGTCATATCTTTCAAACATGTCAAAGGTTAGCGACTTCAAAGGTTCCACATCTTGTGACATGGCTCCAAAAGTTAGTATTTAACTGGAAAATCCAATACCAAGGAGCCTTGTCTGTGGCTGCTACTTCAGAAGCTACAGAAACAGGAGTGTGCATCCCAGTTGAAAGCCTATTGTCAGCATATATCAGGTTCTATTGATTATTCCGACAGTGTTACTACTTCTGCTTCTGCAAAAAGTCTATTACTAATGGACTTGTCTCTTTTTATTACTTACTAGTCTCAGTACACAGTCTGAAAGAGTATAACTTGTTGATCATTTTTCTCCTTGCCTAATATTATCTTTTTCTTCAGTAATCATTTGACAGGCAAAGTGAGATATGTACATGTCAATTGAAAATGCAAGTTAGCTTGGGACAAGCTTAAAATCTTACTCCCATAAAATACAATCAGAGACTAAAAAATAAAATAAACAGCTCTCCAAAAGTACTATCCCAAAGTAAAGATCTCTTGTCCAACTAACAATGTACAACAACTACTTTGTAGCCCAACTCTTAGGCAAGACGAATGGATAGGGTTTTTTTCATAAAGGTTAATATAATCTGATTAGAATGATATACAATTCTGTTGACAATGACCATGTTGATATGTCAAGGGAATTCTAAACTGACTAACCACTTAGAGCTGTAGAAGTAGAACACACTAAAACACACAATATCAATACAGCTCATTCTGTAGGTATGACTGATTCTAAACATTGGGTAAAACCGAAAGTGATGTACATCACGATAGCAGTCGGCAACTCTAGTCGTCACTTCACCAAAACCAAAGAGTAAAATCAAATGCATTTTGGTCAACATGGTCCAAACAGCCGTAGCAAATATATGCTTTTGTGTACAGAGAGAACACACCGAGACATTGAGTGAATTTTGTGACACACCACAGTCATCAGTCCACCTGTGGTTGACAGTAATATCAACAAACCTGTGCTTGATAGTATGATAAACAAACATGTGTTTGACATAATGATCAACCAACCTGTGATTGACAGCAAGATCCATAAACCTGTGTTTGACAGCATGATCAACCAACATGAGCTTGACAGAATGATCAACAAACGGGTGAGTGATAGCATGATCAACACACCTGTGATCGACAGCAAGATCAACAAACCTGTGATTGACAGCAAGATCAACCAACCTATCACTGACAGCATAATGAACAAACCTGCATTTGCCTCAAGATATATCCCTGTGTTGTGTCATTCAAACCTAACTCAAAACAAAGCTTTGTATAGTGGCAAATTCGGCTCAGAATCCAGGGTATTTATGACAACTGAATGAATAATCAATAATCTGATAATGCACACTATTTTTGATAATTTATGATGTAGATGTCATTACTGCTATCAGAATAGCAAAACTTGGTTACCATGGTTACTGTCCAACATGTCCAATGGAAGATGGCAAATTCATAAAGACACTTAAAATAATATTCATCCTACTCCATGAAGAATAAATGTAAATTGTAATACCAGAGTTCATAAAATGCCTTTTACATAAGAAAAGAAATGTGCATGAATACATGACATTAACTGATAATAAGAACTGGCTGTGACATTTCTTTTTGCCTATTTTGTAACTAAATGTCAAAAATCACACTGAACATTTAGTTAACAAAGGAATGAAATGTCAATGACTGGACACATGCCTGTACAGAATTCTTAGTCATACCTGCTACCAATTGAACTGTAACAAGACAACTGACTAGTATCATGCATTTTATTCATCACATATCATAATCATGGTCATATGATGTGACATGTTTTGATGTTGTTGAATGCACTCAGCATTGCAATATTTCATTTCCAGCTATATGATGGGGGTTTGTAAATATTCGCCTATGGACCAAACAGCCCAGTGACTGATATCGTGGTTGATCCACACCATCCAGGTACATTGACACACTTTCAACTAAGTCACGGAGACTGACCATCCGATCTATTTGGTCACCTCTTACAACCACGTAGGTTGCTGGAGACCTATGCTAACCAGGAATCTCAATGGGTGCTACATTATTTTGATCGGGTGGGGTCTGTGACATGGCTGAGCGGATGTATCATGGTCAATGCTGACTGTGACATTCAACAACATTTATTCACTGACATGCCTCTCAACAAGATGTGATCAAAGATGATGAATTACTTGAGTCATGTAATTAACAGATGCTTAACAACAACAATAATCAGCAGACAAATATGTCCAGCATTATTTCATTTTCTCCAGACATCTGAAAACGAAAAGTAGATATGAATTTCCTGACGTATCCAGGAAACATGGAACTTAACGCAGACATCAGTTGATTCACTTCGGTTGAAGGGTTAACGCTAACAAATAGTTTAGTTATCAAATGGCATTGTTCAGGTACCAACAAAAAAAAAGATGCATATTGACGTTGATAACTCACCTGAGTTTGGCGCATGATTTTCTAACGGTGTACTTCCTGCATCTGTTGTCGTTCTATGATTAACCAGACAAGATCAACACTAGGCCTCGTCACACGGAGATGAAGCAGAGGTCTGCAGGTTCGAGACAGAATATTGCACACTAAATATCTCATTAAGTGCACACACAAAAGTTTAATTTTTGCGCTTATGGCAATGTACGAGTTGTGCAAATTCGATTCCCGTCAAATATCCCGTAGATTAGTCAACATAACTTGAATCATTTGAGAATATATTTCAACGCGATGCAAGGTTTGCACTTTTGACCCCGTACTCCGCCATTGTGAAAGAACCCGTATGAAATATTTTCATTACGACTACTTTACACTTCAATCAAAGACACTGTTCTGATGTGATCTCGAGCACAATATGAAGCACTGCGAATTGAGTCTATCAACTGCTGATGTATCCCCCGATGGCCGTCAACAGAAACTCTATAAGGACGCACAATATTAATGTTTCTTATGACTTAATATTTTAACCGTAAAATGGCTGTCCTGTTTATTCAACAGTTTTGATATGTTTTACAATAGTAAGGACAGATTGTGAATACAACATAATTACCAAGGAAATCCGCGTTCAGGCTTACCCAACCAATACTGAAAACATTGCCTTCAATATTCCAAGAACAAAACACTATAGTCCGTTTGTCTGTCTCCTGGATCCTAGAGAATATATATTTTAAAATATAATCCCTCTCAAGTCTAGAATGAATTGGCAAGTCTAGATTGCCTCAGCTCAGAAATTAGCATTGCTCTGGGCTCCATTTGATTTTACTTTTTCTTCTTCTTTTTTTCAAAATGTATTTTGTAGATATATCTTTAAACAAGAGATTTCTTGGATTCAATGTTAGCCTTATGGTCCGTGCTCAAGTGCCCATTTCCAGTTTAGGCCAAGACGGTGTAGTTTGTAGATCGTGGGAAAGTGAGGCATTTTCTCGGTGTATGGGGTAAAGTTTTGCTGTTATATTGAGCTTTCCGATTTAAGATAGCAGAAAAATAGTAGGGTTTGAAGACTTCAATCCAACTTGCTGTGACTGCCACTGATGCTATAGCTTCCCATTGAGTATGGATATGTATAATGATAAATTTAAAAATACTGATTATAGATAAGTCATCGTACACCTATAATATGTATCAGTCCCCGAAACACATTATTTTCCCACCCATCCAGCCCTTTCTGTAATGCTTCTGCTCTAATTGAAGCAAGTCTAGATTTTCCACAAGATTCAGTTTCTCCCATTTCACTTGGGCTCCGTTTCAATTTAAATGGAGTTGTTTGTTTCTATCAAAATACATATTTTCAGAGACTAAGCGTTGGTCCAACGGCCTTGGACGTTGTTCATAATGCCACCCACTGGTCGATGTTTTACAGGCCCCTGTGATATAGTTGGGAGTATTGCTGAGTGCGGCGAATCCAGATTTGCAACGGGGGCTGCGTTGATTTCGTATCTAAGAAATAATACTTACCCTTAGTCTGTCTTACAGACCCTGATACATTTATATCAACTACAGCCCATGCAAGTCTATAATGTTTGGCAAGTCTAGATTACTGCAGTATCTGAAAATGAAGAGAATCACTGGGCTCCCTTTTTATTAGATTTTTATTAAGATAACTGAACAACTGTTTTTTTCTGTATGATATGTTCATTTCAGAGACTATATGTTAGTCTATACTTACCCTATTTCTTTTGATTTCACATAGTAACAGAAAAATGCACATACAGGTGAAGGCCGCATATGTGAAAATAAATAAATATATTGTTTATTGACATTGTAAATCAAACAAAATAGTACAATGCACTGTAGACTAACATTTAGTCTCTGAAATCTTATATTACACAATATCCTTCTTGATTCTAAAAATAAAAAAACAACACCCTATGCTGATTTCTATGTGGAATAGAGCTATCTTGAGCTGGCTATACTTGCTTTTGTATGAATTTCTAGATTATTATTTTTTCATAAAATAGATATATTCCACGGTCATGGTGCAGGACTAAATGCACTGTTGCTCTCCTGGTATTTATAGTGAGCTCAAATTACCTCAAAGTCAAGCTGAAACTGTATTTAAGACAATATTCAAGTGTGAACAACTGTGGAAGACAAGACAATGACGATGTAAATAAATCATCTATTCTACAACATAACATAATAAAGCATGTAAATAAAGCATATATATCACTACATAAATCGCTCTTATCGTTATTGAAAATAAAGGTGCCGTTATCGCCCGCCAATAGCAACCGTCTTCGCCAAATGATGTGCCGTTTTTGCCTAAGACATCGGTGCCGTTTTGCTGAAATGCCGTTTTAGCCTGCACCCACTTAGGGAAAATGTTGCGGTTAATTGGACCGAATGGTTGATTGTTGTGAATATCTATTGAGAAATGTACCCCAAAACCGTTCTGTATGGTCGAAATCAGCATACAGAAATGAACGCCAACTGACCAATGTACGGCGCCATACAGCAGGTTAAAGAAGCCATAAAAACGGTGTTCGATTATCTAAAGGTGGGAGGCGTTGTTCTTGTGATACTCGTAATTGTCCTGAGTGACATTAATCGCGTTAAGGACGTTATTAGGATGTCCATGTTTCTCCATATTTGTCGTTTTTGTGTGTGTTGTATCGGGAGAGAGATCACAATATGCATGTGGTATGTTTGCAAATCCTGTTCGAAAAGGTTTCGAAGTAGACGTGTTAAAACATGAAACGGTGCGCTGCAGAGGAAGGCTTGGGTTGATGATAGGTAGCAGCTTTTACTTCTAGAATCATAAGATCCATTTTTTTGGCACCACAGTTGCCATTTTCTTGCAACGTCATAGTCCCGAAGTAGATTTAATACACTTGTTACACGATAGATAACAAACGCATGCTCATTTGCTGTATAAATTAAAGAGCCTCAAGAAGACTGCTTCGGGCGATTGGAAGAACGAGTAATAGCTTCCCTGTTTTACGGATTCTTCGGGTAGGCTGTAAACGACAAAATCTAAAAAGACTTTGTCATGCTTTAGGTTGAGGTAGGTGCGTGCTATCGACAGACGGTTTCACAAGTGTATATGGAAGTAAATATGTTGTATGGAAAGTCGTATGTTTACCAATATGGCGTTAACGTGAACACGTGCGTTTGTTTTGGAACAGTTCATGGGGTGTAAACTACTTATGGTAACGTGTTATTCATTCATCAATAATGATAAGCCTCAGCATAATACACACTTCAAACGATAAACTGTCGAGAGTCAGACCGGCAATGTTAGAAAAGACATTTTGACAGGGACAGATTTACTCCGCAGATATCAATATCAATATCCGCAGAAACAATCGCACGAACTAGTCACAAAACAGTCCTCCAATATGGATGCATGTGTTGTTTCGCGATATGTGGTAATATCAATTCATGAGATCCTCGTTTTTGTTCCAAACAGCTAAATCCAAAACACCTGCCGGGAGTGGGATGTGTACGATAATATTTCTATTTGCTTGCCATTGCATATCTCGTGATATCTCTGTGAATATTCTAATATGCTAAACATTTTCTCGTTTCTCGTGAGATAGGTATATGCCTCTGAGATAGAATATTGTCAAAACCGTCGTTTATTGCCAAATGTCACCAACTGTCAGTTATATATAATGTTTTTTTGTAGTATACATGCAGCTTATATAATGTATACTATAGTTTTGACAGCCGATAAAGATTCATAAGCTGATATTCCTAAACAATTGCTCTGCATGTATTTGTGAATGTCATGTTGATATTTTTCGCTGAAGGGGACGTTTTCAGCATGAGTTCTACAGATATGTACCCCAGGTACATATACATATCTGTATACAGAAATGTACTCTCGCCAAAATCGGAATACCGAAAGATACGCGGCACCCAAACAAGGGACGAGTCCATATTCCTCAACCTGAAACCGGTTCGTGTTGTAGTTCTGGTTCGCCTGGATGACCCTGTGTTTAGTGGAATGTTAGAGTAAAGTACATGTATACGTCACTGTGTATGCTCAATTTTTATATGGCACGCTGGAATACATCTCATAAAACAGTATGACAGTCCTGACCCATTTATGGAAAGGAAATACCAAGAGAAAATATACATGTTCCGCCAACTTGAATTTTACCAGGGTACATATCTGTAGTATACTACCCATGCCAACAACGACCTCTTCAGCACGGAGTCTGTATACTGTGTCTGAGTGGGGTGTTCATGTTAAACTGTATCTCAGTGGGCTAGCACTACAAAATCATCATTAGTCCGGACTAGGACAAACGGACACACACACATGCATACATGTCACTATATAAGTGCACTAATCTTGGATGCGATTTTAAACCCTCGCCACCAATAGCTATTATATGACAATAAGTTATGCTGAGATCGTGCAGAACTGAATATCTTTATATATTATGAGATTGCAGCCTGCGACTTCAGCCACTTGTCCAAAGTCTATTAAAATTCTGTTCAATCTTGTAAACTCAGCAATATCAGTCAATATAATAACAATGACTTCTTCTGAAAATGATGCTAAGAACCATGTTCAGGCTTGTAGTCTAGGAGTCTAGGATTGTATTATTACTAATATGCTATATGCCATATCAAATATTGTTTCAATTTCATTTATATGCCATATCAAATATTGTTTCAATTTCTTTTACTTCTGGTGGTCAGGGATCGGGTGGTCAGGCTTGCTGACTTGGTTGATGCATGTCATCGTATCCCAATTGTGTTGATCGATGCTCATGATGTCAATCACTGGATTGTCTGGTCCAGACTCGATTATTTACAGACAGCCGTCATAAAGCTGGAATATTGCTGAGTGTGGCATGAAACAACAAACAAACAAACAAAACACTTCTTCAAGTAGGTGTGTGAAAAAGAACTGGAATACCAGTATATTACAATATGGCTGTCAGCAATACACATATCGCAATACAAACTTTGTGTATTGATATTTTCCAATACATTTTCCAAAGAATTGATATATAATTATGTAAATTATTTCTACTATCTTGAGACATTTGAATGGACTGGGTTCCTATCTAACACAGCACACTTCATGCTGTTAAATAAAGTTCCATATTGATGATGTACTAAGCTAAGTAGTTATCCATTCTGTCAAGACCTACCTCGAAATCTGTAGCCTGGATTATTGAGTAAAGCATTACCATTTGAATAGTACAAATATATATAATTTGGGCCCGAATATGTATTGCAATATGTATCGCAATACAGCTCTCCGTATTGTTACATATTGCAATATGATTTATGTGCCAATACGCTAACCCTATCTTCAAGTTTATATATCAGAAGCAATAATACAACTTGATACCTCTGTTGGATAGAGAGGATGATGGTTCATGCTTGTATTTTCATCAGATGACTTGGGTAACGTTACATTGGGATTTCTAAACGGTTGCTAGGTTATACTTATACTGGAGATAGCCCAGTCGTGTGAGGTTCCACAATTTGCTTCACACAGTTGAGACTTATAGGTGTTCGAGAATCTTATTATCTTGATTAGATTTACTACATGTTTTGATATTTATTACATAAGAAGGCTATGAATTACAATATATTATAAGGATGTCTGGCTGATGTTAGATGTGGAGCCACTGGTCATCATGGCCAGTAAGATAATACCGTATTCAACGTAATAAGCGCCCACAGCGATATTTGCTAATATAATGGCGAGTGAACAATCCCAATCAGCACCCCTTCCGATTGATCAATGTACACAAGACTTATTTATTCGTGAATAATACGCACTCTTGTGTTATATCACCCTTAATTATGGGCAATTAAATTCTTGAAAAATATATCTGTCGTATGTAAACATTTCAGGCGAAATTTACGATCTTTTGATTTTACGAGATTTTGAGAGCGCCCTGGGCGCTTATTACGTCGAATACGGTATGTATTTTTAAAATTCTGATTGTCTGCCCAGCACTAGCTGATATTTACTTTTATTTTCAGTTAAGATCTTCACAGAAGCATGAGGATGATGGATGAACAGCCGCCAAGCAAAAGGCGAAAGTTTAACTGTAAATATATATTTGTTCAAATGACTAAAATAATCATTACTTTCTGACCCCAGGTTCTGACCTGGGTTATATTATAATTGACCTTCTGTAATCCATGCTTGTCATAAGAGTCGATTAACAGGATCACATAGTCAGTCCTTGGTTGACGCATGTCTCAGCGTCCAATTATGTCAATCAATGCTCACGATGTCAACCACTGGATTGTCTGGCCCAGACATTACGGTCTAAGCAGTCTTCACCATGTGCTGTGCACTGTTGTGTGTTGCATGGATCAGCTAGTTGTAGGCTTGTAGCCAGGATTCATCCCATGAACATGCAGTAGTCAACCTGAAGCATGTAAGTCAAGGAGTCCTAGTCATCATCCTAATGTTAGAAGATAAAGAATTAAGGGGTCCCAGAGCTCCAGATAAGTTTTTGGTGTTGTGGGTATTTTACCCATGCATTTTAAAATCATTGGGTATCAGTAATTCTATCTGGGTATTTAAATTTCTGTTTCCCACTAGTTTTTACACATGTTGGTATTTAAGTTAAATATTTACAAACACTATTCATCTAGTCCCTGCAAACTGGTGTCGTGTGGTTTCGAGAGCTTTATAGGATTAAAAAATACCACGATACTTCCACAAGAAAGTGTGATGGCAAATGATCATGATGTAACTGTCATCGTGGAGTTTGGCAAGGTTGACGGAATGCCAGTTTATAATTTCAAAATAAGTTGCTGATTTGCTAATCGAATACGCAGGGTTACTTCACAATATTTTGATGATACGCACAAGTTTTATTTTTGTAGCGTATCTGTAATGTTAGTTGCGTATTTGATACACTTGGATTTGATTTTACTGCGTATCTCTGCATTTCTGATGCGTATTGTACGCAGATACGCAGCTTATCTGGAGCTCTGGGTCCTGAGATCAAAAATACTGTAACAGGAAACCTCAAGGACCCAGGACCTTCCTCTTATGTCTCAAACACTGAAGATGGATAAAATATGGTGCCTTGTTTAACAAAGCAATATTTGTGCCAGAATGATCTACGACAATAACACTAAGCTCGGCTCTCGTCATGTGGGCTTTTGTGAAGGTCACACACATTTGATGGTCACTGAGCAGTAAAAGCTTTTGCAATGGCGGAGCATGTGATGTTCATCATTATTCTGCTGTCCTCCTGTCTCTCAGTGAAGGGCTGCTTTTTCCAGACAGTAACTTCTAAAGACAAAATACTTGTACCAATACAGTCATTATACATGTCATTGTCATGTAACAAATGTTATATTTGGGATAACACTTTCTTAGTAAAGTACAGATTCTCGTACTTTTTTTGGGGTTGAGTCCCATCCAGGATTTGAACCCACACTTTCCAGAGTGAGTCACAATGTCAGCGATCTAACCCACTCAGCCACCGAGGCTTCCACAAAAATGGAAATCTAACAACTGGTAGTCTGGATCACGTACTTTGAGTACCCCTCTGACAAGTGTAAATTGGCACGACTCCCATGGCCAAAAGCTATGAATACACAATGCCATTTAGAAAGTGGTCAAATGTAACAAATGTTATATTTGGGATAATACTTTCTTAGTAAAGTACAGTGATATCCCAAATATAACATTTGTTACATTTGACCACTTTCTAATGGCATTGTGTATTCATGTTATGGTCATGTTGAAAACAAATTGTTGAGCTACAGTGTCATCATTTCACATGACCAAAATTAAGACTGGCCACTGTCCATGGCTTTTGTCATTACTTGTTCTTATTGTGCCTGCTAATTTTATTTTTAGCAGATATACTAATGATGACCTACATATTCTTTTACATTGACAGTTACAAATGTCCAGTTTAAAGACAGGGACAAAGACAGAGACAAAGTGAACAAACTGCGAGAAGAGAGAAAGAAGCTCCCCATCTTTCCTGCACGCTCCCGTCTTGTACAGGAAGTGAGGAAACATGACAGTGTCATCGTCATCGGGGAAACTGGAAGTGGAAAAACAACACAAATACCTCAGGTACTAGATGGTTTTCAACTTAACATTTTTAATCTACTAGTCCTTACAATGAAAACATAAGCGAAACCCTTAAAAATGGCAACTTTCCACAAGTAACTTTCTGATGCAATACACAATGCGATACATGATGCGATACATGTCTATATTTATAGTATGGTCATGATGTAATACACGATGCAATACACGATGCAATACACGATGCGATACATATCTATATCTATAGTATGGTCATGATGCAATACACAATACGATACATATCTATATCTAAAGTATGGTCATGATAAACACGATGCGATACATATCTATATCTATAATATGGTCATGATGCGATACACAATGCGATACATGTCTCAATAGTACAGTCATCTAGCGATGCACTGTATAATAATTACCTCAGTACTAAGGTTGTGAAGCGATACACGATATACATATCTCAATAGTAAGATTGCCATGTGATGCAGGATACGTGAACACTTCACGCATGGCATATTTGGAGCTATTGTCCATCTTGGACATGAATGAGAATGAAAAGAAAACCATCCCCAAAATACTTATTTTTAAGTTAAATAATGAAACATTGGCCTGAGAACTCTTGTGCATGCTGGCAATTATGATCAATCTTTATACAATTTTACATATCTCCTAAATATGTACTGGTATTGTGTTTTATCATATAATGGGTGAGTTTCTCAGCAGGATAATGCCAACGGATAAAAACGATATCCGTTGGGGTCATATGCGGATAGAGATGCAAATATCAAAGGTCAAGTAGGGACTAGTTTCACTGTTTATAAACAAACATGGCGTAGCCCTTGTCATTTGGCGATCAAGTCAGAATTAACCATCTAGAATATGGAGAAACTACAGGGATAATTGCTATCATTATGAAAAGAATAGTCTAATATACTGAAAATCAGTGTCTAACTGTGACGTAGCTAAGGCATTTAAGAAGTTTTGGCAACTTTGGAGAAATAATTTGCGAAACAATTTAGCGAGGGCACAAGCCAAGTGGGAGCACTTTACATATCTTGTAGACCTCTGCGTCTTGGAACCTTTTCCACAAATTAAAACAGTTGGATTTGGCCGAAATACGTACGAATTGTTAACTCGTTTTGTTTTGTCGCTCTGTGTACATCTGACTGCACTTCGTAACGTTATGACAGGACAGGCCGGCTGTTAACAATGTCTGACTGTGGCCATGACGTTTCATAGACTAGGGTTAGAGAAGCTTCCCTTTGATAAAGGTCAGTTACTCTATCGGACAGACCGATGAATTGCAGCGAAAGGCAAGTAAAAACAATTTGTGTAGGCAATTGTTATGTATATATGTAGTTACGCCGCTGTATAAGAAACAGGTTTCTGTTGGAACTATAGTCTGGAAGGTAATTTAAGGTACCGACGTTTACAACTTGAAAGGGTGCACAGGAATCACGCACGTTGAGATGTCCAACGCTAACACCGTGCGTGCATGATTCCTGTGCACCCTTTCAAGTTGAGCTGATTGGTTCAACTGTGTCATATGGCCCTGTGACGCAGGGGTAGCATTATGCAGATGGCTGTTACAATGAATGCTCGTTCCACCCGTGACAAACAGTTCTGGTTGTTGATGAAATATAGTGATAGCTAAATAGACAGATTTTTTATTCATGCACTGATTGTCTTTAAATGTAATATCCAGTTATGTATGACTGTTTAATAATCTCATACCAACTTTGACTGGAGTAGGTCCAATAGTTTTTCAGATATTGTCGTAAACGTTGGTACCTTAAATTACCTTCCAGACTATATATTGGCTACTGTCACTGTCCGACTGACACATCACTTACCCTCTGACGTAATATATATTAATGCGCAACATTCCAGGGAAATTGCAATGTTTAGGTAATGTTTGTGAGAGATGGAAAGAGATTTTTGAGCACAGAATTGAAGAATGACATTATATGATAAAGGGGTTATCACACTTGTGTGTTTGGGGGATGGTTAATATCCTTATTAGGAATAAACATGATGTATTTAGCCCGCCAAGATTCCCTAAATACACACTCGCATGATCACCTCTCTATATCAAATTCATGATACACGAACATGTGGTAAATTGTTACACATCACAAGTCAGTTATGTAGTCAGCTCTTGACTGGGCAAATCTGATGTACACAAATAGAACCAAAAAGATACATTCACTAGATTCTTATAAATTATACTACTCGCCAAAAAACCCTGCAAAAAAAGAAACATATAGAGAAGTATGTATGTTAAGAAGAGATGTTTCCAATGTGTACCAATTAACGACAAAACTAATAGTTAGCCAATTCTTACCACAGTTTCTTTATTCGTCTCATGTTATGCTGCACGGGATTTCCAAACTTTACACCCAAATCCTGCATGTCACTCTTACGACAAGTGTGACTTACTATAAACAGTTCATAATATCAATGACTGCTTTGTCTGGTATTTCAATTAATTGAAGGATATATTTGATGTTTGCAGTATCTGCTCGAGTGTGGTGTACACCATGGCAAGCTCATTGCAGTTACACAGGTAGGTGTAGTGTAGTGTAGTGTAGTGTAGTGTAGTGTAGTGTAGTGTAGTGTAGTGTAGTGTTGTGTAGTGTAGTGTAGTGTAGTGTAGTGTAGTGTAGTGTAGTGTAGTGTTCTATAGTGTAGTGTTATGTAGTGTTCTATAGTGTAGTGTAGGTGTAGTGTTGTGTAGTGTTCTATAGTGTAGTGTAGTGTTCTATAGTGTAGTGTAGTGTAGTGTAGTGTAGTGTAGTGTAGTGTAGTGTAGGTCAATACATTCACTTCTGATGGGACCCTTGAAGATCCGGGCTAAAATAGTTCTTGAACAACCCATGTGCTTGCCGTAAAAGGCGACTATGCTTTTGCGTCATAAGAGGCAACTAACGTGATACTCTTTTAGAGTATTTACCCACAGCTTTTCATTCTATGTGACCTGCAAAGATCCGGGGTAGAATAGGTCTTTAGCAACCCATGCTTGCCGTAAAAGGCGTCTGTGCTTGTAAGAGGCAACTAACGGGATCAGGTGGTCAGGCTCACCAACTTGGTTGATGCATGCCATCGTATCCCAATTGCGTGGATCAATGCTCATGATTTCAATCACTTGGTTGTCTGGTTCAGACTCGATTATTTACAGACCGCCGTCATAAAGCTGGAATATTGCTGAGTGCGGCGTTAAACAACAAATGAACAAACACAAACTGTGATGGGTTTTGGGGTTAGAATATTGGTCCCAAGCAGCCTATGCTGGCCTTTCGATCGGTTGCTCAGACTCAGTGTTCCCCCTGGCTTTTCAAACAGCCAGTCCATGTGGACTGGCAACTCTAAAAATGACCAGTTCCGTCTTATTTTTGCCAGTCCCAACTTTCAACAAATGACTGTGTGATAATTATTTGGTTTTTAATTCTTTCAACATCATGTTCAGTGCAAAGATGTCATCTCTGAAGTAACTTAGCTAGATCTATATATCATTCACACAAACTTCAGTCACAATTTTATCTTTCTTTTTTGAATATTTACTACATTACTACTAATATTCACTACAAATGGATATTGATAGACAAGGGGAAACCCTGAGGGTAACAACCAAGCTGACTTTGTTAGAAAAATGTACTTTTATGAACATCACCAATGTTTTGTTCAACAACAAAGATTTATAAGGTACTTTATTTGCCGGTCCACAGGGACTGGCAGTCACGTGAATCACCGGTCCATGCCTAATTTTGCCGGTAAAAAACTGGTAATTACCGGTAAACGGGAGCGCTGACTCAGTGACATGGTTCATTGCATGTCATCTTCCCAGACAGTGTGGATTGTTGCTCATGATGTCAATCACTGGATTGTCTGGTCCAGACTTCATAAAGCTGGAATATTGCTTAGTTCCGTGTTAGACAACATTTAACAACAAATAAACGATCAGCACATTGGTATTGGACTCTCCATCACAAGTGCCCCATGTGGATTCTGAAGCAGAATAGGTCCCCTCTGTATTGACTTGGTGGGCCTAGACTTTACTGTGGTTACTGTGACAAGCAATATTCTTAAATACTGTTGACTCCAGACGCATTCACTCACGCTTGGAACAGGCTAGTGGAGCCGATGTTAGGTTGAACTGTATAAACTACAATTGTTCTTTATCATTAGCAGGGCGGTTGGGTAGCCTGGTGGTTAAAGCATTCACTCATCACGCCGAAGACCCATTTTGATTACCGAAATATGGACAATGTGTGAAGCCTATTTCTAGTGTGCCCCGCTGTGATATTGCTGGAATATTGCTAAAAGCGGCACAAAACCATACTCACTCACTCACTTTATCATTAGCTTTATGTGGGAGGATGCAGGTCCTGTACGTTTACAACTTTGCTGAAACCCATGGGCATGGTGCTGACAAACAAAGAATTGACTCCAGTAAGAAGCTGCTTTGGCAAGTTATACCTGTAGGTTGCAGAGCTCCTTGTTTGTTGTAAGATGTTAAAGAAAAGAAGCCATCCAGTGTTCCTGTGTTGACTTATTCTCACCACCACTCACTCCATGACTTCAGCCTCGACGAGTGGCAGCCATCACAGTGTCTCAGAGGGTCGCCCAGGAGAAGAACAGTGAAGTGGGAACACTGGTATGTGTTGGTAGCAACAGCAGAACATATTGTCTCAGAATGTGTGGGTAGCAACAGCAGAACATATTGTTTCAGTTGAATGTTGAAGTGTGAATGTATCTGTCTCAGTATGTGTTGAATGTTGAAGTGTGAATGTATCTGTCTCAGCATGTGTTGAATGTTGAAGTGTGAATGTATCTGTCTCAGTATGTTTTGGATGTGGAAGTGTGAATGTAGCTGTCTCAGTATGTGTTTGAATGTTGAAGTGTGAATGTATCTGTCTCAGTATGTGTTGAATGTTGAAGTGTGAATGTATCGGTCTCAGTATGTGTTGAATGTTGAAGTGTGAATGTATCTGTCTCAGTATGTGTTTGAATGTTGAAGTGTGAATGTATCTGTCTGAGTATGTGTTGAATGTTGAAGTGTGAATGTATCTGTCTCAGTATGTGTTGAATGTTGAAGTGTGAATGTATCTGTCTCAGTATGTGTTGAATGTTGAAGTGTGAATGTATCTGTCTCAGTATGTGTTTGAATGTTGAAGTGTGAATGTATCTGTCTCAGTATGTGTTGAATGTGGAAGTGTGAAGGAATTTCAGTATGTGTTGAATGTGGATGTCCCACAACGACTGCATCCTAGGATGTCTGAAGACCTCAGCCTATATCCCATGATATATTTACCTTATCCCACACCTACTGCATCCAAGGATGTCTGAAGACCTCAGCCTATATCCCATGATATGTTTACCTTATCACACACCTACTACATCCTAGGATGTCTGAAGACCTCAGCTTATATCCCATGATATATTTACCTTATCACACACCTACTACATCCTAGGATGTCTGAAGACCTCAGCTTATATCCCATGATATATTTACCTTGTCCCACACCTACTGCATCCTAGGATGTCTGAAGACCTGAGCCTATATTCCGTGATATATTTACCTTATCCCACACCTATTGCATCCTAGGATGTCTGAAGACCTCAGCCTATATCCCATGATATATTTACCTTATCCCACACTGACTGCATCCTAGGATGTCTGAAGACCTCGGCCTATATCCCATGATATATTTACCTTGTCCCACACCTGCTGTATCCAAGGATGTCTGAAGACCTCAGCCTATATCCCATGATATATTTCCCTTATCCCACACCTACTGCATCCAAGGATGTCTGAGGACCTCAGCCTAAATCCCATGATATATTTACCTTGCCCCACACCTACTGCATCCTAGGATGTCTGAAGACCTTGGTTATATCCCATGTTATATTTACCTTGCCCCACACCTACTGCATCCTAGGATGTCTGAAGACCTTGGTTATATCCCATGATATATTTACCTTATCCCACACCTACTGCATCCAAGGATGTCTGAAGACCTCAGCCTATATCCCATGATATATTTACCTTATCACACACCTACTGCATCCAAGGATGTCTGAAGACCTCAGCCTATATCCAATGATATATTTACCTTATCACACACCTACCGCATCCAAGGATGTCTGAAGACCTCAGCCTATATCCCATGATATATTTACCTTGCCCCACACCTACTGCATCCTAGGATGTCTGAAGACATCGGTTATATCCCATGATATATTTACCTTGCCCCACACCTGCTGCATCCTAGGATGTCTGAAGACCTCAGCCTATATCCCATGATATATTTACCTTGCCCCACACCTACTGCATCTTAGGATGTCTGAAGACCTTTATCATATAACTTCCCAACTTTATTCTGATGTATCTATTCCCTGTGCCCAATAGGTAGGCTACTGTGTGAGGTTCGATGATATGACGACAGACAGCACGAAGATAAAGTACATGACAGATGGCATGCTGCTGAGAGAGGCCATCTTGGATCCGCTCATGAACAGGTAACTAATATACACTATAATAGAGAAAGACCTTTCAAGTCAGAAGTTTATCTTTCAAAGCAGAGTTGAAACCTGTTTTGAAATTATACAGAATCAACCCCTTCCTAACAAGTAGCAATGTATAAAGCCCATTTGTGTCCCCAGATAGGATATGGTGGTAAAAAGTTATAATATTATCCATAACGGCAGGGATATAGATGAAATATTCAGTAATTCAGTAATTCACTGTACATTAAAACAACTGTTCCATTACTTCATTGTGTGCCAAAGAAGACCATAGCAACATGATGTCATGTGAATGCATTGGCACAAATAATTGAATAAGATGTCATTTGTCGTTCAACAAAAGTAAACAGAATCCAGTAGACGTATCTCTTGCTGTAATGTTGCACAAGATCTCCATAATTTTGTTTGTGAAATAGAGGACTGTTTAAAGTGTGAAGTACCAGAATATTCAATAAACTTTGTTGTAATGAACTGACGGATATAACAAACTGTTTTTTTGGTCCCGGTCATTTGTGCTATATTTTATCATATATACTTGATGGATATAACGAACATTCTTACAAGGAAATAACAGATATTGCCAACTCCCTCTGTAGTCCCATGTGTACTCTGTCAACGACAATGTTTATAATGAATTGTTAATCTCTGAGCTGCTCATGTGTCCCCAATCAGCCTATCAAAACATTTCGCGGCCACGAGTGGCTGTTCTAAACAATTGAATGTTTGATACATTTGACATCCAGTGGTTTCATACTAATGATGTAAGGGAGATAACCCTCATTCCGGAAGTTCTGGTGTTGTTATGATAGCGTGTGAATTGTATTGATAAAGTTGACAGTTGTAAGTATAGAATGTTACCTTGATTGTGTTGTGTGTTGTCATAGTGTTTTGGAATGATTGTGTGTGTGTGTGGAGATGATCGTTTTGCGAGTGTTATAATGAAAGTCTAACGAATAACAATGTTTGACCTGAAGCAGCGAGTTCTGTTGTCTATCACTAACATAAACAGTCCATATGATCGTGTCACGGTGATTTTCACTGAATATCCTCCCTGCCTTACATGGATGTGGTTTGACTGGTCAGGTACTCTGTTGTGATCCTGGACGAAGCACACGAAAGAACGATACACACAGATGTTTTGTTTGGGGTTGTGAAAGCAGCTCAGAGGAACCGAAAGAAGAAGGGGCTAAAGCCTTTGAAGGTTGGTTGTTGTGATACGGCCATGTTTGTCCCACAGTGATGTAGTTATAACAGTACCTTTATTATGATACCATCACGCTCTCTTGTTCCTGAAAGCACCAGTGGTGGTACATGAGTGAGTGTGTAAGGTCTTATGTGTAAAGCCCATTCGTGTCCCCCAGGTGGGATATGGTGGGAAAAAGGTTTAATATTACCCATTATTACCCAAGTGGTGAAGATACAGGTGGTAAGATACTAAATCTGTACGTCACACGTGTGTCGCACAAGGTTGACCTTGTTTTATTCGTTTTGATTGGATAACCGTGACCTCTGTCACACCAGGACTACTTTTTTCATTCATAAAAAATCGCGAGATGTCATTCATTTTGCGATTACAAGGCAGAACTGAAGAAATTCATGAGAACGAGAGATATTTACAAACACTTTATTAAACCAAACAAGATAGTCACACGCATCAAATTTCGGTTTGCATTCTATATAAGTTATGCATAGAGCTTCTACAGACATATAATCGAGCTAGATCTATAAATCAATTTACAATGTACGACTGCCGATCGAGCGTGTCCCTTGAGCGTGACGCACCCGACCACATTCGCAACTTTCAATTTGATTTAACGTAAAAGGATAAGCGTGGTGAAATAAAGTCTGTTTAAACTATCTGGACAGATATCGAGACTTACTTGGGATGATCCGGTTGTGCCATCGGTGTCCCCTTTGAAGCATATTTTGTGGCGCTGTTTCGGGAGGTGTTGTTCATGGATGAATGAACACGACAGCACGACCAGATCACTTAAAGTTCACAGTTCCGATACAAATCATTCGAAAACTCCGTGGAAGTGTGCCTGACTTCTGATTTTGTGGCCCCAAACATCCCAAATGTGAACAATAACATTCCCTATCTCTAGCGTAAAACGCTGTGAGTGGATCGCGGTTGTCTTTTCTTATTCCGGTGGCGACCTTGCCCTTCGATCGTTCGAAGCTGTCACTGACATGCAAGCAGATTTGAGTTTGTTGATTTTCACGTCTTCAGTATATAGGGTGGTACAGTTAACATGAATGTCTTTGGCGAACAGTCTGATTTCCCTCTTCCAAAATGGTACGGACATGATATAAATTCAGCTGATAGAGCAAGGAAACCGAACCATTTTGATTGCACAGACGGGACCCCGGCAGTGTGACCGACTGTTGGTCCGATATTCAAAGCGGGCGCTAATGTGACATTTCAAATTTTCTTATCAGTGTCCTGCGTACTAACAACATGGTGCTTGAATTACCATAAGTTGAAGACTTTCTTCCAAAAGGATCTTGAGCGTCGGTGCTGGTTTGTTTGCAAACAGAACAGCAGGCGCGTGTTGTTAATGTGTATGCATAAACATGTCAACAATGCCCATATTTGGTCATATATCAATATTCATGCGCAACCAGATTTTGCAACCGGTTTCAGTTTGGTCTGTCAACAAACCAAAGTTGTTATGTATTTACACTTAAATATATATTTAACGTGGGTAATAAATAAAATACCACACTCATTCTCGTTAGATACCCTTTTTACGAAACTCGTGAACTTTCTATGGTATCTGACCTCGCTTTCGCTCGGTCAGATACCATAGAAAGTCCACTTGTACAGGTGAAATATTCAGTAATTCACAAAACATAATAACAATTGTTCCATTACTTCATTGTGTGCGAAGAAGACCACAGCAACATGATGTCATGTGAATGCATTGGCGCAAATAATTGAATAAGGTGTGGTTCATCATTCATAGAGTCGTGATGATTTTATGTGATGATGTTCCAAAAATTGAGCAAGTGAGTGGATGTCTCCATTTGAGATGAGGAAACCCTTAGTTTTCTACATTTCTCAGAAAGATGAATATTACCCTGTAGATTTACAGTGTCCATACTGATTTTCACATTTATATCTACCTAAATGCAAAGTATAAGGAAGGCAATTTTTACATATACATAAGTCAACAATATTAACTGAATTGACTGCTTTTTAAAGCCTGAACACAAAACCTGGTTACAGCAGTATGAAATCAGTAACATTGTTCCGTGCAATAATTGGGGCGGTTGGGAAGCTTAGTAGTGAAAGCGTTCGCTCATCATGCCGAAGACCCGTTTCGATTCCCGACATGAGTACATGTGTGAAGACCATTTCTGGTCTCCCCCGCCTTGATATTGCTGGCATATTGCTAAAAGCGGCGTAAAACCATACTCACTCACTCAGTGCAATAATGCAATGCAAGCCCCGCCCACTCTACTTTTATTAGCCAATCAGGTAACAGTAGTCCACTAGTGGGATTGGCCTAATTTTCTTTTTGGTTTATGTATGCATAATGCAAAAATAGTTGCTTGGTTAGCCTATCAGGCATGAAATCACTTGCAATATATTGATATATGTAACCTTTGATTTTGAGCCAAAGATGAGCTGTAAGTTGACCAGTCTCCTCCATTGATTCTGTTTTCAGATAATAGTGATGTCAGCTACGATGGATGTGGACCACTTCTCTACCTACTTCAACCAAGCACCTGTTCTCTACCTCGAGGGGCGACAGTTTCCAGTCCAGGTACATAGGGAGAGCTGACTATCTCAGTCACAGCACAATGTCACAATGGTATAATTAGCCCCTGACTTCTCTTTGTGTGTGATAGCAGGGTCCACACTGGCTGAACTGGCCTGGAATGTGGATTCTGCCTTCAAAAGGACTTGAAAGTGGATTACATCATGGTAATGTGTCTTTGAAATGGCCTCAATCTTACTATGTAATGGCTGTACCAAGAATATTATGTAAAGCAACAGTTTATGTACACTCTATTTATAATCTGTAAAGATAGTTATCTCCCTTCCATGATTGCCTGCTTCTGCTGGAGCGGAATATGACCTCACCTGTAACAAGCCTTGTTTTTATGTGCAAATTGTTGGAATCAAGTGAGACGTTATTTTGACCTTTTGGCATGGGGAAAACGTAGCTTGCAAGACCATGTAAATTTGTAAATTAGTGACTGAAATTCTGTATGAAACCAGGATAGTAAGCCGACTTTTGTCATCATATACAGCTTATCAGAGTAGATGTGGTACATAGCTTACTGAGGAACTGTGTGGGTGTATCAAGAGATGGGCTGGTGAGATGATCGTCTACTTCGGTTGTAGGTAGTCAGAAAAGAGGTAATATTATTGTCAGCGTTGCCTCAGGCCAATATGACTGACCAAGGACCTTTAAGAAGGTAACTATGAAAACACCCATATAATTACGAGAGTATTGTGTGTATATACCCAATTATAGCTAAAATGGATAGAATTATCATAAAACCGCCCGCATGTTATCAGAAATGAGCGGGCCACTGTAACTTGAAAATGCCATCATACTACTTGACGACAGGCCATTATCACGCCCCTTGTTAGATAATGTCATAGGGACAGGGATAGGTGACGTCATGTTCAATAGTGACATCATCTGGTTTGCCAGATACTTTCCACCATATTAGTAAGAATTTTGTGCAAGCTTTAATTACTTTTGCCACCTCGCAAAAATAACAGTGGATTTGGGTTCTTGCACCCCACCCCTCAGCCCCTGCCAAACGACTTGAAACAAATGCTATCATGACGTAAGTAAATGTCACTTTTCATTTCCAAAGTTAGTGAAAATACTTCCCCATGTCACTGTCTATAGCATGGCCCCAACTATGAAGCGGCATCTCTGAAGAAACCTTCACAATCGATGCTAATTAATATAGCCTGTCTATATTGCAATCCAGACTGAAGCACATCACCAGAGCATACACAGTTCCTGCATTTGCAGTAGAATCTTGTTTGTTGAAATCTGTCTCTGATGGATGTCATTGATGAGGTTGCCACATGCTGTTATGAAACTTCTACTTTGAAGAAGTAAAAAGATGTCCAGTTTTTAAGAATCGATGTTTGTGATTTGTTTTGGCTTTTAGTTTTAAAGTTTTATCATATTAAAACATACAAGTGCAAGAGGGGTAATTTCTTCTTCATATTTTGAGCTTCTTGATCCAATATTTTAATAGTCTTGCCGTCACCTGCTGCTATGTTAGTAGCATCCAACAAAGTTGGTGGATAGGTATCTGGTATTCTGTAGGTGTACCCTCAGTTGATAAATATCAATAAGAACTAGTCCTCGTTCGTCTCATCATCTTCTAAATGCCGTCTCACTGACTATCATATTACATACTGGCTGCAAGGATGGAAATTAACCATAAACATGGACTAGCCCAAATATTGATGACATGCCTCAATCCCCCCAAAATGTTTGAAATTCAACTAGGATGCCTAACATTAGCAAAAGTGGTCCGGGCAAGTGGTAATTTCCATCCCTGCAGATGTTGTACTAAAGCCTGCATGTCTTAGCCTGCACTATTCATGACACGTATTTGTCTGCCCCGTGCGGGTATGAGAGGGTTAAGGATGTATGTGACTATCTTTCTGTCTGCAGGTGTTGTACTGCTGTGAGCCCCAGAGTGACTACCTGTTTACCTCCCTTGTCACACTCTTCCAGATCCACAGGGAGCAGCCTGCCGGGTGAGATGCATCACCAGTCATTAGTCACACAATGTCATTGATGATGTTTATATGTCGAATATCATGTGAGGAATTTGACGTGCACTGGGTGCTCCTTTGTGTTGACCATTACTTTAGTGTTATTCCAGGCCCTCCCATTCTACTGTAGGTTTAATCCAGGATTCACCCTGAATATCGCTGTTAGTTTGTCAGCTCCATACCTGTGCTCATCCAATTAACCACAGTAGTAAACGTCAAACATCTGCATCACTCCAGGCTTTCCTCCATGTTAAACTGAAGGCAATGATATATAGGGATATATATCATGTGTCTTGTGAAATATGATGTATCTCTCATCGAGTTACGTCATAATAGCTCCTTTTCCATGTCACGAGATGAGAGACACATCATATTTCACTAGACACATGAAATATTCTATTTATGATATACTATATTTGTTGTTGACAGTGGTTTGTTTTTTTAACAGATTACCCAAAACAATTAAACTGCAAAATGTAAATTATCACTACTATATGCATTGACCATTTCACGCATGGCCTCATACAGATACAAGATACAGTAGGGGCGGTCGGGTAGTCTAGTGGTTAAAGCGTTCACTCATCACGCCAAAGACGCAGGTTCGAATCCCCACATGGGTCGGTGTGTGAAGCCCATTTCTGGTGTCCCCCGCCATGATATTGCTGGAATATTGCTAAAAGTGTCGTAAAACCACTTGCTCGCTCGCTCGCTCACTCACTCACTCACTCACTCACTCACTCACTCACTCACTCACACACCCACCTACCCACTCACTCACTCACTCACTCAAGATACAGTACTTATTTAAAAAAACAATATTTATTTTTTTAAATTGTACATACTGCTGAGATTTTTTTTTAGTGAAATATTTTCACTGCCAACCAATTGCCAAATTGTAAGTGTTTCGAAGCCTGGCTACTGTCACATGCGACAGGCACATGGGCGGGTAACTTCAGTAAAAGTAGTATCTAATGGGGACTTGTTTAGTAAACTATATATCTCTGACACTAGAAGAATGTGGTAATTTAGATGGAAATGGATTTACTTCCTATGAAGAAGGTCCAGATGTAATTCAGATCTGATGTGATTCCCATTTTAAATCCAACTCAAAATGTTATTATTATTAGTTATCAGGGTAATGACAGCAAAATTAATGATCATCATAAAATTTTAGCTAGCAGACAATCAACATTGTTAGGACTGCCAGTTGTTCAAACTTAACTCATTGATAATTTCCTGTTTTGAATTAGACTTCCTAACACATTTCTTGATTCTCTCTATTTTCACTGTTTAGTCAAGATATTCTGATATTCTTGACGGGTCAAGAAGAGATTGAATCTGCTGCCAAGTCAATACATGACATCTCGCGGGACATGGTTGGCGAGGCCCCACCACTGGTTGTCTGCCCTTTGTATGCAGCCCTGCCAGCACCTCAACAGCTCAAGGTCTTCCAGCCAACACCAAAAGTAAGCTGCCATCTGATGCATCTGTAAAGTCCATATGTTTTCACCCGTATTTTCTAGTGATCTTCAACTGGTACGATTGCTTTCCATGAGATATTACTTCCAATTTCTTGTGAGGAACAAGATTCGATAGAATCCTTGGATTTTTTTGCATTCTTTCTTCCCTTTTTGGATATCCAATCTTGAAACAGATATTATTGAAAGCTTTGTTCAACAGGGCTCAAGAAAAGTGATTGTATCAACCAATATTGCGGAAACATCTGTCACCATCCATGGTGTGAAGTTTGTCATCGACTGTGGAATGGTGAAGGCCAAGTAAGTCCAACTGTAAAGACAGTGTTAGTTTACTAGTTAGAGAAATAGGGATTAACAGCAGAAGTATTCTCTTATCCACAGGCATAGTAATATTGGGGTAATGCTATTAGAATTGTTTCATTATGATAAAATATGTTTGACAAATTTGTGGTTAATATAACTTTGTATTCATGACTCACTTGTGTGTATATCAACTCTTTCTTGTCGCTATATGGCTGACAAAATGCTGATGCGACGTTAAATTTTAACTCACTCACTCAATTAGAATTATATATGATAAATGATAGCCTAAATATAAATGATATAACTTTGTATTCATGACTCACTTGTGTGTATATCAGCTTTTTCTCGTCGCTATATGGCTGACAAAATGCTGATGCGACGTTAAATTTTAACTCACTCACTCAATTAGAATTATATATGATAAATGATAGCCTAAATATAAATGATATAACTTTGTATTCATGACTCACTTGTGTGTATATCAACTTTTTCTCGTCGCTATATGGCTGACAAAATACTGATGTGACGTTAAATTTTAACTCACTCACTCAATTAGAATTATATATGATAAATGATAGCCTAAATATAAATGATATAACTTTGTATTCATGACTCACTTGTGTGTATATCAACTTTTTCTCGTCGCTATATGGCTGACAAAATGCTGATGCGACGTTAAGTTTTAACTCACTCACTCAATTAGAATTATATTATGATAAATGATAGCCAACCTGTCGTGGAAATTCTGGGTTAGAATAGTCTGCAGCAATCTATGCTGGTAGGACAAGGCAACCAAATGGATTTGGTTGTCCAGCTCGGTGACTTGGTTGACAGTCCTGACGATGTTGGACCTTGCTAATGTCTGTAACTGACTCAGTTATTTACAGGCCGCTGTCATATAGCCGGAATAATGCTGAGTGCATCATTAAACAACAAACAAACATTGTGTGTTAAATAAGCTGAAGCACAGCTACATTGCATGCTTGTTGCTTCAGAGTGTTCAACCCCCACAGTGGTCTCGATTTGTTGAGGGTGGTGCGGGTATCTAAAGCGCAGGCACTACAGCGGACGGGGCGGGCTGGTCGAGAGGCTGCAGGATCGTGCTACCGCATCTTCACAGAAAAACAGTTTGAGTCCCTGAAAGACAACACAGTGCCGGAGATCCAGAGGTAGATAACAGTAATGGCAGTTTCAGAACATCATGTTCATATCTTTACAATCTTATTGATTAACAAAACAGTCAAGAGTGGATGCCAATCTGTTCCCAGGTGTAATCTGTCCACTGTTTAACATGACACTTATCTGTTCCCAGATGTGACCTGTCCACTGTTTGAAATGACACCAATCTGTTCCAGGTGTAACCTGTCCACTGTTTAACATGACACCAATCTGTTCCAGGTGTTATCTGTCAAGTGTTTAACATGACATTTGTCTGTTCCCAGGTGTAACCTGTCCACTGTTTAACATGACACTTATCTCTTCCCAGGTGTAACCTGTTTACTGTTTAACATGACACCAATCTGTTCCCAGGTGTAACCTGTTCGCTGTTTAACATGACACCAATCTTTTCCCAGGTGTAATCTGTCAAGTGTTTGACATGACACCAATCTGTTACAGGTGTAACCTGTCCACTGTTTAACATGACACTTATCTGTCCCAGGTGTAACATGTCCACTGTTTAACATGACACCAATCTGTCCCAGGTGTAACATGTCCACTGTTTAACATGACACCAATCTGTTACAGGTGTAACCTGTCCACTGTTTAACATGACACTTATCTGTCCCAGGTGTACCCTGTCCACTGTTTAACATGACACTTATCTGTTCCCAGGTGTAACCTGTCCAGTGTTTAACATGACACCAATCTGTTCCCAGGTGTAACCTGTCCACTGTTTAACATGACACTTATCTGTTCCCAGGTGTAACCTGTCCACTGTTTAACATGACACTTATCTGTTCCCAGGTGTAACCTGTCCACTGTTTAACATGACACTTATCTGTTCCCAGGTGTAACCTGTCCACTGTTTAACATGACACTTATCTGTTCCCAGGTGTAACCTGTCCACTGTTTAACATGACACTTATCTGTCCCAGGTGTAACCTGTCCACTGTTTAACATGACACTTATCTGTTCCCAGGTGTAACCTGTCCAGCGTTTAACATGACACCAATCTGTTCCCAGGTGTAACCTGTCCACTGTTTTACATGACACCAATCTGTTCCCAGGTGTAACCTGTCCAGTGTTTAACATGACACTTATCTGTTCCCAGGTGTAACCTGTTCACTGTTTTACATGACACCAATCTGTGCCCAGGTGTAACCTGTCCACTGTTTAACATGACACTTATCTGTTCCCAGGTGTAACCTGTCCACTGTTTAACATGATACCAATCTGTCCCAGGTGTAACCTGTCCACTGTTTAACATGACACTTATCTGTCCCAGGTGTAACCTGTCCACTGTTTGACATGACACTTATCTGTTCCCAGGTGTAACCTGTCCAGTGTTTAACATGACACCAATCTGTTCCCAGGTTTAACCTGTCCACTGTTTAACATGACACCAATCTGTTCCCAGGTGTAACCTGTCCAGTGTTTAACATGACATTTATCTGTTCCCAGGTGTAACCTGTCCACTGTTTAACATGACATCAATCTGTTCCCAGGTGTAACCTGTCTAGTGTTTAACATGACACTTATCTGTTCCCAGGTGTGACCTGTCCACTGTTTAACATGACATCAATCTGTTCCCAGGTGTAACCTGTCTAGTGTTTAACATGACACTTATCTGTTCCCAGGTGTGACCTGTCCACTGTTTAACATGACACTTATCTGTTCCCAGGTGTAACCTGTCCACTGTTTAACATGACATCAATCTGTTCCCAGGTGTGACCTGTCCACTGTTTAACATGACACCAATCTGTTCCCAGGTGTAACCTGTCCACTGTTTAACATGACATCAATCTGTTCCCAGGTGTGACCTGTCCACTGTTTAACATGACACCAATCTGTTCCCAGGTGTAACCTGTCCACTGTTTAACATGACACTTTTCTGTTCCCAGGTGTAACCTGTTCACTGTTTAACATGACATCAATCTGTTCCCAGGTGTGACCTGTCCACTGTTTAACATGACACCAATCTGTTCCCAGGTGTAACCTGTCCACTGTTTAACATGACACTTTTCTGTTCCCAGGTGTAACCTGTTCACTGTTTAACATGACATCAATCTGTTCCCAGGTGTGACCTGTTCACTGTTTAACATGACACCAATCTGTTCCCAGGTGTAACCTGTCCACTGTTTAACATGACACTTTTCTGTTCCCAGGTGTAACCTGTCCAGTGTTGTGCTCCAGATGCTGGCTCTCGGTATATCAGACATCATAAAGTTCGACTTCATGGATAAGCCATCAATTGAAGTATGTATAATACGACTGACTTCTTTTTGATCTGTTGTTGACAACATTAATTCTGTTGTTGTTTCATTTTGGAGAAAAGTCAAAACGTTCTACTAATTTGCCAAGTTAGACACATTCTTAAGGCAATTCTACATTTAGATAAAAGAAATGGAAGTTATCATGCGTTCACAGGAGTTGCCTCCCTTAGCTCAACTGTTCCTTGAATCTTCTGTTTTCAGTCAATAGTCTGTGCCTTAGACAATCTTATCTTACTTGGAGCTATTGAGAAGAAGGACAAAATACAGGTACTGATTACAGTTTCTAAAACATTCTGTCTGTAGACAAGTGCCATTTGAACAAAGGTCAAGTTCAGTTAAGTCAGTCCCAAAATTACATGAGAGGTCACATGACCTTTGGGAATCAAGGGAAGAAAAGGGTCCCAGCACCCCATGCATGTTGTAAAAGTGAGTGAGTGAGTATGGTTTTACGCCGCTTTTAGCAATATTCCAGCAATATCATGACGGGGGACACCAGAAATGGGCTTCACACATTGTACCCATGTCGGGAATCGAACACGGGTCTTCAGCGTGACGAGCGAACGCTTTAACCACTAGGCTACCCGATCGCCCCGCATGTTGTAAGACCCATCTGAAGAGGATAGCGTTGTCAGGGTTTGTGACCAGGCTGTCATAGTGGCTAGTGCATTCATTGAATGCCATTCCGTTACTGGTTTGCTGGTCGAGACTTGATTATTTACAGTGGAAATATACTGGCAACATTAACTCACTTACTCAAAGGTAGCGTGTCACTCAGGTGCTCAGCAAATCACAATGACTATAGTTCAAATCCTAGATTTGCTCTGATCATGATCCTTGGTTAAGAATGTATTTTTCATGTCTCATGTCTCATGTATGTTTCATTATTTATTGTCCATTTCAATTGCTTCAGTCAGCTGTATTATGTAAAATTTACTTTAAATTGGAAAATACTAGCTGCTGGTCAATCAGAGGTTTCATATCACAATGACCACCTATGACTGAAACAGCTGATACATGACTGCATCACTGCAAGTTAATATTAATATTAATTAATATATAATAAGTTAATATACAGTCATGGAAGGTAGGCAGTTTGAAGTTAAGATGTTAAGAAAAAATATAGGTTAAAAAATGTACTGTTAGGTTCAAAATTGCTAACTTGCGGTTCCGATAATATTTGAAGTATATGTAGTTATAGATTTGGGGGGGGAAAGACCAAAACTCTGGGACCTGCTGTGACCTAAGATGTCAAGACAGTTTCTTACTAGAGATAATTCTTGGTTTGTCAGCAATGTTCCTGTATTTGAGAGTTACACCAACCAACACCTGCATAACTTCGGGCCTTCCTCCACCATCAAGCTGTTATATAATCAAAATTGTGGTCAAATCAGTGTCAAACACAACTCACTCACTCGCTCATTCTCTTTTATATTGCCAAAGATGTCAAATTTAATTTGTCAGGAGGATGGGAGTCAGGCCTCTTAAAGGCCTTAAATTCCAGTCTGCCTTGAACAGACCTTAAAAGTCAGTGAAAGACGTTAAATTTGCAATCATTGTGAACTCTGATTGTGAATAACTTATTGTTATTTTCTCTATTAATGTGTGGGGGCACGGTTGGCCCAGTCATCTAAGTCATCCCTCAGCACGCCAGAAACGTATGATTGTGGGTTCGAATACTGGTGTGCCCCGATTATGTTTCTAGGGATGTCAGCACCATACCTGTGCTTGTGGGTTTCACTGAAATGGTAAACGTCTGGGACCTACATCACTTCATCCTTTCCTCCCACATTAAGCTGACATGCTGCGATAAAACTGTAATACTGTTAAAAGCAGCGTTAAACCCAACTCACTCACTCACTATTAATGTGTGATGACATGTAGCAATTAAATGATTGGTCCAGAAGGTGGTTGATAAATAATATTAAAACATTGGAACATTTAAATATATAACAGTGTATTTAGAGGTACAAGTGAAGTCATACTAATTGTGAAATAGTGTAAATCTATTAATAAATCTGTTTGAAACCACACTCTTGGGTCTTATTTTATAGGGGTGACAAGTATGATTGTTGCTTTAAATAGGCCTTAAAGGTAGTGTTTCAAAATTGATTGTTTAAGTATGGACTCTCTGGCAAGTTGAAACAGAAATGATCTTTATTACAGCTAACCCCAGTAGGGAGAAAAATGTCTGCCTTCCCTCTTGAACCACGACTGTCAAAGGTCATCCTCATGGCGAAAGAATATCACTGTCTGTGAGTAGTTGTCAGGAGAATATACATTTAGTACATTGTATTAGCGACTAAATGTTTTTATTGCAGCTATATCATCTTATGTTCACAATTTCACCTACTTCTGTTGCGTAATTGCACACGCGAAACCACGGAAGTTACGTAACTATCTCATGGTGACATCATTACTGCTTCTTGAATTACGTCACTGTCTCTACTCATCACTTTCGCGACAGCCTTTCATCATGTCTCACATCATATCATAGCTTTCCCTGTCTTAGTAGTTGTCTGAAGAATGTCAGTGATCACTGTCTGTGAGTAGTTGTCTAGAAAATAGTGAGAATATCACCATTTGTACTGAAAATGTTGTCTGGGTGATTACAGAGGACATCACTGTCTGTAAAATGTTACATAAAATATCAGTAGACTAATATCATTACCAACCTCCCAGTCTCAATGGCAGTGTTTCCCAATCAGCGTTTTTACCACTACACTTTGCTAATATCTGATACATTTTTTGAGTACCTGACTATATTTTGTATATTTATTCAGTTGAATACCATGTCCTTAGGACCCTGTAGAGATTACCTGCTAGGACCCAAGTACTGTGAGGATGGATGGTTGCAATATTTATGCTCATGCTTTTAACCAGGCATAGTACAAGATATTCCAGAACCAGAATTTAGATCTTGAACATAATATTATGATAAATGGTAAAACCAAAATAATAACATCATTGTCAATTCATTGATTCCTGAATACAGAATAGAATTTGCTGAGCTCCATATTATGATTTAATTTCCCTCACCTAACCCATGAAATTGCTATAATCAAAGATGCTGCCCACTACACACCCTATAACCACATTTATTTAGGAAATATTTTGAGGATATCATAATCTGGAGACCAGCAAATTCTATTCTGTATTCAGGAATCAAGTGAATTGACAAAAGCTGTAAATCTTGAAATTAATGCGTCTCCAAATTAATATGACTGCTGCCCCTAGCCAAAAATGCAACTCAAAATCAGTGCGACTCCCCCACCACATCCCCAGTGGAATGATACATATTCTTACCTTAATCCAATCAAACAGCAAATAGTGCTGCTTATTAGCACTGAGTAAAGCACTAAAACAACACACAGTTTATATGTTTATTCTGTTGACTGACACTAAGGAAGTTCAAAGGCAATAAAATAGTTGAACCAACAACAGTTCACTGATTGGAGTGGTCAATGATGCCTTGTTTGACACGAGTGGGTAAAACTCTTGACCCCAGCAGTGATAAGTCACTGGATGCCTATTGTGTAACTCCTATTCTTTAAATGACATTGTTATGTACTTGTTACAACTGCTGCTCAATAAACCATATTTGTGTATATGTTCAAGTTGGTATTTCAGCTGTCCAAAATGTGCAGTGAGGCAGTCTTATTGTTGATAGTCATTTTGGAGACATAAATGAGAATTTTCATTAATGCGAACAAAGACCACTCGCATTTTTATCCCCCGCCGCGCGAAAGCGCGAAGCGGGGGATATAGTATTCACGACCGTCCGTCCGTACGTCCGTACGTCCGTACGTCCGTCCGTACGTCCCACCTGTTTGTTGCCGCGATATCTCAAGAACTAAACACTGGATTGTCTTCATATTTGGAACTATGGTGTATATACAGACTCCGCAGACACCAGTTGGTTTTGGTGACCTTGATCCCATTTTCAAGGTCACAGCAGACAAATCTGCTTTTAGAGTTGGAAAACGGTGTTGCCGCGATATCTCAAGAACTAAACACTGGATTGTCTTCATATTTGGAACTATGGTGTATATACAGACTCCGCAGACACCAGTCGGTTTTGGTGACCTTGATCCCATTTTCAAGGTCACAGCAGGCAAATCTGCTTTTGGAGTTAGAAAACGGTGTTGCCGCGATATCTCAAGAACTAAACACTGGATTGTCTTCATATTTGGAACTATGGTGTATATACAGACACCGCAGACACCAGTCGGTTTTGGTGACCTTGACCCCATTGTCAAGGTCACAGCAGGCAAATCTGCTTTTGGAGTTAGAAAACGGTGTTGCCGCGATATCTCAAGAACTAATCGCTGGATTGTCTTCATATTTGGAACTATAGTGTATATACAGACACCGCATACACCTGTCAGATTTGGTGACCTTGACCCCATTTTCAAGGTCACAGCAGGCAAATCTGTTTTTGGAGTTGGAAAACGGTGTTGCCACAATATCTCAAGAACTAATGGCTGGATTGTCTTCATATTTGGTACTATGGTGTACAGGCGGGGGATATTTCGTCACTCTGTGACAAATACTTGTTCACATTTATTTCACGCTCGTGTTAATTTCAAGATTTACAGTATGTTTTTGTTTGGGTTTTTTTTATGGGGGGAGGGGGGTACCATTTATCAAAATATTATGTTTTAGGTCTTAATTCTGTTTCTGGAATATCTTGTACCATTAATAACTCTTCTACAGACCCTCCGATTAGTCCCGCGTTTGTGTTGCAGGGAGGAGATACTGAGTATTGTGTCCTTGCTGTCTGTGGACTCCATCTTGTTTACCCCCCACAGTAAGGTACGTACACTGCTGCATCTCCCGGCTGTGTTCAGCTAGTGATGTTTGTGCTACAACTGCTGGAAGTCAATATCAAAGCCTGGGATCGCTTTGTGGAATGGATCTCAGGACTCTCCTTTAGCCCCACAGAAAGATGTGTACAGTATGGGAAAGAATCTAATGAGGTTTTTGTTGCTACTTTTTCTGGACGAAATGTGTTTGATAATAATGTGAAGTGCTTCACTAACACAGTCAGTGTTCTACATGTTCCACGAGAGTATATATGTATTGGAGAAAACAGGCTTACAAGGTTTTGGTATACAGAGCATGCCCTGGGGAGAGGGAAAAACCAAGCGGGCGAAGCCCCCGCGGTTTTTCCCCGACCCCGAGGGCATGCTCTGTCTACCAAAACCGAGGGAAAGTGTTTTTCCATGCTTATAAACCGAAAAAAGAAACTTAAAACAACATTTATCAACATTTTTATGTTTCGAACATACTTTCCATGAACCTTAGGAAACGCGCGTAAAATATCTGTTGCTGGCGTACGGATCTTGAAAAGGACATTCTAAAAACCAGTGAGGCTTATGAACACCTCTGTAGCCTCGTGGTACACTCACTGGGCTACAGATATGAAGGTTGCGAGTTTGATCCTCGGGAATATAAAGAAAACATTTGTCATTTGATTTTACATTTCATTACATGTTACAATCTGAATGGAAGTTATATTAATAAAATACCCAGGACATTATATAAAATCCCTTGGATGTTATATAAAATCCCAGGGACATTACAACGTCCCTGTTTATGAGATTTAACCTGACTGGAAAGTAAAACCTCACAATAGGTTTTAATGCCTATAGAAAGAAGTCTCTTACTTAATAGCGATCCCAATGAATAGGTTTATAAGTGTAGGATAAAGCATGTCTGAGGGTTTTTATGATATTTAAAACCCGTATCTGCGGAATAAAACCCAAGGATAAGGGTTTTTAAATATCATGAAAACCCGATGTGAAGTGTTTTATCTAACTTATAAACTGAGAAAAGAAAATTTAAATAACATTTATCAACATTTTTATGTTTTAAACATACTTTCCTTGAACCTTAGGAAACGGGCGTAAAATATCTGTTGCTGGCATACCATTCTTAAAAAAGTCGACTAAGAAGGATTGTGATTTATCAGGGCATCTGATATATAGTGGTATACTCACCGGGCTACAGATACGAAGGTTGTGTGTTAGATACTCAAGAATATCAAAAAAACATTTGTCATTTGATTTTACATTTCATTACATATTGCAATCTGAATGGAAGTTAACAACTGTAAACAAACCAGACAAAAAAGTCATGTAAATGTAAGACATCATCGCCAGAGAATAACCAGTCTTGATTATCCCACAAAACAGATTCCATTGGGCATTTAAGGCAAAATAGCGACAAGAAACTATGTTTCTCTTTTGAGGACAATATTATTTGTTTGTCTTGCAACAAAGTGGGTATGACTGTTTATTATGTTCATATTCCAACTGTGGTGTCATCAGTACTGCATGTCTTTATAGTTTGTGTACTCTATGCTAGGTTTCATTATATGGACATGGACAGGTCACAGATGTACAGAGTTGCGTCCCTTAGAAACCTATGATCATGATCATTTACAGACTGGTGATGTGTCTGTTACATTTAGGGCATATTACTATGAAGTTGCTGTGACATTGAGCTCATGTTGCTGTCTTGTCTGTGACATAGAGGTCATATTGCTGTGATGTTACTGTGACATCGAGGTCATATTGTTGTGATGTTACTGTGACATAGAGGTCATATTGCTGTGATGTTACTGTGACATTGAGATCATATTGCTGTGATGTTACTGTGACATTGAGGTCATATTGCTGTGATGTTACTGTGACATTGAGGTCATATTGCTGTCTTGTCTGTGACATAGAGGTCATATTGTTGTGATGTTACTGTGACATTGAGGTCATATTGCTGTGATGTTACTGTGCCATTGAGATCATATTGCTGTGATGTTACTGTGACATTGAGGTCATATTGTTGTGATGTTACTGTGACATTGAGGTCATATTGCTGTCTTGTCTGTGACATAGAGGTCATATTGCTGTGATGTTACTGTGACATTGAGGTCATATTGTTGTGATGTTCCTGTGACATTGAGGTCATATTGTTGTGATGTTACTGTGACATTGAGGTCATATTGCTGTCTTGTCTGTGACATAGAGGTCATATTGCTGTGATGTTACTGTGACATTGAGGTCATATTGTTGTGGTGTTACTGTGACATTGAGGTCATATTGTTGTGGTGTTACTGTGACATTGAGGTCATATTGTTGTGATGTTGCTGTGACATTGAGGTCATATTGTTGTGATGTTCCTGTGACATTGAGGTCATATTGTTGTGATGTTACTGTGACATTGAGGTCATATTGCTGTGATGTTGCTGTGACATTGAGGTCATATTGCTCTGATGTTACTGTGACATTGAGATCATATTGCTGTGACGTTACTGTGACATCGAGGTCATATTGCTGTCTTGTCTGTGACATTGAGGTCATATTGCTGTGATGTTACTGTGACATTGAGGTCATATTGCTGTGATGTTACTGTGACATTGAGGTCATATTGCTGTCTTGTCTGTGACATTGAGGTCATATTGCTCTGATGTTACTGTGACATTGAGATCATATTGCTGTGACGTTACTGTGACATCGAGGTCATATTGCTGTCTTGTCTGTGACATTGAGGTCATATTGCTGTGATGTTACTGTGACATTGAGGTCATATTGCTGTGATGTTACTGTGACATTGAGGTCATATTGCTGTCTTGTCTGTGACATTGAGGTCATATTGCTGTGTTGTTACTGTGACATTGAGGTCATATTGCTGTGATGTTACTGTGACATTGAGGTCATATTGCTGTCTTGTCTGTGACATTGAGGTCATATTGCTGTGATGTTACTGTGACATTGAGATCATATTGCTGTGTTGTCTGTGACATTGAGGTCATATTGCTGTGATGTTACTGTGACATTAAGATCATATTGCTGTGTTGTTACTGTGACATTGAGGTCATATTGCTGTGATGTTGCTGTGACATTGAGGTCATATTGCTGTGATGTTACTGTGACATTGAGGTCATATTGCTGTGATGTTACTGTGACATTGAGGTCATATTGCTGTGATGTTACTGTGACATTGAGGTCATATTGTTGTGATGTTACTGTGACATTGAGGTCATATTGCTGTGATGTTACTGTGACATTGAGGTCATATTGTTGTGATGTTACTGTGACATTGAGGTCATATTGTTGTGATGTTGTTGTGACATTGAGGTCATATTGCTGTGATGTTGCTGTGACATTGAGGTCATATTGTTGTGATGTTGCTGTGACATTGAGGTCATGTTGCTGTCTTGTCTGTGACATTGAGATCATATTGTTGTGATGTTACTGTGACATTGAGGTCATATTGTTGTGATGTTACTGTGACATTGAGGTCATATTGTTGTGATGTTACTGTGACATTTAGGTCATATTGTTGTGATGTTGCTGTGACATTGAGGTCATATTGCTGTGATGTTGCTGTGACAATAGGGTCATATTGTTGTGATGTTACTGTGACATTGAGGTCATATTGCTGTGATGTTACTGTGACATTGAGGTCATATTGCTGTGACATTGAGGTCATGTTGCTGTCTTGTTTGTGACATTGAGGTCATATGTTGCTGTGACATTGAGGTCATGTTGCTGTCTTGTCTGTGACATTGACATCAAATGTTGCTGTGACATTGAGGTCATGTTGCTGTGACATTGATGTCATGTTGCTGTCTTGTCTGTGACATTGACATCAAATGTTGCTGTGACAGTGAGGTCATGTTGCTGTGACATTGAGGTCATGTTGCTGTGACATCGAGATCATTTTGCTGTCTTGATTGTGACATTGAGGTCATATTGCTGTGACATCGAGGTCATGTTGCTGTCTTGTTTGTGACTTTGAAATCACAATAAAGTCAGATTGATTTTATCTTGGTATGACAGTGACTTTAGATTGATGTTTTCTTGCTGCGACATTGTGGTCATTTGCTTTGATGCTACTGTGACAGAAAGTCATATTTCCTTCTTGTGCTGTGAGCTTGAAGTGACAGTGAGTCATGTTGCTGTCATGACGCTATGATGTTGCTGTTACATTGGGGTCATATTGCTGACAACAGTGTGAGTGACAAAGGATTGAGTCTATAATAAAGTAGTGGTGTTTTATCCTTTACTTCTTGTCTACATTCTGAAGCACACCTAAAATCATTCGCATGTGTGTGTTTAGCAGGTTAAGGCTGACCATGAGAGTTGTGGAAGCGTAGGTTACCCTCTCTCTACTGACTGTTATCAGTAAAGGTTCTTCTGCTTGACCCACACACTGTCTCTTGGAATGATGGACCTGTATAGCACCGAGAACTATAGTTTAAGAGGAATCGAAAAAGATTTGGATGGACATGACAAGATAATTCACAACTAAACACCTTCTATCTTATTTGCTTCTAAAAAGACATTACAGAACACAACATTTTTTTATAATCAGCATGCATCAATTTCAGAATAGAAGTATGAAAGAAATTTTTGCGGGAAATGTTTGAAATGTTTACCCATATTATAAGCCTTCACTGAAATCATCAGCTTGTTCTGATAGCCATTGAATGGATCATCAATTAATGTAGTCATGTAACAATACTCAAATATGACTGCCAAATCAGTAACATGCACAGTGCAAATAATACACTTTGAGCACTTGCCAAATATTAAGTTAACATTTGGTACACCTGTTATACCTGGGCAGCTTGCTGTGACAATGGAGCGGTGGGGTAGCCTAGTGGCTAAGCGTTCGTTTGTCACGCCAAAGACCCAGGTTCGATTCTCCCCATATGGGTGCAATGTGTGAAGCCCATTTTTGGTGTCGCCGCTGTGATATTGCTGGAATATTGCTAAAAGCGGCGTAAAACCATACTCACTCACACACTGTGACAAGGGTGTCTCATATTTTCACTATGGAACCTCATCCCCCTCTGAATGTGAGGTCACAAAGCGCTCAAGGTCAAGCCACAAGTGACATGAAGCAGCATCAGAAATAACCAAGGGAGATATTTAATACAATCTTCCTAATCTTCCTCATCCCACTTCAGATACTGAGGTTGGTACAATGCCCTGCTTCTTTACCTCGTCCTGATAAGTGGGTCATAGAATACTCTTTCCTTCACTCACAAATTGAATTAGTGCTTCAAAAGCAAAAGAAAAGATTAATCAAATATTTGTGGAGTTAGCCATCTTGTCTGCTGGTTGGCCCACGAGGTGTAGTACTTGTTCTGCTTATGAGATGCCTTGTGATGTTTTCATTCCCTGTAATGATGGAATGTAGTAAATAAACAGAATCAGAACCCCCTTCCTTTCTTCTCCAGCACGATAAGGAGATACAGCGAAGGTACCTGTCTAACACTTAGTCCTGTTTACTTGCTGCCTGATGGTCCCCCATCCGATACCCAGGTGGATGTCCCAGGGCACTGTTTGTGTGCATGTGTCGGTGATGTAGTGCAGAGAAGCCTCAAGTATCCTGCTGATAACTGGATACTGCTGTTGTTTGGGATATTAATGGAGTTTCATCGCTGTTGGTGATTACTTTTGATCGTGTTGATATTACCATCTTGTGTCTGCTTGAGGTGATGGGGACAATTTGGACTGAGATGAGTCACATCTAGATACTTTAGCAGATAGATGGGTGAATTGATTAAAGGGTTGATGGGGGATGATGCATATGTAATTTATTTGCATAAAGGTTCAAGGTGAGGACCCAGTGTCCTTTTCAACAACTAAGACAGCAGGGTCCTCATGGTTCTAACCCTTTTAAGCCATGACTCAGTTTCAAACAATCTAATCACTTAAAATTATGAAATAACATTGTTTTGGTAACAGTCTTTAAAAAGATATTCACATTCATATGTGAGAGTGAGTGAGTGAGTGAGTGAGTGAGTCTGGTTTAACGCCGCTTTTAACAGTATTCCAGTCATATCACGGCATGTCAGCTTAATGTGGGAGGAAAGCCCGAAGGGATGCAGGTCTCAGACGTTTACCACTTCGGTGAAACCCATGAGCATGGGTATGGTGCTGACAAACCAAGAAACATAATCGGGGCGAACTGGGATTCGAACCATAGGTTTCTGGCATGCCCAAGGGACGCAACTCTGCACAGTGAATCGCGGCGCCTTTGACGACTGGGCCACCCGTGCCCCCCATATGTGAGAACCCGGTGTGAGTCACCTCTGCATGTTGCACCTGAAATGTTCCCTGACCCCTTGCATATGAACCTTGCTCTTTGGCAGCTCTGCTATGAAATGCTTGTCTCAGGGCAAGTACACAATTCCTAAATATATAGAACCAACGTGAACATATTTATCAATCCCCTAAATGTTACGTGACAATGTTGATTCACGTTTGTATAATGAGCAGACACTGCCTTCAGCAAGAAAAGGGAAAAGAGTCCTTGCAATTTGGATTCAAAACTTTCAAATTCCACTTTGTAAATTTAATTGGAAGTCAAGTGAGCTTTTGTGATGGCCTGGTGTCTGTCATGTGTCGTTAACATCTTCTCTTCGGAAACTGGACCAATGAAGCTGAAACGTCACACGCTTGTTCCCACCATTGATGAAACCCCAATTGTTCATGAGGTTTGAATCTGATTTACAACATGGCTGCCATGGCTGCAATGGCGGCCTTACTGAGAACTTACGTCCATTGTTAAGCCATTTTTGTTCAAAATGTAATGAAATTTGGTACGTGTGTTGTTGGTAGTAGGACTCAACATATGTGTTACATTTTTTGAGATATTTTAAATTTTGACCTTTGATTTGACCTTTGAACTTTGACATGCTCCTTAATTCCTTCAAATTGCCTTTCCTTGCACTGTTAATATAATCTCATCTGCATCCACCTGACCAATGATGTCGCCTGAATTTGTGCAAGAGGTTTGAATTCAAAATTCAATACGGCAGCCACACAAGTGATCTAGAAAGATCCTTTTCATGGCCATTACTTGGCCATTTTTGTACAAGATGCAACAAAGTTTGATATTTGTATAGTTAATTGTTTGATTTGCCACATGTTCCTTGTTTTGCAATCTTTAAATGTTGACCATGTTTCTATGACAGTTCTCTGGTATTCACTCCAAATGCATTTGGGGTTCTGTAAACTTCTTCTTTGCCAGATTGAAGGAGCTGGACTTTGGCTTGTATGTTCTCCTTAGGATGACATCACATTTTGTTCAAATCATTAGTGTTAGCGTTTAGTCCTCAATATTTATGCCAAATGTTTGAATATCAATGCAGACAGCTACTTTTGTTTAATGGCTTTCTTTGTGGACATTTTAAGATGTTGACTAAATGACCAGGTGAGGTACAGTGCTGTGTCACTATTTTGTTCAAGTCATATCAATCTAGCAGTTCATTATTACCAAACTTACAATGTATCACACATAGAACACTTACCACAACAACTGGGCTTAGACTTGAAGTGGGATACAGATCGTGAAGCTTAGCTGCCCCATCACACATCCATTCAATGTGTAGAATACTGAAACATGAATACCGTATTCAACATAATAAGCGCCAAGGGCGCTCTCAAAATTAGAAATAGGGGGCACTTATTAGAAAATTACTTTGGTGGAAAAAACAGAGTTGAAAGATAAATTTCGTGGTTAATGCTGACAGTCTGAACTGTTTATATACGACAGATACATCTTTGCAGAATTTAATTGCCCATAATTAAGGGTGCATATAACACGAGTGTGTACTATACGCGAATAAATAAGTCTTGTGTACATTGATAAATCGGAAGGGGGGCTAATTGGGATTGTTCACTTGCCAATATATTAGCAAATATCGCTGTGGGCGCTTATTAGAGCGGGGCGCTTATTACGTCGAATACGGTACACCATTATCTCTTACTGCTAGTAAATAGTTAATACATGATTACTTTCATGTATTCTTAGCAGAAGACTACATTCTAAGCCAGCATGGGGACTGTGTGGGTTTGAATCTTGCTGGCAACTTCCCGTTCTTCATCAGATTACAGTGTCATCAAAAGTGATGTTATAAACAATTTAAGGAAGTTCCGTCATGGTGAAGTTGTGTTTAACCATTCAGTTAGTTCAAGTCTGGACAAAATCAAATGAGCCATATTTTATGGGTTGTTTACATTCCACAGCTGGGTACTTGGATGGATGTTTAAGTCTAAGAGAGTCCCATTGTGGCAAGTGTGTACCTGATCATCCGTACTTCGGTCTTTGCATTCACAACTTCCTTCACTGATAGTGGAACATAGTGGATACAAAACGTGATGTATTGACGACCATGTATACATTTAATGGAATTATTGATTCTGATGCAAATAAATAATATTGTGAAAATGTGTCAGTGATGATGTTTTGTGAGGGATTCCCTACACAAGTCGTAGACAGATTACTGTCGGTGAGCTGGCCATGTGAAGTTAAGCCCAACCAAGGTGCATGAGTGAGTGTATTATGACATCAATAGGAAACATATGGTAGTTGTGTCGGTTGCCTATAGCTTGCTTCCTCCTCAGAAGTAGGGGACCACATTTCTCCTGCGTTTATCTGTTTTGACAGGTTGATGTGTGGAATTAAATGAAGCATTTTAGATAAAGGTTATGATTATTCTTCAAAGAGATGATTTTCTTAGACTCTGTATCTGTTTCCAATGGAGTCAATTTTTGAAAATATAATGACCTGGTTCTTTCTCATAATAATCTTGTATCTGCAGATATTTAGAACTTGCATCTGTTGTAGGGAATATCTTTTAAGCTGGAATGGTTTCTTTGTGTGAGTGAGCACTACATCAGTGATTTTGAAGCTATTCACTGCCTTTGTTCAAGGGAGTGCTCTTATTGTGCAGGAAACAATGGATCAAGTTGGAGTATGTTGTTTACCGTGTGGTGTTGGAGTGTCCTGGCTGACAGCCTGTATGTTGTTATGACTTTCACCTGGCATCACAGGTGTAAATGTCATTGTGGTCACAAATACGTTATATATCATTTGCTAACCTGACCAACACAAACTTTGTAAGCTAGTTTGGCATGTTGCCTGTATTTGATGTAAAGTGTTCACCTACTTCACTTGCTGCCTGAACTGGTGTAGGGTTGAGTTGTATGTGGATGTTCAGAATGTGACAGTTGATTTATGTGGGCATGGCATTAACCGGATTAATTGCAAATCTATTTTCATCACTTGTTTTGATATGTTTTGAACTTAGCCTTTGGAAGATTGACACTTACTTAAAGCCAGCATGAATTATGGATTATCTCCCCTTGATGGATGACATCCCAAACAAATCATATTACTCACTCACTCACCAAAATCCCACCCATCCACTCACTCGCTTACTGACTCACCCACCCAAATCCCACCCTTCCACTCATCCACCCACTCGCTTACTCACTCACTCACCCACCCACTCGCTTACTCACTCACCCTCCCAAATCCCACCCTTCCACTCACACGCTTACTCACTCACCCACCCAAATCCCACCCTTCCACTCATCCACCCACTCGCTTACTCACTCACCCACCCAAATCCCACGCACTGATTCACTCAAACATCCACCCTCCCTCCCCAACACTTACCCTGTCACTCGTGCACTCACTCATTCACTAAAAAAATTCCACCCACCCACTCGCTTGCTCACTAACTCTCCCAAACCCCACCCATCCACCCACTAATGAATAACAGTTGGTATAATCTTGTACAGCTGAAAAGAATCACAAGCTGTTGCAGCTTATGTATTTATGAGTGACTTGTACACGGTAGACCTGACTCTGACCAACACTAACTTATCCGAGAGACACCCTGGCTTCACATGGCTGATCACGTGCAGGTCAGAGTTCACCTGTGCCATGTTGATGGTCAGGTGAGTTGACTGGAAGTACAGGACCCTGCTGACGACACACAGTCTCTGCTAAAGCTATACTCCAAGAGGTGGGTGTATAGCCACAGTCTCTGCTATAGCTATACTCCAGGTGGGTGTATAACCACAGTCTCTACTATAGCTATACTCCAAGAGGTGGGTGTATAGCCACAGTCTCTACTATAGCTATACTCCAAGTGGTTGGTGTATAGCCACAGTCTCAGCTATAGCTATACTCCCAAGTGGTGGGTGTATAGCCACAGTCTCAGCTATATCTATACTCCAAGTGCTGGGTGTATAGCAAGAGTCTCTACTATAGCTATACACCAAGTGGTGGGTGTATAGCCACAGTCTCTGCTATAGCTATACACCAAGTGGTGGGTGTATAGCCACAGTCTCTGCTATAGCTATACTCCCAAGTGGTGGGTGTATAGCCACAGTCTCTACTATAGCTATACACCAAGTGGTGGGTGTATAGCCACAGTCTCAGCTATAGCTATACACCAAGTGGTGGGTGTATAGCCACAGTCTCTGCTATAGCTATACTCCCAAGTGGTGGGTGTATAGCCACAGTCTCTACTATAGCTATACACCAAGTGGTGGGTGTATAGCCACAGTCTCTACTATAGCTATACACCAAGTGGTGGGTGTATAGCCACAGTCTCTGCTATAGCTATACACCAAATGGTGGGTGTATAGCCAATCTCTTCTATAGATATACAACAGGTGGTGGGTGTATAGCCACATACTTAATGGAAGGCACTTGTGGTGGGACCCCATTAGATTAGCTCTTCAGCAACCCATGCTTGACGTAAAAGGCCTCTTTGCTTGTCGCTGACTTGGTTGAGGTATCTCTTTGTATCCCAATTGCGTGCATTGATGTTCATGATATCAATCACTGGATTGTCTGGTTCAGACTTCATTATTTACAGGCCTTCATCATATAGCTGGAATATTACTAAGTGCAATGTTAAACTACAAACAAACAAACTTAATAGTGTGCGAGGTGAAATGGTGTTGGAACTTTGCATTCATTATTATTTTCCTCATATAACGATGTGAATGTAAGTTTGTGTGTAGATGCTTGTACTAGTCCGGACTTGTGCTGGCTTCATTATGCTAGCCCACTGAGATGCAATGCTGCAGTTTAACATGGATACCCCACTCAGACACAGAATTCTGAGTCCGAGCCTACCTGTCCCAGTTTTATTCCCTTTTTGATGGATGCCAAGCTGGGTAACCATCTTTTGACGTCTTTTGGCATGAAGTGGCACCTAATGGGGAAATACATGCAGAAGTTGATCTCAAACGGTTTCATTACCCCAAATAGAATAACTCAAATGTTGTTTCCAGTCATCTCATATTAAGGCAGTGTGTTTTGCATAGCAGGTTATCTAAAAACGTTCTTTATCTAAGAAGGCTATCATAAAGTGCTGTTTAACTCCAAACAGGTTATCTTAAAGTGTTGTTGATCTCCAAGCAGGTTATCATAAAGTGCTGTTTATCTCCAAGCAGGTTATCATAAAGTGCTGTTTATCTCCAAGCAGGTTATCATAAAGTGCTGTTTATCTCCAAGCAGGTTATCATAAAGTGTTGTTTATCTCCAAGCAGGTTATCATAAAGTGCTGTTTATCTCCAAGCAGGTTATCATAAAGTGCTGTTTATCTCCAAACAGGTTATCATAAAGTGTTGTTTATCTCCAAACAGGTTATCATAAAGTGCTGTTTATCTCCAAACAGGTTATCTTAAAGTGCTGTTGATCTACAAACAGGTTATCATAAAGTGTTGTTTATCTCCAAGCAGGTTATCATAAAGTGCTGTTGATCACCACTTAGGTAGGTCGTCATAAGGTGTTGCTCTACTCAAAGTAATGTGGGTAATTTTTGTGTGTCATCTCATAGTCAGTTAACTCTAACTGTTGTTGATCATAACAATACCCATGGTCCTTGTTGCATCAAACATATTCACCACGATCCAAGATAAATTTATCATCAGATAATTAATAAAAATGATGTTTATACACAGCATTTTGACTTAGACTCCAGATCGAGAACACAGTAAACTATGGTTATAACGAACTCAAATGGACCTCTAATTTTAGTTCGTTATAACCCTAGTTCGTTATAAGCATATATACAAGATCTATACAGCAAATGTCAAGGACCAAAAATTAAGTTCGTAATATCCGTCAGTTCGTTATAAGCGTGTTCGTTATAAACGTATTTTACTGTATGTCAAATCTGTCACTTGCAACTCAGAACAGGATGTTGTGACTTGAATGCCCATAAGTGTTACAGACATATCTCTTGAGACCTTTCTTGTTCCTATGGTTCGATATGCGAGGGTACTGCTCATTATTTCTTCATATGTCCAAATTATAGCACCATAAGACCAAACTCCTACTTCTATACCATGGGATAGAACCTCCATTATAGCACCATAAGACCAAACTCCTACTTCTATACCATGGGATAGAACCTCCATTATAGCACCATAAGACCAAACTCCTACTTCTATACCATGGGATAGAACCTCCATTCTCTACTTGATGGCAATTCCTTAGAAGCCTCGAACATTAACAAAACAATTTTGGCATCAGTTCATGATTATATTTCACAGACAAAAAGATTTAAAATTGATCATATGGCTTTTTGCCCGTACCCAACATGCCTCCATCATGTCGACTGGTGTCATCTACAAGTTATTGCTACCCTGGCTGTATTTTCTTTTTGGATTGTATGTATCACTGGAAAGGTATTTATATAACTTGCACGACTTGTTTGCCTAATCCAGTCTGTGTATAACTTATGGAAATAAAATTTGTTTAAACCAAGATCATTCTCCAGAGCATGTCCGATGGCATTGATCTTAGCTCATGCTATCAACAAATGGTTTGTCTGTTTAAACCAAAACAGTAGACTGCTGAAATGTGTCTGTAATATTGTAAAACTGTAAGAAGGTAAAGTGAAAAACAGTAGGTATTTTTGAAGAAGTGAAAGCGTGGGTGTAGGCAGTTGATGCTCAACAGATATGAGCTGTAGGCAGCTATGTGTCATGCCTTACTTCAGCGCAACGCTGAACTGCACAGCAAGGAATTCAGCCAGACATGCACATTGTATTATCTCAATGCCAATACAGACAGCACCAAAACAACCACGAATGTGCCAAGATAAAACCGACCACTTGTGAATACTTCCAGTCCTTGTTAACTGGTGCAAAATAAAGGTCAAGGACATTCCTCAAGGTTATTTGATTTTTTCAAAACACTGGCAGCCATACATTGAAGTGAGACTGTTGTTGTTCATGGTGAGCGGATGCTGATGAATTAGAGTGGGCTTCAATACTGAATAGCATTCCATCATGTCGAATTATCTGCCTTGAACATAAGCTCGTGGTTCCTCAACTTTTATGAGAAAATAACGCAAATGTCAGTGTTTGTGTGTGAGCTGTTCTTGCCAATTGAAATGCGTGTTGCACTTTCTTCTGGCATGTTGGGTCTGTTTGCCCTGTGGTTTAACTGGGGTGTTGCTAGGTTCTCATTCTCTCCATGGAGCCCATTCTGGTATCTGTTGGCATTGGAGTCACTGAGACTACATGTACTAAAACCGGTGACCCTGTTGGCATTCTAGATCATTACCTCATGCTTGTTGACTGAAAAGGGGATTGGGTGGCCAGGCTTTGTAACTACAGATCGCGTGTCATCATGCCCTATGATGAGGGTGTGTGCCCATGCTTTCTGTCACTGGATATGTCATCGTATCCCAATTGCGTGGATCAATGCTCATGTTTTTAATCACCGGATCCCAACCAAATTTCCCACTGGGATCCCAACCAAATTTCCCATTGGGATTCCACAGAAATTTCCTCTAGGGATTGCTTGACCAGATTCGAATATATGCTGGCAACTGTGATATTTAATGTAAAGCTGGAGAGATTTTGTGTGATGAAATTATTGCAAGTGGCTTACAATAGCCTTAACTGTGTGCTGCCTGTGAAGATCAGGGTTAAAATAGGTCTTCAGCAACCTATGCTTGCCGTAAAAGGCCAATAACAGGATCAGGTGGTCAGGCTTGGTGAATGCATGCCATCATATCCCAATTGCTTGTTTCTATGCTCATGATGTCAATCACTGGATTGTCTACAGACCACTGTCACATGGATGAAATAGCAGAGATTAAAAAAAATAGAAAAATAAACTTTGTGGAAAGTTTTGTGACACCTTGTTGATGAGATCAAAGCTACTTTTGCATGTGTTATTTTCATAAGTAGGAAGTGGCATGATGAAATGGTAACTCAGTGATTTTTAAGCAATAGATGCATGTGTTGTTGACAAGGAAGTTTGTTTGTCTGACAATACAGGCAGGCTGGCATATGTGTGGACTACTCCTGTTATGTAAGAAACTTGACAAGCTGTGGCAGGTTTGTGAACTTTCCCGATCAGACTGTTGACAATGGGTGACAATGTGTAATGAAAGAAACAAGAGGGGAGGAATTATTTGTTTGATTATGCACTGGCTAGTTGACAATGTTTGGAAGTGAATAAAAGAAATTTTTGTTTGTTGTTGGTCTGCAAAACCAACTGTGTCATGAAACTATTGCGAATGTGTGTCACAAACATTTTTCACAGTACTTTCCTGCTCGCAAACTTTCCAGATTTACAGTATTTACTCACTCCATAAAACCAGCGTCAATCTTGCTCACTATAGCTGAATGGGTTCCTGTGACCTGATATTTAGTTTTCCCTGGCATACTGCATATATGTTGAGCATCTTTTGGGATTCAGGTGCCACTGTAGAGCCTCACTCTCTATGTAAGGGTCGACTAATGTTAGTTTTGAATGGTTACAGTGTGTGACCTGGCTGATCATGTGTCATCATATCCTGTTAAGATGGATTGTTGCTCATGACATCAACCTCTGGTTTTCTGTTCCAGACTTTGTTATTTACAGTACACCATGGCCACATTTATAAAACACAACAACTCAAGCATGTATGCTTTTAGTGAATTAACCAGTGAATGTTGATTTGTAATGCAGTCAGCAATATTATGTAATGGAGAAATCACAGAAATCTCTTGCTCCCGGGAGTAGAATCAACTCACCCCGAATTAGCGAGTGAATGTTGATTTGTAATACAGTCAGCAATGTTATGTGATGGAGCTATGTAACATGTCAAGAACCAAGGAAAGCATTAGGAGTCAGGGGTCCAAGATGTTTCTGTGTGGCAGGTGCAGCAGCCATGTAATAAATGTTCCCCTCCGTCATTTGAACAGAGATCTGTTTCATTGCTGCCGGACCTGTGCAAGATGAGCTGTGCTGTGAATGTTCTGATGCTTGTTTCGTAATAGTATGGCTTGAAGACTGTGACAGCGTCCCTTCCTGGCCCTCTTGTTGCCTCATGTTGTAGTGTCAGTATTCAGATTGCCTGCCTCCATCTGTCTTTCCAGATTCATAGTCGGGCAGAATAGGTCCCCAGTACCTGATGCATGTCATGAGAGTGTGAACAATGTCTGACAGGGCTGATGGTGTGTCATCGTACCACAATGAGATGGAGCATTCTCATGTGTAGTCTGGAAGTTAATTTAAGATACCGACGTTTACTACAATATCTGAAAAACTATTGGACCTACTCCAGTCAAAGTTGGTATGAGATTATTAATCAGTCATACATAACTGGATATTACATTTAAAGACAATCGGTGCATGAATATAAAATCTGTGTATTTAGCTATCACTATATTTCATCAACAACCAGACCTGTTCGTCACGGGTGGAACGAGCATTCATTGTAACAGCCATCTGCATAATGCTACCCCTGCGTCACAGAGCCATATGACACAGTTGAACCAATCAACTCAACTCGAAAGGTTGTGCGGGAATCACGCACGGTTGTTGATGAAATATAGTGATAGCTAAATAGAATTTTTTTTATCCATGCACCGATTGTCTATAAATGTAATATCCAGTTATGTATGACTGTTTAATAATCTCATACCAACTTTGCCTGGAGTAGGTCCAATAGTTTTTCAGATATTGTAGTAAACGTCGGTACCTTAAATTACCTTCCAGACTATAATCAAACACTGGATGGATTCACCCAGACTCCAATGTGTACAAGGCACAGTCATATACCATAGGGTAGACTAGCTCTCGCCAGCGCATGCACCACCCACCCACCCACCCACCGAGTTTCTTTTCTGTTGGTCGTTGCCTAAGGTGGAAAGTTTTCATGCCTTCATGTCGAAACTTGTTTAATTGCTCCGACTGCAGTGTGATTCTAACTTCTATCCCCCATCTTTGTTTCCATGAGTATCTGTCAGTGAGTTTGGTTTACCACTGCTGCCCAGTCTGGAAGCCTCATGAAGTGGCATTAAACAACCAACTGGGTAATGAAATAAAGTGCTTGTATGAATGTGGGGTAATGAACATCAACGGCAAACTTGATGCATGTGGTCTTTGAAGATGACTCGTGTTACGTTATGCTTAACACAGTTGAGATGCTAACTCAAAACACATTCTCAGACTCTAATGTAGGTTTAATCTAGAGTCAAGGGACATTATGTTTCAGCTTTTGTACACACCCAGTCTTGAATTGTGCAATTGTTGCACTCTGTAATTCAATACGTACAGCGTTATTTTTTTCTTTAATGCATTAAATAAACATACAGATAATGCTAATATTAACGAAATAAATAGCTCTGCTCTCAGACAGCGCCTGCATTAGTGAGACACTGAGGAAGTGTCATTTTTCTGCTTGGAGACAAAATAAGAATTCAGACTCCCAGGAATTTCAATATCTAAACACAATTGTTATTTGTTTTACAGTTTTATTAATTCTTGAGCTCACCTGGCCTGTAAACATTTGGAAAAAATGTAAGGCAATAGAAAAATTATTCTCCTTGGAGTTTTTCATTTAAAGTTAATTTTACACATGTGTAATGCAACAATGTTCTACAAGAGTAGATTCATTTTTTGCAGATTTAGAAACACTAGAAATTTAGTTTCTTGTTTCCTATCTGTTAATACATTTGCATTCAGTATTTTATGTAGAAAATATTTGAATAGCAATGCTGACAGCAATTTGTTAAGTGGCGGTCTTGTTGACATATTAAACTGATGACTACTTATCTAGGTGAGCTACAATGCATGGGATTTCTCAAGAGGTATTTTTTATTTTGGAATAGTAGTAAGGCCTTTGATCTTTCTTGTAATATACTGCTCAGTATTACTGTAGTTGAACGTCATGCCATGACAGATTAACTACAGTAAAATACGTTTATAACGAACACGCTTAAAACGAACTGACGGATATTACAAACCTTATTTTTGGTCCCAGCCATTTGCTGTATAGATGTTGTATATATGCTTATAACGAACAACGGTTATAACGAACTAAAATAAGTGGTCCATTTGAGTTTGTTATAACCATAGTTTACTGTATAGTAATATGAAAGAATTGGGAGATCCTTAACTTCTTTTAAGAAGTATATTTGAATCAAGGGATCTCCAAATTGATAACTATTAGCATAGGGTTATGTCAAGAACACCTTAACATTAATTCTTAATTTCTTCGAACACTATCTTGACCAACTATTCTATTAATTATATCAATAAAGATATTGATATAAAATTGTCATGTTATTGCAAATCCCTGTTTTTTTCCCTGACAGAGAGAAGAGGCTCTTGCAGCAAGGAAGAAGTTCATCTCCAGTGAAGGAGACAGCATCACGTTGCTCAACATCTACAAGGCATACAAGGGGGTCGGGGGAAACAAGGTACTAGAATATTTTGTTGTTGCAAATGTAGCTTTATGAAATCCTGTATGGTGAGCTAAGAGACAAACTGATGTCAAAATTTGAGATGTTCGCTGGTTGTGACAGACTTGAGAATCAAGCGTGGTATTCATGGCAAGTGCTGCATGTCTTTGTCCAACTCATTTTGCTGAGATTGGCCTGCTGGCTTTACCAGACATTATGTGTTGCTTCCTGTGCAGTTGACAACCAAGATTACTATACTCTGCCAGTCTACTTGGATGCCACAAAGAATGGTTACCGTATTCGACGTAATAAGCGCCCCACTCTAATAAGCGCCCACTGCGATATTTGCTAATATATTGGCTAGTGAACAATCCCAATTAGCACCCCGTCCGATGGATCAATGTACACAAGACTTATTAATTCACATATAGTACTCACTCGTGTGTTATATGCACCCTTAATTATGGGCAATTACATTCTGGAAAAATATACTTGTTGTACATAAACACTTCAGGCTGTCAGCATAAACCACGAAATTCATCTTTCAACTCTGTTTTTTCCACCAAAATAATTTTTTAATAAGAGCCCCCTATTTCTAATTTTGACAGCGCCCTGGGCGCTTACTACATTGAATATGGTATTTGACTCATTAAGACTAGTCAGTTGTTTTATGCAAGTTGAACTGTAACTAACATTATGCTGATATTCTGATAAGAAATACAATCAAACTTACGACTGTTCATTTTCCTATTTTCTTCTCTCGATCCTCTGGTATTGTTTCATACTTGGAAATTACCTCTATAAATAGTCAGCAAGTACAGTCACTATTGTTATGACATCTCTGATATTCATGGTAGTCCTATACATGTCAGATGTAGACTTGAACTGTGTCAACTTGGGACTCCCATGTTCATGTCTGGGATTGCTGCTGAGAGTCCCTACAGCCTGCCCTTGTTGAACGTAAACGTTGGCTGGGAATGACCACTGGGATCGCTGCTGAGAGTCTCTACACTCTGCCCTCGTTGAACGTAAACGTTACATGGCTGGGAATGACCACTGGGTTCAATGAGAGAGCAGCTCCAATGGGGAAGCGAGACTTGACTTGATGATGAAGCTGAAATTTCATTACTCACTCACTGATTCCATATGAGAGGTTGCTGTAATTGATTTAGCTCTTGTTTCAGTACTCACTCATTCATTCCATATGATTGGCCAGCTTATGTGATGAAACTGATGTTTCAATGTTAATTTGCTGATAACATATAATATTTGAGAGACAAGGGTAGCTGAAAAGCGGGAGAGCTGATATTTCAATACTTCCTCACTTCAAATGAGAGGCTATATTGCTCAAAAGAAAAACAAGGTTTGACCTGGATTTACAGAATACTGACAGTATCTATTACAGAATACTGACAGTATCTTTTAATACAAATAGCCGTTCCTTACTTATGATAAGTCCTGACTGATAAATATCATGGCCTAGAAATTCAGTTTAGTTTCATTGGCTTCACACAGAGAAACAAGATGGCCACCATATGTATATTACCTGAGGTGCATTAATTACTGCCAGGTAACAGCTGCCACTGTAGCCATGGCTAGTGTTGTCCCTGACGCTGTACCCAGTGTTTAGTGGTGGATGTATGTGATGCAGATAAGTTCCTGGGAAAGTAATTGCTTTCAGACAGTAGGAGGTGTTTGGCTTGGCTTGCTACCAACAGGTCAGGTTTGAATCCCAGCAGATGCTGAGTCGTGGGGATCTCTGACAACATGGTTGAGTCAGCAGTAATAGGTTAAATGTGCTGAAGCCCCTGCAGACATGGGGAGGCTTTGGTCTGTCAGTAAGACAATAGTCTAACAGCTGCTGGCTCATGTACGACTTGCAGGTAAAGGGGTTCATTTGGAGAAAGATCAGTTGCTGTTTGATGAATTATACTTTGCTGAAGTCATGTATTAAAGACCAAACATGAGTAGGTCTATTACCAGACGTCTATCCGCCAAGTTTGTTTGATGCTGCTAATATAGCCGCACACAACAGTGTAGACCACTATTTGAAAAATAGGGCAATAAAGCTCTAAATATACAGAAAATTTTACATCGCTTACATAGGTGTCGTTTAATATGATTAAACATCAACATTGAATATCAGAGCAGTCCATATCCTCCAAAAATTGGACATAAACATCGGAAAAGTATTTGAAAAGATTTTTGTTTGTTTGTTTGTTGTTTAACGCCGCACTCAGCAATATTCCAGCTATATGTTGGCGGTGTGTAAAATAATCGAGTCTGGACCAGACAGTCCAGTGATTGACATCATGAGCATCGATCCACGCAATTGGGATCGATGACATGTATCAACCAAGTCAGCGAGCCTGACCACCCGATCCCATTAGTCGTCTTTTACGACAAGCATAGTCGCCTTTTACGACAAGTATGGGTTGTTGAAGACCTATTCTACCCCGGAATCTAGAGAAGTTCCCTAATGGCTTGTGACAAGCTCATCAGTGACATCTTTTGATTACACTTTTAAAAAAACAGGTACTATTTAGGAGATGAACCTACTGTGTTTTGTAATCTGAAGTAGTTCCACTGTAGAGTGAATGTCTACTCTACAGTGGGACTACATCAAATTTCAAAACACAGTAGGTTTATAGATCTTCATTCTACCATGACGGCAAGAGCAGTTTGAACACTGTGCTAGATGGGTACAAAGATTCACTATCTTGGAACATTCCGAAAAGGGGACATGGGTAGTTATTAATGAAACAAATATTACAATGAGTAATAATAAATAAGTTCAACATTAAAATACCTATTGTCTTGACTAGTTCAGAAAATAAAGGTTTGAAAGACATAGTTTTTCAAAAAGAAGTTGTCCAAAGGTATATGTTTTAATTTTGTCGCAACCTGTTGTGCACTGTTTGGACTCACAAAATAATTTCTTGGTGTTTAAGGGCTTAATATATTTATAGAGGGTTCTGTAGCAAAAATGTCATGGTAGAATTTGTATTGACTTTAGTAATTAAACTTTACATTAACTGATGTAATTCAAGCTGTTGTGTAGGGCCAAGCCCTCCACCCAAACTGTTATTTAAGAGAGGCAACAAGAAATGGTATCTGAAAAACATAAAACATTACTAAGAAAGGAGCTTGTGCATATCCCTTTCTAAACTGGCAGGTGTCGAGTACACTTCATTCTTGCCTGGAAGATCAATCAAATCATGCACTGTTGATAGAATAAATACAACCAATAGTTTATTTCACAGACCAAGTTCAGCTGGTGTATGTTATTTGCCATTGCATCACCTCAATACCATTCTCACTTGCACCACCACAATACCATTCTCACTTGCACTACCACAATACCATTCTCACTTGCACCACCACAATACCATTCTCACTTGCACTACCACAATACCATTCTCACTTGCACTACCACAATACCATTCTCACTTGCACTACCACAATACCATTCTCACTTGCACCACCACAATACCATTCTCACTTGCACTACCACAATACCATTCTCACTTGCACTACCACAATACCATTCTCACTTGCACCACCACAATACCATTCTCACTTGCACCACCACAATACCATTCTCACTTGCACTACCACAATACCATTCTCACTTGCACCACCACAATACCATTCTCACTTGCACCACCACAATACCATTCTCACTTGCACTACCACAATACCATTCTCACTTGCACTACCACAATACCATTCTCACTTGCACCACCACAATACCATTCTCACTCTCACCACCACAATACCATTCTCACGTTCACCACCTCAATACCATTCTCACTTGCACCACCACAATACCATTCTCACTTGCACCACCACAATACCATTCTCACTTGCACTACCACAATACCATTCTCACTTGCACTACCACAATACCATTCTCACTTGCACCACCACAATACCATTCTCACTTGCACCACCACAATACCATTCTCACTTGCACCACCACAATACCATTCTCACTTGCACCACCACAATACCATTCTCACTTGCACTACCACAATACCATTCTCACTTGCACCACCACAATACCATTCTCACTTTCACCACCACAATACCATTCTCACTTGCACCACCACAATACCATTCTCACTTGCACCACCACAATACCATTCTCACTTGCACTACCACAATACCATTCTCACTTGCACCACCACAATACCATTCTCACTTTCATCACCTCAATACCATTCTCACTTGCACCACCACAATACCATTCTCACTTGCACTACCACAATACCATTCTCACTTGCACTACCACAATACCATTCTCACTTGCACTACCACAATACCATTCTCACTTGCACCACCACAATACCATTCTCACTTGCACTACCACAATACCATTCTCACTTGCACTACCACAATACCATTCTCACTTGCACCACCACAATACCATTCTCACTTTCACCACCACAATACCATTCTCACTTGCACTACCACAATACCATTCTCACTTGCACCACCACAATACCATTCTCACTTGCACTACCACAATACCATTCTCACTTGCACTACCACAATACCATTCTCACTTGCACCACCACAATACCATTCTCACTCTCACCACCACAATACCATTCTCACGTTCACCACCTCAATACCATTCTCACTTGCACCACCACAATACCATTCTCACTTGCACCACCACAATACCATTCTCACTTGCACTACCACAATACCATTCTCACTTGCACCACCACAATACCATTCTCACTTGCACCACCACAATACCATTCTCACTTTAACCACCACAATACCATTCTCACTTGCACCACCACAATACCATTCTCACTTTCACCACCACAATACCATTCTCACTTGCACCACCACAATACCATTCTCACTTGCACTACCACAATACCATTCTCACTTGCACTACCACAATACCATTCTCACTTGCACCACCACAATACCATTCTCACTCTCACCACCACAATACCATTCTCACGTTCACCACCTCAATACCATTCTCACTTGCACCACCACAATACCATTCTCACTTGCACCACCACAATACCATTCTCACTTGCACTACCACAATACCATTCTCACTTGCACCACCACAATACCATTCTCACTTGCACCACCACAATACCATTCTCACTTTCACCACCACAATACCATTCTCACTTGCACCACCACAATACTATTCTCACTTGCATCACCTCAATACCATTCTCACTTGCACCACCACAATACCATTCTCACTTGCACTACCACAATACCATTCTCACTTTCACCACCACAATACCATTCTCACTTTAACCACCACAATACCATTTTCACTTTCACCACCACAATACCATTCTCACTTGCACCACCACAATACCATTCTCACTTGCACCACCACAATGCCATTATTCTGTCACCTCTTAAAAGAACCTTGTGATAGATTAACTGCACTGCATTGACTATGTGCCTTGGTTGTAGTGGACTCTCCTGCAGATGTAATTACACCCACACATGGCTCCATCACTGCACTGTGATGACCATGTGCTTGGTTATAATGGACTCTCCCGCACATGTAGTTACACCCACAGAGTGGGATCTTGTATAGCACCTTGAAGACCCTGGTTGTAGTGGACTCTCCCACACATGTAGTTACACCCACAGAGTGGGATCTTATATGGCACCTTGATGACCCTGGTTGTAGTGGACTCTCCCGCACATGTAGTTACACCCACAGCGTGGGATCTTGTATGGCACCTTGATGACCCTGGTTGTAGTGGACTCTCCCGCACATGTAGTGACACCCACAGAGTGGGATCTTGTATGGCACCCTGATGACCCTGGTTGTAGTGGACTCTCCCGCACATGTAGTTACACCCACAGAGTCGTATCTTGTATAGCACCTTGATGACCCTGGTTGTAGTGGACTCTCCCACACAAGGAATTTTTTAGTGGCTGCGATGATATAGCTGGAATATTGCACTAAACAAAACATAAACAAACTGTGATGCCATCAATGGTACCTTAGATGACTCAGAAGCATGGCAAGCCAAGTCTTATCTGTGGAAGATGCATGTCTACAGCATACAGGACTGTATTGTCCTAACTGTTACCATCTCCAGGTTGACGTCATGTAAAAATGTGATCATTTCTTCAAGGGATGTCTCAAATATGGACTTGTTCTTCAAGCCTTCATGCTTCCCCCTTCACTTCCTGCACCTGTTTACAATCCCGTGCAGGTTTAATTGTAGTGTTAGGATGGTGTTAAAGAAAAACATGCCTCTACATCCTTCATTGCATCATAGCAGGTTTAATTACATATTGCACAAACATAAAGACATTTCATGGTTTCAGGGCTCGAAATTAGAAAAACTAATTCAGTTTACGTGTGCCTTGTATTTATTACCGAATAATTATAACAAATAGCGATCGTCTGCTAGGTTTTTAACAACAATTAACATGATTAACCACTTCCGTTTGAAACTAAAGACCTACATGATATTTGTGATACTCCGTCAAAATATGGAAAGGTGCGATTACATTCAAATGTATTGCGTGCAATCTAGAACATCTCGTCAAACATCTGTAAGATACAGTCAACGAAAATCACTGAATACTGCCAATTGATTTTGCTACAGGAAGTTGTTTAGTCAAACATCCAACTATTGGGGAAAACTCTTTCATTTCACAGTTTAATTTTGTCAAGATGTATTTGATTAACGTAAGTACTTTTGTTGAAAATGACCATGCCCACGAGTCACTGTACATAAAATTCAAATGTGCCATTTCCTATTTCATGTCTGCCATTGGCTCGGCGGCACTAGTAATTTCAAGCCTGCATGGTGGATTCATCTTTTTCATGGAATTTTGTTTGTATACATACCAGTTCTGTATTTTATATGATCTATTACAAAATGAACTGCTAAAGTTGAGTATTGTAAGATCTAGCAATATGCAATATATGCCCAAGAATCTGCATGAGTTCTACCATGGATGTGTGTCGCTTGTTGAACTATGAAACATCTTTTTGACAGGTCGTCTGTGTGCCTTGCTTTGTAACTGGCAGATATGCTTGTGTGTAGACGACCTACTGCACTAACATTGTGTGTGATCCATCAACAGACATCACTTCTTCCACTCTTCGGCATAAGAACACATACTATGTGGCGTCAGAGACCATATAATAGATCTATTATATGGTCTCTGGTGGCGTAGAAGACACAGAATATGTCACAGGCATTTAGTAATCTTGACTTTTTGTTGCACTGTTGTCTACATTGATAGATTTCTTATTTTTTTGTCATAAGTCTCATTACTGGGCTCGGTACATGCTGATAGTTTAGCAGATAGTGTTTTCCTGACACCTTATATCTATTGATGTGCCAGGTGGTCGTGATTAGGGCCTGTTTCCTTCCTGCTATCTGTGAAGGACTTTGATTTCTGCAAGAGTTGTAGAAACAGAGCCTGTACATGGGATTTTCTGCCCATAAAACCAGGACTGTTAACATTTTTTAATACATGAGCAGTTGTCAACTATTAGCAGAGTAGCATCTGTTTTAGATCAGAACACACAAGATAGTGTTTGAGTCAGTCTCTGTGTTTCTTCAGCCCACACGTTCATTATAGATCCTACCTGTTGTTGCCTCTTAATGTTGCTATCCTCCACGCTGTGGAGGTTAAAGTGTAATTAAGTGCCCCAAGCATCAGTTAACCCAGTCCATATGCTGTCCATCTACATGATGAGGGCTGACATGCATGGTCTTGTTAGGGTGAAGTCTTCATGAAGCTTGTTACATGCTGGGGAAAGTCTGGTGAAGGCTTCATCACCATCCAGTAGTTAGTTTGGGGGCACAACTGAAATGTCAAATGTACTGGAAACATAGCTGTACATTGTAAACAGTATGGTTACTCCATTTTACCATTACAGAATTAATGGTGAACAATTTGGTGTCAGCAAATACAAAGATCTTGAGTGAACAGGAAGCAAAGTGGACATAATATTCGTACGTCATACTTTTTCAACCAAAGCCGAAGAGTGTTATAAATAACTTATGATCCATCTAAATGCAAGAAATACCGGAAAGAATAAGAAACACCAGGATACCTTTTAGTGAAACAATACAGTAGTCACGGTATATAACAAATTTGATGACAGCGAGAGAAAGACCACATGAAGCATGCAGACAACTGAAGTCATGACATTTTTGATTGAACACCCAGGGCTTATTTGGAAAACAGTGGGTAACAATACTGATCATGATATGTGAGATTGTGGGTTCGATTCATGGAATTTTCATGTGAAAAAAATGTGACATTTTAGCCAGTTACAAAATCAACGTACGATGCATATTTTATATCGGTATTTACAATTCAACTGTAAAACCTCCAAGCAGGTCTTACATTTCAAATGTAAAACCATTCAGCAGGTCTTACTTAAAAGTAGTTCCTCTCACAAGGTTACTATGAGATAGCAAAATACCTATAATACTACAGGCAGAAGTGGTAGTAGGTTTATTAAGGTTTTCATTTGTCTTGTATGGAGTTTTGCAAAATGGTGCCAGCAAGTCAAGATAGTTAGATGTTTTGACAGGTAATGATAAGAGTTAACCATTCATGTGTATATCAGTCTCCCTGTTCAATTCCAGGAAAACTTTGTTCTCCCTCCAGATTTGAGGAATAAATACAAAGGTGACTTTCAGCAAATAAAAAGAGCAAGGGATGACAAGACTGATGCTTATAGACCTTGGAGAGCATGTGAACTTATTGTGCGGGTTTGAACTGTTTGTTGTGAATCATTGCAAGATCAGCTGCCACATTCTCTCTGGGCCCGGGGTGCATGTTGAAGAGAGTTTGAAGAATTTGGATATCTGCTTTGAACAAACATTAAAAAGATGTAGCTACGCATGACGCTTGAATCTGCGGGCTATTTAGGCAACAGATGGGGACTCAGTGTTTTCATTCTCCTACTGTCTTCTGCTACAGGATTGGTGTCGGGAGAACTTCATCAACATGCGCAACATGAAGACGGCGCTGGAGGTGCGGCGGCAGCTGCGTGACATCGTGCAGCGTCAACAACTACCGATACAGTCATGTGGACAGGACACCACCGCCATTAGGTGAGGGGGTTTAATTCGTTCATAATGATGGTGTATTTCCTGTGTATGATATGCTTATTATTGCTGGACTCTTCAACTGGCTAATGAACAGGGAGCACTGCACCTGTATCACAGATGGGGGCATGTCACCATGACATAGCGGAACAATTGTCCAGACAGACTCAGTGTGACTTGTAAATGTCTAGTGCTTTTATTCATAGAATTGATAGGGTATGTTCTAGGGCTGGGATGGGTAACTCGGGTAGTCAGGTTAGGTGGGTCCTGAGTAGGAACCGGGTACCCACAGGACTACCTGGACCCGTGGTTATCACGTGATTTACTGTTTAATGACAATAACAATAAAACTCCATGGTCACACAACTAGTTGCTAATGTTCACATTTCTTTCTGACTATGCAGCATTCATTCTGACTATCATATCTTTGAGTAAAGATAAAGCTTTAGTCAACATCAGTGTAGGCATGATCAGATCGTTATATACATATATCTTAATAGTTTTTACCAGAGCTCCGGTGAAACAATTCTCAATTGGTCATTTTGTAGCCAGGGGCGGTCGGGTAGCCTAGTGGTTTAAGCGTTTGCTCGTTACGCCGAAGACCCGGGTTCAATTCCCGACATGGGTACAATGAGTGAAGCTCATTTCTGGTGATATTGCTGGAATATTGCTAAAAGCGGCGTAAAACCGTACTCACTCACTCACTCATTTTGTAGCCATCTCTAGAGACCTACAGTGAGTACCCACTGGTGGAGGAATAGGGGGTCGGGTGACCTGGTAGTAAACTAGGACTCGTCCCAGCCCTAATTTGTTCATTATATATCGTGACCCTGGAGAACTGACTGAACACAAGAGTATCATTGAGTGGATTAGATGAGACTGAATCTTCAAGAGGATGTCTGTCATCATAATAGGACTGAGATTTGTTCATGGCTTTAAGGGAAAACCCTTTCCTCTTTAAATGAAAAAATATGACCAGTGAAAAAAATGTATGCATCTTCAATGAAATCACAAGGTTTATGAATCTGAAATATTGTAATCCTGTGAAGTAACACAGTGGAATTCAGATTTGTTCAGGCCAGGAATGATACATCTCAGAAACTGCTGTACCAAATGCTTTAGACAATTAATTTGCTAAAAGTAGCAAAATGTAAATAGAATTAAGATGACTTTTCTGATATTCTTTTTACACCATCAACTCTTAATGGTATAAAAAATAGTTAACATGATATATCACTCAGGTTAGTTTGTGTTTGTGAGAGGATTCATTGTGAAATACGAAATACATTTTTGAAGTGTTTATTGCAAAGTTTGAAGTGATATAGACTGATAGGAGTTGTAGCCCTTCAGTATGACAGATCATTGTGCAGACATTCAGGAGGGAAAATGGCAACATACATGTGCCTCATGAGAGCAGTCGAGGTGTGTAAATTCAGGACATTCAGAAAGTTAATTGAGATTTTTGTTAAACTTACATTTTGACCATAGACATGTCCATTTTATGACATAAATAAGTTCCTACCACCAATATTGTATAAACAAGACAGAATTCTCTTAACCAGCAAAATAAATTATTTGCTCACCGTGGTTATAAAAATGTTATGTCATAACAATAAGAATATTATAAGATGATCGCTCTTCCCTGAAAGACTGGCTTGAAAAACAAAGCAAAAGAATCTGATCAATTTTATGAGAACAGGAAAGAGGTCTTTCTTCATCTATTTTTTCCCCAGCCTATAAACCAATAAAACATCTGTCTCAGTGACAACTGACTTTAGCACGGGAGACATATCCTTGGTGGGTGTCTGGAGATTCCCCCCTAACTAACAGTATCAGTGCCACCAACTGTCTGCACCGACAAGGCAGGTGATGGTACAGAACCCTCGGTAGGACATCAACATGGCGGGTCGAGTCAGGAGGATCTATTTTGTACATTTTGATTTTCCAGCAAATTGATCTGTTTTTCTAACCTACTCTGTAACAGATTTGATCTGTCTGGATTGTAAGAGTAATAAATCATTGATAATAAGAATAATATATCTTTGTACAATAAGAATAATATATCTTTGTACAATAAGAATGATATATCTTTGTACAATAAGAATGATATATCTTTGTACAATAAGAATAATAAATCTTTGTACCATAAGAATAATATATCTTTGTACCATAAGAATAATATATCTTTGTACAATAAGAATAATGTATCTTTGTACAATAAGGATAATATATCTTTGTACAATAAGGATAATATATCTTTGTACCATAAGAATAATATATCTTTGTACCATAAGAATAATATATCTTTGTACAATAAGAATAATATATCTTTGTACATTAAGGATAATATATGTTTGTACAATAAGAATAATATATCTTTGTACAATAAGAATAATATATCTTTGTACAATAAGAATAATATATCTTTGTACAATAAGAATAATATATCTTTGTACAATAAGAATAATATATCTTTGTACCATAAGAATAATATATATTTGTACAATAAGAATAATATATCTTTGTATATTAAGGATAATATATGTTTGTACAATAAGAATAATATATCTTTGTACCATAAGAATAATATATCTTTGTACAATAAGAATAATATATCTTTGTACAATAAGAATAATATATCTTTGTACCATAAGAATAATATATCTTTGTACAATAAGAATAATATATCTTTGTACATTAAGGATAATATATCTTTGTACAATAAGAATAATATATCTTTGTACAATAAGAATAATATATCTTTGTACAATAAGGATAATATATCTTTGTACAATAAGAATAATATATCTTTGTACAATAAGAATAATAAATCATTGTATAATAAGAATAATAAATCATTGTATAATAAGAATGATAAGTCATTGTACAATAAGAATGATAAATCATTGTATAATAAGAATGATAAATCATTGTATAATAAGAATAATAAATCATTGTATAATAAGAATGATAAATCATTGTATAATAAGCCTTCTCCTTGGGTTTCCCCCAGCGGACAACTCGAACGTCCCCGAGTAGTGTTATCATACACGTAGATGTAATGTATTGTTGGTATATCATCACCCTGGTAATGTTGCCGCTCTCTATGTGATATATATACATTTATCTTATCAAGCATGTATTACCACCACCTTGTTAGTATCTGTGACTGCAGTAAGCTCCCTTTAACTCTGTAACCTATTCCTGGTAATGCAGTGATTACCGTAGATATTCTAAAATGTAACACCACTGAACATACAAGCACTGAAGGTATTTATTTCTTCATTAAGATATAAAAGAAAACTTTTTTATGGAAATATCTTTTACAATATATGACATGACTGAAGTGAATTAATAGGAAGAGGATATTATTTTAGTCACATTTAATTATTAGTGTTTGAGGGGCCCTAGTGTTTATGATGATTCCTTTGATTGTATTTGAATTCAGAGACCTAGCCTTGCTCCAAGGCTGTACTGAAAGATAAGTTCATGTATGTCTAGTAAGTCTATCCTTATTATAGGCAAGACTAGATAAGCATATAGAACTACTATCATTGATGGGGACAACTTGCTCTTATTATTCATATAATCTAGAAATTAGGACTTGAACTAATAATTATTGCCTTAGAGACTTTTGCAAGTCAAATGGAGACCCCTGAACACTTAATCTTAATTTTAGGGTTCTGATATGAACCCTATGACTTTCATACTTAATTTACATATGGTTATTCTATGGATGTGATGGGTATTTTCTGTTCTGTAGTAGAATTATGGTAGTGGAATCAGCATTCTCGAATGGATGCCAGGCTGTTGGGCAAGTGGTGCTCAGCTGACGGCATTCACATTGCTCCTGTTCTACCCTTGTTGCCACTGGGGAAAACAAACGAGGACCTTCTGATAGAGAAATGTGCAACTTGTACAGTAAAGCACGAAAACCCATTCTCTCACCTGACTTCTGCTCACAATCGTGAGTGTGTGACGTAAGACCCAACCTTTCTCTCTTTATTTTGAGCATGTTATTTTGGCGGGCGTTGTTGTGAGGGACGGCAAACTGCCAATTCGACCAACTGTTGGTTGTCCTAAAGGTCAGAGTTGATGAGCATGCTCATTACAATGGTATCAAGTTCGGTGCGTGTTTGGGAAGGTGTGAGCTGTGTTTGAAGCATTTGAAAACACACGTCACAGCAAGGGGTTCTGTTGACCAGAATCAGAAAAAGTTAGGATCTTTGAGGCACATGAAAAAATACTTGTACAGGTTTAAGAGTTAACAGCCTTTCCACTTATGTCTTGCTGTAGGTTTTTGGTGTCATTAAGATGCTTGATATTCAGTTATTATTTATGAAAAGGTTAAGAAAAATGTCTTTTAAGATCATCATTTGTAATCTTCAAGATGAGTTGTGTACTTCTGAGGGAGCTGAGAATACGTATTGCTTGCACTGTGTTCCCTTGACGGGTGTTTTAATGTTTTGTATGCTTTGAGATGAGGCGAGGTGAAATGGGGTTTAATGTCACGTTCAAGTTTATTGCAGTTTTATAGCGACATGCATGTGTCTGTGTGTGTGGCTGCTTGTACTATTCCAGGGCCACTGAGATACCATGCCACAGTTTAACATGGATAGCCCACTCACACACAGTATACTGACTACAAGCTGACCAGTCCCTGTTTAATCCCATCGATGCCGATTGCCAGTCAGGGAAACAACAAGTACCATCTTTTGCTGTCTGTTGGTATGACACCCCCAGGCATTGAACCACTGATCTCCCAGTCTTAGTATGCTGACAACTTTCCCCTTAGGTAATATAACATGTTTGATACAAGATGTAACATTCATGAAATTTATGAGGTAGTCTAGTGGTTAGGCCATTGCCTCGTCACAGAAAGACCCAGGTTTGATTCCTTACATGGGTAAACTGTGTGAAGTTCATTCGGATGTTCTGCCATGTTGTTGCTAGAAGTCTAAAAGGGGCATTAAACAGTCTGACTCACTTGCTTACTCTTATCCCATATACGTAATGGCTCAGTATTGTCAAGGTCACTTTCATGAATTCAACAAATGTCCATTGTCTGTGCAGGAGTCACCTAAAGAATATGACATGTGAAATCTTTAACATGTGTAACAGTTGTTAATTTAACTCATTTTCAAATTGAGTCAATACAAGTGTGCATGAAGAGCTGCCATGCTAAACTAGCACCTTCCTTACGTAAATACACCTTACAAGTTCCTCCTCACACGTACACCCACACACCAGCACAGACAAATGTCACCAATATGCTGGGCTTCCATGGTTCAGACTCTTGTACAAAGTGTGCAGTGCTTGAAATGCTAGACACATTCCAGTCCCTGTAGCCTTGTGATGGATATTAGGAAGACCTTCCCAAACCAAGTCACTTCTACAGGTTCTGTGACTACTTTCAACATTGAGCATTTTGGCACCACAACTCACTATGCAGAGTTGCTTCCCTTAGTCAGGATCCTATGATCATGGGTTTGAATCCCAGACTTGCCCTGACTCTACTCATGGTTGGTCAGCACCATACCCACTCATCAGTTTCCCCAAAGCTACCCGAAGCACTTCAGGCTTTTCTCTCACTTTATTTTGATGGCCTTACGTAACTTAAGTACCATTTATAGGCACTTTTAACCACCTATGTAATGAATGTAATGTATTTTCCTACTTAAAGAAGTTGAGGGGGTAAGTTGGAGTGACGCAGGTCTCCTGTCTTTCGAGCACCTATGTAAATATGAAGTAGCCAGTACAGCCATGTTGTTGTTGTGTTGGGGTCAAGTGCAACTCCCTGACAGCCAGCAGTGATGGCAAGGTAAAACGTGGGGTCTGCATATCGTGCTGTCTGTCTGTATGTCAGCCTGCTGGAAATAGACCCCAGCAAAGGCAACATGGAAGATGATCAGGTGCCAGGTGTTGCTGAAGAGGCAGACGTGTGAAAACAGTCGCGACTGATTCTTTGATTTCATTGTGGTTTTGCCTTGTAGCATTTGAAAGAATTCTTGAGACTTTGTGAAGTCAATGATGCTGGCTTTCACTGGCATTTGGAATGAAAGTTTGTTGCTATTTTTCCAGAGGTTTTGCTGATGATAGAATTGTTTTTCCACCAAATGTTTTCCCTGACCATGTTAAAAGAATTGTAATTTTAACTGATTGCTATCTTATTTAATGCAATTTTTTTTATGGAACAATGCTAAGAGTTGTGATTATTTACAAAACATTAGCTAGGATTGTGAAAACATTACGTTTATTTTCGTGCGTAACAATAAACAATGTCTGTCATTGTTCATGGTATTGTTCATGACCATGTGCTGTGTTTATTGAGTGATGTCTTGTTTTGTATGTGTTCACGTTCAGCTTTCTTGACTGACTTAACCTGTGGAAATTCCAGGGGAGAATAGGTTACCATTAATCCATGCATTTCATCAGAGTTGACTTACATTGAGGATTGGATGGTTACAAAGTGTGACCTGCCTGATGCTGTGTTGTAATTGTTACCAGATGACGTCGATTGTTGTTTATGCTAAAAATGATATGTCTGACCATCTGATACAGCTTGTATCATAAAACAACATTCATTCACACTCCATTGACTACCCACCAAGTTGAATCAGGTCCAGTTAATGACCATGTCGGAGGAGTACTGTTTGGGTGAAATGTTGCATGTGAGTATATGTTACTGCTGTACTCCACAGACGGTGCCTGTCCACGGGTTTCTTCATGAACGCTGCTGAGCTGCAGAGGACTGGCGACTACATCACTGTAAGTGACTGAAGGCATTGTCCACAATATAGAGCCCCAACCCTGCAGTGTCCCCTATATAGAGCCCCAACCCTGCAGTGTCCACAATATAGAGCCCCAACCCTGCAGTCCCCTATATAGAGCCCCAACCCTGCAGTGTCCCCTATATAGAGCCCCAACCCTGCAGTGTCCCCTATATAGAGCCCCAACCCTGCAGTGTCCCCTATATAGAGCCCCAACCCTGCAGTGTCCACTATATAGAGCCCCAACCCTGCAGTGTCCACTATATAGAGCCCCAACCCTGCAGTGTCCACTATATAGAGCCCCAACCCTGCAGTCCCTATATAGAGCCCCAACCCTGCAGTGTCCCCTATATAGAGCCCCAACCCTGCAGTGTCCACTATATAGAGCCCCAACCCTGCAGTCCCCTATATAGAGCCCCAACCCTGCAGTGTCCACTATATAGAGCCTCACAGTGTCCACTCTATAGAGCCTCACAGTGTCCATTATATAGAGCCTCACAGTGTCCACTATATAGGGCCTCACAGTTTCCACTCTATAGAGCCTCACAGTGTCCATTATATAGAGCCTCACAGTGTCCACTATATAGAGCCTCACAGTGTCCACTATATAGAGCCTCACTGTGTCCATTATATAGAGCCACAATGTCCACTATATAGAGCCTCACAGTGTCAATTATATAGAGCCAGAGTATCCACTATATAGAGCCTCACAGTGTCCATTATATAGAGCTGCAGTGTCCACTATATAGAGCCTCACAGTGTCCCCTATATAGAGCCTCACAATGTCCATTATATAGGGCCACAGTGTCCATTATATAGAGCCTCACAATGTCCACTAAATAGAGCCTCACAGTGTCCACTATATAGAGCCTCACTGTGTCCATTAAATAGAGCCACAGTGTCCACTATATAGAGCATCACAGTGTCCATTATATAGAGCCACAGTGTCCATTATATATAGCCTCACAGTGTCTATTAAATAGAGCCTCACAGTGTCCACTATATAGAGCCACAGTGTCCACTATATAGAGCCTCACAGTGTCCATTATATAGAGCCTCACAGTGTCCATTATATAGAGCCACAGTGTCCATTATATAGAGCCACAGTGTCCACTATATAGAGCCTCACAGTGTCCACTCTATAGAGCCTCACAATGTCCATTATATAGAGCCACAGTGTCCACTATATAGAGCCTCACAATGTCCACTAAATAGAGCCTCACAGTGTCCACTATATAGAGCCTCACTGTGTCCATTAAATAGAGCCACTGTGTCCACTATATAGAGCATCACAGTGTCCATTATATAGAGCCACAGTGTCCATTATATATAGCCTCACAGTATCTATTAAATAGAGCCTCACAGTGTCCACTATATAGAGCCACAGTGTCCACTATATAGAGCCTCACAGTGTCCATTATATAGAGCCTCACAGTGTCCATTATATAGAGCCTCACAGTGTCCACTATATAGAGCCACAGTGTCCACTATATTGAGCCTCACAGTGTCCATTATATAGAGCCTCACAGTGTCCATTATATAGAGCCACAGTGTCCACTATATAGAGCCTCACAGTGTCCATTATATAGAGCCACAGTGTCCATTATATAGAGTCTCACAGTGTTCACTATATAGAGCCTCACAGTGTCCACTATATAGAGCCACAGTGTCCACTATATAGAGCCTCACAGTGTCCATCATATAGAGCCTCACAGTAAAAACAGTGTAAAACCAAACTCACTTAATGTGAATACTACAGCATTGCATGGTAGTTCAAGATAGCAGGAGATTCTACACAAATACATTCTGTTTGTATGAAAGATGTTTGTCTGATGCTGTGATGTTGCCACTTTTATTCCAGCTGTCAGTGAGGAAGACTGTGTCCATCCATCCGTCCTCCGCATTGTTCCAGTGCAAGCCTGCCTATGTCCTGTATAATGAGCTGGTTCAGACTTCCAAGTGCTACATGAGGTACGTGCAGACCTGAGAGAGACCGACCACATCACCTTGAACGTTAATATCAATGTTAATATGAATGTTGATATGAATGTTAATATAAATGTTGATATGAACGTTGATATGAATGTTAATATGAACGTTAATATGAATGTTAATATGAATGTTAATATGAATGTTAATATGAATGTTAATATGAACGTTAATATGAACGTTGATATGAATGTTAATATCAATGTTAATATGAATGTTGATATGAATGTTGATATGAACGTTGATATGAACGTTGATATGAATGTTGATATGAATGTTAATATCAATGTTAATATGAATGTTGATATGAATGTTAATATCAATGTTAATATGAATGTTGATATGAATGTTGATATGAACGTTGATATGAACGTTGATATGAATGTTGATATGAATGTTGATATGAACATTGATATGAATGTTAATATGAACTTTAATATGAATGTTAATATAAATGTTGATATGAATGTTGATATGAATGTTAATATGAACGTTAATATGAATGTTAATATGAACGTTAATATGAACGTTAATATCAATGTTAATATGAAAGTTGATATGAATGTTGATATGAACGTTGATATGAATGTTGATATGAATGTTGATATGAACATTGATATGAATGTTAATATGAACTTTAATATGAATGTTAATATCAATGTTAATATGAATGTTGATATGAATGTTAATATAAATGTTAATATAAATGTTGATATGAACGTTGATATGAATGTTAATATGAACGTTAATATGAACGTTAATATGAACGTTAATATCAATGTTAATATGAATGTTGATATGAATGTTAATATGAATGTTAATATGAATGTTAATTTGAACGTTAATATGAATGTTAATATGAGCGTTAATATGAATGTTAATATGAAAGTTAATATGAACGTTGATATGAAAGTTGATATGAATGTTGATATGAATGTTAATATGAATGTTAATATGAGCGTTAATATGAACGTTAATATGAATGTTAATATGAGCGTTAATATGAAAGTTAATATGAATGTTGATATGAACGTTGATATGAAAGTTGATATGAATGTTAATATGAATGTTAATATGAACGTTAATATGAATGTTAATATGAGCGTTAATATGAATGTTAATATGAAAGTTAATATGAACGTTGATATGAAAGTTGATATTGAAGTTAAAATGAACGTTGATATGAACGTTAATATGAATGTTAATATGAATGATAATATGAAAGACATTTGAAATAATTTACTGACATGCATGCAAATGTGGAAAAGTTTTCCCAATATTTTACAGATATGCACCTGTCTAATAGATAACCTTATGGGCAAAGAGGTGGGTGTTGGGGAGTGTAAACACATGTTTATGTCAATAGCAGGTAGAGGTGCGTAGTCAACAAGTCGGCCACGCCTCTATGCCTCATGAGTCTCCCCTGGCCATAGATCTTCTTGGCCCCCCCCCCCCCCCCACACACACACACACACACACATTTAGACAGACAGACAGACCGGAGCTGGGTAATTGGCTGTGCGGTATGCTGTGATACACTCACGTGTGGGCTGAGGCAGCTTACACAGATGCCCTGTGTAGGTTTGATACAAAAAAATTAAAAGTGTTATGAAATTATGTCTGTGTTTATGATTCATGTGAATTTTGTCAGTGCTGTTTAATGTTCAGATAAAAAATGATAATTCTCATGTCCTGGCAAGACATTTTTGCGTTTAAAATGTTATGTATTTCATGTGCACTCAGTGCCTGAGAATCTCTTTTAAAAATATTTTCATGCTGTAAATAATATTTTGATTAATTCTCAAGCTTTAAAAATTGACAAGATAACTCAATACATCAAAAGTTGATAGCAGACTGCACATTCATTCTGTTCCTCACAAGTAGATGATCGCAGAAATAAGGCACTTGTGCATGATGAATGTTCACATTTAGTTTCCAAGCCATGTGCTCTAGACCAACCAAGCTCATCTTCTTATACCTGTTTTTAGAGACATGTCTATCTTTACCTGACTGTAGCATTCACGGAGCTATATCTCTTGTCAAGGCATCTTGAAACGGGGGATAGTCTGTCCCACTGGCATCATCGCATCCTCCGAGATCGGTAGTGCCATGGGAAGTAACTTTGTGACTAACTAGCTGCTGGTCTCTATGATAAGGCACACCTTGATAATAGCTGACAGAGTCTTGCAGACATTGCAGTAGATTTCACAGGAAAAGGATTTATTTCATGCTTGTTGTATGATAATCATGATAACCAAACTTTCATCTTCTGACACATGTTAGGGTGTTGGATGACAGTTTGGTGAATAAAATCGATAGCGTTTGAAGATGTGGGTATAGTGTTAATACACCGAAAAACAACATCGTCGTTTGTTGTGGGAGACGAGTGGTCTCTGATGCCGGGAACCAGGGTTTATCTTGAAGCACAGCTCTTTCCCTGTGAGAAATAACCTCAGTCGATGCAATGTGGAGACAGCACAAGACTTACATATCTTGAAACTTTATTACATAATCAGTTTCTTGCTTTAAACAAATAATCTAATACAGATTTCATCATGTGGAGTACAACTTGACCTGCCAGTTGTTATCATTGGGATGATTTTAAAACTACAATTAAGTAAGGCAGATATTGAAATTCATAGTGCAGGACTGAGGTCCTCTGTGCAGGTATGAACATTGTCAGACAGTGTGCAGCACATGCATGACCCCATGCTCCATGGACAGGATGAAAACTCCAAACATGTTTTGTTAATTATATGCTTTGGTGCAGCGTATGATCGTTATTAGAGGGCTCTGAGACAGAAGATGCTCTCTTTGTATAGATGGATTATTTTGTAGGTCTTTTATAAATATATTGACATTTATGCAACTGAGTGAATTTGAACCAGACCAGTTTCCTGTAAATGATCTTGTTGTAAACATCTCTGTTAAAAACATAGATCTGTGATTGTTTATGTGTGTGTTTGGGTGAAAGCCAGCATGGGGGACCCAGAGGTGATTTATTCCAGGTTAAAGAAGTATGTGTTGCACAGAACTCTGTGTAAACACAACCACTAGTATTTGACATATGTAACCTGCAATCTTAACCATCTTGCGAATGGTAGCCTAATGGTAGCAGTGTTCGCTCAAGCTGAATACCCAGGTTTGATTCCAAACGTGGGCACATTGTATGAAGACATTCTTCTTGTCCACTGGCATGACATGGCATATATTGCACAATATTACTCACTCACTCACTCACTCACTCACTCACTCACTCACATACAATAAGATTGACTTGCATTCACTTTACTCTCATAAATTCCTTCTGTTTAAAAAGGAGTGTAAAGGAATACTCACTAACTCACTCACTTACAGTCTGATTGACTTGAGTACACTTTACTGTCACACATCCCTTCTGATAATAAACATCCTCAAATTAGCTCAGATAGTTATGGTAACTTTTGAGCACATTTCAACCATTTTATGACATCATTGCAATCAGAAAGGTAACATATGTGCCTCTGTGTTTCCAGAGATCTGACTGTAGTTGATCCTGATTGGCTGTCTGAGGCAGCACCTGTCCTCTTCAAGAAGAAAGCTGCTGCCGCCTCCGTAACATAATACATCCCATGTGGGGGATACGAGGATGTGATACGACCATGATGTACCGGGGTGGTACACCTGTGACTGGCTGATGATACTGAGAGATAGGCAGAGTGAGATGGGATTGGGGAGGGGAGGGTAACATGGGGAATACCTTCTGTGGGCTGGATTATCATGAAAGATTATGTGCATACTTAATGATGTCAAGACTGGCCAGAGACAGAGGGGATGGGGGAAGTACGACCAATGCATCCATCCTCTGTTGGATGGTATCTCATGTAAGATGATACACACATAACATTATCAAAAAAGGAGTGAAGAAATAGATTTTTGAGTATACTTTTTCATCTTGTAAATATTTTCAAATTGCTAAGGAGTAAAAGTTTTTGATGTGACAGTATTCCTATTGAGATAAATAATGAATGACTTGCCAGTCGGTGGAACTAGGTTTCAGGGATACCTATGCTATTTATGAAGAGTATGTTAGTGTAATATGTTCTACATTAGCTGTAGCATGTTACTGAAAGGTCGAGTTCCCATTGTGTGTTGTATATATGTAAATAAACCATGTATACACGAAATGTTTGTATTTTGATCATATTTTAATTACTAATGATGTGTATAATGTCACTAGTGGTAAAAGAAGTTTGTAAATCATTTGGACAATTTAGCAACCATTTTTTATGTTTAAAAATTAGCCAACATACAAACCGGAAGCTAGGAGGCGAAATGAAATTGCTGTAACTTTTAATCTGAAGGTTGACTTGGGACATGTTGTGTTATAATTATTTCAGACTTTGTGGTCCCTAGTTTTACAGAGTCAAGGGTCATATGATAAAATGATCAAGGCTGAGATGCAGTCTTCATGGGAGCCCAACTTTCTGCTGAACATCTGGGCAAGGAAGCTATTAAACAGACATGCAGTTTCTACAAGCATGATTGATAACCGATGCATAAATATCAGCCTCAAGATAAATAAATTATTGCTCAGTGGGCTTTGGAAAGAAAGGAAATTGTGGATGTGATTGGGCAATGATAAAATATGAGCTACAATTTCAATAATGAAATGAAATATGTAATCAGTATTAGAAAGTAAAGGGGAGTGTTGTCCTTGAGGTTTTCTGCTATGGTTTTGGCATCCATAGGGTCTCCCTGATTTTGGCAAGGACATCTTGACTTTTTGTTCATATTAATTTTGAACATTTTGAATATTTGAGGAAATGTGGATAGGCAATATTATGAAAAATGGTTGATGTAACTTGTATGTGATGTAGAATCTGTTTGTCACAGAAGACAACAATTGTTTTTTTCAGGGATGTATTAAATTTATGTTGTCACTTATGATGTTTGCTACATCTAATGAAATTCTGTTCATGTGTATATATAAACATTAAAATATGATAGTATACTGTGCTACGCGTGGCATGGAAAATTAACTATAGTAATGTAACAGAATCAGGCAGGCCTTAACTTTGTTGGAGTAGTGTATATGTAAGTGACAGAATGTGGTTAATATTATTCTGATTGGCTAAACTATGGTAAAATGTCATGTGACCCTGAGGTCGAGCCCATCCAAAACAGACTTATCCAAAGTTGGATGGTTGATTTGTTGTTTTATGCCACACTCAGCAATATTCTAGCTATATGACGTAGGTCTGTAAATATCGAGTCTAGACCAGACAATCCAGTTATTGATATTATGAGCATCGATCCACGCAATTGGGGTCAATGACATGCTTCAACCAAGTCAGCGAGGACCTATCCAAAGTCTCCTCTTAAAGTTGCCTCAGCTATGCAGCTGGTGGGGATATTGTGGCCTGTCAGTATCACAGTGATTCAAGTTGCAGTTGACTAGTCTCATCACCATTATGTAAAGTTCAGCAGCACAGTTAAGTTGGCTTACTATGACATGTCACATACAAGGGTTAGATCCTATTCCCAACTTTCTTACTTAAAGATTGGTCGGATTAGGCTCCACTATGAGTCTAATCTCGGGATCGGAGCGGTCGGGTAGCCTAGTGGTTAAAGCGTTCGCTCGTCACGCCGAAGACCCGGTTTTAATTCCCGATATGGATACAATGTGTGAAGCCCATTTCTGGTGGCCCCCGCCGTGATATTGCTGGAATATTGCTAAAAGCGGCGTAAAACCATACTCACTCACTTACTAATCATGGGATCAGGGCCCTGTGCCACAATGCGATGTTAGTGCTGAGGTGAATGTAACTCCCATTCTTCAACTTATACTTACAACAGTCATAGCGCTATTATCGCTTTGTGAAATGGCGCCCACATCCCCACGCTGGCTTGTGGGGAGGAGTAGTATCTAGATGGATGTTTTTGCCGAGGAGGAACTAGCAGCAGTGACTGAGCGTGTCAATATATCCCCAGGTTGTCGCTCGCACTACTGACCACTGGTGCAGGCTGGTGCAGGCTGGTTGCTGTACAGGCCACGTGGATGTGGTGGTCAGATAAACGCAAAATAAATTTCCCTCACACAGTGAGTGAGTTGGGTTTAACACCGCTTTTAACATTATTCCAGTTATATCACAGCGTGTCAGCTTAATGTGGGAGGATAGCCTGAAGTGATGGAGGTCTCAGACGTTTACCACTTTGGTGAGCACGGGTTTGGTGCTGACAAACCTTGAAACATAATTGGGGCGAACCGGGATTCGAACCCACAATCAAAGGTTTCTGGCATGCCAACGGGACGCAACTCTGCACAGCGAATCGCGGCGCCTTAGACGACTGGGCCACCCGTGCCCCCCCCCCCTCACACAGGTAAGCTGTATAAGGTCCATTCTTGGTGATGGAAGTAAAATTAACACATTGAAGAAGGATATTTGCAGGCTGAACATTGGATTTATGATTAATCTGGAATAGGCTACAATGCAGCTTGTGTTGTTTGTAATCTGAGGGAGTTGAGGTGGTACTTTGTTCCACTAGACACAGCATGTATGCACCCCAACCCATCTGCACTGATGAGCCTTACAGGAGGAATCTGCAGGCAAGTGACAGAGATCCTTGCCAAATCTTGATTCTTAATGTATGTTCCAGAAGTTTGTCGACCCAGTTTTGCTTTAAATTCATACTTCAGATGCCCAATTTTATCAAAACTTTAATCTTTTTGAATTAAACATCTCTGACATTTAACAGCTGCCACTGTGAAATTGGCATCACTGTTGGTCTCTAGATTCTGTTGTGTAATCATAGCAGGAAAAAGTCACCAGCAGTTCTACCCACAGATCCAAGATAGGATATTATTTTTTTGTGTGGCTGTTCACATTCCGAGGTTGTTGCTGGCTGGAAGCTCTCTACGAGGAGATAAGATCTGTTACACGTCTCCTGCAGATGTTGCAGCAATGTCATCAACGTGGCTGACCTGAGCAGTTTTCCCCAGTTGGCAAATTGAAAATTTCATGGGAGTGACATCACTAGTCTACATGTTGTAGGGAAATAGCATTCCATAGTTCACTTACAAGCAACAACATTAACACAACTGTTTAAGATCACATATGTTATTTCTGTCTTTTTTTGGTCAAGCATCAATGATCTACAGGTTGAGAGAGCAATTTTAGACCAGTGATTTCATTATCCTAGAAATACTCAATATAGGACTTTTGCATGTGATTTTCTCCTTGTATCCGTACAGTGGTTGCTTGTACATTAATGTGTAACACCTTCTCCCTTAAATGTTATCGTACATATCAAATTAATCAACTGTTAACTTAAGTCTTAGAAATTAAAATGTCAGGAATATGAGGTATGCAAATAGGTTCTTTCATATGACATTTATAGTTGTAGTTGGAGAGGTTTGTTGTTTTGTGAAGTTTCTCAGCTGTATTTCCAGGTACCAGGACTAAATGTTTTTTTGAGTTTGGTACACTATCCTGATCATGATGGGCAGGTAGCAATATTTTAGGGAAATATTTCATGACGTGGAAATATATTTCTTTGAATGTTTGAATCAAGACAAATTCAGGTTTCTTTGAAAAGTAAATTACTTTTTTTCATGTTGGTTAACATTCTCAGACTGTTATGTTTGTTTGTTTGTTGTTTAATGCCGCACTCAGCAATATTCCAGCTATATGACGGGGGTCTGTAAATAATCCAGTCTGGACCAGACAATCCATTGATTGACATCATGAGCGTTGATCCACACAATTGGGATACGATGACATGCATCAACCAAGTCAGCGAGTCTGACCACCCGATCCCGTTAGTCGCCTCTTACAGGATCAGGTGTTCAGGCTCGCTGACTTGGTTGATGCATGGCTCACCAGATTCAGATATGGCTCATGTGTTTGCCATCCATGCTTGTTTGGTTCTCTCTCTAAGATTTGTGTGTGGGTAAGTGATATAAGTTGATGACAAACAGTACTACAACAATCCCTTGATGGAATAGGTTTGAGGAATACAGCCTGAACTAATGCAGAATGTGTGAATGTTTGATGGTGCAGTCCGCAATACTCCAGCTTTATCACAATGGCCCAGGGTTCAAAATCCGGTTCTAAATAGCCAGTGCTACAACTGTCGTTAGTCTATGTTAGGGTATGGAAGTTACGACCACCTTAGTGCTCAAATTGCCTTGTACAACGGTACCCAGGGCACCCAGGGCTACACAAACCAGTGGTTGATAAGCAATGGTCATTGCCTGCAGGATTTGTCCTGTAAAGATCTGGGTTAGAAATGGTCTTCAGCAATCCATGCTTGTCGTAAGAGGCGACTAACAGGATCGGGTGGTCAGGCTCGCTGGCTTGGTTGATACATGTCATTATACCTCAATTGCGTTGACTGATGCTCATGATGTCAGTGACTTGATTGGATCTGGAGTGGATCCAGACACGATTAATTACAGTCCGCTGTCATATAGCTGAGTGTGGCGTTAAACAACAAACAAGCGGAAGCCAGCAGGATCGGACCTTACCACCATACCTCATCCGTCAGGACTGGGGAATTGTTGGAGAGAATAGGTCACAAGTATATATTGATGAAGGGGAATTGTTGGAGAGAATAGGTCCCAAGTGTATATTGATGAAGGGGAATTGTTGGGGAGAACAGGTCCCAAGTGTATATTGATGAAGGGGAATTGTTGGGGAGAATAGGTCCCAAGTGTATATTGATGTAGGGGAATTGTTGGGGAGAATAGGTCCCAAGTGTATATTGATGTAGGGGAATTGTTGGGGAGAATAGGTCCCAAGTGTATATTGATGTAGAGGAATTGTTGGGGAGAATTGGTCCCAAGTGTGTATTGATGTAGGGGAATTGTTGGGGAGAATAGGTCCCAAGTGTGTATTATTGTTGGGGAGAATAGGTCCCAAGTGTGTATTGATGTAGGGGAATTGTTGGGGAGAATAGGTCCCAAGTGTATATTGATGTAGGGGAATTGTTGGGGAGAATTGGTCCCAAGTGTGTATTGATGTAGGGGAATTGTTGGGGAGAATAGGTCCCAAGTGTGTATTTTTGTTGGGGGAGAATAGGTCCCAAGTGTGTATTGATGTAGAGGAATTGTTGGGGAGAAAAGGTCCCAAGTGTATATTGATGTAGGGGAGAATAGGTCCCAAGTGTATATTGATGTAGGGGAGAATAGGTCCCAAGTGTATATTGATGTAGGGGAGAATAGGTCCCAAGTGTATATTGATGTAGGGGAGAATAGGTCCCAAGTGTATATTGATGTAGGGGAGAATAGGTCCCAAGTGTATATTGATGTAGGGGAGAAGAGGTCCCAAGTGTATATTGATGTAGGGGAGAAGAGGTCCCAAGTGTATATTGATGTAGGGGAGAAGAGGTCCCAAGTGTATATTGATGTAGGGGAGAATAGGTCCCAAGTGTATATTGATGTAGGGGAGAATAGGTCCCAAGTGTATATTGATGTAGGTGAGAAGAGGTCCCAAGTGTATATTGATGTAGGGGAGAATAGGTCCCAAGTGTATATTGATGTAGGGGAGAAGAGGTCCCAAGTGTATATTGATGTAGGGGAGAAGAGGTCCCAAGTGTATATTGATGTAGGGGAGAAGAGGTCCCAAGTGTATATTGATGTAGGGGAGAAGAGGTCCCAAGTGTATATTGATGTAGGGGAGAAGAGGTCCCAAGTGTATATTGATGTAGGGGAACAATGGAACATTTCATAGACAGACTGCTCAACTCTTGAAAGGGATACTGACATTTTGCATAATCTTGTGAAACTCAAAGGAATGTTTACTTTCTTGTTTGTTTATTTGAATTGAAATGAAACTGAACACATCAGTTCCATGGAAACCTCTGAGCAATCAGTACTCGCCCAAACACACTATCCCTATCAGGCCTGTGAAGATCCAGGGTAGAAGAAGTCTTCAGCAACCCATGCTTGCCATAAAAGGCGACTATGCTTGTCATAAGAGGCAACTAACGGGATTGGGTGGTCAGGCTCGTGGTCTTGGTTGATGCATGTCATCGTATCCCAATTGCATGGATCGATGGACATGAGGTCAATTGCTGGATTGTCTGGTCTAGACTTGATTATTTACAGACCGCCGTCATATTGCTGAGAGCGGCGTTAAACAACAAACAAACAAAACAAAACTATCCCCATCAAAACATGAGTGGTATGTTTTTTGAAGATATCAATGATTTAACAATAAACAATACAAATCTTTCAATAATAAAAACTTTATTGACTAAGATTTATCTGCATGTACAAGATATTGTAGCTAATGGGATCACATTGGTGGGCCTTCAAGCCACAGGAGGACATGATTGCATATATTCTACAGTCATTCTTTTGTGTTACAGTACACATTGAAGCACACAGGCAAAAACAGTCCAGAGTCATGCTCGTACAAAATACCTAACTCCACTGGAAGACGTGGTCACTCACTCGAGTTACAAATGACGATATTATGATCTCAATTCAGTTCCTTGACATATTCTAAGATAACTTTGGTATCAAGTCGTGGCTGTGTTCTGGGATAAAGTCCTATCACGCCCTAGTTACGGTGAAAGTACATGGGACAGTGACGTTCCTATGGTTTGGGATTCAATGCCTGATATTTCTTCACCATGCTCATTATATATTTTGTAATGACCTAGAACAGTGGTATGTAAAATATGCAAACAGTACACATCAAGGTAAAATAAATAGGACATGACAATCTATAACAAAACAAGCTAGAAGAAAGAACGGCAACAGATTTTCCAAGCATTTTAAAATTTCAGGTTTACTGATATAACAAAGAAACAAACCTCGATTCATGTTGAATGACCAGGAAGCAAGGTGTCTGTAGACTTGAAAATACACATAACACAAGCAGATATATTACTTGGGTGTTAATAGCACCAGAGAAATATAAAGAAATGATGTCTACATAATAGACTAAGTTATTCAACAATACATACTTGTACGACTTCATAGCACTGTAACAAGATGGGAGGGAGATTGCGATACCATATGTATTGCCCTACAAGAGTTGTGATACGATACATATTGCCCTACAAAGGTTACGATATACTACATGCATCATGAGACATCTCACTGATAACTGGTTTACAAGATAAAGGCTTATGCCATAAGCACAACTTTGGGGGGGTCATTCACTACCAAATTATAACAGTCTTATCGCAGTAATCCTTGTCTGTTGCAGCAGCTATGTAGTACACACGTATCTGTACATCCCTACTGATTCCATAAACAATAGGCTGAGAAGAAAGTTTGTATATACATTATCAACCTTGTGCAGTGTTAACATTTGCAGGCAAACTGAACAGTGCCAGGTCTCTCTGCTGTTTGTATATATATATATTTATGGTAAGTTGGACAACTTTTGCCCAATCAATTTGACCTGTTAATGTCCATAAATTGTTTCAAAACAAAACTTTTGTACAGGTTGAACAGATATGAAGACAAAGCTTTCATATTTACTTCCATCTTATGAAAATTGAAACATTTTTTAGAATTTTTTTTAGTAGTCTATTTCCTGTTATACATAAAACGTATTATGAAACCTTATGCATTAATACTGCACCTGACCTCTGCTTTGTCCTCAGATCGGTTGTGTGGCAGATAGTATTCAGCTCTGAATCAATATATGGAATATATAATACAGGTGTAACAGACAGGTTATATACACAGAGTTTTAGACTAGAATTGAAGTCATAACATACAGACATACTTAATCGTAATTTCTGAAATGTGAAAAATGAATTCATCTTCCTATATTTAGAAAACAATTTATCTCATCATTGGCAACTCCAACCAACTGAAAACATAAAATGCAAAACTGCACAAAAATCAAACTTTTGTTATTCTATGTAGCTCATCACCCTACCTAAACATCAGCTTCTAAGTTTCAGTCCTTGATATTTTCTTGTTGATATGTTTAAGATTTGAACCCAAGACGAAAAAGTGTAAAATATTCAATAAACATTTTTCAGCGAAAGAAAATCTGACTTTCAGTAAAAGTGAAAATGTCAAACCAAGTATTTTACACAGTGTCAACTGGCACGCACAATACGTCACCTTCATCTGACTGGCTGAGATAAATAAATTATAAATATATTTCTGTCATCCGGTCTCCTTTTCACACCTCTCGCACATCACTAAAGCAACATCAAGCCAGTTGAGAGATTCCTACGCCACCTACTGTCTAATTATGCATTCACCTTGCATCCATAAGGGATAGGTAACAATGTAGCAAGTTGGTTATCATTATGTTTTAGGAAAACAACTGTGCATGCAGCTGCACCAACCTTACAGAAGCAGTTGTCATCATAACATCACAAGGTATTCACCAACCTCCTAATGGTAATGTATCAAGAAGTTGTACATCCATATGTGTGGCAGTGGGGATTTGACACTGTTAATTTGCATATGCAGATCACAATGTCAGATTTTGGTACTGCTGCCTGTTGGATGGAATAGTTTTCTGTTTGGCTATGTTTTAGTAAAATCTGCACATTTGTCAAAATAGATGACGTCCCATAAGATCTGTGGAGTTGAGAGTTGAGAGTTGAAGCACTTGGTGTAAACATATCCTTGGGACCCTGATACAGTACACGTTCTCCTCGGGAGGTGTCTCCTCCCTTTTCCCATTGTTACCCATCCCTTGGTTGTGGTATGTAGTTAGCGTCCACACTCCGGGCACACAATGTCGTCGCCGTTCATCAGGAAGCCGCGGCCGACCATGGAGGCATTGCACTTGTAGCATACAAAGCAGTCACTGTGCCAGTGACGTTCCTCGAAAGAGATGAACTTTGTGCCACCAATACCTGCAACACACAAGCCCTTACTGTCAATGAATGAAATATTTCTTTTACTTCTTGCATATATTTTGTTTGGCACCTTAAACTCTTGCCTTTCCCCTCCCCCCCCCCCCATTTAAATGCTGAGTGGATGCTTTTTGATAGATGTCTTTCTGTTATTAATCTGACTTTGTTTTCAGTGATCTTATCGAATCCCTCGCATCTACCTGATAATATGGTATTCATCCAGAAATCAGAGATGGCAATGGGTTAAACTGGAACCTTTTCAGTGGAAATGCAGGGGTTTGAGTGGTGGAGTTGCATAGAAGACGATTTACAGATATAGTCCAAATGGTTTGGCAATTGGTGGAATTCCATGTGCCTGCAAAAATCTTGATGGATATTGATGTGGTACAACTCTCACAAATGAAATATGTAACAGAAACAGTCTACTTAAAAATCACATGTCCACAGGGAAAATTCTCATCATTGGACAGTGGGGTAACTAAAAATGGCTCAGGTGTCATTACACTGAAATTTAAGGTTGATTTCCCACCCAAGTACAATTTTCTTATCATATTTAAAGTCGTTCAATGAATAAGATGGCAGTGTAATAACAGGCTGTAAACCCCAACTCAGTAAGTTCCATTCTTACATAAGACTGTAATATGTGTGTTGTAAACTCACCTGTGATTGGCTGTGTGCAACGACAGCACTTCTTGGCGAACAGTTGACCGTAGCAGTCTCCGCAGTATGGCTTCTCGTCCCTTGATGTGAACTTCTCTCCAGATAGCATCTTGTTGCAGTTGGTGCATGTGAAGCATTCCTTGTGCCATGGTGTGCCCTTGTAGGCAATCCCTCCCTTGTTGATCACCTGGACACACAACAGGCCTGGTCAACACAGGTTCATGACACCGACAGACATATACACAATGTCGGCATCTCCATAAAACCATTACTTTGTAAGGCGCCATGGTCTGCTGCTGGCTTCAAGGTTAGTTTACCCAGTTGTTAAAAGAGCCCATTGAAATTCAGAGATTGCCTTCATTACATAGAGACAACTGTCAGGAGCTAGCAAATCTGTATGTACCAGACCTTATTCAAAATATGGCAAAGACATTTCATTGGTCCCATATCAATCAAATGCCCTCTTACTGGTATAGTATTCACAATATTGTTTGTAATTTTTATGCTTAATAAATGGCCAGACGTTACCATTTTGTTCAATAAATCGGTACCAAACTGTTTCCATCCCAATAAATCCCATGTGATCTTAACATATTTTTTACATATTTACATGGGCAATTGGGGGGCACGGGTGGCCCAGTCATCTACGGTGCCAAAATTTGATGTTCAGAGTTGCGTCCCTAAGGCATGCCAGAAACCTATGATTGTGGGTTCGAATCCTGATTCCCCCTGATTAGGTTTTTAGGTTTGTCAGCACCATACCCGTGCTTGTGGGTTTCACCAGATTGGTAAACGTCGAAGACCTGCATCACTTCGATCTTTCCTCCTACATTAAGCTGACATGCCGTGATATAACTAAAATACTGTTAAAAGCGGCGTTAAACAACTCGTTCACTACATGGGCAATTGTATTCTTCTGGCCTCTTGATCCTCAAGACGATCTTAGCACTACATCTGGCTTAACTCCCTTCAACCTTGACCTACAACAGCTGTCGATCTTAGCACTACATCTGGCTTAACTCCCTTCAACCTTGACCTACAACAGCTGTCGAGCCCAGTCGCTTTGTGGAACGTACAAGGCCTTGGTCAACCTCCAGAAATGACCAGTGCAGCACTTACCCCGGCACACTTTGTACATCTCTGTGCATAGTTGGTCTCGTAGCATGGGACACAGATGACAAGTTCGTCCCTCGGGATGAAGCTCATGTTGCCGATGGGCTGTCTACACTCACTGCAGGTGAAGCAGTTGTCATGCCATTGCTTGCCCTTGTACTCAAACTTCTTCATACCTGGAACACAAACAGAGCTATCAAGCTACATCAAATACTACCGGTATATGCTTTTCGTAAAGAGACAAATAAACTAAATAAGGTGTGCCCCAACTATGGGGATCTTTGACCCTGCAATCAAAGGTCTAACTGGTCCAGGCTCTAATTTTAAATGCTGTTACAATATTGTTGGCTGAAGGTTAAAAGAAATGTTCATTTATACGCCAGGTATTTTTACAAAGAGCAGAAATCACTCTCAGACATTTCACCCAATGGACAATTCCAAACACCAGAAAGTTCAACAACACATACAAGGCTGGAAGAGAGATTGTTATATACCAATTGTTTTTAGAGAGGGATATTTTGTCAGTCTGGGCAGTCTTGAGGCTTACCAGTAATAAAAGGAATTCCTGAGCACAACCTCAAGAATATTTTACAGCACTACTCTGTTTATGGTATTGTGTTAGCTGCAGTTATCATATTTGACCATTTTTTAATAACTCAGCTGGACTACATATCTGGGAGCTGCCATCTTGTCTTCCAAAACTACTCTTAGTTTGTGCTTTAAACTGGAATCTATTCAAATGTCTCTTCTGTGAAATAATGACCTGGGAGGTAAAGATTTAAGGTAGAGATGGGTATGTACCCCACTGAAAATACTAGCCTTTGGGCAATCCCAGATGTGAGCATGTGGTGTAAATTTTACACATTGGCAGCCTCTTCCCAGTTGTGACATAGGAAACAGCTAATGACTATCACCTCATTTTAAGGGCAGTTGTCTAAAGTTGCAGCATGTCAACAACATGACACTGCGTGTTGGAGTTATTCATGCAACAAAACATCGAAGAAAAAAACAAAGGCAAACATGTTTTTTTAAGGTAACAATTACAAATCTGTAAGCTCTGCTGGTGTTCTTCACTCCAGATCGCAGTAATAGACGGGGGGACATAAATAACAGGGTCCCTTTGTAGATCGGGTTGTATTAAAGACTGAGATACACAGTAGGGAATACATGGACTTATATAGACCTGCTTACAGGTCTTTATTCAGCCCAAAGCAAATATCAGTAACAATTCCCAAATTGCAATTAAAAATTTGCCAAGTCCTGTTATTTTATTAATAACTAATGTTATTGTTTGCAGAGGGGAATAGCATTTCACTGATACCAGAACCAATCAGCAAAGTTTTCATCACATCGGTGGTGTTACCTACCTCCCCTAAAGGGCTGTTGGCAGCCATCACAGCGAGCAGCAAAGTTTTCATCGTGGCAGTCAGCACAGTAGATGGCATTGTTCTTGGGGGCAAAGGGCTGATCAACCAGTGACTTCTGACAGCTCACGCACTTGAAACATTCCTCGTGCCAGTGGTAGTCCTTATATGACAGATCCTGAAACAATAGAATAGAAGCATGTCATCTTCATAATGCAGATCATTGTGAAATGTCTTATGCTGTGCAGGTAAAGGCTTATGTTAAATACTTGTCACAGTGTCAATGCTGTGTTTGGGGACCAATCACCAAGCTCTTATGCACACATCTACTGATGAACATGTAATGCTAATCTACTGATATCTAGGAATATCTGATTACAGTATTCGCCGTAATAAGCACCCTGGGCACTAAGAAAATTGATAAAAGTGGTCACCTATTAAAACCATACAGAAGTTAAATCTATTTGTTACATTGTTGTTGGTAGTGAACACAAGCTTTGTTTAAACATCAGTGAAACTTTTTTCATAGTTCCGATGCAATTATATTCCCTTGTCATATACATCTGTCATATACACATATTAATATGGACTTATATTTCAATTCTTGGTCCTTGTAGGGGTACTGATAAAGATAACTTGCAGATGGTAAGTTGGTAAAGGGACGCCGGGCATTAAATACAGTGAATACGATACTTGTATTTGTGTGCATCCTGTTGGTTGTCTGAATCTGCCGTCTGCCCTTCCAGGGGCACAGTTCCACACATACAAGTCCTGTAACCCTTATACTTTAACATGGCTAGCAGTCATTTCAGAATCCACCTCGGAAAGTCCAGGCCTTGATGCATGCTTTGTGCCAAGAAGGTTATTTAACACATACATTGTACTTCAACTTAGACTATTTTGCATGCTATGACGATTGGACAGGAACTGTTTGTGACAAGAATTGAGTGAGTTGAGTATGAGTAACAAAAGAATGAGTAGGGTTTTTACACAGTTTGGATTAACATCCCAACCAAGAACTGCATTCACACTCATGTGTTCATAGTGCAATCAACCTTGGTGTTTCATAGGATAGCAAATTAGAGATAACGGGATGTCATGAAAACATAACAACTGAAAGAAAAAACTGTATTCAGCAAGACTGGGAATAAGTTCAATGTCGACGCTGTATTAATACACTGCAAAGAGCATGCTCAAGACAACAATTATTTCATTATAGAAAACAGGTATTGTCAATTGTGATTCAAATTCTATTCTGAGAAAGTTTGCTAAGGAAGTCAGAAGTAATGTTGGTAAACTGTTCATTTTACATAGTAAATCATTGTTTTACAAACGTTGCTTTCACTCTGAAACAAAGTCTGCAGACCGTACTGTTTATCCTAGAACACAAAATGAAAATTCCTTTTGCTAAGATCTAACATCTTAACCCCAGATTGTTTGGCTTTGTTGGGAAAAGGGTGAAGGAAACATGACAAAACACTTCCTTCGTGAAAAACACATCAGCAATTTATAACGCATTAGGTTTTAGGAAACCACAAAGCTGAAGGCATTAACGCTTGTCATTTCACAGGCTCTCCACATAATCACTCCAACACACTCAATGTCCCTGCTCACACACACAACACATGTTGGCAGTATCACAGATTAGCTGCAACTGTTTGTGCCTCTGCTTACAAGTCCCCCATCATATTTTGTGGTTAGGTAACTCCATTTTACACTGATAATAGGAACATCAGAGTTTGGGCAATTGTTCATTCCATGACTATCAAAACAAGTGAGATGTTGCAGGTTAACAATACAGAAAGGTTTAAACCTTCAGAAGATGGGAAAAGAATAGACTGCAGAAACACTCGCTTTGGTTTCATGTGGTTGTCATGTGGAAAGTTTATATAACTTTAACCAAGGCCAGCAGTGTTGTGGGCAACTGTTACTTAATGCAATCACAAATATTGTAATGTTCTGTTCACCACACGATATGCTTATGATATGTTTGTTGTTTTTACGCCGCAGTAAGTAATACTCGCGTCACATCACAGCTGTCTATAAATAATCGAGTGAGGGCCAGACAAACCAGTGACTGATATCATGAGCAGCACCACTGTTACAGAGATCAGACGACACTCAATGGCCAGGGTGCCAATGTACAGAGCAATCTTAGCGCTCAGGTGATCGTAACTCCTATACCTTAACATAGACTTATGACAGTCGTAGAGCTAAGGCTGTTTTGTACAATGGCACCCAGTTTACCAAGTTTGACCACCTGATTCAATTTAGTGCCTCTGACTGACAATCAAGTGCTGGGATTTGTTGGAGGCAGTACATAGTTGTGAACATGGGTACCTGGAGGGTTGATGAGCTAGAGGACTTATTCATTGTATGCAGTACATAGTTGTGAACATGGGTACCTGGAGGGTTGATGAGCTAGAGGACTTATTCATTGTATGCAGTACATAGTTGTGAACATTGGTACCTGGAGGGTTGATGAGCTAGAGGACTTATTCATTGTATGCAGTACATAGTTGTGAACATGGGTACCTGGAGGGTTGATGAGCTAGAGGACTTATTCATTGTATGCAGTACATAGTTGTGAACATTGGTACCTGGAGGGTTGATGAGCTAGAGGACTTATTCATTGTATACAGTACAGAGTTGTGAACATGGGTACCTGGAGGGTTGATGATCTAGAGGACTTATTCATTGTATACAGTACAAAGTTGTGAACATGGGTACCTGGAGGGTTGATGATCTAGAGGACCTATTCATTGTATACAGTACAGAGTTGTGAACATGGGTACCGGGTGGGATGATGAGCTAGAGGACTTATTCATTGTATACAGTTCAAAGTTGTGAACATGGGTACCGGGTGGGATGATGAGCTAGAGGACTTATTCATTGTATACAGTACAAAGTTGTGAACATGGGTACCTGGAGGGTTGATGATCTAGAGGACTTAATCATTGTATACAGTACAGAGTTGTGAACATGGGTACCGGGTGGGATGATGAGCTAGAGGACTTATTCATTGTATACAGTACAGAGTTGTGAACATGGGTACCGGGTGGGATGATGAGCTAGAGGACTTATTCATTGTATACAGTACATAGTTGTGAACATGGGTACCTGGAGGGATGAGCTTGGGGACTTATATGGTGTTTTACAAGCCCAGGAAGTAACATGCTCGTTCAGTGAATCATGCACAATAAACTATGTTACTATAAATATAAGTTAAAAATACTTGTAAATTTATTATCTTTCTTGAAGGTGTATGAGTTCTGCTTTACATGCACTGTTCATTCTCTGGAGAATTGTAGCAGACATTTCTCTGGTGAACAATGAATAAATAATGACAACAGGCAAACCAGACTGCATAAAACAGTCGTCTCTTGAACCACACAGATATCAATGTCTCTCATAAAAGAACTCATATATAAAGCAGGCACAAGTTCCCGGCACGACAGGTTTGATAACTGTCAGTACTCGTGCAAACTTCCTCATGCAATTTGGAAGTTTTTAGTTTATTAACGACAACCGTTAGCATCAAGCTGGGCAATTTCTAGACAAACCATATGTGAATCTTGGGTATTTTGACACAAAATGCTGAGAAGTAGCGTCCCAGGGTAGTGATATTTAGAATAATGTGTCTGAATAGTGTTCTATTTGTAAGCATCAATACAGGTACCTCCTGGCATGAAAACAGACTTGTTTTATGGTTGTTACATATTCCAAATATCCAAGGGTCCTATTTCCTGCAGCTTGATTCCCTTAGCAGTTGTTCTTCAAGCATGGACAAACATACAACAAACAACTAGGTATGTGACAATTTGATGTAATATTATCTTAAGAAACCTAAACACACTGTACCAATGATGGTCCGTACAGTGACTTCAGTACAGTGACTTCCGTACAGTGACTTCCGTACAGTCTTTTCGTACAATATGTGAAACCTTGTGAACTCAAATTTCATGTATACTGCTACTTCAAATATCGTTCAACACAATTTTGTAACATTAAGGAGTCTTAACAGAATCTGTATTGGAGTCTGTGACTTTAGTCACTAGTCTGTGAGTGAGTGAGTGAGTATGGTTTTACGCCGCTTTTAGCAATATTCCAGCAATATCACGGCGGGGGACACCAGAAATGGGCTTCACACATTGTACCCATGTCGGGAATCGAACCCGGGTCTTCGGCCTGACGAGCTAACGCTTTAAACACTAGGCTACTCACTAGTCTCAAGCCTATGTCTAGTTAGATATGGTAAAAATAAAATCTACTGAAATTAATGCTTAATGCTTGGGTCTTGTAGACTTAAAGTGCAGGTATAATAAAAAATAGCAATAGATTCTTCTTACATCATTATGTAGTCAGTATGATGTACAATATGATGGCCAAGAAAAAAAGTGTGAAAACGTAAACATGGCGCTGTTGCACATAATTAAAAGTACGTATTTTTTAGGTCAAAGCCAAACAAATCTTAAAAGCGCTAACGAGGAGACATGGCTTAATTAGCACACCCGGTTAGGCCTGCAAGCTGATTGGGTATTACCACCGGCTGGGTACAGAATATATGCATTTCATAAGCATGGGATCAAGGTAAAATCTGCCCCAGATGAAACATGTGTAGTCAGCAATATTTTTCCTACACATCTCAATGTCCTGGATTTATTAAGTCTGGTTTGTGCAAACAAGTGGTTGATGTCATGAGCACAGTCACGCACTGTACCCACCAAGTCCTCATGAGTGAGTTGGCTTTAACACCACTTTGAACAGTAATCCAGTTATATCGTGGAGTGTCAGCTTAATGGGAGAGGAAAGCCTGAAGAGATGCAGGTCTCAGACATTTACCAATTTGGTAAAACCCATGAGCACAGGGATGGTGCTGACAAACCTGGACACAAAACCAGGGCGAACCAGGAGTCGAACCCATGATAACAGGCTTTCAGCATACCCAAGGGTCACAACTCTGCACAGCAACTTGTAGCTCCTACTACTACTGGACCCCTGCCCTCCGATCCTCATGACTTATGACGAGTGGCCCAGAGTTATCCAGAGTTGCGTCCCTTGGGCACGCAAGAAACCATGATTGTGGGTTCAAATCCCGGTTCGCTTAGGTTTGTTTAGCACCTGTGTGAGGGGGGGGGGCACGGGTGGCCCAGTAGTCTAAGGCGCCGCGATTCGCTGTGCAGAGTTGCGTCCTGTGGGCATGCCAGAAACCTATGATTATGGGTTCGAATCCCGGTTCGCCCCAATTATGTTTCAAGGTTTGTCAGCACCATACCCGTGCTCGTGGGTTTCACCGAAGTGGTAAACGTCTGAGACCTGCATCACTTCGGCCTTTCCTCCCAAATTAAGCTGACACACCGCGATATAACTGGAATACTGTTAAAAGCAGCGTTAAACCCAACTCACTCGCTCAGCTCTTACAAGATTGAAGTACTGTTGAACTGATCATGGGGTAAGTCCACAATTTAGTGACACCCAATCCCCCCTAACTTCCTTCAGAACATGTGTAGGGTAATGCCACCTTACTCTGCCTCAGAGCAGGTGGAGGGGATGAGTGCACCATCTTCATCAGGATCTTATTCCCCATCTTTCCCGCTTCTGCCAGGAGACAGGTGTACTCCCAGGAGACATGGCCTGGCCACTGGTGCCAAAGATGGACAAGATGTGTCAGTGGAATGATCCGAGACAAGAATCTGTGAAGTATCAGTGTTATTTACATGAACAACACATCTAGTCCTTGGATGAAGACTGATCCACTTACAGAGCCAACTCTACTTGTGAATGAACAGGTGAAGAGTGTAGAATCTATCAAAACACCTCGAAACAATAACACCATTGTCAGGGGAGTGAAGACTATGACAGCTCTGTGGATTGGTGTGTTCCTAAAGAATGAAAAGATCAAGCTGCCATGTCAGTCAACTCTTATACTTTAATATCCATTAACACCTTTCCGTTATATGTTTTGATCAGGAGATAGAGAATCATTAGTCAGAAATATCACTAGAAGACCATCTAACAACTTTCTTACTTAGGACCGAGTGAGGTTAGGGGAGTGAGTGAGGTTTTACGCCGCTTTTAGCAATATTCCAGCAATATCACGGCGGAGGACACCACAAATGGGCTTCACACATTGTACCCATGTCGGGAATCGAACCCGGTTCTTCGGCGTGATGAGCGAATGCTTTAACCACTAGGCTACTCGACCGCCCCTAGTGAGGGCAGGGAGATATATTCCATGTGGAAACAATAGTCAATTACGTCCTTCAGCAACTTCGATTAAAATCTAAAACAATGAGTAGATCACTTATATGGTGGTGCAAATCATCTACTGGAAGGGAACACCACCATTCTCAACCAAGCAATCATGTCACGGTACAACTTCCTCTTCATGTCTACATACAAGGCACCAAAATCACTTCCAACAAGAAGACTCCAGACAGGTGTTCACGTCATTCTCACTGCAGACACACTGCCTCAAGACACACTGGTACCTGTCCACATTATTCTTATCAAGTTGGAAGTAGAAGTTTCTGTCATGATGATAAGCTAATGTGTAGATACACTGCCTCAAGGACAGGTCCCCACTCGTTGGGGTGTCTATCTGCACCAAAAGACATGAGACAACATATGGCCTCATGAACTCCCAGGATCCTCTGATGGTGTATCCATGTGTTAATCGGGCACAATTTCACATCTTTAAAACGGGAATCAATTTCACTTGTGTTTCAAAGAAATGTTCTACTGCAAGGAAATCTTTTAAGAACAGAAATGTTAGCACTGCATACATGCAACAAAATGGAGGCCAACAAGGATGCTAAGTTTAAGTCCACACATGGTTTCAATTACTCCAAAACTGCTTACATTTAGTATTTTTCAAGTTTCTTCGAATGAGTTTGACCTCAAAACGTTTTCCAAATTGTAAATTTTTTTTATGAATGATCCATCCTTTCAGTAATGGGAAGCTCTTTGGAAGTTAATAACACATTTCCAGTGCTAAAATACTGTTTGAGCATTTCCTGCTTTGTAAAACATTTGGGACGTAAGGTTAAGTCAATCTGTTTATCACTTAGTCACACCCTTCATTTGGTAAATGAATCGGAAACCTTTTTTTGCAGTCATTTTGCAGGTGAGTGGAAGAAAGTAAAGAGTCCCCCCAAAACACATGTTCAAGGGCTCCTTTGATATTATTCTGTCAATCCCTGACTACTTCCCATTTACAAATTATACATTCTTTCCCTAGATTTTTGTTCTATGGAAGATGAGTTGCATTTTATGTTTGTATGTCCATTTATGATAGTTTAAGACAAACATATTTTTTCAACAAATTAATACTCTCTCAGAACTTCATTACAAACTTCTAACATTGAAACCTTGTTATTATGTGCCAATACATTATAGACTCCCTATCTTCACCTTCGTCATAATTATAATTCTAACTGTACCCTAACTGCACTTTTTACATCATGTTATTGTACCACCACTCTGTAAACACTCCATGTATCTATACTCATATACTGTACTTTGGCCTGGGGTCTTTATACTGAATTAAACTTAATATATAATCGAAACACAAATACATGTGTCAACAAGGGCTGGGACGGGTAGTTCGGGTACCCGGGTCGGACCCGGCTACCCACAGGACTACTGGGACCCGTGGTTATTCACGTGATTATATTGTTTAATGACAATAACTTATCTAGAACTCTATGGTTTCACCACAAGTCACTAATGTTCGTATTTCTTTCTGACTATGCACCCATTCATTCTGACTTTTCATATCTTTGAGTAAAGATATAACTTGAGTCAAATTCAGTGTATGCATGACCAGATTGTTTAATACATGTATCTAAATGCGTTTGCCAGTGCTTTGGTAAGAAAATGCCCAATGGGACATTTTGTACCTATCTCTTGAGACCTACAGAGGGTACCCGGGTAGGGTCGGGTAATAGGGGGTTGGGTACCCGGGTAGTAAATTCGGACTCGTCCCAGCCCTAGTGTCAACAAAAAATAATTAAACGGTTACAACCAGTCCCAATGTTGAATATACTGGTAATTCTATAATTCACTTTGGTCTAATTAACTGGTCATTATCTCGCAAGAACACTAAAGAGATAAATATTTCTCCTTTTTTTAAAAATTTCAATTCCAGAAGTTCAATTTTAACTTTGATGAGTAAGGCCTGACAAAGATACGTTATCTACCTTCCCACAGTCTTCATGTAAGCACATCAGCAGTCCCAGAGCAAGTGTATATGTTTGGACTACACATGTAAAAGGATAGTGATCTGTTTCAACATTGTAGACAAGCTGTTGTGTATCTGCTAGAATGACAGGGTTTCATAGCTGGCATAACAAGGCTGATCGGGCATGTTCAACTATTTATTGCTTCAATGCAACTTTGACATGAAGAATGTCCTGTCATCGCTAATGCCATCTTTTGTCATTATTGGTGGGTAAATTGTTGTTAATACAGCTGAGGCCTTTGTTTTTTTCATGCAGCAATTTCTTAGCAAACGTTCTTGAAACAAATACATGTATTGTGGTTCATGTTTATGAAGTTAACATTCGCAGCTAAATAAATGGACATAGGAGTTACCCTTAGTTTATCTGTTGTTTGATGTCATCGTTAGCAAGTGAGTGAGTGAGTATGGTTTTACGCAGCTTTTAGCAATATTCCAGCAATATCACGGCGGGGGACACCAGAAATGGGCTTCACACATTGTACTCATGTTGGGAAACGAACCTGGGTCTTCGGCATGACGAGCGAACACTTTAACCACCAGGCTACCCGACCGCCCCGCCATCGTTAGCAATATTCCAGCTATATCACAGCAGCCTGTACATAATCAAGTTTGGACCAGACAAATCAGTGACTGTCAACTGAGTCTGACTAACAAATCCATTTCAGGGACTTTTTTATTATAGCGGTAGGTGGGTCAGAGGAAATCAGGGGCAGGTCACCCAAAAATAATACACATAATTTTGGTGGGTCATGAAAAAAAAGGACCCATAATCAAATATGAAGTGCATTTGCATTTTATCATTTCGGAAAATTGAACGGGGGAGGAGGAGAAAATGTACAAGGACATGAGGAGGGTCATCCAAAAATATGACAATCATAAAGGGAGGGTAATTATTTTTCAGTACATTTATTAGTGCATCAAAAACCTAAGACCCACCCCCCCTGCCATAAATGACCCTTAATTGACAAGTATAGGTACTGGGGACCAATTTTATGTTTAAAGAATGAAGGTACAGAAAAGGGACAAGGCCTAAGTGCAGTTTGGTACTGATGTAGCTTCTGTAAAGTAATATGCTGAGTCGGTATTGTATTGCCAATGAGTATCTTAAAAACAGTATTTAATTACAGATAAAATGTTCATGTTTTGTTCCTATTTATTCAATATTTTTTAATCACATAGTTATTATCTAATCAACAGAATTACCTGAAATTATAACCATATTCAAACAATTGAACTACTCCAAGCTAAAGCACAATCTAGACAGATTGCCATGTGACTCTTTCACTGTCACAGGCAGTGTCTTACACTCCCAGCACTGATTCGGACATACAGAGCGAAGTCCTAAGGGTTAATGAACATAATTGAATCAACTTCCGTCCACTGTATATCTCTAGTTCTCAGCCTTCACTTGAGAGTCCTTGACATGAACACTTATGGAGATATTTGTGTAGACACAGTGAGGGCTTGATGTCATAAGCAGAATGATACTTGAACTTGTTTGTGTATTTGTAAATATTTAGATACATAATTCGTGTTTCTTTCTACACCAAACAAACAAGGAATAATTAATGATATAAGAAATTCTCCATTATGTGCCTGGGTCAGGATGCCTGTAGTAAAAATAGTAAGATTTGTATGTGGAACACTGTCACCTGAAAATGTATAATAAAACGTCTTACCAGATAATCCCACATGTCCAATGACTCATACAATAATGAACTCTTAATGATCGACACAAAGCTACACAAAAGATATTTTAATTCAGAAAAACACTTCATTCAACAGTTAATCACATTAGTGTTTAAACCAACACTCAACCTTGTCAATATAATTATTGTGTAAGTATTAATGACATGGGTAACTTGCAACCACAAAATAATGATCTCATAAGCCATATGGTTATATTCATGTTTACATGACTGTCAATAGATTATCTACATAATGATCGGACCCTGTAAGCAGCTAGCTACCATACAAGGGCATGGTAAACTGCCTGCAGCATGCTGGAGGTTAATGAATCACTGTCAGTTTGCCATATGTTATGGAGATATATCACACGTCTGCACAGGACACTAACTGGTGTAAGCTGATAATTAAGCATGTTGATGACTTCAAAAACTCCCTCGCCGTTTCTAAACAAACTGTCTGTCGATCATGAAACCTTTTTGCTTACACTCAAATGTCTATAACTGGCAGTTACATTTCAAAATATTTTGACAGATAAAGTGAATTTTTACTTTTAAAGAGCAAAAATCCATATTTCCGATATATATATTGAGATACATACGTTATGAGTTTACACACATTCAAAATTTAAATATATGGATATAGGTGTTAAATACCGATGCATATTAGTCTTCATTTAGTCTTTAATAACATTTAAGTCCATGATGTATTCAAGATGCAAGTATTTGACATGTACATGTAGAACATTTCCCTGTATCATGCCTACCTGTCTAAACTAAAATTGTCAGTGTAGATACAAACTTTACTTACATGAGTGTCCCCCTAAAATATGAAAACACAGATTATGAAAAATATTAAAACAATGCATAATTAGCTCTAACTTACTTATGTAGAGGCATGGGTAGTGATGCTACCAAGATATGCATCAGAATGGTTGCAACCCAAACTTCTGATGTATCAGATGGTACTATGACCCATCGGAAGATGTATGTGTGTATACTAGCAAGTTGTCCTTGGTACTGGAACGAGGTATACTTTTCCATATACAATGATTGATATAATACTAACAAGCAGTTCTAAGAGCAACAACTATGACTATAACTGACTGAACAGTGTATGCCATTTCATGTGATGAGGTCCAACTGGCTGCAATGAAAGTTTTTGTCGAAGCTAAACAATTCTAAAAAATGTTGGCAAAAATCTGTGTATATATTGTCCATGTATGCTCGCTTGAACAGAATACACAATAAGATATGTAATTTCAATCTTTGACCTCCCAGCCTTCACAGGTACTCTCTTTTGGTCAAGCACTACATTACTACAGACACTTTCCATACATTGCTGTCAGTGAATTACGTCACGACATACCTGATAAGGCTGGGAGACCAAAAGATTGAGATTACATATAATTATGTACCTATTTGAATTCCCCTGTTGGAATGAACACAAAAGAAGAGAACACTTAATATTTAACTCGATCAGGTTCCTGGGAAGTTTGGACTCCCTTAATAAAGTGGACCAATGGCGCCAACCATGCTCTTCATGCAATACACAGAATATGCGGCAACCTCCATAGTTAGCACAATCTGGATGTGAATCAAACTGTCAAATACCAGGGGTGCAATTGCATAATCGACAGATAGAGAGAGGTGCAATCTGTTATGTGCTGTAGTTCTGCATCATTACCAAAGCCTATAACCTTGTCGGAGTAGTGAGAGCAAGAAATGCTGAACGATCTGTTAGTTCTCCATCTTTTGTTGTGGTAGACGCTGTGTTCCATGCACCAGCATTTGGCTTCAGTTTGCAGGGTAAACACAGTCATCTCACATCGAGACAGAAATGTCATTACTGGGACATTTTCTATGACTTCAGGATTCCTGAATACTGTTTTATTAATCTAAGTATTAATATTAATAATTGATTGTATCTGTCTGTGTTGAGATGATATAATGGCAAAAATAAATTCAATAGAATTCTATTATCAGAATCTCTTAATGCCATACCGTTCCAACATAACATGTTGGTTTCTCTGTGTATAAAAGCGCCTGAAAAGAAAATTCAAGTAAAACCTAAATTCAATATTTTTGATTCCATAAACAAAAGCTAATATCTGTAACAAGTTGCTGGATCCTTATCCGTATATTTGAGATATGAGTAATATTTCATACTACCCAACCTGGTAATGTGATAAGATAGTATGACCAAGAACTGAAACAAAAATATTAGAACAATTCTTTGTGTGAACCAAAAGTATTATAACAGTTTATAACACACCGTAATCCAATGTGTTTATTCTTATAGTAACAATGATTCCATTCTCCTTATACACAAATGAAACAAGGATCAAACTAATGTAATCAAACCTAGATGGACAATGTGATGAAAGAATATCTTCATAGAAAAGGCTCCATCATGCTTAATATCCTCCAATAGCCAGAGGTATATATATATATATATATATATATATATATATATATATATATATATATATATATATGGGCGTGGAGATAGCCAGGTTAGATGTCCCGATGCTCGCTCCTCAGTACACCTTGGTGCTACCATTTATGGCTGATCCGTTCAGCAGACAACACGAGCTGAGTAAGCAGGCAGGTATTCTGTTACTGTAGACAGAGCTGCTGGATTAGGTGTACCGTGTGATAACAGTTTATATCTCCCGACTACATGTGTGTTAACATCACAACAGGGGCTACCATAAACTATCAGTTAAACACTGTCGCTCAATTCAGAGATCAGACCGACCTGGGATAATATTCTGGTTACATGACATTCTTCCGTATGAATCCTTTGACAGTTATGTGGAATGTTTCGTCATCATCATAATGTATTTCTGACTGAAATCAAAACTTGTGTATCAAGCTGCAGTGCTTACAGATTTCCAGGGGGCCGAGGTCACTGAACCCTGATGAAAAAAACAGTAACTCTTTTCTGAGCAATATGGGTCTCCTTATATTTATGATACCTTCACCCATCAATTTCTAAGGCAATGGGTCCTTTTACCATTCAGTATTGACATCAATTTAAAACTCTGAAAACTCAACAAAGTTATATACAGATCAAAATGCATGATATGTCTACTATTCATAACTACTTTCACAAGGAACAAAACGCATCAGTCACTGTAGACCTAGCCAACCAGTATTACTATTTGTATTGGAACACAAGAAATGCGGCGCTCAGGAAGGACTCTATGACACAGGGAATATATCGCTGAGTTGATGGGAAGGGAGCACCAAGGTACTGGACAGGGTGTTACACATCAGTCTAAAACATTCCTATAGCTTTACACGGGTATTTAGACCAAGTTGATGGAGATGTAAGAGGTAAGGACTATCACACACAATAAGCACCAGGAAGGCACTGGAGAGGGTGTCACACATAGGTATAAACCATACCTAGCTATAACACAGGCACTTAGGCCAGGTTGAAGGAGATGAGATGTATGGAAGATGTGGTAAGGCTCATCATACCAGTAAGCACCAAAGGATGTCACTCTTCACATAAACCATACCTACCGGTAGCTATAACATGAGGACATTAAGGCTGAGTTGATTAAGACGAGATGGATGCGGTACGGTCCAAGACACACAGTAAACACCAAGGTACCAGACAAAGTGTAACATTAAAGATTACAGTAAACCTAGCTATAACATGGGGACATTTTGGCTGAGTTGATGATGTGGAGATGGATGTGGTACGGCCCATGACACACAGTAAACACCAAGGTACCAGACAAAGTGTCACACTAAAGATTACACTATACCTAGCTATAACATGGGGACATTTTGGCTGAGTTGATGATGTGGAGATGGATGCGGTACGGCCCATGACACACAGTAAACACCAAACGGTGTCACACTTCAGTACAAACTTCCATTGACACTAGTACAGGGGTATACAAGGTTGTTGGAGATGAAAGGATGTAGACATGTGGTACCCTCTAAGTTCTACTAATGGACACTGGGGACTGTAAACCCTGTCTAAGTGTTTCTCCCAACAGAAAATGACAAAAGTCAGTGTTATACTTCCGTGTCTTAAGAACAAATATTTCCTCATGTTACAGAATAGGAATCTAATACAAAAGCTAATTGTTTCCGATTTTCCATTGTTGTACATATACTGTCTTCCTACCTCTCTAGTGGTTGTGTTCTGGTCTACTTGTTGCTTAGTTCCTGCCCAGATGGTGTCATCTCAACAACTGATTACATGGCAATATCAGAAAACCTTAGTCATAATGTGACCCTGTAATTCATAAATGGTTACCAATGAAGGTTTGGGAACTGCCTAGTCGGCACTATAGGCCAAATAGATGTTTCCTAATGTTCCATGATTTTGAAGAGGGAAAATAAATTCCTCTGACAAACTGCCACGTTCTGACTGTGAATTGTTTACATTTCTTTCCTCCCCAAATCAAACCCAGAACTATCTAACACACTGGAGACATGGAGAAGGCAACATATGTCATCCATGGCTTGTTTATTTGGGGAAGGAGATAATTTTGTAAACCACATGCTTAACTTATTATAGTTATGACATCGTACAGACACCTTACACTTATTATTTATAAAAGCATTACTTATACTCACAACCAACATAAAAAATAATGACATTTTGAAATAATTAAAAAATCTATTAAATTTGGTGAGACATCTTCAAAAAATTAATAATTGCTATGTAACTTCTATTACTGGACTGTCATTTTACATTGGGAGAAACAAGGGAGCTTTACATTTGGAAGCAGTGTGACAGCAGGTGCTTGTTCTGACAGCTCTGCACACTACATGTTCTATGGTATTCCGTTATCTGTACACTCCAGTGCAGCACATAATGCTATTGTATTCTCCACACAGGGCAGCAATTATCTCTGGTTAAGAGAAGGGACTGTTTGGGTCTGGAAAGTTTACTCACTGGTTTTGCGATCCGGATAGACTGAAAAGTGCAAATGCAACAAAACCGAAATGAAATGAGTTTGAAATAGTTTGAACAGAAGTGCTGCCTGAAAACAAACAGGAAAGAAACAAAACAAAATAAGTAAAGATTATAACAAAAACAAGACTGTCAGACTGATATGGTTTTGAATTCCATGAATTGTTGTATTCCAAATCTTTCACCTTTGTCACAAAGACCTGGATTCACCTAGAAGACGAACCTGAGCTTAAAGCAAGAAAATCTCCACTTTATTTTGCCAGGGTCCAGTATTACAATATTAAAAGACAACCCCTTGCTGAGTTACCTCCCCTTTGGTCTCAATCCAACAACTATATATAAATTATATACAACCACCAGTTCTGTTATATGTCCAAGCTGTGTTTCATCTTGGAATCGTAAGCGGTTCAAAACATAAACACAAGGCTTCTTCCACAAGAATGTGTCAATATGATGTGAATGTGTCACTTCATTAGCACCAAAATAAGGCTTGCCTTCAAATGGTATCTACCAATATAATGTTTTCAACTGGGAACTCAATAGTGTTGTTTGTTCTGTGTCTCAAAACAGATATTGACAAAGGGGCATAAATATTTTTCAGCACCAAAATCTTCAGATAAACTCTTGCTCTTATGTAAAGATATAGGAGTTGACTTGCTTACCTTGGAGTGAGTGAGTGAGTGAGTGAGTATGGTTTTACGCCGCTTTTGGCAATATTCCAGCAATATCACAGCGGGGCTTCACACATTGTACCCATGTTTGGAATCGAACCCAGGTCTTTGGCGTGACTAACGAATGCTTTAACCACTAGGCTACCCGACTGCCCCTGCTTACCTTGGAAGCATGGCTTTTTTCCCACCATGTGGAAATATATTCCTATGCCAAACGCACTGAACTTCCTGACCCTACAGCAATGATAAAGCCTGTCTTAGTTTCTCATCTAATTACTTTATTGGACGCTATAATCCAAGTGCAGATTGAAATTATTCTTCATTTTCTGATGTTCAAATGATTATGATTTCAGGTAGATTAGAGTCATTTTGTAAGTGTACTTACAAAAAAAGTAAACACTACTTGTCAATATACAAAATGCCATACCCTGTATAACAGGTAAACCTTTGACATTCAAAATTGTGATCAAGCCCTCTCAAAAGAACTAAGGCCCAGTTTGAAAGACGATCTGTTCACCTGCGATGAGATGTTTACCTTTCGACCTACAAGCCTATCCAGATCCCCGTTGTTATTTCCGACATCAGAGAGTCTGAGGGTCACATGTAGGTGCTTCAAGGTGACACCAAGTTGTGAAGTCTGCTGGCAGTTTACTTACAGGCAGACAGGAAGACAGGTGTGAGAAGGCCCAGGTTTAGCACATGCAGGTGAAAACGTGATGTAACTTCAAAGTTGATGTACTCAATGTTGGGCAATTGTTTATAAACTCTTCCACAACAGAATTTGTTGGTATTGCCTCATATCTATGACGTGAAAAATATTTTGTTTATTGGCAATAAAAATGACTGACTTATGATGATTTAAAGTAATGCTTCAATGCCTGTTGAATAGGAAGCTTCTATATGCAATGTGTCAATCTACGCCCTCGTCACAGCCTATGTTGATGAATAGGAAGCTTCTATATGCAATGTGTCAATCTACACCCTAGTCACAGCCTATGTTGTTGAGTAGGAAGCTTCTATATGCATTATCTCAATCTACGCCCAAGTCACAGCCTATGTTGTTGAATAGGGAGCTTCTACAAATGCATTCTCTCAATCCATGTCCTGTGCTGTTGTACAGTAAGTTTCCATATGATACAGATACCATCTGATCCATGTTCAAGAACTACTTCATCCAACAAATACACCATCCCACTGCCTGTGCCATGGCGCCTACCTTGTAGTCGGGTCCGATGGGCTTGCTGCACTCCACACAGTTGTGTGCGAAGAGCTGCTGGTAGCAGGGGATGCAGTAGGGGTGCTCCTCCTTCAGAATGTAGCGGCAGGCCACCAGCTGCTTGTCACAGTTCCAGCAGGCCAGGTGGTCAGTGTGGTAGTTCTGATCCATGGCCTTGGTGTACTCGCCAGAAAATATCAACTGAAAAATAGGAACGTTCCGTTATAATTTAATAGCAATCACTTCATAAAAATTGCCATGGTGGTCCACATTTTCTTTAAAACAAATTATGTTGCTAAACCTTTCAAAACAGCCATAGTTTTCAAAATATACATCTTGTCACTCATACAACAAAGATGACAATAATTCGGGTTGCTACAGTCCAAATGCTTCTTCCCATCCACTTTCTCCCTACACCAATGGCATGGTGATGTTACATTATTTCTCTAATGATATCTTAAGCTATCAGGCAGTTCTGAAATCTATTTCAATCCAGTGGTCTTCAATTGCAAAGCACTGACACCATATTGCACAAGTCCCTCTTTCTAACATTATCACCAATACATTTGTAATTGAAGCTTTTCTTGGCTGCATGTGTTGTCATGGTAGCAAAGAGAACACATTTGTTAACTTCTTCCTTCCAGACATGTGAGTCAGTGCAAGTGACACTACTGCTTGATGCTCTAGAGCAAGTGAGTGAGTTGGGTCTAATGCCACTATAAACAGTAGTCCAGTAATTCAGAGCATGTCGGCTTAATGTGGGAAGAAAGCCCAAAGTGATGCAAGTCTCAGATATTACCACTTCGGTGAAACCCACAAGCACGGGTGTGGTGCTGACAAACCTAGAATCTGCGTGAACCGGGATTCAAACCCATGATCATAGGTTCCTTGTGTGTCCAAGGGATGCAACTCTGTTGGTACTATAGACACTGGCACAACCGTTAAGGCACAATCAGAAGGTCAGAGAACCCTTCTGTCTCATCCAGTACAAAAACTTGTACAAAATGTCCTACTGTCCAACAAATGGGACTCACTAATGTTGTTTACTGTTTACACTGACAAAATGGCTTCTATCCCTGATGACAGAATAATGATAAAGCCAGTCCCCAGCTGTGAAACACACCACACATCTCTATCATAACTATGTCCTCCACTATGTTTCTGGGTACAATAAAATCCCAACCTCCAAAACTGGACACTTGCATGTCATGAATCGCTCTGCATTTTACCTGTGCACATCCAACCTTTGATGCCAAACCAGATCCATCACTTCATGCACAACATATTTGATATAAACAACCATGTGCCCCTCCAGGAGATTAGGGAAATGTCAGCGCCAAAATCGTAAATTGTTCCCATTACATCATGCAGAGGCAAATCAATTCCAGGATGAGCTGTATCGACCCTGGGAACAGCAACTGTTGCCTTATCGCCCATATGGTGTGGAATATGTGGTACACAGGATATATTTGTGGTTTGTATATCATAAATATACCACCAGTTCTTAAGGGTACATATAGGTGTGGAAAATATAAATATATATGAAATGTCTTGTATATCACCATCAGTTCTTAAAGGCACATACCAGTGTACTATGTCGATAGGAAATGTCTGGTATATCACCACCTGTTCTTAAAGGCACATACCAGTGTAGTAGGTATGATAGGAAGTGTCTTGTACATCACCGCCAGTTCTCAAAGGCACTCTTTGTCGACCAATGTCTTATGTATCATAGGATATGTTTGTAGTATATGTTGCACATAAACCGACTTGTTCTTAAAGGCATTCTTTGGATATCAATACATAAATTCCAGCACTTTAAGATAATATTATCTTTTCCTGTTGTTTTTTACCTGCACGGTTAGTCATGGTTAAAATTATGTAGCCTGGATTCACATCAAAACACTACGAAATGTTCTGAACACTTATATCCTTAACATTGGATTAAGGTGAGGTGAAATTGGGTTTAACGTCATGTCCAAGATTATTGCACTTACATAGCGACATGCATGTGTGCGTGTGTACGTGCGTGTGTGCCAATTTTATAGTGCTAGCCCACACAGATACCATGCTGCAGTTTAACATGAATACCCCACTCAGACACAGTATACTGACTCCAAGCTGATCAGTCCTTGTTTTAGCCCCTTAATGCCGAGCATCAGACAGGGTAACAACAAGTACCATCTTTGAACGTCTTTTGGTATGATGCATCCAGGGATCGAACCCTGGACCTTCCGCTCTTTGGGCGGATGCTCTACGACTAGACCATGGAGGCTGTCCATTGGATTAAGGACAGCCATAGTGCTACGATTGTGTTCTGTATTAAATGGTATAGGACTACTCCCATGGAAGCTTCAACCACAGATATGACTGTCAGTTAGAAAAGTCTAAAACCTAAGGATCAGTTCCAGAAGCAGTTTCACAATGAAGTCTTTAAATTCTGAACATCCATCTTGCAAAAGGTATTGATTTAATTACTGTGTAATATGTCGAGCTATTATTCAACTACTAATTCTGGGTATCATAGCCACAAGTGTGTGTGAGTGAGTGAATAGTGACACAAATTGGCCAGTTGACATGTCATAACAACTGCTTCTCATTACATGACTCTTACAACAAGCGTGGAGTACTGGGGACCAATTCTGCCTCAGAATCCCTATAAGAGTTTTGTTTGTATATTGAACCTGACCTGTATACCACCATAGAGCCTTCTTCATCTTCCACAGAGATTTGGCTGATTAAGCTTGATACCCAATACACATAAACAACACAAATCCATGATACCAGAACCATAAACACAGAAACAGATACAGGAGCTGATCACTCAAACTTGCCTCCATGGATCACAAAATTATCTAGAGAGATTAACATATTTCCCCTAATGGCCGCCAGACCTCCAATACACACCGGCCTCTTATTGGCACCAGGCCATACACTGTCCAAAATATAGAAGACGGGGCCTCTGCAAGACCGTTTCCTGCAAATGTATCCTTTATATGGCTGTAGAACTTGGGTTTGGGTAAGGTAGTTAGTTGCCAGTGTGCCTTCATAAAACTACATAGACATCAGGCCTCTGAAGACGCCAGGTCTTGCTAAAACTGATAGACACCCGGGTGTCTAATAGAGGAAATATGGTTATAATATAAACTGTCAAGCATACATGCATGTACACATCTTAACTGCAAACACATATAAATAAAACAAATAGCCCCTATATTGTAAATGTGACAATGTAAATAGCATAAATCAGCCAAGTGTGACATGTAGCAGATAAGAATGCAAGATCATGATGTACTGCTACCTGGTGGTGCCAATGATGTTTGTCTGATATGAAGCATGGCCAAGAAAACAAACACATACATCGAGAAGATATCATGGCAATAACATGCAACACTGATGCCAAAGCTCCACTTGGAGTGAGTGAGTGAGTGAGTGAGTGAGTGAGTGAGTGATAGAAAACCCTTCCATCAATTTTATTGGGCCCGTTTTCACAAATTGTTCCTCACTCTACAACTGTCCTAAGTGCATGTTAAATTATAGGCATAGTCTAACATTAAGTCCATATAATAAAGTTGTCCTATTCAAAATATATATATCTACAAAATAAAAACTGAAAACCAGATGCTTCCCAGAACAATGCCTACGAGCCGACGTAATCTCGACTTGCCTAATATTTCTTGACTTGAATTAGATTCACTTTTAATTTATTCTCTAGGGTCTGGGAGACAGACTGATCCATGCTATTAGGGTATGATCACACAATTAGCCAGATCACAGCCCTCATTTTTCAGTGGTCACCAAATGAAATATTATTCATACCTAAAGCCATTGCGTTCACCCGATGACAAGCATGGGATACTTAGGACCTATTCCAAGCATGATTTGTCAGGAGCATCAGATAAAGGGAATGCTGTTTGGGTTATGTACTGTATGAAAATGTGACTCATAATAGAAGATCAATGAGTGTCTTGTGTTCAGCATCTCTCTATCCATTAGGTCATGGCTGCTAACAGTGTGCCTGGGGTTGGCAGACGTTGGCCAACATGGTTGGCGTGATCCATGCATGCACCTAGTGTCATACTCTATCCATTAGGTCATGGCTGCTTACAGTGTGTCCTTGTGTCTGGAGTAGGCAGACGAGGGTCAATACAGTGCATTGATCATGCATGCACCTTGTGTCATACTCTATCCATAAGGTCATGGCTGCTTACAGTGTGTCCTTGTGTCTGGAGTAGGCAGACGAGGGTCAATACAGTGCATGTGATCATGCATGCACCTTGTGTCATACTCTATCCATTAGGTCATGGCTGCTTACAGTGTGTCCTTGTGTCTGGAGTAGGCAGAAGAGGGCCAATACAGTGGATGTGATCATGCATGCACCTTGTGTCATACTCTATCCAATAGGTCACACACTAATACAGCCAGGTATTGCATTTCTTTTCAGGCAATCACCTTTCCACACACTACCTTGCATGCCTTATTTTGGGACTCATCTAGGGAAGTATAGCCCGTAATTGAACAGGGGAGACCTATTATTTGTAATAATGGTATATATACCATGCATATATACCATGCATCAAAATATGATTAAACAGAATGAAACATTATATATATATTGTGTATAATTTTACAGAACACTAAATGATATAGAGTGTAATACCAGCATAGTCATCAGTCATACAACTCTGTTACACCAAATAACAAGATACCACAATTAAGGTCACATACAACCACTAAGATAGTCTGCTACTCTGACTGTAATTAATTCATTTCAGGAATAGTAGTTTTACCCACAAAACGTGTTAAATACAAGTCCAAAATGTTGACTTCAAGGTATCCTTAGGGTATCTACCCTTGACATTTAAGCATGGCAGAAGACACACAGAAAAAGTTCAACCTGCTTGTAGCAATGTTTACCTTCTAATCCTCTGTAAGATGTCAGATATTTGCCAGGAATGACAGCCAAAATTGAATCCTGCCTTAGTCGAGGCTAGTAATGTCCAATGTGACCAGACGCAGGCTAATAATGATCTACTGCCATCTAATGAACATGCCACTTTACCAACTGTTACACAATAGATGGATAGAGTTTCACAGCGCTCTATATTACATACAAGGGCATTATTGGAGTCATCTCTACTTCACTGTCTTCCTGTAGCAACTGCTTGGGCAATATTGGTCATTATACATATATAGTATTGACGTGGTTAAAGCTGTTGTATATCACATTCAAGGCCACATATACTGGATTGTATTTGATAAACTAAATATAAGGGGAAAATGAAGATTTACACACAAATGAAATTATTCTTTATTCTGTTATCTTCATTAAAATTCTATGTAAAGGTAGAATGATGCTTTGATCAAGACTTTATGTTGCATTTAACAATATTGCAACCATTTATAGAGGGAGAACCAAGAATTAGCAGAAAATCAAACCCAGACCAGCTGTCTGACGAAACAAACACATTAACTGCCTGGCTACCCAGAAGGCCTATGGTAGTAGAGACTTGAATAAAGAGCTTGAATGGATTCACCTTATACTTACTTACTTGGTATGCCAAGTTGACTTTATAGAACTGACATTTCATTTCATCAACCTCTACTGAGACCAACTACTGGGATGGATGGCCTGTGACCTTGACTTATGCAAGTCCCAGTCATGGGGTGTATTGGAAGACATCCTATGCATGTATCTTATAACGTATCTTGTATCTCTTTGGAAACAACCTTGTTATTCACTGAAAACAAGCTATGTGTGTTTGGTTTGTGTGTGGTTTTTTTTGTTTTTTTTAAGGGCTGTGGGTTTTTGTAGGTGGGTGTTGTCATGGAAAGAAACAGGGTACCTCTACTGCATTGCTGGTCTAAAGAATCGACTACTGTAGATGAGAATGTGATTGTGTACCATCGTACCCCGATAAAGTTGATCATTACTCCATATTTCAGTCACTGGTTTGCTTGCTCCAGATTGATATATTAACAGGCTGTTGTGATATAGCTAGACTATTGCTGACAATGTTAAACAGCATTCACTCCACTCATTGGGAGACACACGTTTTATTTTTCGTTTCACTGGTCTGCTGCCCCTACTGAAAAACAGCCCCTCCACAAAATGAATTAAACATAAATATTTATTATTATTATGTCTTCGCCTAGTAATATAGACCCTCTTATACAATAATAAATGAAAGATATAAATTCCATGTCTACATCACTTATAATCAGTGATTCAAGAAGCCAGCTGCAGTTTTAACTCCAAGGCAGAATGACTTTAATATAAATAAATAACTGATGTAGCTATTTATTTATATTCTTATTTCGATCAACCGTATGGAAAAGCTGGAATATATCCCTGAAACACTGGAGTTATCAATAAGTGTTATGCGTGAGTGGGTGTGTTGGGTTTCATGACAACAGTATTTCGGGTACATATATTATGTCAGCTTAATACTCTTCACTTGGATGTAGTCGTTGGTTGGTTTGATGTTTAGCACTCAGCAATATTCCAGCTATATGACGGCGGTCTGTAAATAATCGAGTCTGGACAGGACAATCCAGTGATTAATATCATGAGCATCGATCCACGCAATTGGGATCGATGACATGAATCAACCAAGTCAGCCAGCCTGACCACCCGATCCCGTTAGTCGCCTCTTACTGGATGTAGTCACTCTAGCTTGATGGCAGTGTAAGAATCTGTAACATCACAGATGTTGCTATGTGCAATAAGCCAGAAGTTGTTATCCATAATGTTGTACGTCTTCTTATCTAATGTGAGAGGAAAGCCCAAAGTGCCACAGGTCATAGGCATCTACCACATCAGGTGTGGTGCTGACATAACAAATTATCGTTGTAAGAAAAAGCCTACTCTTTTTCTAGACCAAAGATAAGTATTTCCCACTCTAGTTTTAACAAGCACACAATACTCTTATACAAATTCTTTTAATGCCCAGAGTTTAAGAACATCGAACCTAAAACTATGGCGGCAAAACAAAGATTACAAAAAACAATGATCTCCACCTATACCTTAAAATAAAAAACTATCAATCCTTCTTTTCTTCTTCTTACATGACTCACTACCTGGTAGTCTTCAGTTTCAGAATAACTTGAAACCTGCCTAACCTCATTACTAAAGAGGCATGCCCCCTCCCTGGAGAAATAACAGGCTGTTTACTTAGGGAGAAATATTAGAAGTAGATCAGGTCCTGTCTGCCAACAGCTAATTAGGCATTCACATTATCTATGTTTCTACGCATGATTATAGGTGTGGGATGGAATGCTCGAAATGTAAAAAATGACATTGATGAATTGAATATTTATTTATCCATGTAAATGTCTTCCTATGTCTTTGCATAAGTCCCCTGCACTTCCTTGTACAGGGAGTTGAACATATCCATGTAACTCAAGGCTTACATTTCATCTTCAAAACCATTAATACAATTACTATATGCACATGTTACTCAGTGCTCAACATGACTTGTGTTATTAATGTCCATGTTCTTTCCATTATTATGAATATATGTTTGCAATGATTGTCTCCATATCCTTGTTTGTACCATTGTTTTGTTTTTCCATCATTGTGATGCTGAAACTGTTCCTAAATGGAATATCAATGCAATAAATAAAGTAAATCGGCTTAATGACGTTTTGAGCAGTATTTCAGTTACTGTAGTCGACGTAATAAGCGCCCAGGGCGCTCTCAAAATTAGAAATAGTGGGCTCTTATTTTGGTGAAAAAAAACAGAGTTAAAAGATAAATTTCGTGGTTTATGCTGACAGCCTGAAATGTTTATATACGAGATATATATTTTTCCAAAATTTAATTGCCCATAATTAAGGGTGCATATAACACACGAGTGTGTATTATACCCGAATAAATAAGTCTTGTGTACATTGATCAATCGGAAGGGGTGCTAATTGGGATTGTTCACTAGCCAATATCTTAGCCCTGGGCGCTTATTAGAGCGGGGCGCTTATTACATCGAATACGGTATATCATGGCATGTCAGCTTAACGTAGGAGGAAAGCCTGAAATGATGCAGATCTGAGATGTTTACCACCAAAGGAAGAAGAATGGGACTACAATTTGCTTGTTCAGCACCTTCTGGTACTATGTAATGTTATTAAGTTTACTGACTGTTAAATGAAGATCATGTATATTGCATTTAATCATTTGCTTGTGTCATTAGTTTATTATTTGTGTTTGATAATTGACCCAAGCCCTGTTTGCTTCCACCGCCATCTTGACATATTGAAACAAAAACCTCAAAATCAAGAACTGAATGTGGTCATGCCAAAGTGTGGGTGCGTGAGTGAGTGAATGTTGTTGTATAGCCACAGCCATCTGTATTCAAGTTACATCACTGTAGTGAGTGAGTTTGGTTTTACCCCACTTTAGCAATATTCCAGCAATATCACATGGGGGTACACCAGAAATGGGCTTCACACATTGTACCCATGTGGGGAATCAAACCCGGGTCTTCAGCGCGATGAGCGAACGCTTTAACCACCAGGCTACCCCACCGCCTCTTTACATCACTGTAAGGCTGACTGGACACAGTAGTTGACAGCATCGATATGCTCCTATGTTGGGGTATGATGACACACCATATAAGGTCACATTAAAACTACCCGATTCTCATGTCAGTTGGATCTAGCATTAGGTGCTGATGACTATTTTGTCCCCAGTGAGCTAATCAAATCTATGGTATCAAAGATGTGATTACAATTCACAGAAGGGCACATTTTATACATCATAACAATTTCACATTAATTATCAGAAGTGAGCAGTAGTGACGAAGTAATAGAAATCTCATTATCCAGTAGCATGTCGATTAGTTCCAGCTGTGTGCGTGTTATGAAATATGAAGCTATTGCCGTACTTTCCATAAGATAGTCTGATACCCTTGCTCTACGAGCTAAATATCCTGCACAGAGGTTATCCTGGTTGAAACATGGCCACTTGCACGTGATAAACTAAATGTTCATACACTGCATCAGTGATACCGTAGTTTGTTTTTCTTCTAATATCCCGAAAAGCAAAAGATTTCTTTATCAGTCTAATGGCTGTTTTGCTTCCTTCTAAGCAAGAAGACTTATTATGAGCTTCAATGCATTTTCAGACATTTGAATTTCTTGTTTTCATGGAACTGAAAAATTGTCAGAATATATTACTACAGTCAGAAATATGTCAGCATTGATCAAATATGCCATGACGTCCTCCAACTGTTGAGTCTCTGAAACTGTCATGTGACTTTGAAACTGTCATGTGATCCAGAAACTGTCATGTGACCCTGAACCTGTCGTGTGGCCCTGAAATCCTACAGTTCATTCAACATGTAATAATGACACTGTATTCTGAATGTAACAAGGCTGCCTGACACCCATGACAAACTGTCATATCTGCATTAGTATTTTGAGATGTCTAAACAAGCTGACACAGCAGTGACTACATTCCTTGCCCTCTGCAGTGACGACATCACTGAAAGTTTAAAGCCCTCAGTTCAGTATGCTTTTGCACTGGGCACAAGGCTGTGAAACAAAAAGCCTCCTTCCTGTAGCACTTAGATGGCCAGATGACTAAACACTTTCATATAGCATAACAACAAACACCTTGCAGAAAACAATCAAACATTTCTTAATAAAACCAAAAGATGTTAATTCTGAAGAAAGAAAAATCAACTTTGTGTTAACCACTGAAGTTCAACCTTTTGTATGTTTTACTTAATGGAAAAAAAATACTTCAGTGAAGCTCATTTCTTTGATATCAAGTAATAATAACTCGTAATGTAATGAGTGAGTGAGTGAGTGAGTAAGTGAGTGAGTGAGCAAGCGAGAGCGAGTGCATATGGTTTTACGCTGCTTTTAGCAATATTTCAGCAATATCCAGAGTGGTGAACAACAGAAATGGACTTCACAGATTGTCCACATGTGTGGAATCAAACCTGGGTTTTTTGCATGATGAGCAAATGCTTTAATCACTAGACTACCCCACCGCCCCTGAATGACATCAATGCGCTAATGATTGTACATAGAGTAATACTGTACACTGACTGCATGACTGTACACTGCCTACATGTGGGAATAATCTGCTTGCCTACTTATTGTTTATGAAACTCGACACAACCACAACACAGCATGCATGCTAAATGGCATTCTCTTATAACGCTGGGCTTTCAAGCATGAAGTGTTTACAGTGCTATCACTGGATCTCTCAATTATGCACTGGCATGTACAATAATTCTTGGTCAGAAGTCAGGTAATCCCTTGCATGGTTTTTGTCCAAGTTGAACTCATGTATGACTATCGTAACTCTTATACTTTAACATACCCTGGTACACTTAGGACTGGCACTGAGCTATAACTATCGTAACTCTTATACTTTAACATACACTTAGGACTGGCACTGAGCTATAACTATCGTAACTCTTATACTTTAACATACACTTAGGACTTGCACTTAGCTACAACTATCGTAACTCTTATACCTTAACATACACTTAGGACAGGTGTAGAGGTACAACTATCGTAACTCTTATACTTTAACATACACTTAGGACTGGCACTGAGCTATAACTATCGTAAGTCTTATACCTTAACATACACTTAGGACAGGTGTAGAGCTACAGCTATCGTAACTCTTATACTTTAACATACACTTAGGACAGGTGTAGAGCTACAACTATCGTAACTCTTATACTTTAACAAACACTTAGGACAGGTGTAGAGCTACAACTATCGTAACTGTCATAGCGACTGATTTACGACATCCATTGTCTGAAGAACATTTGATTGCAAAGGCTCATTACCCTGGAGCCATGACATCTATATGCCTTGAAACACTTAATTGCTGTTATTTATTAGATGCTAATCCTATTTGTTAATCCCCATTTTTGTGTACATCGACCGTCTGCCATCCTGAACAGGATGTGCAAGTATGTCACTGATGATTTACTGTTTACATTTATATTTATTACTTACTAAATGTCAGGTGACCTTGGCTATATAAGCCTTGGTCCAGAAAGGAGAAAAAAAGGTCTTACCCTTAGCCTAGCTAGGGTTAGGCTGGGTGCTCCGGGGCACCTAGACACCAACCACTACCACCATGTGCTGACTTGGCACATAGTGTCATTTGTATGTATCTATCTACATGTATAAAGTAAAACTGTATATACTGCAAGCCATCGTCTCCAAGTTGTCACTTCCTACTGAGAACCATACGTCGGCCTCTTGCATATACGAGTATGCAAATTGTTCATTAATCAACGTCAGACCGACATGCGTTGATAATTTGGTGGAGCTATCGGGTAATACAGACTTCTTAGTCTGTCCTTTCCTGTACCTCTTTGCAGCATGGCATATGGTTCACAAAACTGTAGGAAGTGACAGTCTCTTATTAAAAGGATATACAACCTTCCTGGGGGCCAATCACCAAGAACGAAGAAATGGCCTTTAACAAGATTGAAGAAAGAACAAGAACCTCTCCAATCAAGAACAAGTTCTCCGATCCCAAACCTTCCCTGCTCGAATATCTTAGCAACACTGCTAAGACTTCCCCTTCAAGATGTGGTTCCTGCACATGACCTAAGAAAAGAAGTATACACGCCTATCCCACAGACACCCGACCCCAGCCATCTTCATGCAGACCCTGCACAATACAGAAACCGCCTCACGGGCACCTACAAGATGGACACTGTGTACAAGATATCTCATTGGGACTTACTAATTTGTGTTTACTTACATGGACTCAATCAAGGATATATATTGTGTGACTGTTGAAAAGTGCAACCAGGTATGTTTAATCAAAGCCAGTATATTAATGCCAAAATGTGTCTTTCCAAAATTCAGTTTTGTATGTGTGCAATATACTCCAAATTACATCTTTAGTCAAGCTAGATCTTTGAAGTTATTGTGTAGGGAATCTTTTAAATGTCTCCAGGCCACGCCAGACATATAGTTGCAGCTAGGGCCCAGACAAACCTAAGCTGTAGGGTTATCGAGTCACACCTCTAAGCTCAACTCGTAATTTCAAAAATCTAAACGACAAAATTTGTCATTTGTTACAAGTAATTAATGTGCACAGTTTGGTACAAAATTAAAATGTATTGTCTAGGACTTTGAATTCAGATTAGGGATATTCTTGAGTCAGCCACCCCCACACATATGTTTATTGTATGTCAGTATTAAGTAATTAACAGCACAGCAGTATTCAGCATTTCAGAGTTTTGATGTCGGAATTAAGGATTTTTTTCTTGGGCATCGCACCCACAATATCTGGGCAAGCTCCGTCAAAGACACGGGAAGAGCACCCATTGTACTTAAAAGGGCAATAGTACCCACAAGTACCGTTTGAGTCACGCGGTAAAGCTAGACTCCTGGTTTCAAATTTCTTTATGCGAAATATTTGCGGAGATGTTTAATTTGTACTTTTTATGACATTACTCATTATCATTATTCGGTACTGAGTCGCACCGCCAAGCCAGACTCCTGAATTCAAAGAACCTTCAGTGATATATTTATTGAATCTGTGCAAAGCAGTAATTACCTTGTAGTGAAATTGCACATTATAAAGATCACTTGGTTAGTTTTCAAACTGGCACTAATTCAAATTGGCTAGATGATCACTTTCATACCGTCATTGCATAGATATATTTGTTGCATAAGGATTTCATATAACTGATTTTGATCACATTTGCATGGTTGTTTTCCTTGGTGAAAAAGTTCACACATATCAATTTGGACTCATGTAAGCTTGGGGTCCAAGCTTCACGTGACGGAGGGAAGTTGTCATAGCGACTGATTTACGACATCCATTGTCTGAAGAACATTTGATTGCAAAGGCTCATTACCCTGGAGCCATGACATCTATATGCCTTGAAACACTTAATTGCTGTTATTTATTAGATGCTAATCCTATTTGTTAATCCCCATTTATGTGTACATCGACCGTCTGCCATCCTGAACAGGATGTGCAAGTATGTCACTGATGATTTACTGTTTACATTTATATTTATTACTTACTAAATGTCAGGTGACCTTGGCTATATAAGCCTTGGTCCAGAAAGGAGAAAAAAAGGTCTTACCCTTAGCCTAGCTAGGGTTAGGCTGGGTGCTCCGGGGCACCTAGACACCAACCACTACCACCATGTGCTGACTTGGCACATAGTGTCATTTGTATGTATCTATCTACATGTATAAAGTAAAACTGTATATACTGCAAGCCATCGTCTCCAAGTTGTCACTTCCTACTGAGAACCATACGTCGGCCTCTTGCATATACGAGTATGCAAATTGTTCATTAATCAACGTCAGACCGACATGCGTTGATAATTTGGTGGAGCTATCGGGTAATACAGACTTCTTAGTCTGTCCTTTCCTGTACCTCTTTGCAGCATGGCATATGGTTCACAAAACTGTAGGAAGTGACAGTCTCTTATTAAAAGGATATACAACCTTCCTGGGGGCCAATCACCAAGAACGAAGAAATGGCCTTTAACAAGATTGAAGAAAGAACAAGAACCTCTCCAATCAAGAACAAGTTCTCCGATCCCAAACCTTCCCTGCTCGAATATCTTAGCAACACTGCTAAGACTTCCCCTTCAAGATGTGGTTCCTGCACATGACCTAAGAAAAGAAGTATACACGCCTATCCCACAGACACCCGACCCCAGCCATCTTCATGCAGACCCTGCACAATACAGAAACCGCCTCACGGGCACCTACAAGATGGACACTGTGTACAAGATATCTCATTGGGACTTACTAATTTGTGTTTACTTACATGGACTCAATCAAGGATATATATTGTGTGACTGTTGAAAAGTGCAACCAGGTATGTTTAATCAAAGCCAGTATATTAATGCCAAAATGTGTCTTTCCAAAATTCAGTTTTGTATGTGTGCAATATACTCCAAATTACATCTTTAGTCAAGCTAGATCTTTGAAGTTATTGTGTAGGGAATCTTTTAATTGTCTCCAGGCCACGCCAGACATATAGTTGCAGCTAGGGCCCAGACAAACCTAAGCTGTAGGGTTATCGAGTCACACCTCTAAGCTCGACTCGTAATTTCAAAAATCTAAACGACAAAATTTGTCATTTGTTACAAGTAATTAATGTGCACAGTTTGGTACAAAATTAAAATGTATTGTCTAGGACTTTGAATTCAGATTAGGGATATTCTTGAGTCAGCCACCCCCACACATATGTTTATTGTATGTCAGTATTAAGTAATTAACAGCACAGCAGTATTCAGCATTTCAGAGTTTTGATGTCGGAATTAAGGATTTTTTTCTTGGGCATCGCACCCACAATATCTGGGCAAGCTCCGTCAAAGACACGGGAAGAGCACCCATTGTACTTAAAAGGGCAATAGTACCCACAAGTACCGTTTGAGTCACGCGGTAAAGCTAGACTCCTGGTTTCAAATTTCTTTATGCGAAATATTTGCTGAGATGTTTAATTTGTACTTTTTATGACATTACTCATTATCATTATTCGGTACTGAGTCGCACCGCCAAGCCAGACTCCTGAATTCAAAGAACCTTCAGTGATATATTTATTGAATCTGTGCAAAGCAGTAATTACCTTGTAGTGAAATTGCACATTATAAAGATCACTTGGTTAGTTTTCAAACTGGCACTAATTCAAATTGGCTAGATGATCACTTTCATACCGTCATTGCATAGATATATTTGTTGCATAAGGATTTCATATAACTGATTTTGATCACATTTGCATGGTTGTTTTCCTTGGTGAAAACGTTCACACATATCAATTTGGACTCATGTAAGCTTGGGGTCCAAGCTTCACGTGACGGAGGGAAGTTGTCATAGCGACTGATTTACGACATCCATTGTCTGAAGAACATTTGATTGCAAAGGCTCATTACCCTGGAGCCATGACATCTATATGCCTTGAAACACTTAATTGCTGTTATTTAATAGATGCTAATCCTATTTGTTAATCCCCATTTATGTGTACATCGACCGTCTGCCATCCTGAACAGGATGTGCAAGTATGTCACTGATGATTTACTGTTTACATTTATATTTATTACTTACTAAATGTCAGGTGACCTTGGCTATATAAGCCTTGGTCCAGAAAGGAGAAAAAAAGGTCTTACCCTTAGCCTAGCTAGGGTTAGGCTGGGTGCTCCGGGGCACCTAGACACCAACCACTACCACCATGTGCTGACTTGGCACATAGTGTCATTTGTATGTATCTATCTACATGTATAAAGTAAAACTGTATATACTGCAAGCCATCGTCTCCAAGTTGTCACTTCCTACTGAGAACCATACGTCGGCCTCTTGCATATACGAGTATGCAAATTGTTCATTAATCAACGTCAGACCGACACGCGTTGATATAACTCTTATACTTTAACAAACACTTAGGACTGGCACTGAGCTACAACTATCGTAACTCTTATACTTTAACAAACACTTAGGACTGGCATGGAGCTACAACTATCGTAACTCTTATACTTTAACATGCACTTAGGGCTGGCATGGAGCTACAACTATCGTAACTCTTATACTTTAACATGCACTTAGGACTGGCATGGAGCTACAACTATCGTAACTCTTATACTTTAACATGCACTTAGGACTGGCACTGAGCTACAACTATCGTAACTCTTATACTTTAACAAACACTTAGGACAGGTGTAGAGCTACAACTATCGTAACTCTTATACTTTAACAAACACTTAGGACTGGCATGGAGCTACAACTATTTATAATTCCTGGACTTAGAGCTAGGATCACTTTGCGAAACGGGGCCCTAATCTACAAATTGGTGAGAGTGTTTTCCGCAACTACTGGCACTGCTGCAGCAACACACAACATCCAGCAAATGCCAGCCAAACATGCAGAAGGTGGTTTCACAACCTTTTCCCATGTGGAGAATGTAACTCTTTGTTAAACAGAACATTGTGCATGTTATTCCTGGTATTTAATTTTGACTTGGACAAAAGAAACCACATCTGCCACCATGTGAGTTTGTTGATGCACCTGAAGCCTTTGCACCTACTCTCAAGGTAGACATGGCCACTTAGGCGTTGGAGAAGGAGAACAGCATTGGCTGCGGCCTGTTGGATACATCATGATGGTGAGTGACGACTGATGAGCCACCATCAGCTTCTGATGTCCAGGTAATCCCCTACAGGTCGTCATCTCCTTACAGGGGAATCCCTTAATCTCGGGGCTATCTTTCCTACACCGTTAAATCTCTACAGTATATCTGCTACACTGAAGTATGGCCATTGTCAAAACATCAGACACAAACATATCACACACATGTGAAGAATTTGAAACACTTGAAATATTCATACCAGAACTATCTGATTGTGAAACTGCACTTAAATGTTCCAGAGTTGCCATTTATTACTTTTTCGGTACACCTCACATTTCATCAAAGGTATAAAAGTATCTCATTACATGAATTCGTATGGATATTTCTATGAAGACAATGGCAATAGTAAGTTTCTGCATGTGAAAATAGTAATAGTGGGATGGGCTTAGCAGTTTAGAGGCGGTATATAATTGTATAGAAACTGATACAAAACAAACATTTCAGTTTCATCAATGTTTGAACCAAATTTGTTCTTTACCGCTCGATGTCTCTGACAACAAATACATCTTGTACATAGTTAAAGTTTAAATAAGCCATACCACACACAGTTTGTAAATTTCATGGGGCTCAAGGGCCATTAATATGATATTGATATTGATAATTCTATTGGGACACAATGTTAGTATTGAATGAAAAATGTAAACCTATACCCCAAGTTATTTTGTCAATGTTCATCAATGCTTCTTTACCCTAGGTATTTCCACCCTCAGCCTCTGTAGGAGGCAGAGAAAAACAAAATACTGCATATTCAGCTTGTTTTTTAAACCTTCTTTCCTGTTTATATCAAGGTAGAATCTGGCCAAGATTAAAACTGAACGGAGGAATTCCACCAACTTCACATAGCTGTCGGTTGTGCTGCATCTCTCCTGGCACCGGCTGAGGTTTCCCTCGATCCTTGGTGTAATGCATCAACACATCCACCTTAGATATAATGTCAAAGTTCGGCCCCTTTGATATACACTGTTATCCACTTTCATTGATGCTATAAATAGACTTCTCTCACTCCAAATATGGGCGCAGGTAATCTATTTCTGTCCATGAGTAATCACTGCATGTTATTTGTGCCAGATGCTTGGCTGAAGGTCAGGTTACTGGTTTCAGGGGGCTATTTGATTAATATCACCTAGTCAGGGAGTATTACCTATTATAGACCCATCATGACTATATCCATACAATGGTCTGTTATATTATCTGAACAGAACCAGTGACAGAAGTTACACAACACCTCAATAGGTTTAGTTCAATTTGAAATAATATATTAAGGGCAGATTCAGAGGAAGATACTTCAAAATATCAAATCAATAAAAACTAAGTTAAGTTTACAATGCAATAATATTACTGATTCATATTTTAAAGGATCATGGAACTTATTATTCAAACATAGATCTATTTTTTTTACAGCTAAAGAAACTAATTTACAAACAGATTTCGTTTTCAGTTTGTAAAGAATAATGCCCCTATAGGAAAAACACACAAGAATATTCTGTCAAATTATGTCAAACAACACAACAATCCCTGATAGATTAACATCTAGTCTCTAAAATGAACATATTTTACAGATTTTATTTTTAAATTATCTTTAATAAATATCATAAAAAGGAGCCAAGAGACTCTCTTCCTTTCAGTAATTTAAGCTTGCCAATATTATAGACTTGCATGGGCTGTATTGGATATATTTGTTTGAGGAGACTAAAGCACCGACTACATGCTCTTGAACAGACAATAGGAAACCAACACAGTTCACAGACAGGAGCTATGAGCCTACAAAACAGAACCTACATCATCAGCATCAAGTTTCAGCCATAATCACCTTTTTACATTCATACAAATTAATTCTGCAGATTTGAATGTCAGCTTGGACCATGCACCACACAAACAGAGGCTCCACTCTCTGCTCCTCTGCCGCTCCATGTAACACTTTGGTACATCTAACCGGGGTCATGTGGCGGTAAATAGAGGAAATTCAACACATCTGGACGCGCACAGGGGTTCAAATAACTCAGAAGAAAAAAATAGCAGCAAACTTTACACAAGCTGTGGGAAAACTACTTGTATAGGGAAATGACTTCAGTCTGTGCATCTGTGCTACGTAAACAGATCAGATTCAAATCAATGACACCAGTGGTCTTGTGGATTTGTTGAGAAGGAATAGTTTTAAATTCTTGAGATATTTATATGAAATATAGATATCTTCCTGATATTAGAATTTTAATTTAATTTTAGTTTTTGCCAAAACAATGGCCTGAAACTTCAAACTTCCAACTGAATATGGCAGGAGGATTTTAAAATGTCTGCTTAAAGGTACATTCATCTAGGGAAACAAGGCTAAGTCTGGCCATAAACCTCGGTCCTCATCATAGGATTTGTCTTTTCTACATCATCTTGAAGGCGATCGTTAGCACCATGCCATCCTAAGTCTAATTACTACCATTCATGCAAGTTGTTCATATCTGCATAGAGAAGTGCTAAGTAATAGTTTACCTTGTCAGTGTAGGCTCTCCATGGTAAATAGGCACTTTGTAGTAGCAAGGAGCTACCACTTACAACATACAGCCTCTCAGTCAATACTTTCTGGAAGACTTCAGTCATTAGACTGAATATGTCTGCACCAATATGTAGAGAACTTCCCTTCCAGATTTAATAGGCTTCATAAAACTTTTAACTATCTGATCTTGAATCAGATCATGCTAACATCTAATTATTTTTTTCTAATGAAGGTTTAATTATGAAAGTCAGTTCAGCAGTATCTAATTTCTGTAACCAAAGCGACACTGTTTCACACCAGGCATGAAATGTCTGCCTAGCTGAGACAGGAACTGGTCATCAAATGTACCTACACCATCTTAAGGGGCAGTCGGGTAGCCTAGTGGTTAAAGCGTTCGCTTTTCACGCCGAAGACCCAGGTTCGATTCCCAACATGGGTACATTGTGTGAAGCCCATTCTGGTGTCCCCCATCGTGATATTGCTGGAATATTGCTAAAAGCAGCGTAAAACCATACTCACTCGCTACTCCGTCTTAACAAGCACTTGGTGGTTGGCTAGTACCGGTATACTACTTGATAATCAATCAACATGAAGTCTAATTGGTATAGCCCTGAAGACTACTTACGTAAATTTACTTATATACAAGTCAGGGTTTACACATCGTTAATCGCTTGCATGGAAGAACTGAAATATATTTCTATTTCTCAAACTTTTTTTTTTCATTCACAAACTGTACAATTAACAGAAACATCAACGTAACTAGGCCAACTTAATAAACTGATTCAATTTCTAATCAAATTACTTTTTTCCATTCCCAAACTGTACAATTACCTGACTAGCAACTGGTTTTATACCTCCACCTAACAGAAACATCTGTATAAGTAGGCCTACTTATATCCTGATGAAATTCAAGCCCAACAGCACACTACACATCTTCAGATCCGTGAAGATCTGGGGTAGAGTCTTCAGCAACCCATGCTTGCCGTAAAAAGGCGACTATGCTTGTCTTAAAAGACGACTAATGGGATCGGGTGGTCAGGCTGCTGACTTGGTTGATGCATGTTATCGATACCAATTGCGTGGATCGATGTTCATGATGTAAATCACTGGATTGTCTGGTCCAGACTCGATTATTTACAGACCGCCGTCAATTAGCTGGAATATTGCTGAGTGCGGCGTAAAAACAACAAACCAAACCAAAACTTATATCCTGATGAAATTCAAGCCAAACAGCACACTACACATCTTGTATTGACGACTAACATGCAATGTTTAGTTAAACTTATATAATTAGCTCCATGAGGAAGGGAAAGAGAGATCTTCCAGCCAACCTGAAAACTCCAGAGATAAATCTCTACGGCCCTCACTTCCTCCATCTATGCAAACAGTTTACACTGCCTCCCTTCATGCTGACTGTAACCCGAAAGTTCTAAATGTTCCTTATCAGTAAGTATAAGACTGTGTCATTGCTTCCTGTTTACTGGCAACAGACAAAGGTCCTACTCACTGACGAGCTGGTCTCGCCCAGCTACACTTGACAGACATGCCTTGCACAGGCTGATGGAAGAGACCTTTCACCTCACTCTCGAGTGAGTGAGTGAGGGAGTGTTGTTTGATGTCGGTTAACATTATCAGAGATCTATATCATGGTGGTCTGTAAATTACCTTGTTTACATTTTTCTAAGCCAGTGGGTTATTTGCCCATCATCACCATGGGAAACGTATATTCCACCTTAAGGAGGGAATAATTTACCTATATAAAGTGAAAGAAACACTGTACAGGAATACTTTCACTTTAAAGTAAATTTTCAATACTGTGCACTGATAATTGTACTGATTAATTATTATATTCTACTCAACTTTTGATTTGGTGACAAAACTTATGGAAACATTAACCAGTGTTTATTTCAACTTCCAACAATGCAAAAATTGTGCCAGTTCCATGAAAATAACGAATACTATGCATATGACATTTCCATGCAACCAGTCACATTCAATCTCCACATGGACAGAAAATTCCCTTCGAATGTTGTGTGGTATATATGTATTCAACTGAATGTCAAAGAAAACATAACTGTTCTGACCTTGACATTGGCACAGATATCAGTGTCGCTTGAGGTCTTGACTTATTGAAACCCCTTCTTTGCATAATACCAATTTACAGCTACAAAAGTAGAAAATACACAAAATTCACTTCGCCTACAATGACAAACGTAACAACAAAGTTTCCCTCTTCTTCAGCTATCTCCGTATCTGCTTTATCTTTATGGGTAAGACAATCCCTGCCTCCATCTTAAACAACATCAATCTTTCATTCCAGAATTACTTTATGGGTCCTAGTAACTCCAGGGTGAGCAAGCAATCCACACCCAGAGACACAGGCAACCGGATTGGAATTAGTTGTCTGGAAAACCCAATCCTGGGAAACCTCAGGGCAGTCATGTGTTTTACTCCATCTGTTTCAAGGAGTAAAGAGCGTGTTTTATATACAAACAGATGTCCTGTGTCTGATGGAAACTTTCTTTTAATTGGAAGGATATTGATTTGAACTAAAACAAAATTTGCTTAAAAGGATTTACATAGGTTACATGAATAAACATTTCCATCTGTTTTCTTACACATATTCACAATTATGTAAAATAGAACAACACCTGATGTGATGATTATTTAGAGAATGTGGTGCTCTAAAGGGAAATTATACAATAAGGTTTATTTTATAATTTAAATGACATAGGAGGCTGTCCACTGTCATTGACACCGAAATTGACATTACATAAATTTTATTCAAATCAATAGCTGAGGTTACAAGATACATAACCTGTTCTTATCTAATAACACAGTGATGGAGTGAGTGAGTTGGGTTTTATGCAGCTCTGAGTTTAATTCAAGTCATGGGGATTACACAGCTTCCATTGTGACACCCAATCCTCCAAGTATAAACAGGCTCCATTACGACACCAAATCCTCCAAGTATACATAGCTGCCATTGTGACACCCAATCCTTCAAATATACACAGCCTCCATTGTGGCATCTAATCCTCAGAGTATACACAGCCTCAATTGTGACACCCAATCCTCCAAATATACATAGCCTTCATTGTGATATCCAATCTTCAGAGTATACACAACCTCCATTGTGACACCCAATCCTCAGAGTTTACACAGCTGCCATTGTGATACCCAATCCTCCAAGTATACACAGCTGCCATTGTGACATCCAATCCTCAGAGTATACACGGTCTTGATTGTGATGCCCAATCCTCCAAATATACACAATCTCCATTGTGACATCCAATCCTTCAACTGTACAGCTTTCATGGTGACATCCAATCCTCCAAGTATACACAGCTGCCATTGTGATACCCAATCCTCCAAGTATACACAGCTGCCACTGTGACATCCAATCCTCAGAGTATACACGGTCTCGATTGTGTTGCCCAATCCTCCAAGTATACACAATCTCCATTGTGACATTCAATCCTTCAACTGTACAGCTATCATGGTGACATCCAATCCTCAGAGTATACACGGTCTCGATTGTGATGCCCAATCCTCCAAGTATACACAATCTCCATTGTGACATTCAATCCTTCAACTGTACAGCTATCATGGTGACATCCAATCCTCCAAGTATACACAGCAGCCATTGTGACACCCAATCCTCAGAGTATACACGGTCTCGATTGTGATGCCCAATCCTCCAAGTATACACAATCTCCATTGTGACATTCAATCCTTCAACTGTACAGCTATCATGGTGACATCCAATCCTCCAAGTATACACAGCAGCCATTGTGACACCCGATCCTCAGAGTATACACGGTCTCGATTGTGATGCCCAATCCTCCAAGTATACACAATCTCCATTGTGACATTCAATCCTTCAACTGTACAGCTATCATGGTGACATCCAATCCTCCAAGTATACACAGCAGCCATTGTGACACCCAGTCCTCAGAGTATACACGGTCTCGATTGTGATGCCCAATCCTCCAAGTATACACAATCTCCATTGTGACATTCAATCCTTCAACTGTACAGCTATCATGGTGACATCCAATCCTCCAAGTATACACAGCAGCCACTGCGACACCAAATCCCCAAGTATACACAGGCTCCATTATGACACCAAATCCTCCCAAGTATACACAGCTGCCATTGTGACACCCAATCCTCCAAATATACACAGCCTTCATATTGACATCTAATCCTCAGAGTATACACAGCCTCAATTGTGACATCCAATCCTCCAAGTTTACACAGCCTCCATTGTGACACCCAATCCTCCAACTGTACAGCTTTCATGGTGACACCCTATCCTCCAAGTATACACAGCTGCCATTGTGACACCCAATCCTCAAAATATACACAGCCTCCATTGTGACACCCAATCCTCTAAGTATACACAGCTGCCATTGTGACACCCAATCCTCCAAATATACACAGCCTCCATTGTGACACCCAATCCTCTAAGTATACACAGCTGCCATTGTGACACCCAATCCTCCAAATATACACAGCCTTCATTGTGACACCCAATCCTCTAAGTAAACACACCGGCCATTGTGACACCCAATCCTCCAAGTATACACAACCTCCATTGTGACACCCAATCCTCAGAGTATACACAGCCTCCACTGCGACACCAAATCCTCCAAGTATACACAGCTGCCATTGTGACATCCAATCCTCCAAGTAAACACAGCCTCCATTGTTACATCCAATCCTCCAAGTATACACAGCCTCCATTGTGACATCCAATCCTCCAACTGTACAGCTTTCATGGTGACACCATATCCTCCCAAGTATACACAGCCTACATTGTGACATCCAATCCTCCAAGTATACACGGCCTCCATTGTGACACCCAATCCCCCATGTATACACAGTCTCCATTGTGACATCCAATCCTCCAACTGTACAGCTTTCATGGTGACACCATATCCTCCAAGTATACACAGCCCCTATTGTGACACCCAATCCTCCAAGTATACACAGCACCTATTGTGACACCCAATCCTCCATGTATACACAGCCTCCATTGTGACATCCAATCCTCCAACTGTACAGCTTTCCAGGTAACACCATATCCTCCAAGTATACACAGCCCCTATTGTGACACCCAATCCTCCAAGTATACACAGCCCCTATTGTGACACCCAATCCTCAGAGTATACACAGCCTCCATTGTGACACCCAATCCTCCAAGTATACACAGCCCCTATTGTGACACCCAATCCTCCATGTATACACAGCCTCCATTGTGACACCCAATCCTCCATGTATACACAGCCTCCATTTGACACCCAATTCTCTACCTGGACAAAACCTCAATTGGAACCACTTAAACCTCAAATTCACAGGGAAAGTGGGGTAGTCTAGTGGTGAAAGCTTTCACTCGTCATGCTAGAGACCCTTGTTTGATTCCCAACAATTTGGGAAGCCCATTTCTGGTGTCCCCCACCGTGATGATGCTAGAATACTGCTAAAAGTGGCATAAAACCATACTCACTCTCTCACTCAAATGGACAGAATCAGCTGAGTCACTTATTTTAACCACCTTATTCCCTTCATAGTTTTATTGTTTTAAAAAAAATATAATACCTTAGTAAAGCAAAAATCAGACTTGAGCTACTGTACTTCCTTAGAGGGTGAATGAGTATAGTTTTACACTGCACACATTTTTACCATCCTATATCTACCGGTTGTCTCTTAAACATGAAAATAATTGAAACTATACAAAAGAAACTGTTGTCAGTCAAAAGTTAACTTGACACTTTAAGATACTGGCTTAACCGTAGCTCTTTTCCCCCAATACAGAAGAAAGGGATCCCATGACACATAGCCCCGGAGGCCTGTTTAATCAGGTCTTGGTGTTGTACAATCACCCATAGACTTGTTGCATACGTTTTGTCATACATTCAAGATATTTACAGACATCCTGAGGCTAAGATCCTCTATATTTAGAATGATATATTGTTGCTTGGTAGTTCTAAACCCCTGCTACAAATCATATCCTCATTAACTGCATATATTGATGGGTATATATACTTCGTGACCCTGTCTACAATACATCTAATGCATTAAAGGTACTTTTGAAGCTTTTAAGCCCAAATATACATTTCAGCGTGAACTTTGATGAAAGTCTCCCAAAGTAATTCACTCGTAACACTGCAAGTGTTTCATGTTAAGGCAACATCAAAGGTCATTATTAACTCTCTTCAGCAATCTCTCATGCTGCACAAAAACTTTCATCTAAAAAAATTTGATATATAATAAGTGTTCGCTACTCTTATCAAACGAACCTATTACCTTAGGAAGCAGCACATATACTACTCAACATGTATAGGAATACTGACATACTTTATACTCTTTCGAGTGAGTGAGTGAGTGAGTGAGTAAGTGAGTGAGTGAGTGAGTGAGTGAGTGAGTGAGTGAGTGAGTGAGTATTGATTTACACTGCTTTTTAGCAATATTGAAGCAATATCACGGCAGGGGACATCACAAATGGGCTTCACACATTGTGCCCCTGTGGGGAATTGAACCTGGGTCTTCAGCATGACAAGCGAACTCTTGAACCACTCGGCTAGCCCACCGCCCCTATACTATTTTGAAGTAGAGGACAATAACTTATAAAATTTAGTACTTGAATTCGCTTTAAATGAATTCAAGCTGAACATGCTTCTTTTCCTGGACAGGATCACACATTATTTATATGACATCTTTATGCCAAGTCACTCATCAATCCTTATCAAGACTTGAGATTTATATCTTATGACACTTAAACATGTTAACACCTCAAATTTATCTTTTAAAAATAACTCTCTTTATTTTTTATTGCTTATTATTCACACATCTGGAAATGATTCATAATCTTACATTAGAATTACTAGAATATGTATAGTCCAATATAAATCAACTGCACATGTTGACATTCTAACTTAATAAAAATACCTTCCTATCCTTAAAATAGCTAAAAATGACAACTTAATGAAACTCCGGATCTTAAAGGGTGTTCACATGTTGATGAGATAAGAATTCTGAACATCACACAAACACTATGAGCACTTAATGACACAGTCCCATCAAGTCTATGATCAGCTTGGTCACAGGACAATGGTCACACATTTCAGCTTTATCAGCGCTGCATTATCCAGGGAATACGAGTGGTATATATCTCCTACTACATAGACCACTCCCCCTACGTCACACACATCCTGTACAATACGGGTTCGTATACCATGCTTCCTCAGGTGGGGAGATTGTCGCAACTCCTCAAAGCAAACAACATCACGCCACTGGTATAAAATACCCCAATGACTAACAAGTGTATCTGAAACATACAGCCTTCTGGCATTTCTACATAGATCCTCAAACCTTTTAGTTGGAGCTACAGAAGTAAACTATCTGTACTAATATTACAAATATATAATGTCCCTTACAAGTAATACATGTATATGAAGTTACATAAAACTAGTCAATGACCAAGAGCAATGTACAGAGAGGGAGTCACACATCACATCTTGACACAATCTGCAGATATTAATCATTGAAATCAATACAGCTATGGCATTTGAAAGTCCTTTAATCAGCTATACCATAAACAACCTTGAAAATTACCATGGTATATCGTACATATCATGATACACCTCACATCTTGCCATAATCTGCATAATACATTCCAGCTATACTCATTAGTGAATTAGTCTTCAACACAGCTTATAACAATATTTATATGTATAAAACTCATTTAAACCACTCGTCAGCATATATTTTTTATGTAAAATGACAATACAATTACAAACGTGAATCAAATATCCTTCAATCCATTGCTTATGCAAGCTAAATCAAAACAATATATTTATCTTTAATTTTTTTTTTCACAGTAGAAAGACAATCCCAAACGTAAGATAAAAGACAAATTCATTAATTATCAATTAGTATGAAAAAGGATTTTTCAATATAGGCCTTAAAGGCAGTGTGACTGTACATCAATTATGTTAGGTAATAACCATATGTAATTATTTGTGTAATTATAAAGTCATCTTGCCAGCATTCCATGAGATTGCAGGAGGGCTGCCTCAGCGTACACGTGTTACCTAGTAGTATGCACCAGTATTACTCCACATACTGCAGAGAAGGAAGGAACCATTACAGTTTGTAAGTGCGTCACCATCTGTTAGGGAAATTACATGCTTCCTGGTCAATGATTTGTTGTGTCTGGCTATCTGTAGAGAACAAATATACGTTCTGAAAACTTTACATTACATTCACATTAAAACTAATTTCTTTTGGTAGTATATATATGAAAGAAATTCTTTTATTATATCCTTAATCCCATCTTGTGTAGTGTAAACATCAGGATTTATATATAGTGCTCTATGCACTTACTAAGCATTCACCAGATGAAGGAGCAAGGAGTAGCTCTGAAACGTCGTACAAAGAATAAAAGACGTTGCTGTCCATAAAAAAGGGTCTTGTGTTCATCCTTAATTTAGTTGGACAGATATGATGCTTATTTAAACTTTGTATGACAGCACTGAATTATTCTGATATTAGACATCAATTCACCATGAACACCCCATGTGAAGATCTTGGTTAGAATTGGTCTTCAGCAATCCATGTTTGTCCTGAGAGGTGACTTACGGAAACGGGTGGTCAGACTTGCTGACTTGGTTGATGCATGACATTGTATCCCAGTTAATGCATGTTATTGTATGGCAATTACGTAGGTCGATACTCATGTCAATCACTGAACTGTCTGGTCCAAACTTGACTATTAACAGACTGCTGTCATACAGCTGGAAACTTGCTAAATCTGGCATTAGAATAAAAAAAAAAATTCATCCCCTATCACCAGGGTGGAAAATGAGTCAGCATTGAAAAATTCCAATATTGCATATCACTACACCATAGACTCCCCTATCACCAGGGTGGAAAATGTGTCAGCATTGAATAATTCCAATACTGCATATCACTAAAACATGGACTCCTGTATCACCAGGGTGGAAAACGTTTTGACAAAGTGTAAAGAGCACCCTGACAAGTGGGTAACTGAGTGAGTGAGTAGGCTTTGAACAGCACTTCAATTATATCACTGCATGTCAACATAACGGGGAAGGAAAGGACAACATGACACAGGTAACCTACCACTTTGCTAAAGCCATGAGCACAGGCATGACAAATCAAGGATTACTATTGGGGCAATCTTGGATTAAAAGCATCATCCAGGAGCTCCCGGCAACTGTGTACAAACCGTTGGCCCACCATTCCCAGTTCAAAGTGGTGGGTACTGAGTAGGACCTGGGTACCCACAGGACTACCCGGACCCGTGGTTAGTCACATGATTATATTGTTTAATGGCAACAATTATCACTTTAAGCGACAAATGGTCACATTTCTTTCTGACTATGCACACATTCCTTCTGACTTTATGTGTTTGCATATAGATACAACTGCAGTGAACTTCAGTATATAATATATGCATGACCAGATCAGTTTATACGTGTATCTAAATACATTTTGACAGGAGTTTCCCTATCGGACATTTTGTACCTATTTCTTGAGACCTACAGCGGGTACCTGGGAAGGGTTGGGTAATAGGGGGTGGGTACCTGGGCAGTAAATTTGGACTCGTCCCAGCCCTAGTTAGTCTTCAGTGATGAGCAACAAGTGAGGGCCATAAAGGTGTCAGACGTCTACACTAGACATAGACCTTCATGAGTAGGTATTGTTCTCCTTTGTCATGTTTCACAAGTCTTCCCTGGGTGGAATAAATCTTATATTGGGTAAATATAGATAGCCCCTCCATTTCAAGTCCATAACCTGTCTTCTTTACAATGAGCACTCTCTCATTTCAATTAATCGACAGCAATTATTTGTTTTCAGTTGTTTATATTAACAATCTTGAAATCAACCAGGTATTAAATTAAGGAATTTAAATAGAAACATCTTTTTTTTTGTGGGAACTGAAACTGACTCAAAACTGTATCGCATTTCTTACATCCTGGTATTTCACATTGTAACATGATATAACTTACATATTAGCCGGTAATTTCACATTGTAACATGATATAGCTCACGTATTAGCCAGTAATTTCACATTGTAACATGACATAGCTCACTTATTAGCCAGTAATGTCACATTGTAACATGATATAACTTACATATTAGCCAGTAATTTCACACTGTTACATGACATAGCTCATGTATTAGCCAGTAATTTCGCATTGTAACATGACATAGCTCACGTATTAGCCAGTAATTTCCCATTGTAACATGACATAGCTCACTTATTAGCTAGTAATGTCTCATTGTAACATGACATAGCTGACATATTAGCCAGTAATTTCACATTGTAACATGACATAGCTCACTTATTAACCAGTAATGTCACATTGTAACATGACATAGCTGACATATTAGGCAGTAATTTCACACTGTTACATGACATAGCTCACGTATTAGCCAGTAATTTCACATTACAGTAAACTACGGTTATAACGAACTCAAAGATACTGGTAATTTTAGTTCATTATAACCGTAGTTCGTTATAAGCATATATACATCATAACTACAGCAAATAGTCGGGACAAAAAAAGTAAGTTTGTTATATCCATCAGTTTGTTATATCCATCAGTTCGTTATAAGCATGTTCGTTTTAACAGTAGTTTACTGTATGTGTTTTTCACATCAAACTTCTATTTTCTATATGCTTAACTGGGCTTGTACTTGAAAGTGAACATACATATGCAGACTTCCAACTCATTAACCTAGGACTTCTGACACAAGGAAATCTCCTGATTGCAAACTCAGGATAAAATGTAAAGTATAGGAATGAGTATTGGCTTCTAATTTCACTGGGCAACACCTTGACAAGCTTTTTGTATCAACCAAAACCACATAGATTTCATTAAGCAAACCACACTGCATGCCCTCCATGTCTGTCCAATCACCAACCACAATTGACCCGTAACAAGTTTATATCAACTAAATACCTTTGTGTGTGATGACATTTATCTAAGTCCTGGGATACAAGTGCATAATACCCTCTTCTACGACCTGTCTCATTCAGCACGGCCGAGAACCACAATCGACTGAACTCTCGCCTTTCTTACATTAAGTGAGCCCTAAACGGCTCTCCCTCATAACATGTATTGTATAGGGTCCGAGTGTGAGGTTGTGCTGCTTCATGGGTTCAGCCACAAGGACTCAGAATTACTTGTCTAAACATTCATCGGATCTGCATTAACTGTCTATTGCTACTTGGGGAGGTGTGTCCCCAACAGCATACTTGATCACACAAACACCTTTTGTATCCTGTATAATTCACATTTTTTGTTGGACCTTTATATGTTTAATTCAGCATTTTATTGCTGATAGTGTTCTCATAGAAATGTCATCAATGTGGAAATTTCAAAGGATGGTCTGATAAGGAAGGGGTATGGTCTCAAGAGGTTTGTCTGTCTGTCAAGTATGTTTGAAATGTGTCACAGACTGTGATACAATGTCATTAAGTACAATTGGTCAGCCAATAATTGACAAAATATTTCCAGGAACCTATTGACACATTTTCTACCACCTTATAAAAATAAATTAATCTTACTTAAAAAGAAAAAAAGAAGGTTGAATATACATACAACAAAAAACCAGTAAAGTAAACTGCTGAATAGAAATTAAAGATGACCCAATATTTCTCATAGTACTATTGCTGACATAACATATTTACTATAGTCATTTGGAAAATTTGGGTTTTCTTTAACTTCTCTTGAATAGTACATATGTTCAGAAACTATCATTAGATAACACATAACATACACAGAACATATTTATATTCCTATCAATTAATCAGTTTTGATCAACATAATACCCAATTCCTAATTAAACAACAACAAAAATATTAATGAATAGGTATCACTAGGTAGACTTATAAATATAGCAACAAAATCTAAATTACTATCCATTATATAAGATATAAAAAATATATCTTCCATCAATTATGAATAAAAAAATGTCTTCTCATATACACAAGTACTAATGTAGCCGATCATAGGTGAAAGAAATGTCTTTATTATTCCAATAAACACATGGATTTCAATGCAAACAGCTGACATAAACACTTCTGTGTTGATAACAAACATTACACATAATGAAAACCATACATACATCATTCTGGGACTCCTGTTTCTCCTGGAGTTCCCCAGGCTGGATGATCTGTGACAGAACTCTGTCAAACTCCTCGGTATCTATATCCGACATAACTATTACTCCATACAGTCACACAGACGGCTACAAGTAAAATCCACTGGACACACTCACTGTAAGTGAGACTAAGGTGTGGGAGGTTTAACTACATTTCAGTTGAACAGACCTAGCCTAGGTCAAAAGCACTCCTACTATATCCACACCAGCGAGTCAGCGAAGCTTGCGACATAAGGACAGCCCATTATTTTTAAGATGACAATTTCAACCAACCGGCTTGCTGAGGGGCGGGAACGTTTTTCTCAACCAAAACAAAATGATGACATCTCACTTCTCCTCAGTCAAAGTTAAACCTGTCAAGTTTTTTTTACTTGAGTGAAATTATATAGACTTAGAATAGGAAAGGGTTTGTGGTTTTCACACAGGGTAAGGGAAACTGGAGCTATGGCAGTGATAGAGCAGACGTCAAAATTTCCAACTCACCCAGAAGTACAGGAGCAGACGACACAACTACCAGTGAAGAGGAGAGAGTCTTGATGAACTTTTCTACATATCTTATATATATTGGGGGACAACTTTAGGGCTGTGTGCAAAATTCCATTACTATGGTAACCTCACTATAACACTGGCACTTTGGTCATTCTCAAGCTTAAATTTCTAAGTATCCAAAATTCTACAAATATTTTTTACATTGCATGAAGATTGAACAAACTAAATTACTTTACGATTTTAGATTACACCTAAAGGTCACATTTTAAAGAACTTTTTGTGACTTTTGGTAGTGTTATAATGAAGGGACACTGTGTGGATGGGGTCTGATGCACAAGCATGTGCATTAGATCTAGTTACAGCTCCCCCCAGCTTGGAAGACCATTAACGGCCTGTGATCAGACTAGCCATCCCACCTGGGTCCAGCAGTAACAAGTTGTGGGCAGTGTGGGATGCCAGTACCAGTGCAAACACCACACAGTGCCGAGTGCAAACACCACACAGTGCCGAGTGCAAACACCACACAGTGCCGAGTGCAAACAACCGCTACTGTTTACAGGGAGTACTTGTTTGTGACACATCTACGTACTACAAATACTGGAAGTAGTGAGTTAAACACAGGCTGCCCTCACCATGTGTCCGGGGCTACTGGTTATGCTATGCTTGTACTAAAACCTGACAGTCTTCACCACCCTTTGTTCTACAACTGTTTTTCAAATCTGGGCATAAAGTCCTTGGTTAAAAACATGTAGTTACTATGAGCCAACAGGAAAAAAGACAGAATATTTGCTGAAGACAATTTAATTAATTTCTATATCATCATTGTAAGTCTACTACCATCTGACCCGTGAAGATCCGGGGTAGAATAGGTCTTTAGCAACCCATGCTTGCCGTAAAAGGCGACTATGCTTGTCGTAAGAGGCGACTCACGGGATCGGGTGGTCAGGCTTGCTGATTTGGTTGATGCATGTCATCGATCCCAATGGCGTGGATTGATGCTCATGATATCAATCACTAGATTGTCTGATCCAGACACGATTATTTACAGACCGCCCATCATATAGCTGGAATATTGCCGAGTGTGGCGCTAAACAATAATATAAATTATCGAATCCGGCCAAGACAATCCAGTGATTGACATCATGAGCATCCATCTATGCAATTGGGATACGATGCATCAACTAATTCAGCGAGCCTGATCCCCCGGTACCATTAGTCGCCTCATATAACAAGCATGGGATGCTGAAGACCAATTCGGAGACTTCATGGGACTTTGGCACAGGTGATCGTACCTTTATCAAGCGATCAGTGGTGATTTGGGGTAAGCATATAGGTCCCCAGCAACCTATGCTTGTTGCAAGAGACGACTTCATGCATTGGGTGGCCATGCGCATTGACTTGCTTGATAACATGTCATTGTATCCCAAATGCTCATGATGTCAATCACTGCATCCATGTATGCGCTAATGCTGGTTTTATAGTGCTAGCCCACTGAGATACCAGGCTGATCTTAGTGCAAAGACTATCTTAAGTATGTTAGAGTATGGGAGTTATGATCTTCGCAGCCCTAAGACAGGAGGCAGTTTAACATGGATACCCCACTGAGACACAGTATACTAACTCTGAGCGGACCAATCCTTGTTTTATTCCATAAATGCCGATCGCCAAGGAGGGAAACAACAAGTACTATCTTTAAACGTCTTTTGGTGTGACACGACCGGGGATCAAACCACAAATTTCCGTTCTTCGGGTAGAGTCTCTGTCAACAAGACCACAGAGGCCGTCCTTCATACTGAGAAGTGACTGAGACAACCTGACATATATGTACACGCACTTGAGCTGATGGTGGGTCTCTATCAACAAGACCACAGAGGCTGTCCTTCATACTGAGAAGTCACTGAGACAACCTGACATATATGTACACGCACTTGAGTTGACGGTGGGTCGCTATCAACAAGACCACAGAGTCCGTCCTTCATACTGAGAAGTGACTGAGACAACCTGACATATATGTACACGCACTTGAGCTGATGGTGGGTCTCTATCAACAAGACCACAGAGGCCGTCCTTCATACTGAGAAGTCACTGAGACAACCTGACATATATGTACACGCACTTGAGCTGACGGTGGGTCGCTATCAACAAGACCACAGAGGCCGTCCTTCATACTGAGAAGTGACTGAGACAACCTGACATATATGTACACGCACTTGAGCTGACGGTGGGTCTCTATCAACAAGACCACAGAGGCCGTCCTTCATACTGAGAAGTCACTGAGACAACCTGACATATATGTACACGCACTTGAGCTGATGGTGGGTCTCTATCAACAAGACCACAGAGTCCGTCCTTCATACTGAGAAGTCACTGAGACAACCTGACATATATGTACACGCACTTGAGCTGATGGTGGGTCTCTATCAACAAGACCACAGAGTCCGTCCTTCATACTGAGAAGTGACTGAGACAACCTGACATATATGTACACGCACTTGAGCTGATGGTGGGTCTCTATCAACAAGACCACAGAGGCCGTCCTTCATACTGAGAAGTCACTGAGACAACCTGACATATATGTACACGCACTTGAGCTGATGGTGGGGCTCTATCAACAAGACCACAGAGTCCGTCCTTCATACTGAGAAGTGACTGAGACAACCTGACATATATGTACACGCACTTGAGCTGATGGTGGGTCTCTATCAACAAGACCACAGAGGCCGTCCTTCATACTGAGAAGTCACTGAGACAACCTGACATATATGTACACGCACTTGAGCTGATGGTGGGTCTCTAAGAACCATCAGAACCAAACACACTCAGTGCTGCCAAGGGAGGGAGGCAGAGGAAAAAAAGGAAACAGCAGCCCCCTTACAGCATCAGCGAACAGAGGACAAAGTTCCCCCAGATAAGCACAAAACCTCCCAGAGTGAGCACCCCACAGTAGTTGGTGCGAGCGTATGTTTATCTCAACACTTGGAGGCATGCATAGTTTGGATACACAGTGCTGCTGCGTGCTTGATGCCATCTTTAATATGCATAACAACTGCTTGTGTTCATTTGGTTACAGTTTCTGCAAGTCAACTCACTCAATAACCTGAAATGTTTGCACACTCTGATATGACTAATAGAAAGTATAATCTTGTGCCACAAACTTGATGTGTTATCAACCATTCTAAAATATTGACACAAATTAAAAAATGTAGATCAATTATCACAGAATTAGTCTCTATTCTGTAAACTTCAGTGATATGTTTTGCATAGACTTGCAAAAGTCTCTAAGGAAATGATTATATGTTTAAATAATAATTCCTAGATTATATGCATATAATAAGAACAAGTTGTCCCTATAAAAGACTGTAGTCCTTAGTACTTATCTAGACTTGAATATTATAAGAACAGAATTACTATTCGGAAGAGAATTTTATGGATGTCAGTTTCTTTATTATAAGGAACACAACATTTCCTGATGTATATCATTTCTAAAAGCCCTTCAAAGACTAGAATTACTATTTATCCATGGACCTCATTCAATACAGCCTTGGGACAAGGCTATGTTTTGCTGTATTGTGAGACTCAGAACAAAGCAGCAAGCAGTTTCTATGCAGTGATTTTACTTGTGGTTCAATCAGTTTTCATCAGGTATGGTTGGCATTTATATATTGTTGACACAACTACCCTGCTATTTTCTTTTAAATATATAAAATTCCAATGGAGATTTTAAACCATAAGTCATATCCTCATTAGTCAAATTGTGAAACTGAGACTCTACAAGGTCTTAACAAAAAATAGTTTAGAGCTTATCAAATGATAGAAAAACAATTCCAAAACCACATTGAGGCACGGATAGGATATATTCACAGCTGAGCGTCATGTACTGAGGATTATATAACAAACACCACCCCTTTAAACTTGAAACCAAAACTTAATTTGTGTTCAAAATGTGGTTCATTTAATATTTGTTAACAAAGTATACTGCCTTAGATGGTGTCTATGAAAAATGAATAAATTTGCAACTGTACAAAAACAGCTTGTACTTGTTCTTGATAAATATTTGGTAAAATGGTAAATCAAAGACAAACATGCTTTCAATTGACAGAAATTGTTTTGCGGACTATCTCATTACATGTCATTAGTAGGCATAAATAACTTTTCTCCCTCAGCACAATTCAAAAGTTGTGTCCCTTGATGCACAAACTCTAATCTGTTTCTAATCCTCAGAAAACAACAATCTTCCCATTGCTTCCCACAGGGATGATTTTCTCCATAAAACTGTGACTTAGCGGTGACAATGAAGCTGTAAGAGGATATGTTCGTTCTAAATACATTCCTTCCTGTTGTGAACCATCCTGACTAAATCAGCTTACAATCCATTCTAAATTCATTGGACAAACACTCTCTCGGCGGTGGCTACTACTACTCTTGGCCGCAAACAGTAGATACAGCATAGAAGGTCATCTGTTTATTATTCACAGGACATCAGTAAGATTTACAGAAATCTTAAGTGTAAGGTTCTTTTACAGCTGACTGTGAAACTAAAAGTATATGGAAACACATAGAATATATTGCTTACATGAATACTTAACAGATTTATGAAATGAAGTCATTTCTAACAAGATCATGACAAAAACACAGTTGAGACCAATAATAGGCATTTATCATGTTATTCCATAAAATCAAACTTAGAACAAGAAGTCATTGTAAATTTTTGTGGAGTTAGTCAACATTATTTGCATTATCAGCAGTTTTACACCAAATGTGTAACACTGCCGTCAGCAATACTGCAGCTGTAGTACTTAGGTCTGAAATTAATCTTAACTCTGCCAGTCAAACCGGAGGTTGATAGCAGGAAGAACAATCCACATCGGAGGGGCACTGGTTGATCCTGATGTGGGTGTTCAAGCCTTTCTTTCCATACACCTATAGTTAAAACCTGTGGCAGTCCCCCAATCATATGTTTGTTCACTTCCTGACACAGAAAATGTTCACACCCCATTTGTAAAATCCCTGATCCACCTATGCTATGTGTCAGACGTTCAGGTACTACAATAACATCTTTAATTTCTTTGAGATGAATTTAGAAGCTGGAGTACTAACTAAGGATAAGATTAATGGATGAACAACTTCTTTATTATAATTAGGAGCAACGTTTCTTTATAGGTTCTAACACCATTATCAAGCAAGTGATATCACATAAATCTTATTCTTATTTATTACTTATAACATCTTTCATGGCAGAGTTTTGTGCTATGATGTGTAGATATTTTATTCTGCACCCTCCAATCAGGCTTCTTCCTCCAGAATGAGTGAGTGAGTGAGTATGGTTTTATGCCAATTCTAGCAATATTCCAGCAATATCACGACAGGGGACAACAGAAATGGGCTTCACACATTGCACCCAAAGATCTGAGTGCATCCCATTAAAGGTCATGTCAAGATGACCTTTCATCTTACCAATTGGAGCATTGCTTACAAGATCGCAAAAGTGAAAGTCCAATGTATATTCTAATCATGCAACCTAGGAAAGTGTAATACGAGCTGAAACTAGTGCCGTAATGCTTGAGACATCTGGGTCCACTTGCACAAAGCGATCTTAGCGCTAAGACTATCGTAAGCCTATGTTAAAGTATGGGAGTTATGATCATCATCTTAGCGCTAAGATCACTTTGTGCAAGTGGGCCCTGCTGGCTAATATTGATGTCATGTTAGTCATTTCATTGTTCGATCAAACTTTGCGAATGTTTTTTTACCTGACTTTAATGGGATGTCCTCAGATTGGTAGCAGTAAGAAAAACTGAGAAATGATTTTTATTACATTGTTCCAACACCAAATAAACTTAACGTATACGGCGTAAATCTCACCTCATCACAAGCAGGGCATCGAGGCCGTATAGTCTCTGCATAGTGCCGCTCACAGTATATATGTTTTGAGTGGTAGCAGTACGTCATGTCCACCAGGAGTTCCTCGCAAGCCTCACACACAAAACATGCCGGGTGCCAACACACATCATTTCCGGCTTTAGACGCACACACTACCAGGTCGGCTACGTCGATCTCCCCCTTGCAGTAGTAGCAACTCTGGAACATGGGGTAAATACATCAGGGTGTTGTTTGTTTGTTTGTTGTTATAACCAGTGGTCTGTAAATAATCGAGTCTGGACTAGACAATCCAGTGATTGACATCGTGAGCATCGACCCTAGCAATACGATGAAATGCATCAACCAAGTCAGTGAGACTGACCCCCCGATGCTGTTTGTCGCCTCTTACAACAAGCATAGTTACCTTTTATGGCAAGCATGGGTTTCTGAAGACCTATCCTACCCTGGATCTTCACGGGTCAAATACATCAGTAAGTGCGGGAGTCTGGCTTTACACGGCTTTACGCGGCTTTACGCGGCTTTACGCTGCTTCCAGCAATATCATGGCATGTGGGGATGTGTGTGATTGTAGCCAGCCAGTTCTTCTGTGTGATGAGCAAATGCTTGAGCAAATGCTTGAACCACGAGGCTACCCAACCAATTGAGTATCTTTTAAACTAACATTTTTTTCATGACACAGAAATGTAAATCTGGTCCTCACAAATGCATGGTTTGGACCCAGAAAAAAAAACATCCTGAGAGATACACAATTTCTGAATGAAATTAATTGATTTCATCAGTGGCTTGAAAAGTCCCTGTCTCCTAATACCGTAAACACAAGGTTAAGTTTATTATCATGAGTGAGTGAGTTGGGTTTAACGCCGCTTTTAACGGTATTCCAGTTATATCATGGCATGTCAGCTTAATGTGGGAGGAAAGCCCGAAGTGATGCAGGTCTTAGACGTTTACCACTTCGGTGAAACCCACGAGCACGGGTATGGTGCTGACAACCCTAGAAACATAATCGGAGCGAACCGGGATTCGAACCCACAATCATAGGTTTCTGGCGTGCCCAAGGGACGCAACTCTGCACAGCGAATCGCGGCGCCTTAGACGACTGATCGCAGGTTTGAATTCCCCTTAACCCCTACTATGTTTCAAGGTTTCACCAAAGTGGTAAATGACTGCTACTTGCATCACTTCAGGCTTTCCTCCCACATCAAGCTGACACGCCGTGATATAAATGGAATACTGTTCAAAATAGAGTTAAACCGAACTCACTTACTCTTGTATGTCCCTCCAAACAAAATTTGTTCATATATATGCTTTCACCATTACAATCTGTGATCTGTGTATTGTTATGACCTGCTAATCCTGCAGTGTATTTCATACTCTTTGTGATCCACTGTCCCTATCTCTGGACTGGAGAATGTCACTGTACGACAGGACTACAAAGGGAGACAATTAGTGTGATCGTGAGTCTACTCTTATTGAAGCCTTCATAAAATCTCTCCACTTCATCACTCTTAAGTGTTTAACAGAGGACAACCACAAAATGCAAGAACCATTGATTTGTGCTTTGAAGTAGAGGTTTTTGGTGTGTTTTGGGTTATTTTTAGATCTCATTAATAAACATAATGTAACAGTTGCTCAAAATACCATGTTGCTTGTCTCATTTTCCAGTGCATGATATTTTGAACCCATGTAAGTGACACTGAAGAATACCAATTTAGGAATGCTTTCAAATTTTCTAAATTTTGTGACATTGTGTACTTTCTGCATTGTATGTGTTCTTTATATTTACATTTCATATACACATATCATATCTAGACCAAACCTATAACTATCTAGAATCACGTCAAATCGCCATTTAGGTTAACAGTAAACCAAACTCAATCAATTTCTTGTCGCTAAGACAGAAAGCCTTTACAGAACCTTACAAAATTTAAAGGGACAAGTGATGGAAAGGTCATTTATTATAGGGGTGGGCGGGGTGGGTGGTTGTCCGATGGAATTAGGGAAAGGTTACCAAAAACATATGACAGACTCAAGGGGATGGTCATAAAAAACAATACACATATTTGGGGAGGGTCATGAAACATGGGCATTTTATAATGAACTTTAAATAATGATTTTGCATGTTGTTCCTCCAAAAAATACAACAAGCATTAGGGGAGGGTAATTATTTTCAGTACATTAGTGCATCAAAATTCGATGACCCAATCCCCCTGGTAGCTGTGACCTGACTCTAATTACTAGTATTCGCGGATGTGGGCAGCCTCCGTGGAGTATTTAATTTTTTGTTTACTGATTTGCCTCTTACATTATGATGCAAGTTTCTCTTTAATAGTCTAATCCTGTGCTCCATGACTATTGAAAACCAAGCAGCCCCAAGCCCACCATACTCCTCTGGGCAGTGACCAGTGTAATCTCTAAGCCTGCAATTGTTGTATGTCTAAGAACTGTGCACACATAGGCTCTGGCCTCTCCCAAGTTGCCCCTTCACAAGACCATGATGCATCTGTCCACTCACAATTGCTACAGGTGAGTCTTTCACCACGCCGATATCCATGGCAACCTGATCGCGGAGATCTCGGAAAATCTGAAATTCCCTCTTCTCGACCTCCTCAGGCATGTTTTTGTTGTAGTCGATGGAGAGGTCCTGCTTGGGAAGTTGGCGGATGAGCTGCATGTCGCGGTACTTCTCCCCCGGCGTCCCAATCCTCGGCACTTTGTGGTTGGGCAGCTGGTCCATGTACTCCTCAATCTGTCAACACACAAAACACAATACTGAAAGGCAACACATCATACTCATTAAAGGACAGGACCTGATTTTTTTTCCAAATGACATTGCTACCTTGGACCAGTTGGTAGTAGTTGGTTTTACGCTGATTTTAGCAAAAATCCTGCAATATTACGTCGGGGGACACCAAAATGGGCTTCACACTAAGTATCCATGTTGGGAATCGAACCAGGGTCTTCGGCGTGACAAAGATGGATCTTTAAATACTATGAGTGAAGCCAATGGCACTATTTTGGGACAGAATAGATCCTAAATATCATGTACACTACACCAAGCTTGGATAATTGAGCAGCCTTTAAAGTACATGCTAGTCAGCTAGCCCAGGACTACTAAAGTAAGTAAAAGTCCAATGACGGTAGTACTCAGTGACTTGTAGCATTTGACGGCTTTAATTCTGAACTAGTTCTCAATGCTGAATAAAACTGACAGTAATCAGTTATGTCTCTTTCAAGCAGTACTAGCTACAAACTAGGATTGGTGAATAAGGATTCTAAGTGAATAAGTCCTTTCGACTAGTCTTTAAAAATATGATTTTCTAAGTCTGCTGAGTGAGAGAATTTTGGTTTAACAGTATTTTCCTGTGAAGATCTGGACAAACCCATATAATGCTTTGGTGACACCCACATGAAGGTGCTGACAGTCCAAGGTGTCAACCAATGACTGCCAACAGATACTGGCCTCTAGAGAACACGACAACTTTAGATGGTTTTGAAAGGAAAACCAAATACATTTCAACAAACGGGATATTCAAATTTGTTCACAGTCATGCAATTATATAATGACCATGGGCCACTTTCAGTTGTAAATGGAAGAGCAGCATTCCAATAAATGTGGATCTGATATTTTGAAGTAGTGACACCGTAGTTCTTTACAGAGACCTGCTGCATAGTTACCTTCTCATCTCAGTATCAGCATGGTAGATTGTAAAGTCAGTTTCAGCATATTACAAGTCTTTCTTTCTAACAAAAGTGTAGTTTTTGTATATATTTAAAAATCATCTGAAAATGCTTCTAGTGTTACAAATGTCATGGGTCCCATAGTTCAACATGGACTTATGACAGTCGTAACAATATGACTGCTTTGTGAAACGTTATCAAGGTTATCAGATAGTGCCAAGCCACTTCTGCTAAAGTTATATGAATATTGAGATGTTGGTTTTTTTCAGTTTGATTGTCCCCATTGGCCCAACATTTTGAAAAGCCATTGTTTGGCAAGGTATGATATTCAGTATAAAGATTTTGTGGAGAAAGAGAGAACGTGGCCATTCTTAAGATCACATGTCAAAAACCCAAGTAATTGTGAACTTAATAGTTGATCATCATGATCAACTATTAAGTTCACAATTACTTGGGTTTTTTTCTGTACATCTTCAAACATTTTACAATACTGGCCTGGTGAGGATTAATTACGACAACATTGTATAATGGGATAAGACTCGTGACATAACACAAAGTCTATGTACAAATATTCAATATGCCGGTCAATTTACAGAATTGGCATCAGGTGCCCTTTGAATACTGCTGCTTCAAAAGGAATCCAGTTATTGAAAGTGCATTTGAAATGAACATTATCACTTTTGATTGATGTATTTTCCCAACATAATGTGCAAAACTTAACCTGCACCACAACACGAAAACATTTCCAAAAGCCACAGAATTAAACCAATCAAAACATAGAGGCATCATAAGATGGAGTATTTCAATAACAAACTGGTCTGGCTTGATATCCTAGCAACCCTGCGGCTATTTGACTGGGCCACACGCAGGAGTTTACCGAGCATGCTCCCTGGAGAAAGCATTCTCACCTGTCCTGATACCTGACGGAAGGAGGGCTAGTCACAGGGGAGTTCGGGACAATGTCACATGCCACCACTCATTGTCAATATTGAGGTTCTAGGTTCGGTCATTCATTAATTCTGACATACTCGCACAGCACACAACTGCATCAACATTTCACCAGTCCATGTTCTGGCCTGTAATAACATTCTCAGTCAACCGATTTAGAAGGGGGCTGATATCGAACTTTCTGAAGTCTTTCTGGGAATACCAATCAAGGCTTAAGCCAGTTAAAGTCATGGAAACTTGTCCCATCTTAGTACATGCAGCAATGTAGAATCTGAAATGAACTTGGAAATCTCTAAACTATCTATCCATGTCAGAGTGATATGGCTCAGTCCTCAGAGACCCAGCTATATCATTCTGTCTTTGAACCTGGTCCATGCAAACCAGTGGGTGACAGTGCAGGCAACGACCCACCAAGTTGGTCCATGTATCGCGAGACAGTTCAGTTCTTATCCTTACAATTACAATATAGTATGCTGAGACCCAACCAGGTTGGGTCCATGTATTGTGGAACATTTCAGTTCTTATCGTTACAATCAAAAGATGGTATGCTGAGACCCAATCAATTTGGGTCCATGTATTGCGAGACCCAATCAGGTTGGGTCCATGTATTTCGAGACTCAATCGGGTAGGGTCCATGTATTGCGAGACCCAATCAGGTTGGGTCCATGTATTTCGAGACCCAATCAGGTTGGGTCCATGTATTGCGAGACCCAATCAGGTTGGGTCCATGTATTTTGAGACTCAATCAGGTAGGGTCCATGTATTGCAAGATACAATCAAGTTGGGTCTATGTATTGCGAGACCCAATAAGTTTGGGTCCATGTATTGCGAGACCCAATCAGTTTGGGTCCATGTATTGCAAGACAGTTCAGTTCTTATCGTTACAACTAAAAGATGGTATGCTGAGACCCAATCAGGTTGCAGCTGTTCATTTGCCCTCCCTGATCAGGTCATCTGCCAGGTATTATTCAAATCAGTCAGCAGCCATTAATGCCACCTTCACTTTTCAGTCAACTTTCATAACAAACATGTCCAGGCAGCTATTATGCCTCATCATACCAACAGGTAAATAATAGTTGAAACTAATTTCAAACGTTAGGCCAATTAACCTTTACCCTGCTGAATTTCTAGCACACTTCTTAAACCTCCCTCATGTTAACAGGGTGGGTGGTTTCAAACAGTTGAGTTTTCCTTAAACAAGTGGCAAATGAACCAATATTTTGAATTTATTCCTGATACACATCATTATAAAAAAATATAAGTAAAATAAATATCCTGATATTTTCAAACATAAAGAGGTTAAGACCAGAGTGAACAAAAACATTTGCCTTTTTTTTCAAATTACATGCACCTGAATTAAGTGATTGAATGTGGCATGTGTTTCATATAAGGAACCTGTTTTATTTCTTAAATTAAGCTTTCTCCACTTAAGAGACAGACTTGACTAATTACAAAATATTTTGTAAGTCAACTTTACTACAAGCCTTTGAGAAATACAACAGAGAAATGACCAAGTCCTATATTTATACTTCTAACCCAAAGCCGGTAAATCCCACCCACCCCCCATCTTCACATTTCACCATTGGAGACTGAGAGACACCAGTAGATCCCGACTGGACCAACTCTATCTCTTACTGCCCTATAAATCCCTTGAATTTCTATGTTAATTCAAAACATAAATATTAGTGCCCCATCCATGAAGACAATGGACAGCTGAAGGTGAAGCAAGTGGGCTATCTCTATCAATATATCCTGTGCCCCGAAATACACATCCTCAATACGCTCAGTAAGTCGTTTGCGTTTTTTATCAAATTAATTTGTACAATTTATGGTTCTTTTACAACCTGGCTCATAGGCTCCCGGAATACTTAGGACTTAGAGCGGCTAGAATGTCATTGATTTGCACTTACGATGGCACCAAATGGCCCAAATTACTGTTGTTTCATTGGTTACAGGAAACGTAATTCGCAACATTGTTGGTAGGCAACAGTATGGCTTTCTGATCTGCATTACAAATGGAAAATTAACAATATTTTTTTAGATCATGTTTGGTTAATGTGGTTTAATATGCTCAAAGGGTCAGGTTCTTCCTGCTTTAATGGCATAAGGGAAACAGAAATGTGGACCTCAATTGATCAACTGGCAAGGCACAGTTTTATGTATTCGTTAAAAAAGTCCAACTGAAATGCAGAGAAAAAAAACATATTTATCATTTACTTGTTAAAGAACGACATTCCATGAAAGAGCTTATCTTCACTCTGACATTTTACCAATAACCACACTCCATTATTGTATGTTATGTCTTGAGTACTCGGGGTGGCTGATGTGGTTGTCACAAATACTCATGTTTTGATATTTTATTTGAAGATTGAACCCATTCAAATATCTTTCTGTTTCCTTAGACCGGAATGATGAAATATTAACCCATGAAACCCCATGGAGTGAGTGAGTGAGTTTGATTTCAAGCCGCTGCACACTGCTGTACACTGATTATAGAATTTACTGTTACAGCATCGCAACCATTTAAACTGTTACAAAATGTGAGTGATGGAATGTTGTCTTACGACACTGTCAGCAAAATTGTAGCTATGTCAACGTGATCTACAACATAATTGTTTGTTTGTTTGTTTGTTTGTTGTTTAACACCGCACTCAGCAATATTCAACCTATATGACAGCGGTCTGTAAAATAATCCAGTGATTGATATCATGAGCATCGATCCATGTAATTGGGATCGATGACATGCCTCAACCAAGTCAGCGAGCCTGACCCCCCGATCCCGTTAGTTGCCTTTTACGACAAGCGTAGTCGCCTTTTACGACAAGTATGGGTTGCTGAAGACCTATTCTACCCCGGAATCTTCACGGGTCTACAAAATAATTGATAGTGTTTGATTGCATCAGCAATGATCCATATAAGGGACCCGGGTATCCAAAGGACTACCAGGCCCCGTGGTTGGTAACCTGATTTATTGTTTAATTGTTGACAAAAACAACTCCATGCTTACACTACAAGTCACTTATGTTCACATTTCATTCTGACTGTGCATGCATTCCTTCTGACTTTCATATGTTTAAATAAAGAAAAAGCTTCAGTCAACTTCAGTGTATGCATGATCAGATTATTAATACATGTAACTAAACAGTTTTTGCCAGGTCTCCAGTAAAACAATTCCCAATCGGACATTTTGTACCCAAAGTGAGACCAACAGCGGGTACACTGAAAGGGGGATCAGGTACCCAGTTAGTAAATTTGGCCTCGTCCCCATTGTGGGTCCTGATCCATATACCATCTGGGTCTGACGCCACACAGTCACACATCATGACCGCCGATCAGTCAGCTTGTACAACAAACACAGAATTGGGTATCTAGTACCGTTATCCTTACAGGGCGAAATATATAAGAAAACTTGTAAGAGGCAACTAACGGGATCGGGTGGTCAGGCTTGCTGACTTGGTTGATGCATGTCATCGTACACCAATTGCGTGGATCTATGCTATTGATGTCAAGCACTGAATTGTCTGGTCCCGACTCGATTATTTACAGACCGCCATCATATAGCGGGAATATTGCACAGTGCTGCATTAAACAACAAACAAAAAACATTTTCCTCCAATTTCTGAACTACTCCCTTCACCCATGTCTTCTCTGAGTGAGTCAAGAAACATTTATCTCCTTACAGATTTCTATTTCAGAAAGCCCGGCTACAAAACCATTCAAGACAAATGGCTCAGTGATCCTGAGAGCGATGTCGCTGCATGTCATGTCAAACTGACTTACATGTGGCTAAAGCTGTCTGACGTGAAGAGATGCTCAGATGTTTCCAAATTAAAGCTGACAGTGTTTACTCCCCATTTAAGAGGGTACGACCTGGCGCATGATAATCTGATTGAATTCCTGCAGTCGTAATCAAATCATTCCCTGCCAAATGCCAATCAGGGGCCATTGATACAACATTATATTCTCCTGGGCTTGTCTGTAGTGAGCTACTCACAAGAACAGGCGATGCAATAACAAGTTAGGAATGCCTAACATAATTTGAATGCAATGAGAAAATAATGTTTCATCCACATATTTTCTCAACAATGTTTGAAAACAAGTCAATAACAAGGCAGTTTGCACAGTAATTGCTAAATCCTTCCATGAATCTGTCTTAGGTGGATGCAGCACGAAGTTACAAGCAGCAGCTCAAGTCAACCTGTTGAGGAATTCAGAAAACTTAACCCTATGATCTGGTAGACAAACAGAGACATGATTAGGGTCTAATCATACTGGTAATTCTTAGCATCAGCATCACTACAAACCGCACTTTTTTATGTAATGCTGAACCCATATATTACTTTCTTCTGGGGTAATAAAGATCCGTTAATATGACCATATCTAAGGCACTAAAATATTGACGTATGCATTTTGATTTCATGTGGATGCATGAAAATATGTCAAATGAGACACTAGTATCACCCCAACTTAACCAATGTTCAGCCTTCGAGACGACTTAATTGTGCGGAGAACAAGTAGAAATCCAATGATGGTGGTAGTCCTCAGTGTGGACTAGTTGCATTTGAGGGCTGTAATTGTGAACCCCTTGTCAATTCTTCAACTTTGCTACAGTCTTGTCTCATTGAGCAGGACCAACCAACTACAAATTCTGAACATTAGTGAAATCAGGTTTACGCTAGTCCTCTGGACTAGTCTTTATAAAAATGATTTTATAAGGCAGATGTTACTCTTAAATCTCATTTCTACACAAATGAAAAGTTCAAGATGAATTACAGTTATGGAAACGGATCGTTGTCAAGAAAAATGCAGATCTCATGATGGTTCAGCCCCAAATTGTTTAAACATTAGGTCCCCCAGGCAAAAATGTTATCTTGAATCTATGATGGCCTCTACATCTTAAAGTTTTCATTTAAACCATTATATTTTTGATATTCTTTGACATCCATATTAAGGGTAAATATGTTGACAAATCAAGACACAAGGAAATACTGAAAATCACTTTTTTTTTAATTAGAAAGAAACTTAACACACTTTGAAATTTAAACTTGTTCACAAAATATACTAAACTTGCATATGTGGCCCCAAACTAAAATCTCTACAAACAAAGTTTAAATCTATCTCAGCATGACTTAGATGGATATTTCTATCCAATACAATGCCAGTATCATAGCTGCTTAAATACTTCTGACACATGAAAACAAGGACAAGACCTATCCCGTTTTGGAAATATAATGCTTTCCCCCCAATTTGCTTGCCCCTGGCAATGAGTTGAAAATCAATGATAGATCCCTGATTAAGACTCCTTGTTCACTGTCCAGTGAATCAGTCAGTAAAACTGATGTTGACTTTCAAACTAACATAATACAGAACTATTGCTGATCTTGAAAAGCAGTAAATGTACTGATCTATACCAAGGCCTACATCTAAACAAGGGCAAAAGTGAGCATGGTTCACTAATACCCCCGACCCGCCTAGTGTGTCAGTAGTTTCAAATTAAACAAGTATTTGTCACAGAGTGACGAAATATCCCCCGCCTGTACACCATACTACCAAATATGAAGACAATCCAGCGATTAGTTCTTGAGATATTGTGGCAACACCGTTTTCCAACTCCAAAAACAGATTTGCCTGCTGTGACCTTGAAAATGGGGTCAAGGTCACCAAATCTGACAGGTGTATGCGGTGTCTGTATATACACCATAGTTCCAAATATGAAGACAATCCAGTGTTTAGTTCTTGAGATATCGCGGCAACACCGTTTTCCAACTCTAAAAGCAGATTTGTCTGCTGTGACCTTGAAAATGGGATCAAGGTCACCAAAACCGACTGGTGTCTGCGGAGTCTGTATATACACCATAGTTCCAAATATGAAGACAATCCAGTGTTTAGTTCTTGAGATATCGCGGCAACACCGTTTTCCAACTCTAAAAGCAGATTTGTCTGCTGTGACCTTGAAAATGGGATCAAGGTCACCAAAACCGACTGGTGTCTGCGGAGTCTGTATATACACCATAGTTCCAAATATGAAGACAATCCAGTGTTTAGTTCTTGAGATATCGCGGCAACACCGTTTTCCAACTCCAAAAGCAGATATGCCTGCTGTGACCTTGAAAATGGGGTCAAGGTCACCAAAACCGACTGGTGTCTGCGGAGTCTGTATATACACCATAGTTCCAAATATGAAGACAATCCAGTGTTTAGTTCTTGAGATATCGCGGCAACAAACAGGTGGGACGTACGGACGGACGTACGGACGGACGTACAGACGGTCGTGAATACTATATCCCCCGCTTCGCGCTTTCGCGCGGCGGGGGATAATAATGGATAGGGTTAGGGTTTGAAAAATTCCTTTTCTTTTGACTGCACCCCTCCATATGACACAGATTATATGTACTAAGTTTGAGATGAATCCACTGAATAGAGAAATCGCGCAGACAAAGTTTTCGGACGGGCGGACGGATGAACAGGCGGACAGATGGAACCTTGGTATAACTATATACCCCTGGCCTAAAAGGCGACTAACTTGATTGGGTGGTCAGGCTCGCTGACTTTGTTGCTCCATGTCATCGTATCACAATTGCGTTGATCAATGCTCATGATGTCAATCACTGGATTGTCTGGACCAGACTCAATTATTTATAGACACATAGCTGGAACACTGCCTTGTGCAGTGTTAAACAACAAACAGAAGAATACCTTAAGAACTATTTGGTGTTTAACATGGTGCAAAGTACAATCTTGAATTTATTCCTGCAATGCATATCATGTACAAAGACAATTAAAACAATCCTATTGTTTCACATAATCCATTATAGAAATCTTGGTCCAGGATGGAAGAATTAGCAATACCTGTGTCTCTAGGGCATGCAGTATTTTAAAAAGTTTACTTAAAAGGGGCTCACTCAGGCACGATTACTGTCATAAGGGAATCATTTCAGACAGGTAACAAACAATGAGGTTCAACTTTCATACATGACATTGGTATATAATACAAAATGTGAACTTGTTAGTCCAAGTTTCATAGGAGTCCTTTTGGGGATTTACCTTGATCTACATATATTGGCAAGTCTAAGGATCTCTGGGTTATATTTCATATGGGTACCAAGCATTAAGTTTAAGGGACAAATCATTTCAGGTTATTCAATGGGGCTGGGATTTTATCGAAAAAACTAAGTTGTCCCTGAAAATTCTTGAAAAAAATACTTAGATCTATGCTTCAGACTGTTCAAAAAGAGAAAAGAAATTGCCCGTCACAAAAATTACTATTACCCTGAGCTCGGGCTATTCTCTCGCTCGTGGTTTAAAATAAAAACATATCTTGTGTTGTAGCAGCTAAAGAAATGTCTAATCTCAATACAAAATGCCAGCCCCCACCCCCTCAAATATCTGATGGTTGGTCCTTAAATGGGAGTCCAAAGGGCACCTGCCTGTTCCCACAGCATATAAATACAAGGTATGTGTGATGCTCCACGCTGACTAGAAATGGAGATTTCCATGTTGAAATCAAAACTTAGTGTCTGAGTGAAGGAAATGGACTGTCCTAACATTGACTGTATTTCTTATCAGAAAAGAAATATAAGACATATCTTACTTACATGACTCAACTTAATCATTTCAACATCCAATGCCATCCATACTTGTTTGTTTGTTTGTTTGTTGTTTAACGCGGCACTCAGCAATATCCCAGCTATATGATGGCGGTCTGGAAATGATCGAGTCTGGACCCGACTGACATCATGAGCATCGATCCACACAGTTGGGATCGATGACATACATCAACCAAGTCAGCGAGCCTGCATGCATGACCACCCGATCCTATTGGTCGCCTCTCACGACAAGCATAGTCGCCTATTATGGCAAGAATGGGTTGTTGAAGATCTATTCTACCCCGGATCTTCATGGGTCTACTCATTTGTATTCAATGGGATGCACAGTGCCTGTTTGTGTCCATTCCATAGTACGCATGTAGAATGCACTATTTTGTGTCAGGAAAAACCTTGTATGGCTAAGTATAAGCGTTTACTTTCATGCCAGGTCATCACACAAACAACCAGCCTAAGAATATTAACACACTAATTGATGCCTCGTGCAAACAAGGTCCTACAAATAAAGACTGAGACAAACAAGGCAGACAATGGTCAGTCTGATCCATTTAGACTTCAAACAGTTTGTGTGTCTTCAGCAAATACTGACAATTCAGGTACAATCCAGGGGAAACTGTAAAACATCCCTACCTACAAGCTCAGTGTCAAATCTCCCTTCACCTCGCCAAGCATACCATGTGGAAAATATTCCCTCAGACTGTGCACAGGACGTATCCAAAGATGAGCCAAAAAGTGGCCTTTTAAGTTCTGGAAAAACTTCATCTATGTAGTAGATTTGATAAGTGAATTACAAGTGTGTACTTACAGTGTTGTGAATAGGAAATCCTTAAAATTCCTTAAAATTCCTTAAAATAACTGAGGTAGTCTAGATCACATGCTTTGTGCACCCCTCTGACAATTGTAAATTGGCACAGCTTTCATGGGCCAAAGCTATGAACTAAACAATACACATGTAGGCTTTATTCACAGAGTTGATACCTGATTGAGTGAGGTTTTTAAGACATATTCCAACTACAATCAAGGAGACCTGTAAATAAACAAGCCAGACAAACCAGTGGTTGATGATATGAGCAACAATTTCTGCTGCCTCTCAGTACAGTGACACACAGTCCGTTAACTGAGAAACACATTGTAACCATCAAATCCTCAATGTAGTCACCTTGTACCAGCCTGTACCTGACTCTTGGTGCGACTGCACCCAAGTGCAACAGAGTAGGTAGTAGTGAATACCTTGTCAAGCTCTACAGCATCCATGTACCCAACATAAGGTCTTAATTATACAGGGGCACGGGTGGCCCAGTCAGCTAAGGCGCCGCGATTCGCTGTGCAGAGTTACGTCCCTTGGGCACGCCAGAAACCTATGACTGTGGGTTCGAATCCCGGTTCACCCCAATTATGTTTTGAGGTTTGTCACCACCATACCCGTGCTTGGGGTTTCACCAAAGTGGTAAACGTCTAAGACCTGCATCACTTCGGGCTTTCCTCCCACATTAAGCGCCATAACTGTAATACTGTTAAAAGCGGAGTTAAACCCAACTCACTCACTCACTCACTCTCAATTATAGTGTGTTAGAAACTGGCACCAGTCCTACAGTCCTTATGAGGACTATATCATTATAAGGACTAGTGGGCTATAACTTAGTTTCTATCGCTGATGATATTATAGAATTTTGAACTTCACAACATTGGTACACCATACATCACTCACAACGTGTGTACATTCTCTTTCACATTCTGATTGAATCTCAGCACCCTAAATCATCAGGTAATTCTCATTGCAACACATGTGTCTTACATTTTAAGAGTGACATCAGAACAAACACTGACTGAGCAGGATAACATTTTCATGAAAGCGAGAAAATTAGAATTGAGAAATTTCTACAATAGGAACCTGTCGACCTTTAGGGGAAGCACTCATGTAAAACAGTCATTTTCCATATCAAGCAACAGGTGTTACAATATCTTGCAATCTCTACCAGGAACGCATCACCCTAAGCTGTCAATATAACACCAGGAGGCGTGGAGTGGGTAATAACTCCTCATATCGCCTGTGGGGCTAATGGGACAAAATAAGCATTTAAGTATCAAGCCATCAGGTAAATCTGTTCTCACTTTCTAATGAAATGGGGTGGATGTTTGTGCCTTTATACATAAGGTAAAAACTGTATTGAGACAAGTATATCTAAAACCCATTTCATGTTTCTTATACAGCCCAGTGTGTGGTTACATGAGTTCGTGGCAGCCATGCCTACCATCCATGACAACAAATAGCTAGCCTTAATGTCTCACATCATAATATGATTTGAAAGTAAACTCCACAATGAATAAACACACTTCAACGCAATAATCATTAAAGGCTTATGTATGTTTGCAAGGTAACCAATCATAACAAAGCAGGATGTAAAAGGCAATACTTTCTTCACATAAATTAGCACACAAATCTGAATATTTTCTGGTGTCATCACTAGGGCTGTTACGATTCACTCGCGTATTCGGTGAATCGAAAACCGTATCCATTCATGAGTTGAATTCGTTATTCGTGGCCACTAGAATCGAATGAATATGAGATTCATGAATATGCAGTCATATGCATTTACATGTCCTGTACCTAAAAATATCCATAAGAACATATTATATGCATAGATGTCTTCAAAAGACAACACTCTCATAATATTTAATTTGACAGTATTGTGGTCACTGGTCATTGTCACATTTGTGCAGATACTAGCTCCTGGATAAGCGCAGTATATAAATGTATAATATATTAATAATTAACAAACCATGTCAAATAATTGATGTTGTTATTGTTTCACTGAATATAACAAATAATACATCAACTGCTGACTTGTTATTGTATTTGTGAATTGCTATTCGTATTCGTCGCCCTATATTCATGAATACGAATATGAATCGTATTCCTGTCACAGTGTATTCGTTGCAGCCCTAGTCATCACTGATTTTCAGTGAACCTTTCATATAGTTACTGCTTTTTTGCCTTTTACTCCCAATGGAATCTGTTTGGGTAGAAAGTTAGACCGATTATTCTCTGGCATTGACGTTTAATATTGTTGTTTTCTTTGGAAACCACAAATTTATACATATCAACATATAGTTGTATGGCTAAATAATAAGATTCCCAGTGAATTAGTAATCCTTTTACATGATGAGATGGCAATCAAAGTGACAAATGTACCTTCTGGCTGGAGAGTCCTGGAGGCACCCAGGTGTAGCCCTCTCGTAACGTCTTCTCCTTCGACACCTGCAGTGAGGGGTCATCTTGGCGCTTCCAGCCCAGGCGATCTCGGACGTTGACAAAGTTCTCATTGTACACATCATGAAGCTCACGGGGGCACTTGCAGTTCTGACAAGTGTTTCTGAAACAGACAGCAAATCATCATATATCATCGTGATCAAACTCTGAAATTAAATCCACAGCGAGTGTCCTTTTATTATGAGTTAGTTGTTGCATCAGATGCTTCAGGTACACTAAGAATTGGTTTGGTTTGTTGTTCAGCACCGCACTCAGCAATATTCCAGCTATATGGTCTGTAAATAATCGAGTCAGGACCAGACAATCCAGTGATTGACATCATGAAGATCAACCTATGCAAATGGGATACACTGAAATGCATCCATCAAGTCATCAAGCCTGGCCACCTGAATCCATGAGTTGCCTCTTACGACAAACATGGGTTGCTGAAGACAAATTCTAACCCTGCTCTTCACAGGGGAGAATGGACTTGATGTCATGTCAAATAAAGCCAGGACATTCACATTATAGGAATGTTTGTTTGTTTGTTTTTTGTTTGTTTGTTTGTTTAACACCACCCTCAGCAATATTCCAGCTATATGACGGCGGTCTTGACCATACAATCCAGTGATTGACATCATGACCTCGATCCATGCAATTGGGTTTAGATGACATGCATCAACCAAGTCAGCGAGCCTGACAACCCAATCCCGTTAGTCGCCCTTTTACGACAAGCATGGGTTGCTGAAGACCTATTCTACCCCGTGATCTTCACGAGTCTTAGGGGGATGTATTGCAATTGCAATAGTGTTTGATGCTATCCCAAAACTCAACAGTTAAAGTGACCCTAAAAGCAACCCTGTGTGCCCATATCAGTTGTGCCATAAAAATGAAAGATGACAAAGAAGAAAAATGGTCTGTGCAAAAATGCTTACACTATACTAATACAACAGTGCATTATTTTCAGTCTACTTTACTCCTTACATATCAACTAAGTAAATTAACTACTAATAACTAGCCCCACATTCCATGAAGACCCAGGATAAAATTGGTCTTTAGCAACCCATGCTTGTCATAAGAGGCTCTGCAACTTGTTTGATGCATGTCATCATGATGTCAATCACTGGATTGTGTGGTCTGGACTTGATTATTTACAGATTGCCATTATATGGCTGAAATATTGCTGAGTGGCGTTAAATAACAAACAAAACAAAACAAATTTTACTAGACTGGAGCTTTGGTCTAGCAGTGAAGTCAGACACTGAAATAACATGAGAGATATTGATCTCTATGTTCCTTGAAAGTAGTTGTGTAAACAAGAATAGTGTGCTTCACTGAATTGCAAATTAGATAATTGATCACTGTCCACCCAACGAGGCAAGCCGAGAGCATCTGTGCATCTTGAATTTGAGCAGCTTCAGACTGAGATTGTAGGTGCATTCTTGTAAAGGAGTTAGTTCATGGCTTCAATTAATTTTTTCCGAAGGAAGGGATTAGGAGCAGTGATAGGGTTCAGTGCAGGTCCAATATTTGCTCCAGTTCTTGTGATGATGAAGTGGTTGCGCGAAGAAAGAATGCAAGATGGGCTTGGCCATTGTTGAAGTATTAGAGCAACTCACAGAAAATAAGTTGATCAAGGAAAGGAAATTAATCTTTCAATTTAGCTGCACTATTTCAACTAAAAGGAAGTCGATTATGGAACTGATCCCCAAACCCAATGAGGATCCAGGACAGAGTAGATCCCCTGCCTCTCAAGGAAAATGGGAAAATTCAGCAACCTGAGTCCTGGCTGATTGTGTTTCATCACACCTATGGAACCCTGATTTCAATCACTGGTTTGTCTGACCCAGACTTCATGAATTACTTGCCACGATATTGTGTTTGTCAAGACGGAGGATGAGTGAGTAAGTATGGTTTTACGCCGCTTTTAGCAATATTCCAGCAATATCATGGCCGTGGACACCGGAAATGGGCTTCACACATTGTACCCATGTCAGGATTCGAACCCGGGTCTTCGGCGTGTCGAGTGAATGCCTTAACCACGAGGCTACCCGACCGCCCCAGATTGAAGATGAACACTCCGACCGAGTGACCAGTTCAACTAACTGCAACAGATCTGGGAGCTGTTCCACAAAGATATCTTAGCGCTAAGATGATCGTAACTCCCATTCTTTAACACTGACTTATGACCTTCTGTGGTGCTTCTTAGACTTTCACACGCACAGCTTATAACACATGTACATACATATCTATCATAATCAGAATGTACAGCAAAACCCCACTTTTCAATAAAACTACAAAATGAAAACAGACTATAACATTAAATGCCATCTTAATTGACTTGGTGATTCGCATAAATACTAGAAATATGTAAGTATTGACTAGAATTTTCAACTAGTCAGTTAGGTCAGCTTTACGGAAATATTACAAGCCCAAATTATAAAGTCGATGGCATTTTGAACATTGTGTGGTGCTAAGATCGGTTTGAAGAACAGGACCCTGCCTGACAGCATGAGCAATGATCCATACTGTCAAGGTCAGGCAGTTGGAGATTTTTCAAGAGACAAATTACAATAATCTTTCCAGAACATGTATAAAATTTGGATAGATATTCTACAACATTACCCATGTTGTTTGTTCGTTTGTTGTTTAATGCTGCACTCAGCAATATTCCAGCTATATGACAGCGGTCTGGTAATAATTGAGTCTGGACTAGACCATCCAGTGATTGACATGAGCATCTATCCACGCAATTGGCATATGACGACATGCATCAACCAAGTCAGCGAGCCTGACCACCCGATCCCGTTAGTGGCCTCTTACAACAAGCATGGATATTCTACCCCGGATCTTCAGGGGTCCATTATCCATGGTGAAAAGAATCACCAGATCTATACACTGGTTGGTCACACCACTGTCAGCCTCTGACCTCCTCGTCCCGTGACATAGGTGGGGTACATGGGTTGACATTGAGACATGGAGACTGCTTTTCTGTCATTTGTATCGTGCCACAGAGTGGCGTGATACCCCCTTCCATGAATCGGTTCAGCAAGCTGAGCGCTCATATTTCAGATCAAATTAAAAGGGATGGATGGCTGAAATAACACTAGCTGTGGCAAAAACAACTTCTTCCAATAGAGATATTTAACATAAAACTGTCAACCTTTGACAAGCCATATATTTCCTCATGGGTCATTAGGATCCCTTCTCAGGGCAAATAATGAGAATTTAAAACATTTCTTCCAAGGAATGTTTAAAACTGAAGACTGCATTGATTTTGTTGTAAAATTTATTATTCATGCTCTTATTGTTTTTATTCTATGACAAGAAAATAAAAAACAAACACCACGCAAAACAACAATTGAGTTTTGATGTATTTAGGTGTTTCTTATCTTTCACTGCTGAAGAAATGGGAACTGTAAAACAAATCCTGACTTCTTTTCCAATAAAATCGTATGAGAAATTGTATTAATTCTTTCATTGGCACAGTAGAAGTTGGGTTAGGTGATAGCAAGCACTTTGCATGGATGACAACGTCTATAGTATGAGGTGCGAACTCTTGGTGCAGATGCGAGACAAAATTGTATTACTATGAGATTTAGATTCAATTACAAAGAAATCCTACTCCTATTATCTTTCAGTCAGGCTATTACTTAAAAAATACTCGATGATTCTTGTATGTTCAGAAAAATCATGAGATTTGATCAAAAGCCATAAAATATCCAATAATAACATTCTTGCTGATAACGCCTTCTTTGATACGTACATTAATAAAGGAAACTATCATTCTGTGACCGAAAGTTTTATAAACAATGATGAAAGTCTTTTTCATTTGTGGAACCCTTTCATAATCCCACTTGAGTAAAACAATCCCTAGAATCGGTAAAGCAATGGTTAATCTATCAAAGACTTTGCAAAGGGGCTGTCTATTAATACTCTCCAGTCCCCTACACATGACCAGCTCCCTTCATCTGATGTATTCTGGGCAGGAATTCTCCTGTCATAAACACTACATTAAACACATGTCGTTAGTGACGGATCGCTGTCAGTAAGTTGCTATGATTGGATGTTGTGCAGCGATGATAGCTTGTCAATTACAGCGATCAAATACAAGTAATTATTGATGAGAGTCCACTAACTACAACAGCGACTGTCGACTGCGGGACGGGTAAATCTGGCTGAAAGAGAGGCTCATGTTTCATGGTACAACATCCATCACTTTCCATAGCTAGTGAGTGAGTGAGTTTGGTTAAACACCGCTTCTAACAGTTATATCATGGCGTTTCAGCTTAATGTAGGAGGAAAGCGCAAAGTGATGCAGGGCTCAGACGTTTACGACTTCGGTGAAACCCACGAGATGGTATGATGCTGACAAACCTACAAACATAATCGGGGTGAACCGGAATTCGAACCCACAATCATAGGTTGCTGGCATGCCCAAAGGATGCAACTGTGCACAGAGAATCACGGCACCGTAGACTACTGGGCCACCCGTGCCCCCTCCACAGCTAGATTATCATGTAACTAAAGACTTTCAAACGAATGTTTAAATACAATGCAAGTTGGGTTTTTAACGCTGCTTTGAACAGTATTCAAGTTATATCATGGCATGGCAGATTTAAGTGGGAGGAAAGTCTCAGATGTTGTATATTGCTGACAAACCCAGAAACCTAATCAGGACCACACTAATAGCAAGGTTTGTGGCATGCTCAAAGGATGCAACTATGCACAGCTAATTGTGACCCCATGCCCCCCTTTAAATACACCAGCGGGGTATACCAGTGTATAAGGACACTAGCAGGGTATGCCAGGGTATGGACACCAGCAGGGTATGCCAGTGTACAAGGACACCAGCAGGGTATGCCAGTGTACAAGGACACCAGCAGGGTATGCCAGTGTACAAGGACACCAGCAGGGTATGCCAGTGTACAAGGACACCAGCAGGGTATGCCAGTGTACAAGAACACCAGCAGGGTATGCCAGTGTACAAGGACACTAGCAGGGTATGCCAGTGTACAAGGACACCAGCAGGGTATGCCCATGTACAAGGACACCAGCAGGGTATGCCAGTGTACAAGGACACCAGGGGGGTATGCCTGTGTACAAGGACACCACCAGGGTATGCCCATGTACAAGGACACTAGCAGGGTATGCCAGTGTACAAGGACACCAGCAGGGTATGCCAGTGTACAAGGACACCAGCAGGGTATGCCAGTGTACAAGGACACCAGCAGGGTATGCCAGTGTACAAGGACACCAGGGGGGTATGCCAGTGTACAAGGGCACCAGCAAGGTATGCCCATGTACAAGGACACCAGCAGGGTATGCCAGTGTACAAGGACACCAGCAGGGTATGCCAGTGTACAAGGACACTAGCAGGGTATGCCAGTGTACAAGGACACCAGCAGGGTATGCCAGTGTACAAGGACACCAGCAGGGTATGCCAGTGTACAAGGACACTAGCAGGGAATGCCAGTGTACAAGGACACCAGCAGGGTATGCCAGTGTACAAGGACACCAGCAGGGTATGCCAGTGTACAAGGACACCAGCAGGGTATGTCAGTGTATAAGGACACTAGCAGGGTATGCCAGTGTACAAGGACACCAGCAGGGTATGCCAGTGTACAAGGACACCAGCAGGGTATGCCAGTGTACAAGGACACTAGCAGGGTATGCCAGTGTACAAGGACACCAGCAGGGTATGCCAGTGTACAAGGACACCAGCAGGGTATGCCAGTGTACAAGGACACCAGGGGGGTATGTCAGTGTACAAGGACACCAGCAGGGTATGCCAGTGTACAAGGACACCAGCAGGGTATGCCAGTGTATAAGGAAAATAGCAGGGTATGGACACCAGCAGGTAAGCCAGTGTACAAGGACACTAGCAGGGTATGCCAGTGTACAAGGACACCAGCAGGGTATGCCCATGTACAAGGACACCAGCAGGGTATGCCTGTGTACAAGGACACCACCAGGGTATGCCCGTGTACAAGGACACTAGCAGGGTATGCCAGTGTACAAGGACACCAGCAGGGTATGTCAGTGTACAAGGACACCAGCAGGGTATGCCAGTGTACAAGGACACCAGCAGGGTATGCCAGTGTACAAGGACACCAGGGGGGTATGCCAGTGTACAAGGGCACCAGCAAGGTATGCCCATGTACAAGGACACCAGCAGGGTATGCCAGTGTACAAGGACACCAGCAGGGTATGCCAGTGTACAAGGACACCAGCAGGGTATGCCAGTGTACAAGGACACTAGCAGGGTATGCCAGTGTACAAGGACACCAGCAGGGTATGCCAGTGTACAAGGACACTAGCAGGGTATGCCAGTGTACAAGGACACTAGCAGGGTATGCCAGTGTACAAGGACACCAGCAGGGTATGCCAGTGTACAAGGACACCAGGGGGGTATGTCAGTGTACAAGGACACCAGCAGGGTATGCCAGTGTACAAGGACACCAGCAGGGTATGCCAGTGTATAAGGAAAATAGCAGGGTATGGACACCAGCAGGTAAGCCAGTGTACAAGGACACTAGCAGGGTATGCCAGTGTACAAGGACACCAGCAGGGTATGCCAGTGTACAAGGACACCAGCAGGGTATGGCAGTGTACAAGGACACCAGCAGGGTATGCCAGTGTACAAGGACACTAGCAAGGTATGCCAGTGTACAAGGACACTAGCAGGGTATGCCCATGTACAAGGAAACTAGCAGGGTATGCCCATGTTCAAGGACATAAGCAGGGTATGCCAGTGTACAAGGACACCAGCAGGGTATGCCAGTGTACATGGACTCTAGCAGGGTATGGACACTAGCAGGGTATGGCAGTGTACAAGGACACCAGCAGGGTATGGACACTAGCAGGGTATGCCAGTGTACAAGGACTCCAGCAGGGTATGGACACTAGCAGGGTATGGACACTAGCAGGGTATGCCAGTGTACAAGGACACTAGCAGGGTATGCCAGTGTACAAGGACACTAGCAGGGTATGGCAGTGTACAAGGACACTAGCAGGGTATGGACACTAGCAGTGTGTGCCTGCAATACAGTCTACATGCTCTTAGCATGCCTTATATTTCAACACTTATGCATTTCAATATGTCTCCAAACTATTTTACATTTATGTACAATTTTTGCGGATAACAAAGGTATACAAATATATAGTTTAATGTAAAAGGAAAATCAGGATTTCAATTGTTGAATGATACAAATATCTATCATGTACCTATCTTCTATAACAAATTAAAACGCAGACAGCTGTCAAGATAGACCGATCCTGAAACACTTGAACTACTTTCTACTTTCAAACACAAGAAGGGCCTTGTTGTCTGACATCACAGTGTTTATTGTGAGTCACTAGCAGTTTAATGCACTGTCAAGTGGAACATGCAGGTCAGGCACACAGGTGATTCAAACAGCATGTACATGATGATGTGCACGCCCATGTAATCTCCTACTCATTGGACCAGTCTAGTGAAAAAAAGCATGTTTCTTTTTCAGAAAATACACAAATCAAATTTAACTTTGCACTGCAACTCCTCTATTAATATGGAAGCAATTCTCTAATTTGAAAAAAATCCATGAAGTAGTTTTCTAGTTGTAGGTTGCACAAATGTTTCAGTAAGCAAGCAAAAAACTGAAAAATAGCTGTATTTTTTCAGAAAACCCAAATATTGAAAACACATTTTGCACTGCAACTTTCCTATTGGTATAGAAACTGTAAAACTGTGAAAAGAATCCATGAAGTAGTTTTTGAGTTATAGGTCGCACAAAAACACAAAAGGAAGGAAGGAAGGAAGGAAGGATGATGGATGGATGGATGGACATATGTACAGATGGACGGATGGACAGATGGATGGAATTCCTTGGTATAACTATATATCCCCACCCTTTTAGGTCAAGGGTATAACAAACAAACCCATTGACCACTAAGCTACCTCACCGTCCCTTAATAAACTTAATACCACAGCAAACATCTCATTTCCACATTCTCTTCTTTGGCAATAATTCAAAAGTTATCATATAAACATTAAGCACTCCAATGAGAGCTATCTCAGATCATTTAGTCTACAAGCTTTCAAAATCTTTCTGAGAATGTTTGTCTCACGGGTAATCCCACAGTCGAGACAGTCCCAGAGAGCTTCAAAACAGTATCAGATGTAGAGCATCAAACTCTCCCTGTATGGATTATTCAAAAACGGCACCACATTCAGCATGGGGACAAATATTCACTTGAACTTCGTCATTTAAACCCCACACAACATAATTCCAGGACAGAAAATCCATATTTTACACATAAACAAATAGCACTCTATGACATTTAAGTGGCTTTTGGAAGTCTCGTCTTGTCAGAGTGGAGGCATCCTTCAGTCGTGGGTCTTGGTATTTTAGACCTTTCAGTCCCTAAACCAATAACACGATGGGTATAAGAGATACACTTGTCAGATTCATGGAAACTGAATAACAATATAGTTATCTCGCATGGCATCCTCCAAACATTTACTACATACCGTCTCCATATACATCTGCATATCATGAACTTAACTGTTTTCAAGGTATTCCTAAACACAAATGTCTCATTTGTTGTACCGTACTGATGTGAATATTTATAGTGAGTGAGTAAGTTGGGTTTAACGCCGTTTTAAACAGTATTCCAGCTATATGTCAGCTTAATGTGGGAGGAAAGCCCAAAGTGATGCAGGTCTCAGACATTTACCACTTTGGTGAAACCCACGAGCACGGGTATGGTGCTGACAAACCTCGAAACATAATTGGGGCGAACCAGAATTCGAACCCACAATCATAGGTTTCTGCATGCCCAAGGGACGCAATACTGCACAGCGAATCACGGTGCCTCAGACGACTGGGCCACCTGTGACCCCGTGAGTATTTATGTGCCATAATGTACACATTAATGGATGTTAGGAAAAACTTCAATATTTCATTGCACTTTTCTCCACAATTGATTTTGGAGTCTTACCATGAATCTATCATCAGTCTAATTTGGTAAAGGGTAAATCATTGGTTACTTTCGACCATCAGAATACAACTAGAGGACATAATCTGCCTCACACACACTAGGAATGTCATGATTCAACTATCTCCAAATACAATATGCATTGCGATACTTTGTTCACAACACAATACGCATCAAGAAACTTAATACCTGATATTGTTTGTTTGTTGTTTAACGCTGCACTCAGCAATATTCCAGCTATATGACAGCGGTCTGTAAATAATTGAGTCTTGACTAGACAATCCAGTGATTGACATCATGAGCATCGACCCACGCATATTGGAATACGATGACATGCATCAACCAAGTCAGCGAGCCTGACCACCCGATCCCGTTAGTCGCCTCTTACAACAAGCACAGTTGCCTTTTACAGCAAGCATAGGTTGCTGAAGACCTATTCTACCCCGGATCTTCATGGGTCTAATTCATGATAATTTTGCTTGAATTTGCATATTTCATAGGGTATAAACACTATTTTTATTACAAAGGTTTGAAACTTCCTGAATATATGGTCTCCTATTTGAAAATAATAATGTCTCATTTCAGTCAATACTATTTCAGCTCAAACGTGAGTGTCAACACCAGTTAAATAAAGACTAGAACAAAATTTAAGTCTCAAATCTGTGTACATTGTACAATGTAGATATAGCATAAATTAAGAACGATAAAACTGTTTATTAAAAATGAAGGTAGGACCCATTTTGCCAACAAAGTGATTCTTTTGCTGTTAGACACGTTCCACGAGTGAAAACAGCAGTGACCAATGGTGTGAGTACCATGTCACTGTAGGCAAGTGTACAGAAGCTGATGATGAACCCGGAACCTCGCAGGTGAGGACACAAATCAGCATTGAAAGTAGCAGTGCTAAAGACCACTGGAGCCCCTTTTCCCTCTATATAACAAGCCCGGTCAAACCTACCTCCATACATGGAGGCTGAAGCCGGGACAGTGGTCCGTACAGGCCAGGCAGGGTTGACCCTCGTCTACTTCCTGGACCAATATGCCCTGAAACAGAAAAAATGTTCAACTAGACTAAAACATCAGAGAGAAAGGTTGAGATGAAACAGGATCGGTACTACAGATGAACCTAATAATCAGACGTTTCTCAACTGCAATCTCATTAAAAACTGATCTTTTACTCCAATAAATATAGCTCTCTGTGTGCCAAGATCTGATGACACCTCCATAGAAGGTCTCATCAGGTGAATCCTGAGCATACTTTGACTGTCCCATCCTAATTAAACATACATAGATTCTGAAGCCAATCAGATGTCAGCTTTCTGAAACCATTTGGCTTTTTGTACCACCTCGATTGGGAATCTTAGCAAAAGAAACATGCCACAGAACATATTTGTATATTATACATTATATACTGCACTTATTAAGATACTAGTATCTGTTGAAATGCGGTGTATTTGTTTCCCCAAACAGTGGCTCCATATGCATGCCAGTTATCTTTCTCAACTTCCTGGGGAGTATGCAAAAGAGCTGCCTAGGGGCGCTAGAGGGTTTTTATATCAGCCTCACTTGTCAGGTACCCCTTCTCCGCCGGGGTAGAAGAGGCACATTTGAGTCACTTACCCAGGGTGACACCAGACGTTTTGAAACCTGTGTTTCGAGTGTTCTAATATATTCATGTTTCCATCGTCTGGTCATCTACCATTGGATGAGTGGGTTCTCCTATATAACCTGGATAGGAAACGCTACAGATTTCCTGCAACTATCTGTGCCGCGACATACATAAGGTTATATAAGTCCGTGTTCAAAGTAACAAGAAATCCAGTCTCTGTGTCTTTGAGTGCCCAGAACATGCTTTTCAAAAGGTAAGTATCAAACAACAACTGATCTGCACCTCAAACCTATAGTTCAAATTCTTTATTTTTTCAAAATGATCTCAAATTAACCATCCATGTTCTGCTTCACACTGGTTCCCCTCCACATTCAGAATCAAATTCTATAATATTCCTGACTTGACAAACTTTATATAATCGCTTCAAAATATTGAACACCTTGTTCAGTCTGGTCTCTTAAAATCTCCTATACCCATTCACTTTAAATCTTTCTTAAACCTTAACTGAAGCTGAGCAGTTATTTCAGAACAGAAGGTCAATCTGGTCTGCCTGTTATCAATGAAGTCTGGTCCAGTCCTAATACATAGTTACAGCCTCCTAGCCTGTGAGAGATGAGATGGCATAAAACACAACAGGCCACATGATGTGTCTTGCAGCTGATACCCAGTGTCTGGTCCTATCCTCATATACTCTTGCAGCCAATAAACTGATGACAGCCAGTCAATTTAGCCTATACCACACACCAAGGTCTGGGGGTTATATGCTTATCGGCTGCCTTTCTAACCTAGCATTTATGAAGTCATAACTCTCTCATCATATATACTGAACTGGTATCATATTTAGCAGCAATAGGCAATGTGTTGCATGATATATAAGAATATCACCATCATGTATGCTTCTTTATTTATTTCATAATTACAGCAACGTTCCATTGCATTTCAGATGAATGAACTGCCCTAGCCAGCATCAATGTCTGTCCTGATCATGGATGCTCGTCTGCATCAGCACTTTCATTTTCAGGTTACAAGCTTGTTTGTTTGTTTGTTGTTTAAAGCAGCACTCCGCAATATTCCAGCTATATGATGGCAGTCTGTAAATAATCAAGTCTGGACCAGACAATCCTGTGATTGACATCATGAGCATCGATCCACGCAATTGGGATACAATGACATGCATCAACAAATTCAGCGAGCCTGACCACCTGATCCCGTTAGTCACCTCTTACGACAAGCATAGTCACTCAGATTACAAGTAAAAAGATATCACAAATGTATTGAACACACTGTATCATCAGAGGAACACAACCTACATGCAAAATCAGAGTATATACAGGGCTTTACACTTTTAGAAGTGAAATCCAGGCACTGTTCTCATTCTAGAGCTGTAGAACTAGAATCCAACAGTGAGTTCTCACATATTATGTTGAGATTAAACTTTCCTACATCAAATAATAGACACAGTTGCAAAAAGCCCATATGAGTGTATATTGCATGGGAACAGGCGATTCCAAAATTCCCGTAATCAAACCTACAAATGTGCAACCAGCAAACACAATAACTATTGTGCTAGCCCATAGCTACAATCAGAACCGATGTCTCTGTCTTTGAACTGACGGGGGCACAGGTGCCTAAGTCGTCTAAGGCACCGTGATTTGCTGTGCAGAGTTGCATCCCTTGGGCACGCCAGAAACCTATGATTGTGGGTTTGAATCCTGGTTCACCCTGATTATGTTTCTAGGTTTGTCAGCACCATACCCGTGCTCGTGGGTTTCAGCGAAATGGTAAACCTCTGAGACCTGCATCACTTTGGGCTTTCCTCACACATTAAGCTGACACGGGGTGATATAACTGTAGTACTGTTAAAAGCGGCGTTAAACCCAACTCACTCACTCACTCTTTAAACTGACAACTCTTGCACCACACGCCTCCAATTCCAGTGATGTTAGAGTGTGGAAAAATCCTTTTACACTAAAACATCCAATAAAACGTGACAGATGGGCACTTACGACATACAACAGCCCATATCACATATCCTTTAGCGGATGTATCTCCACCCATAGTGTTATTCCCTGTTCATGTGACAGGTGCTTGTTAGCTGGGTAATAAAGCTATCCTTGTTACTGCTCCCAAGAACTGTCAATGAGCTGTGGCCTGGAAGTCTGTCTCCAAGACCCTCGAGAACATTTTTTAAAAGGAGTCCAACTCAAGTCTAGAATTATTTAGCAAGTCTACATTGCCTCATTTTTGTTCTGGGCTTCATTTGGAATTTATTCATTTTATTTTGTAGATATATAGAAATATAATTATCTTATTTAAAAAAATACATAACTGCTTGTTTATTAATGGCAGCAATAGAAACTGACACTAGTCTATAGTCCTTGCCAAACTGCCCAATAGTTAAGGTATCAAAGGACTTATTAGTAGAAATTTGCCGTTTTTAAGGGTTTTACTATATGTCATCATCACAAGGACTAGTGGACTAAAAATGTTAGTTTCTATCACTGTAACAGTATTGGTTACAATGAACTGCAGGGTTTTGCTGGAATTTCTAACAATGGATAAATATTGAAGTAATGGTAAATGAAAGTTGATTAACATATCAGGGTTTTACATGGGCACAAATGTACGTCCAGTACTCACAAATCTAGAGAATGGATGTAGAAAAATTGAGGGATCCACAATAATATTCACTGTACCTACAGCGCATCAAGAGCAGTTATGGGTGTGTGTTATTTTACCCATTAATAATGACCACTGTCCACAGGATCATTGATTCATTCCAGGCTCTAAAGTAATTATCTAAACTTACAGTACACCACACCATTTTTTTACTTTACAGGACAATCATATAGCCTGCAAGGACCCTTAAAATTAATTATTGGGGGTCTCCTGAACTCCCAGTTTTGTAAGTCAAGGTAAAACCCTGATATAACCAAATGAATACAATTTTATAAATCTATTTAAGAACGGCACATCGACTCAAACAACTGATGCTGTCTGTGAAATTAAAATAAAAGTATACTTTACTTTTGATCCATTGTGTTCAGACACAATACCAGTATTAAGCATTCAAGAGCAATAAAATTCATATTAATAATATAAAAAAATAGTAACAGAAAATACAACCCTTCCCCCTTTCATTATGGTTTTCTGAACATACTGAAACTCAAAAATCACATTTCATTTTTGATGAAATTCCAGGCAAAGTAATAATAGCATTTCACATCTGATTTCCCTTGGTGATAGACACATACCCAGTAATCACATGAAATAGTATTGAGTGCATCTATGCAGTCATCATCACTGCTGCCTGAGTGGGCAGGTGATGTGGGGATCACGGAAGGTGAACACCTTGCCTACTGTAATACAGTTTCCATTGATTGCCACAAAAACAGGCCTGGACATAAACGATTGCGCTGTGCTTGGAAGCCATGTGTGGAAGGAGGTGGAAAATGCATGTTGAGCTCTAGATTCCTTTTGAGTGAGTGAGTGAGTTGGGTTTCATAAAGCCCTCAGCATTATCGCAGTGAAGGACACCAAGAATGGGGAATCGAACCCAGGCGTTTGGCTTGACAAACACTTTGACCACTAGGCTACCCCACTGACATCTTTGTAAATGGAAGACGTACTGCAACTTCAGTCATCAGTACTAAGTCTGGGTTTTCCCAACTTCATTTTGGCTCACTTCAAGTGAACCACACGTTTGAACAGAATTTCATTATAATCATTTTCAGGGCCTGTCAATGTCCAGACCTTTGTTTAAACGTTACCCTCAAAACAAGAACTGCTTTTGGACCATGATCATCAATAAAACACCAACAAATATTCTTTTGTCAGTCTGTCCTCACATGCTTAGATGGCTGTAGACTAACATCTGGTCTCTGAAACATATCTTACAGAAGGAAACAGATGTTTAATTATCTTAATAAAAATATATTAAAAAGTAGCCCAGAGACCCTCTTCATTTTCAGATGATACTACAGTAATCTAGACTTGCCAAACATCCTAGACTTGCCCACTGTGTTAGATATAGTTGTATCATGGTCTGTTTGACAGACTAAGGTGGCCGCATCCAGTACAGAATTGTTTAGAAAATCTCCATCCATCAAATATAGTTGTAAACCCCCAGCGAACAAAGTCAAGACACCATGTTTGATTTATATCAGAGATAAGTGCTCTCACAAGGTTTGGGCACTGGTTAAGTTTTTTTCATTGATATCAATATTGAGAAACCTGCTTCAAGGGTATGACAAGCTGCATTGAAACTATGTTACTGGATCAGTGATTGAGTGGGATGAGTCGAGTCTTATGCCACAGATCAACCATAGCAGATAATCTGGAGCATCTACTCAGTGAGTGGGGCATTTGAGTATGTTGGCATTTGAGTGGAGTGGAGTGGAGTGGAGTGGAGTGGAGTGGAGTGTTTCAGTTTTTCTTCCAGTTCATACAGTTTGCCAGGATTTATTCTGCATCGGACCTGTTCTGCCATCGAATAGGGGGACTTAAGTCTGGACATATTACGAGTTCAGTAAACCTGTCAATCATTCTACACCAAATGTGATTTGTAATCAACACTGCTGTCATTTCTAGCCAATTTTACTGCCTCTGGTCCTGTTGACACAGTCTTGAATTAATTACAACACAAACATCTCTCATATTACACAGGTGTGATTGGCTGTCATTCTGTCATCTGACTTGTAATTGGCCTTATCAATTACACTTTTCATATAGTCTGGCCTTTTGTCAGTGTGTAATTTGTCAAGTTGAACATGAACTGGGTGTTCCAAGAAGTGGGGAGAATCAGTCATGATCTATTGGTGTTGTGAAACAACCCAGGTTATGATACAGATCCTGTATGAAGGGACATAGAAAAGATTGAGCAAAACAATTGACCCGAACTTTGTCAGCTAGCATTGGAGAAATGCCACTGATATCAAAAGCTATCTTGACATGTCAAACTGTCTGTCAGTGAGTGATCTGCGTGTAACACTGCCTTTGAACAGTGGCAGCTTAATATGGGAGAAACCCATGATCACAGGTATGGTGTTGACAAACCTAGAATTATAACTGGGTTTCGAAACCACAATCATAGTTTCTGGCATGCCCAAGGGACATAACTCTTCACAGAGCAATGTGTGAGTGAGTCTGGTTTTTTACACCGCTTTTAGCAATATTCCAGCAATATCACGGCGGGGGACACCAGAAATGGGCTTCACACATTGTACCCATGTCGGGAATCGAACCCGGATCTTCGGCGTGACGAGTGAACACTTTAACCATAAGGCTACCCGACTGCCCTCGCAGAGTATTGTGAATCCCTAGATGACTGGGCCAACCAGGGCCCCATCAAATTGTGTATGTCTGATCTTCCAGTACTCTTTTCTTGTAATTGAGCCATCATAATGAGCAATATGATGCTCTTGTACAGATGCCAGTACCCTTATCAAGCGGGCTTGCTGGCTACCTCATTAATCAACCTGTTTTCATTGATATTACAACTTCAAAAAGCTAATAGATGTTGCAGTTGTCATTGCAAATGGACAGTATCAGACTATTTTGAGCAAAATCAACTTTGTATAAAATATGGGAAAGAAATCCTCCCCAAATTGGCAATGCGTTCCTTTAAGTCATCAAAGAGCAGTGTCATTTCAATGCCATACACATTCATCCTGTAGGGTAATAAAGCTGATAGTAAGTTGGGGAGCTCTACACATGAGATAACCCATTACAGTTGTAAGATTGAAGTGCTAACTTTCTAAATTTGTATTGAGCGATTCTCGAAACAGATAACCAGTAATTCCATGTTTTGAGAAGGTAATTCCAAATATTATCACTGGCATTTCAAGAAAATATAAAACGTCATTGCTACAGAATAACCAGTCTAGATTATACGACGAAACAAATTCCATTGGACGTAAAGGGCAAAGAAGATCAGAAGCATGAGGTGTCAGCAAAAAGGGTGAGAATGTCCTGTCCCGCTCTACCGGTAGCACCCACCACTCCCACAATTTGCAACAAATAGTACGTGTTTGTTGCCATGCAACGACAGCATTTAAACAAACCAGACAATCAGGTGATAGACCAGAAATCCAGTCACATGATTGCGCATTTAATGAATTTGTTGAAACTAAAAACAATATGTTAATTTTGAATTACGTCTCTTGTGAACAAGTGCAGAGCTTCTTATGTTATAAGTCAAGAAAAAGCGTTTAAGACACATCAGTATTGTATTAATATTTTCATACGTTGTACTTGGGTGGGTCAAGACAATGTCTCAGTCATGAAAAGCAAATACTGGTACCAGTAGGCCAACTCGTGTGGACAAGCAAACCCATGTGTTGAGTGGGAAGTGAACACCCTACCCACTGGGCTAATGCTGCATGAGTCAGTGTTATCAATATTCCACCCAAATCATTGCAGGTTTATACCAGAAACGGGTTCACAAATTGTACCCATGTGGAGACTCAAACCAGGGTCTTCAACACGACAAGCTAAGCTTTAACCACTAAAGTACTGTTGGAAATGCTACAAAAATGTTTTTCGCGCTTCATTTAATAAATATGAGTCACAGGGCTATGAAAATAGCATATATCAAAACAACGCAAATCGACTTAATCTAGCCTATCCTAACTGACACTGTGATGAGCCTTAAAAGGAATTTTTACAGGTAAAATGATGATAAACTTAGAAAATATTTGTGTGTTGTCATGCATGTATGAAACGGCCTATAACCTGAGGTAATCCCCTAACACCTGTCCCGAGGTGATGACCTTACACCGGCACGTGCATTTTAAAAAAAATTGCTGTTATTGCACCTTATGCTTTGATATGTGTTGATGGGGTTGCAATTTAGGATATGTACTGCATTATATATAGTATTGGAAGGTTAGGGATTTTGAAGAAGGACTATTTGTTGTTCTACAGATGATTTCTTTAGGTAGCATCTGACTCCACTGATGACATATATGAATCTGTATTGTCATCCAAAAGAATGAAATTAACAAGGCTGATATCGAGCAAAGACTGCATTGATACTCCCTTTGACATGTGTGTGTTTGAATGTTGTGTTATGTCTTGCCACGAACCCTTTACAGTTAGCCAAGATAGGCTCAAAAGGGTTGAACTTACAATGTCTGAGTGGCGTCTGTAAGAAAATGTGACCGTGTTGTGCCGCCAGTACTTGTTTATGCTTTACTGGTTTCTTATTCAGGTGAATTTTCTCCATGAGTTGAACTTTCGTTTCAGCTGGTCTAAAGTCGACATTGCAAGATGTCAGATATTCCTGCATGGTCGCCTACACACTTCTCATGGTTGGAACAACAGTATCTGGTTCCCAGGCGTTATATTATCTGGACTTATCCATGATAATGATACTGGGCTTGTTTAGATTGGGCAGTCTCTGATGTTCCAACCAGTCTATGAGCACTTCACCTCCTATCATTTCCTCATGATAATCATCAGTTTTCTTTTTCGCCTCAGAAACTAGCTCTCATCCATCAATTAGCCTCAGATCACAGGTTCTGGCATGCAAAACCATGACACGATCACCTTTACCTGATGGCACCATGGGGGCTTTTCGTCCAACTGACTGTAGTCACATGTAGTCAGTGGAATAATTCTTGTTCACCCAGGTTTCACCAAGGTAAATGACAAGCCCTGACTGCACTAATTATGAATGGTGTGGAAATAATGTGACCTCATAAACAGGATGGACTATTTTTCCCTGAAATTGCTTGGTCATCAGATTTGTTGGTATGAATTGAAAACCCCATAGCTTTGGAGGTTCGGTAATACACCCTATCTAAACTAATAAATTGTTTCCCTCTATCTGTCTCAAGTGTAAAGAACTTGTATACATCCCCTAGTACTGACTCCATGTCATGTACGATGGTTATGGCTATGCAAGTGTAATGTAACATGCATCATGGGAGCAGTGATGACAAAACAAATGCAGCATCATTTTGTTATTTTAGAAGATGCACACCTAGAATTTTTCTCCAAATTATTTTTTATGTGGATTAGATCACGGACTTGTATGGTTACATAGGTCCGTGATTAGATGTTTTATGAAGACTACATTATTATCATTATAACGGAGTCACATGCACACATTTCTATAGTCCGTTTTAGACTTCCATCATTAGATTTTAATTTGCTGTTTTCGTTCGAATTTTTCTCCTGTAAAATTGTCAATAGGATTCCTTGTGACTGAAATACTTCAAACCACAGGTATGTCGATCAGTATGTACTTGATATTTCAAAAGTAACAGTCTGTGAAAAATTCTATCCTTTGATATCGGACAAAAAGCATTTTATAGCAATTCCAATAGTATGAAGTCTAGCACCATCGGCAGCCAGGATGATAATGACTCGACATAACCTACTGCCCGAGTTTGCCCCAGAACGACTTCTCAACCATTCCAGCAATGTCCCCTGACACCACCTTCCTAATTTTCACGTCTGTTTCAACATGACCTTCATTATACCAGGAGAAAGGTCGTAGCATCTTCATCGTGATGACGACAGTTTTTCAACTGAATCATGTTGGAGTAAGGAGAACATGATGTCCTCAAACCCTGTTAGCATGATAACTTTATTGGTTAGATTCTGATAACACATAGCCCGGTACTGATGTTAGTTGTCATGAGATTAACTCTCTCAACCTACTTTTAAAAAAAAGAAAAGAATTGCTTAAATTTGACAATATAGATGATCTTGGGTTGTATACTTCCCAGGGAGTTGAGAATGAAAATTGGGTACACACTGATCCATGCTGTGAGCATGCTTTAGGGTGTGGATTTGACACATTATATGTATGCACATTATTATTATTATTATTATTATTATTATTATTATTATTATTATTATTTAATAAAAAAACCAAACCATATTGCCTACCAATCCAACCGGAACGTTGAAGAAAACCATATCATTGTGATTGTCACAGTCTTCAGGCCTCAGCAATTCACGAGATAATGATAAGGGTAGACTGTTATAAATGTTGAACATACTGCATTTTAGGGAAAAATATGTATTTTAACTATTGTGTGCATTTGAACGGGCTTTCATCTTTTAAATATTCTACCAAACAAGACAAACCCCACTTTCAAATGCTGGTAATATGTGTGTGTTTTCGCCCAACAGTGAATCAACTTGGTAGTAAATGCTTATAAAAAAAATACGATTAAGCTGAGAAATGTTCAATCTCATTAAAATCAGATCTTCCATTTCAGACTACACTTGAAAATTATGTCGACACAGTTCTCAATTAAAATTTTGAAAACTGAACAAACGAACATTCCGGAATGTCTAATATATGGCTCAGATTGTATGGGAGTGCTTCCTACGTACTTCCTCCCCTGATCAGATGTTTATCCCCCAGAAGTGATAGATAATTTTGACGGAATAAGTCGTACGGGCTGTAACTGTCGTTCCAAATACCCCGTGTTAACGTTTTTGAGGTTGCATGATTAGAAAACTCATTCCGACTGTTACTTTCATGATCTGGTAAGCGACACTTTGATTAGTCGGATGAAAGGTCATTCTGACGTGACCCGTAATGGGATGTCCTCAGATTTATGTTTAGCAATAGCAAGAACTAAGATTTTAATGGGATTGAGAAATGTTACAGTAATGATTAAATATCTTACAAAATGTCATTATATGGGCAATAATTTGTATTTGTTAATGTATTCCATGATAGGGTCAAAAACACTGTTGAGATAGCCACCAAACTGGTAGTCATGTAAGTAACGGTTGCATGTCCACTGCAATAATCCTGAAATCACAAAGTCACAAGCCTCAAGTCCCTCAACTTCTGATCTCCCTAAAAGCTTCTCAATGGACATATCTCAAACCTAAGACACACTAAGCATGTCTTTATCATAGCCAACTCAGAGTTATCCCAACCAGAATGGATGCCACACAAGGACATCAAAACACTGATAAAGTATCCAGAAACATCACCATTACTCAAAATCCCTGTTATCAGCGACTGACAGTGGGAGTTTCTGTCCGAAACGACACCTTGAACACAAAAGGTATTAAATATCCTCACTAATACTTTAACAGTCTGTATATGGAAAGGTTTACACACATTGATAACATATCTTTCTATACATAACAATGATGATTCTTGTATCTGAATGTAGAACCTGAAAACAAGAGGTAGCTCATACAGGTCCTGTTACTAAAAAGTCTTCATTGGTGGGCACAAGAGTCACACCTCACTGCATTTCATTCTCACATTAAACCGCTTGAAGATGATGGTCTACCTTTGTAAATATGATGATTTATACATATGCAACTACCTCAAGTATATACGAGGCCATATGGTCATAAAAGAGCGCCTGATTAATATTCAAGCCTAAACCCATTGGCACATGGTGTGTGCTATTGGACAATTGTGCTGATTGTTACTGTATATCTTACAACTGCATTGATAACAAAGTAAGCCTTGTTTGCCTCTCCATCTATTCATTCCAGAGCAAACTTGTACCACTGTGTTCAACAACAACTCAATTTGGGTGCAGGTAGGGGAGGACTGAGGTTTGCAACTTGACAGTACGCCATCATCATCCATTGTCTACTTCATACATTTGCCCAAAGGCTACAATTCACATAGCATAGATTTTTAATGTGTATGGTATTAACTAGACTACCATATCTAGTTTCGATAATGAAACTATTTTACAGAAAAAACAGTTGTTAAATTATCTTAATAAAATGTAGCCCAGAAATGCTCTATTTTCAGAAAATTGAGTCATCTAGACTTGCCAACTACAGTGCAAGTTTTCCCAGAAACACTCTTTAGCCATAAGTTTAGTCTTGTAAGCTCAGCTACCAACAGTTCATATATAAAATAACTAAAACATCTACTGAAAATTATGTAGTCAAATGTTTTGGCACAGACTGCAGAAACTATTCATTCACCAGTTCAATGAGTCTTGCACTACCAATTCTAGGATTCTAGAGGTTGAGAGTCTTATGCATTTGCAGAAGAAACCATGACACACTATGTCATGTATCAATATAGACAATAACACTATGCCAAGCATCAATATTTGATACATTATTGTGATTCGTTCCGATGCAGTGGAATGTAACACTAAACATGGCTTCACAGCCATTCTCAGAATTCAGGTCAGCCATATGTCACCATTTGAATAAAACCAATCACAGCTGTTTTGATTGCATCTGGCTTTTGAGGAGAATGACAAGAGGTTTGCTGTCCAATAAAATTACACGTTAAATGAACAGAATTGATCAACAGCAAGCTACAAAAGAACAGACTAATTAAACTGCATAATTAACATTTAACATCTTGGCATATGGCTGAACACACCATTTCACCTCTATCAGTGAAGTAATAATCTGGCCTGCCATCATCAGATACATGTACTCCATCTGCATACTGTGGATACATTACCAGGTGATAATGTATTGTGTATATATGAAACACGCCAGGTCCAAAGCCCAATTGGAATCAGACTGCTGAATATGAAAGTGAGTGAGTGAGTGAGTGAGTGAGTTGGGTTTTACGCCGCTTTTAACAGTATTCCAGTTATATCACAGCGTGTCAGCTTAATGTGGGAGGAAAGCCCGAAGTGATGCAGGTCTCAGACGTTTACCACTTCGGTGAAACCCACGAGCACGGGTATGGTGCTGACAAACCTTGAAACGTAATCAGGGCGAACCGGGATTCGAACCCACAATCATAGGTTTCTGGCGTGCCCAAGGGACACAACTCTGCACAGCGAATCGTGGCGCCTTAGACGACTGAGCCACCCGTGCCCCCGGTGAATATGAAAGAGGTGTGCAAACATAAACGGTGCATGTCATTCAGATTCTAGGACATGTGTGCTCTACTTTCAGAGTTTACTACCATATACAACATTTATGAACCTCGAGGAGAAAAGGGACCTTGTCGGTGCTGTGCAACAATTGTGCTGTGACGTCATAAAGAGGGACATTTGACATCAACTTACTTCCACAAAAAATGTCCATGTGTGAGGACTGTATAAAAATATCTTATTTTTCTCTCGTTAGTTCGTAATGTAATAAAAACATTATTTCAAACATTCAGACATATCAGACATTATGTCTAAAAACTGCAATTATTATATGAGTGAGTGAGTATGATTTTACGCCGCTTTTAGCAATATTCCAGCAATATCACGGCGGGGAAAATCCACAAATGGGCTTCACACATTGTACCCATGTCTGGAATCGAACCCAGGTCTTCGGCAGGACGAGCGAACGCTTTAACCACTAGGCTACCCGACCGCCCCAAATTATTATATGAACAGTTATAAGTCTGAAAATGAATCCAAATATTTGATGCCATTTATCTCTCTAATAAAACATATCAATTGAAGCTTGTGAATTGTAGTTTTAAAATATAATTAGATTTCAAAATGTGATTTTACACTCAACAGGTCCCTTATCTCATCGCTGGTCACATTTAGTGAATGACTGCTTCCTCCTTTTTATGACTTCATTTATTTGATTTGTCGTCTCTTAACCCTGGTATCCTTTGTTTGTTTGTTGTTTGATGCCGCACTCAGCAATATTCCACCTAAATGATGGCGGTCTGTAAAAAATCAAGTCTGGACCAGACAATCGAGTGATTCACATCATGAGCATCGATGGGATATGGGATATGATGACATGACATGCATCAACCAAGTCAGCGAGCCTGACAACCCGATCCCGTTAGTCACCTCTTACGTTAAGCATAGTCGCCTTTTACAGCAAGAATGGGTTGCTGAAGACCTATTCCACCCCAGATCTTCCCTGGTATGCAAACAGACTTCATTTCACTCTGAACAAATACTGGTCACGTGTATGAGCATGTGCTCTTGGAAAGTATGTACGCTATTGTAATTGAGTTTTTAGACGGTCAATGATGACATGAAATTTTGTTTTAAAATACATTGTTTTATATTCAATCCTGGGTATGTTTGATAGCGACGAGTGACAGTGTTGGTAATAAAGCACCAGCTGAATGACATCACTGACAGACTGTTGCAAACTGCTGATTCAGTGACGTTTTATGACTATGTATAATGAATACATCAGATTGTGGCAATATAAATATTAACAGTTTCATTAATGTAACTGCAAATGATTATTAATAATAGTAGTATAGGTAATGGGGGTTCTGGCTCACTCATGATGATTGTTAAATCGCATCATCATTTTGACATAAAAATTTCCTTCTGTATTGGTGGTATAGGTATATGAATCTGGCTCTAGTGGAAGTGAGCCAGAACCCCCATCATCTATTCTACTATAATACTAAACCAGGATAGCAAATACCTGTTTGCACAGTTTTGACACGGTAAGGAATTCTTATCAAACCACAACCTGTTACTTGAGTAATCATGACAGGCCTAGAAATTAATAAGGTATTTTTAGCATAGAGAAAAAATTGGAACCATCTCCAAACAGATTCCACAAACATAGCAAGTCAGTCAATGCTGTTTCACACAGCTGTCTGCAATATTCCAGCAATATAATGGCGGCCTGAACATTCCAATTCTGGACCTGACAAACTGACGATCCACGGCATGAGCAACGATCCATGCTGTCAGAGTAAAATGACACACAATCAGTGAGGTCACACATTGTGGCCAACCAATCCTCAGATGTCAACTTCACGAAGAACACGGGGTACTGGGGACGTACTGTGCAAAGGGATTCCCACAGGGATAGGGCTTCAACGAGTACTCGAGTACTCGAGTACTCGGGGCCGGGTCGGTTTTAGTGGGACTCGAGTCCGTTATCAAGGACTCGAGTACTCGTCACATAAAATAGACGTAATTATTGTTTTTCCTTCCCGACTTTAACAAATTGAATGTATCAAGGCGATTATTGCTTCTTTGCTCCGACTCAAATGCAAAGTGTATTCCCTTACACAGATTAACAAATGATTAGCTGGTATATATGTGCTATTTCAGTGCTTACAAATCAAGCGACAGGTCGACAATTTGGTACAGTTTGAAAACGTGACCAACTCATGAATGAATGAACTTATAGTACATTGCCATATTTCCTTAGTCTTGCAGCCCAGCAGCTGTGTATACGTGTATGTCACGTGATGCACATTATTGATTTTCTTCCTGCGAATTATTGTTCGTGCTTGTTGGCAGGTGTCGAATGAAACGCTGATCGTCAGAAAAAAACTTGGTTTGTGTTCAATATGTATTGTAGTATTTGTCAGAGACCATATACCAATATGGTCTCTGTATTTGTAGACATGACGTAATGTTTTTGAAGGTCGTGATTAAGATGAGTGCAGTTACAAGCAAACATTAACACTGATCACTTCCATACACTTTGACAGATAAACAAGTTCCGTGGACGCTTTCCATTTACATTTCAGTGCAGTTCAATTATACTTATAACATGTTTTAATACATTTAGATGGCAATTTTGATCTAATGAACCAATATTCTTAAGGACGTCCTATTTTCGGGTACTCGAGTACGAGTCGAGTTTCACTCCTCGGGTACTCGAGTCCAAAAATTTGGACTCGTGGAAGCCCTACACAGGGATTATTAACATAAAACGTTAATGTCAGAAAATTATGAAATCTTTGAATGGAAGTTAGAGAGAATAAACAGTCTCGATTATCTGCCAAACAGATTCCATTGGGCGTAAAAGGCAAAATAGCAGTGAATATTATATGAATGGATCACTGAAACAAACTGATTATAACCATTCAATACTCAATTCTCTGTAGTCAACTTTTTGATGAACAAGATTTATGTGGGACCTATTCCGTAACGGGATTGCCACAAGGATTACATCTAACTGATCATGACCACTCAAAACTCAAAACTCAATCGTCAACCATCAATCATCAACTCTTCAAGACAAGCATGGTATAATCAGTAATGTGCATCTTGCTATTCTGATTTATAATATCCAAGGAAGGTGATTACATGCATTGAATAACACAACTGTAATGCTGAAACATATTCTAATTCAATCAAAAGTTAGCATATTTTGTTGACAAACCCTGTGAATAATCTTAACCTTCCACATGAGTGAAATGTGGCAGACATTGATGAAGTTATCTGTAATTAAGTGAACAGTTATGAATATTGTTGCGAATTGTGGTCAGGACAATATGACCTGTGCTAGGACAACATGATCAGCAAAATGTGCATCTAAATTAGTAACTCTCAAGATATCTTGCCTTTCACTAGCCTTTCTGTATTAGTAACACTTGATGAATGAGTGGACAGCTTTATGGTAGAACCTTAATCAGAGTTGATTCTGTTTGTTTGTTTGTTGTTTAACGCCAAACTCAGCAATATTCCACCTATATGACAGCGGTCTGGAAATAATCAAGTCTGGACCAGACAATCCAGTGATTGACATCATGAGCATCGATCCATGCAATTGGGATATGATGACATGCATCAACCAAGTCAGCGAGCCTGACCAACCGATCCCGCATTCATTTATGTCATATTAGTGCTCTGACATGTGATAACTACGTCACAATATTTTAGTTAAATCTAGTTAGATCTAAATGCCAAGAACATTTTCTCAGACACCTACCTCATGCATTTTAAACAAAATTATCAATTCATAATCCAAGAAATATTTTCATTAGCTATACATGAGATCTTTGACAAACAATTGAGGAACAAAGAAAGAAAGTGTCCTTCACAAACAATTAATTAATTTACACCCTTTGCATTTTCATGTGATTTAGTTTACAGGTCATTTTCACACAATCTAATCCAAGAAATCCCATGTGTCATAAATCAATTATTTCTTTAGTCATTTGATCAAGTCATCTTTTATTAAGTCATAGATGTATTAAGTCAATACATCAAAAGGTATTGGCACAACTGAAATCATCAGCTCCTTTGACCATTTTATTAAATTCCTTTTCAACAAATGTGGCAAAAACATTAGCACTATTAGGTTTGTCTGTTCCACTGAGGATCAAGGCATGAAAAGATGTCTTTAGATTGCACTACAGTATTTATTAAACTTGCTGGTTCAGCATTAAGTGCAAAAGATTAAGATTAAAGCATTGAGGATATGAAGCCTTATTTCCTCATACTTGGGTGCACACACCACACAAGGAACTAACCAGATGGGTGCAACGAACAGTCTGGTGTCAACTTTGAGGGTCTAGCTCGCCAAATGATAAACATGTTGATTGATAAAGGGTCAGCAGTGTGATGGCAAGTAAGGTATCACTCACAGCATTTTGATTCAAGTCACTTGGACACAACTTTGTCTACAAGCTCAAATATCATGATATAGACCTAGCAGTCAATGATTACACAGAGACAATGTAAAACTACCACACTGCATTAATACAATATCTAGGCTTTGCCTGGACATGGGCACAAATCAGTCCTTCTTCAAAATTACATAACACAAAGCAACATAGGTGAGTGAGTGAGTGAGTGAGTTTAACAGTATTACAGTTATATCACGGCATGTCAGCATAATGTGGGAGGAAAGCCCCAAGTGATGCAGGTCTCAGACGTTTACACTTCAGTGAAACTCTACTGTCCCCTATAAATTAAACCAAACTAAAAGTTGTTCACCCTATTTCAACTATAAGGGTCAGCAGAAGCAAACACCAAGAAATAAAAATACTTGGCCTGCATGAACCTGCTATAGGTACACTATGCAGATATGAACACACAAATGGCAGAGGGGATGGTGTATGTGGAAGGAAAGCTTTTCACTATTCCAGGATTCAAACAGTGACCTACATCAAGTGTACAACAATTGCAACACTTACCTGTATGTACAGGTTGGCAAGGATGTTCAGTTCATATTGCAGGGGTATTTACTTACGGATATAACCCCAACAGATACCTGTGTTAACATTTACCAGGTAGGTAATGTTAAGGTAAATCACAAACACTTGCCTACTTCATAACTTGGCCTGCCTCTCTTAATGGAACAAATAAATATGTGAGAAATGACTAGTATTTGGTCTCTGCAGTGAGTACACCAGTTTACAGTCCTAGCACTTTCACCTGTATACATGTCAGATCTGGTCACATAATCATGTTACTATATACTTTCAGCAGTTAGGTCAAAGGTTTCACTCAATACTTTCGTCTCACACGTGAAAATTCAGGATGGAAAATTTTGAACAATATCCTGGTTGCCAGTTGTAAGGTGATAATTAGCTGACAAATATTTGTCAGTAGACAGAATTATTTCACAAAGGGGAACCTGGAGAGAGAATTATTTCACCTTGTTGATACAAACTGAAGTGTAATGTGAGGAAGGCTGTTTCATGTCAGCCAATATTTATTTCTCCTGTTTACACACAATGAGCAAAGCATGAATGTAAGGACCACATTTTCATTGTTTTTCCTCTCAATAATTCAATTACAAAATAAAGAATATTCTTGTGAGAAAGTTTAACAACTTACATTCAGACAGACATTAAATACCACCAAAAAAACAATAATTTAACTCTAAACTAATCTGAGGAAATAGGTAATTTAATTAAATTTTGCTCTTACAAACCATAAACATGCCTGTCTACAGAGACCAACTACTATCGACTAATCAATAGGAGTGAATCAGTCGTATCGCATACACAAGAAAATGGAAACAGCTGACACAGAGCCGTAACACACACTATATGACCCATATACACCGGTCATGATCATCACTCGACATTACTTACGTCTTCACAAGAAATGATGATCTGTGGAATCTGGAGACTCATAACACATTATTAACGTGGGGAACAATCTCAATAAACTATCGTCCCTCCTCCCGGTGTAACAAGCTTGGCCAGCGTCCCAGCTCGACAACATTCACTCCCACAAGAGGCTACTCCATCAAGCGACACGAGTTCACAGGTATTTAGGTGTGTAGGCCGACCTATGTCCTCCACTACTGCTCAGTCACTGAATCTAGCCCAGGTGGAACAAGATCCGTTAGGATTTCACAGGCCCTCATGTTGACAAACTGTCATTCTAAATACGCTTTCATTGTCGAATTTTCTTTTCATAAATTTCAAACACAGGATATTGACACGTTTGTAAAATTAACAATGTCGATCACTTGTAAAGTATGACATTTGGAACAAACTTCACATATTTGTGCACAAAAGGGAAGAGCCTGCTCTGACGCTCATGCACGATACACACTGGCCATGGAGTATTCTGTAGGGCCTTTGAAATTTATGTTCCTGCTGAACATATGTGACATGATATCAATAGTGGCGGATTACCCAACCCAAAGGAGACATCATGCTGTCCCTGCATTCAAGTTTTTAACGTTTTTTAAGAAAGACATTTCCTTCTCCTAGCGTGACACAAGGTGACTGGTCCCTATTCTCATTCAAAATACTCATCTCGATGAACAGGGCATATCTGTTGAAACTCTTACTAGCAAATGTCAAGAAATCAAAGATTATTTTCACAATAGATTCAACTATATATTTCACTTTTCCAGCAAAAGACACACGCAATAAAAGCAAGAAACCACAGGATATTTCAACATACTATCACATTCCTGCAGTGTCACCAGCTGAGAGCTGTATCTAAACAGCATGAACTTTAGCTAACAAATAAAAAAGGTTTGAAATATATTCGCCTAAAATCAAATCAGAATATATTACATATGGTCTGATGGCATGCCAGATAAGAGTACAGCTTATTACATGCAAAAGACAGAAAAATCAATAAATTTATCAGCCTATCATTAATTAAGTTAACTGTTTTCAGCAACTTAAAAAACAATTTTTTTCAGATATCCTGTCAAATTGTGAATTTCTGAAGGTCCTCAATCAGTGTAATTTCTCAACACTGAAGTTATGCTGACATTATCCATCACTGTATGATTGTCCACAAAGGAGATCTTTTCAATAATCCTACATCACGGAACAATTTTTTAGTTTGAGAATAATGTCTGAACATATCCTTGAGTAGAGAATGATGCTCAATAAAGTTGAAAATTCCAGTGGTATTTCAAATGAAAGAAGAACAAGAACTGGACGTATCCTCACTATTTGAGAAGGCTTTTCAAAAGGACAGAATTTTTTCTTAATGGAGAAATTGCAATCACATGTGGCAGGTCACATGGGCCCACCACTTCTCCCTCGTCCCGTCTGAGCAAACATGTGTACCGTCAGTTCACTGTTCATTGATAGATATGTCAACAAGGTGTGACATCACCAAGTTCAAGGAGACAGCCCACAACTTGAGTCTATTCCAAAACACCACACTCCAATCTGAATTTCAAAATTTGAAAAACAAATGGAACACATTTCCACGTCCACAAATACCATAAATCTATTCATAAACTCCACACTCTGATCTGAACTTCCAAATTGAAAAATTTACCAAACACATTTCAACATGTTCCATGTCCAATTAAGAAATTTGAAAAATGCACAGTCCACATTTCCACGACCACAAACAATTTCAATCAGGCCAAATCAGGTCCACATACCTAAACTGGTACACAATCACCCTCCATTGAAATAGGGGCATTCAATCAATGTTTATACAACGATTGGGACCGATTATATTGCTGCTGTCTCAGTGAACCATTGGTCATGAACATGTAACGTTATCATTTCAAAAAGTGATAAAGTGTTATATTGTTGTCAATTAACACTGGATTCCATGCCACCTGTCCTCCTTTTGACTGCATTAATAAGTTCATCCATTGTGGTCTAGGGCTAATCAAAGAGGTCATACCCACGAAATCTCTGAGAAACGTTCGCACTTGACTTAAGCATTTAATAATGTACACTGTTACCGTATCTGAGTGTATTGATTCTGTTATTAATGCTCATCTTTTGGGCCTCTGAACATCTTAGAACAGGCTCATAAAAACCTATTAATAATCTCCGAGTCTGTTAGCAGTAGTGATTGCTGTAATCAATTATGCTGAGAACATGCCTGGCCCATCTATCCGAGTTTCCACTCGTGTATTAAGGCCAATGATCAATTAACGAATTAACACGTTTCATCTGTGTGAAGACTTTATGAAACAGCGGAGGTGATAATACATTGATTAACTTTCATGTGGGGAGAAATAGTTTAAAGGGACTCTTTTCTTTGAAAACAAGGCTTAAAATTCTAAATAGCCAATTAGCCAAATAAATGCACGCAGACACACTTAAGTTGACTTTCCTTACTTATCTCAAAATATTACCAGGTTAGCCTGATTAAGGTCAACCTGAGTGACTGTTCATGTAGAGATTGATTTGAACACCTACTGGTCCAGTAACTTATAACCTCCAGGGGGTTATCTAGACCTGTTCAAAGGCCGGTATTTGGCTCCAAGCCTGCAGCAAATGTCAGTAAAAATTCTCAAATTGGAACTAAAACATTTCCAATTCATGTTTATACAGTTATATCTAATGTGAAGGCTTGTTGTGGTCAACATGTATTTCACTGATATCACAAAACAGGACCAAAACCTATGAAATAAGAGTGAGGGAGTTTGGTTTAATGCCACTTTGAACAGTATCCCAGTTATATCACAGCATGTAAGCTTAATGTAGAAAGAAAGCCCGAAGTGATGCAGGTCTTACACGTTTACCGCTATGGTGAAGCCATCAAGCACTGGTATGGTGCTGACAAACCTAGAAACATAATCATGGCGAACCGAGATTCAAACCCACAACATTTCTGGCATGCCCATGTGACGCAACTCTGTACAGCAAATTGCACCCCCCCTGCCCCTTGAAACAAGAAACAGAAGGCAGTAGGTTGCAAGGACAATTAGGAAGGCAACATATATTCCACGGCTAATGAAACTGTACAGGCAAGCAGACCACAATACCATCTCAGCAGATATGGCAAACCTTTTAAAATTTACAATTCATCATTTAATCATAGATAAGCCTGACAAAAAGTCAACCAGGCATGAATAACCATGATATAAAAGTTAACAAAAAAGATTTATATTTAAATCTATTCTCAAAATAGACACAATTTATGGTTAAGAACTTCTTTAATTACTGTTTAATAAGTTGTTATCCATAAATTGTGTCTACTTTGTCAACTTCTGAGTAATGCCTATCAAATCAATTCTCTTTTTTTTTCTGTCAATAATAAATTTATTTATATTTGTCCCTTTTGGGTTTTGGAAAATATCGAAATTGAAACAATTTGTTTTCTTTCTCTCTTGATATGGTACAGTTTAAAACTTATTTCACCAGTCCTCAGAGTTTGTAGCTAGTCCTGCTTGAACAATACAAAAATGTTTACTATGTTTCCAATTTTTGTCAGTTTTATTCAGTTCCAATTTGTGGCAAAAACTAAAGCATTGAGAACTAATTCAGCATTATAGCCCTCAAATGCTACTAGTCAATGAGGACCACTAACATTGGTTGGTTGGTTGTTTAACGTCGCACTCAGCAATATTCCAGATAAATGACGGCGGTCTGTAAATAATCGAGTCTGGACCAGATAATCCAGTGATTGATATCATGAGCATTGATCCATACAATTGGGATACGATGACATGCATAAACCAAGTCAGCGAGCCTGACCACCCGATCCTGTTAGTCGCCTCTTACGACAAGCATAGTCGCCTCTTACGGCAAGCATGGGTTGCTGAAGACCTATTCTACCCCAGATCTTCACGGGTCTTACCATCATTGGATATTCACTTGTCCTCGGTCCAATTTAGTAGTTTCATTATAGAGGACTAGCATGAATTTCGAACATTGGTTACGTTACTGTGAATTTCAAAAGCAGGAAAGTACTTGAAAGTTCACCTGCCTGTGCAAGCAAAGCCGTTAGAGTGAGCCAATGAATCTAGACAGTAATGTTTGTGCATGTGGTGCAGAAAACCTCTTCAGAAGGCTGACATTTAATATACCATTTATTTACTTTGATATTGATGAAAATTAAAGAAAGAAAATGAAAATCAATGAAATGGTAACCTTAAATTTTATATCGTAAATGCCTTGAGAAAAGTAATGGTAAAACTACTGTTTTTATACGAAAGGCTTCAACCATGATGCCAGTCGATAACATAAAGGGTTTGGCAAATGTAGTTTGTTTTGGTAGAAAACAAGATCAGCGCCGTTGAGAAATCTGGGTGGACAGACAAGTTAGTCGACAATCTAAACCAAATTGCTTTGTAGACCATGTCCAGGTCGGCACTGACAGTTGGATAAACATGCAGGAAGGTGTGAATGTGGTTGTATGCCACTTTTAACAATATTCCCTCAGTAACAAGGTGGGGTCATCAGAACTTGGCTTCATACACTGTGGTGGTAGTCGAACCGAGGACCATGCTGTGAGAATAAAACGCTATAACCACTACACTACACATGTAGGAAGGAAAAATGCTTTGTCAAATAGTCATGCCTGGAAAATTTGACCTCAGATTTGATAAAAGTTCCACTATCCACAAACAAAATTCCTGTACTCCCAACAACAAAAACATCTGTTGTTATACCTCTATAAAACTACCACCATGATCATCTTCCCGAGGCAAGGGAGTTAACTGACTTCAGTTTCCACCCTTGCCGAACAAGACTGGAATTTCTGGGCTAGATCGTAGCGCCACCAGTGGTTATTACCCTTCTGAGTTGTGTCCCTTCTATGCCTATCCCACTGACCAATCAGATTCCACATTTTGTATCACTTGTATCAAAATAGCGGCACTCAGTCAGGATGATCTGCTCAATAATCAAGATCTATATTGTGATAAAACTGGTCTTACATCACAAAGTGCAAAGTGTATCAAAACATGAAAGATTTGGAAAAAATCTGTTGACGCGAGTTGGCAGTGCACATATTTTGCAAATCCTGCAATCGACCGAAATCTGCACAACAGTTTACAGACTGGATTTCGATTTCATTGTGCGATTTTGATTGGACGATGCATTGACTTGTTAGTCCAGCCAAAATATAACTCCATAATACCAGCCTAGTTTGGCAAGGGTGGAAACTGGACTTTTAAAGTCAGTTAAGTCCCTTGCCTCAGGAAGATGCACCATGATATGATGCAGTGACTTCCATATCAACAAGAAACTGGTCGAAATCCTCAAGAACTGCCTATGTAATAATTCATTTTTTGTTGTTGTTTGATGCTGCACTCAGAAATATTCCATTAATATGACGGCTGTCTGGAAATAATCGAGTCTGGACCAGACAACCCAGTGACTGTCATCAAGAGCATCAAACTACGCAATTGGGATATGTAGACATGCATCAACCACGTCAGCGAGCCTGAACACCCTATCCTGTTAGTCACCTCAAATGACAAGCATAGGCGCCTTTTATGGCAAGCATGGGTTGCTGCAGACCTATTGTACCCCGGATCTTCATGGGTGGCCTATGTAAAGTGGATCCTTGTTTTATTGTATTTACACATGAAGACTGAGTTGTGCATTTGAAATATTTTAGTCATCAGATTTAGCTTTTCATGTACAGGAAGGTCTTTTGATAATAGTGGTACTTGTTCACAGGCTATATTTTATAAATAACAATGTCGTTAAATAAAATATACATAAAAAAATAATTAAAAAGAGATATTGAAATTGATCTAAAACCTAACATCAGGTAAAATGGCTGCTCAATCAGAGTTTCTTTGAAAGACAAATAAAAGAGTTACCTCCCCTCTCACAAAGAGTGGGTGAGTGGTTATTGCTTAATGCTGCATCAGCATTCTTCCAGCTATTCATGGCGATTCTCATAAAGATCATGAGAGACAGTTTTCTGAGTTATTCATAGAGACAGCAGAAAGAATATAGACTTTTCCTAAAAATCTTAAACTTATTCCACATTTACACAGTTTGGAAACAAACAAAAAACCAAGGACAGAGAGATCATATGTTATTTGTTATAAGTTATTCATTAAAGTTAGAAGTTAGAACTTAAATATTTCCTCCGTCTACTTGTCGCCATTAAAGCATCTCTATGGACTGATAATGTGATCCTGGTCACAAATGTTAACTAGAAACAACAATTTGTTTCAGAAAAGGCAATTTTGAAATTCAACAAATTTATCCTTCTAGAAGCTGCCACATAATATTCACTTCCAGATTACACTGTTGGAACAGAACTACAGCTACAGAACTGGTCAATCTGACCGCCTGCAAAGAGTTTATTTGACCTCACTAATAGAATGTGTTTTGATGGAATTGAAAATTTATCTTCAAGAAAATGAAGCATAAAAAGAGAAAATCAAGAACCAAGAAAACATAGTATTATTGAGAAAAATCTGAATGACATTGTTCATTTTAGCACCTCGTGTGGGCTGGGATTATCAGATCCACGCCTTTTCAAAACGATGTCTTGTAGGTTTTTTTAGAGTAGAATAATTTCATTACTTGTTTTACATATCTGCGGGATTCATTTTAGCTATCTGAAAAAAAAATGAAATTCTGCAATGGAAAATAATCAACTAGTAACATTTTATAGAATTTAAGAGAATTAAGGAAAGCTCCCAAGGTTCATAGTTTTACAGCGCACATCTCTATTGTAGCATCACACCACTCATTGTCATGAAAATACATGACATCAGTCAGAAAAGCATCAAATCTCAAGCTCTCTCTTGTCTGTAAAACTTGAAATACATTCTCCTGGTCAATTTTATCATTTTTCAGCTCAAAATGTATTGTCACACACATACTTCAGCTACTGAAGTTAGTGTAGTATTTTTAGGCAAATCTGCATTTTACAACCAATAAATGGCATGATGTTATGAATGTCAGGTGATTTGGCCATCAAACCAGCTGTTTAAAGCAGACATGGTTATTGTGATATGAAACATCTGACTGACCAATCAGAATCGGGAATTTTCCTTATTCATGGCAGAATATTGAATACGGTATTTCTTAATATTAGTTATTGGAGTCTCCCTTATCCACCGCATGTTCTTTGATTTAGCATCTCACAAGTGGAAGCCCACAATCCGAATCAAGAAAAGATTGATGATGTTGTTGAGAAATGATTGCCATGAAGGGGAACAGCTGACATGAGGGTGACATATTGTCCATTCCTCATCTAAGGTAGTTTTGATTACACCATCAAAACCCAATGCTATGGTCACTCGATTCATTTTCGTATTTGTTCATGTCCTTTGTGATCGACCTTGTGTGATTTGAGACAAGGTTGATTGTAACACCCTAAAAACAGATTGATTGATTATAACATTAGAAGATGTTAGCATTAAGAAAGAGGTTCACTAAAACCATAAACTTGGACCAAAGTATTTGTTTTTAGAAAAAACCCATTTGGAATGGTTAGAAAGCCATCAAGAGAAGATTGCATGAACAGCTTCTAGTCACAGGGAAACTGATTGAGTTGAACAGGATTTACGATGTGCCGGACAATATATACTGCTCAAAAGAATTTAGAGAACACCTGAAGAACAGATTATATATGATATGAAAGAATTGGATGGTCCTTATCTGTCTGTCACTGCGTGTGCGTGTGTGCGTGTGTGCGCGCGTGTGTGCACGTGTGTGTGTGTGTGTGTGTGCGTGTGTGTGTCTGCGTGTGCGCGTGTGCGTGCGTGCGTGCATGCCCCAGTTCAGTGGGAGCTACACAATAGAAGCTGTCTCAATCTGGGTAGGCATTCACATAAACACAGCAAGTCTGTACGCAAGTTAATTGAAAGTACTTGGGTTGGTTGGTTGGTTTGTTGTTTAACGCCGCACTCAGCAATATTCTGGACCAGACAATCCAGTGATTAATATCATGAGCATCGATCCACGAAATTGGGATCGATGACATGCATCAACCAAGTCATCGAGCCTGACCACCCGATCCCGTCAGTCGCCTTTTACGACAAGCATAGTCACCTTTTACAGCAAGCATGGGTTGCTGAAGACCTATTCTTCCCCGGAATCTTCACGGGTCAAAAGTACTTGGGTTTTGAATATTTAGGGTGGGGGGTATTTTACAAAAATACGCTGCTTATCTGTAGCTCTGCTCTCGTGATCTCAATCCTAAGACACACCATCACACTGCATATGTCAGTTTTTCTTCACTGAGACATTTTGTTATTTATTAAATAATTTGATAAAAAGCGCATGAAAACTTTTACAGGATTGACATGGGTTTTAGCGTCACTACGTCATATCAATACATTTACTAGCACCTTTATGAAACACCAGTTCACTGGTATCAGTTACATTACAGTGTGAGAATGAAGGGAGTTTAAATGCGGGAGTTAATACTTCATCTTCACTTCTGGAAAATATGACATGTGAAAAGGTGGAAAATCACTAATAGAGATTTCAAATATATATCTGGATGGAAGATTACAAAATGTAAGAAAGTAAACAGAGTGAATCTGTCCTTGAAGTCTGTCTTTCATGTCCTAGATATCTAGTTCATGTTCTAGTTTGTACATATCTCAGCTCAAAATTGGAATTTATCAGTCTTCTTTTTAACAGATGACCGGTAATAAATGTGACCCACTAGGAGAAAAGGGCCCTCATGGGTGCCAGGGTACAATTGTACTGTGACAGCATAAAGACGTTTGACATCAACTTATTTCAGTAAAGATCGACATGTGTGCAGACTATAATATTATCTTATTTTTCTCTCGTTAGTTCGTAATGTAATAAAGATAGAATTCAAAACCTTTCAGCATACATGTCTACTTTCAATTCCTCAGACATTATGTCTAAAAACTGCAATTATTACATAAACAGATATAAGTCGCAAAATGAGCCCAAATGTTTGATGTCATGTACCTCTGTAATAAATATGAACTGAAGCTCGTTAATTGTATTTTTGTGTTCCGAAGATACTTTAGTTTTAAAATATAATTAAAGTCAAAATGTGATTTTTCACCCACTAGGTCCCTTATCTCCGGGTGGGTCACAAGTACAGGAGCACAAGTACAGGACCACACTCAGGACCAACAAGGCTTCATGTTCAGATACATTCGAAATAACAAAGTTTGAGATAACTGGTTTCAATTATGTGTTTAATCTTGCACTAAATAAACCTTCTAAAACACTCAGGCACGTCCTTTAATCTTGTTCAAGACAGGTATGCCAACATGAGTGAAGTGCTGCAATATGCAGGTCTTCAACTCGTTTCTCCTTTCTATAGCATTATCCCATGCACAGACTTGTGCCCCAAGTGCCCCTTTGTTAAGCCAATTTTAACCTCAATAAATGTCAGCCAATAAAACCCTTAATATTCTTAACTTTCCCCTTCAAAGTATCAACCTAATCCAGGACAATATTAGTGAGTGAGTGAGTTGGGTTTAACATCACTTTTAACAGTATTCCAGTTATATCACGGCATGTCAGCTTGATGTTAGAGGAAAGCCCGAAGGTGTCAGACGTTTACCTCTTCGGTGAAACCCATGAACAGTTATGGTGCTGACAAACCTAGAAACATAAGTGGGGTGAACTGGGATTTGAACCCACAATCATTTGTCTCTGGCATGCCCAAAGTACGCAACTCTCCACAGTGGTTGGTTGGTTGGTTGGTCTGTTGTTTAACGCCACACTCAGCAATATTCCAGCTATATGATGGTGGTCTGTAAATAATTGAGTCTGGACCAGACAATCCAGTGATTAATATCATGAGATTCGATCCACGAAATTGGGATCGATGACATGCATCAACCAAGTCAGCGAGCCTGACCACCCGGTCCCGTAAGTCGCCTTTTACGACAAGCATAGTCACCTTTTATGGCAAGCATGGGTTGCTGAAGACTTATTCTACTCTACTACTCATCCCTGCTACATACTCCCCCGTCAACAGAAGGCACGTCCCGGGCCGCATAGTAGGGTACTGAGGCTTATTTTATTCTAATTTGATGTGAACGTGCTCAGCCCCACGTTGGGCGCCAATGTAGCGGCCATAAAATTTCCGAGTCCCGTGATGGGATTCGAACCACGGACCTTCTGATCAGAGGTCGGACGCCTTGTCCATATGACCAAAGAGGTTAACCCCCTCAGCAAGCTGACAAGGTAAGGATGTCATCTGTGGGATGACTCCATGCCCTGCTACAAAATGACTGTAGTTGATGTGATATGAAAAACAAAAGGTGTTCCTTAACTTCTTTTGAGTAGTATATATCCGAAAACTATCATCATGTCACATTTAATTTTACAAACTCAAAGCTGATTCCAAAACCTAATAACAACTACAGGGAACTGTTTTCTTAAGCTATGAACTGCTGGCAGCATTAGCTTGTGCTGTGTCCAGCAAAACAAATCACTACCTCCCCTAACAAATGTGGACATATTCGCATTAAGAAGATATAAGCACTCACATCTGTTAGATAAACCTAAACAACACACATTGACAGAGAGTGCAATCTGGTAAGTAGTTTCAGAAGATGGAAGAACTAATAATTTACCCAACATTGTTGTTAATGCACACAATTCCTACATTCTGCTTTTATTTATGTAATCACTAATTTATCGGCATGGATCACATTCCATCCTGGAAACCAGCACATAAATACCCAACTCTGGTCTTTCTGAGTAGCTACATAGACAGGACTTTCCAAGACAGTTATTTCATCAGCTATAGCATTCTACATATCAGTAACTCAATTTGTTTCATTTCTACTGACAACCCTCACAAGTGCAGCATAGAGAACATCTCTGAGTCTGGGCGGAATAAATGAGTATTCAAAGCATTATAAATGGCATATTTGCACTGATAAAAATCTTTATCATGAACTGATGCACCTAAACATCTATAACATTTCAACCCAATGAGCACTTACCTTATCAGATTTTCCAACTAAATCATCAGCACGAAAAGTAACACTTTTTCGTTTTGGCTTTCCGAATTTCCTATCCATGATTAATGTTGTATGGACTTTTGTAATCATTCACATGCTCCCATTCTGGAAACAAATCATGCCTTAACCCGATAGTCCCATTTACAAGGAACAAATTAACAAAAACAAACTGCCCTGAACACAAGCTGGTCCGGAGAATGGAACTGGCCGCGTAGGTTCCGAGCCGACTCGGCAAATCTTGAGAATCATGGATGATTGATTGGTAACGAGCGAGCGTTCTGATCCATTACAAACACACATCCCTAGAAATTTATTCAAGTCGTGTGATTTCGTGAAGCTATAGACTGCCATCATAACACTGATGCTATCCCCAAACTCCAATAATCAGTACCGACTGCTGCAGTAACACTTAAAGGAGCTCTAACTCTGGATTTGCATAGTAGTAACATTTAAAGGGGATCTGACCTTTGAATTACATCAGTAAAAGTTAAAGGAGTTCACTCTTTTTGTTAGTTTATGTCACAAATGTAAAACGTTTTGACAGCCGTTTTACTGGTGGTTAAAGTAAAAGGGTCTCTGACTCCTTGTTAACATTAGGTGGGTGAGTTTAACATCCACCCACAAATCAATAGACCTAAGGAGTCGGGATAGACAGTAATCTCGCTAAGTGCAGCTGCAATTACTGAATGTGCATGTTGCTATAGTGACTTTTCTTTCCTATATTTTCTGAAAGCATGGTCATCATGATCCAGTCATGATAATAATCATCATAATCATCACAACCACCATCATCATTCATCATCGTTCCAAACTTTAGTTTCTCAAGACTGATCATCCATGAGTGAACACAGAAATAACCCTCCCCATTTATTAGGAATGTCTTGTTGGACCCTCCCTAATACATGATGAGTGAATGGGTGAGTGTTTGATTATAACTTAATGATGCATCAACAATCTTGGAGCTTTTCGCATTAAGGTGAGTGAATGAGTGACTGCTGCACTATGCCACAGTCATCTATATTCCATCCTTCCTAAACCAGAAATAAACCCAGTGGTTGAGAGTAAGGGTGCACGGTATTACGGGTATATCGGTAAATTGAGGTTCATTCTTTCCAGGATACGTATCACAATATCATGTTTTAATGCTCAGTATATCGGGTGATTTCAAATAGTGATTTTTACCATGTGTTTAATGTTATACACTTGCCAAATACGTGTACCTTTGAAATGTTTTTATAATTCCAAAATGCAAGTTCGCATTCTGGAGTTCTTCTGTGGCAGTGGTGTAACACTGTCATCACTGTCCCGGAGCGTGCATCCTTGTACATTTATTGAATGAGTAAACATTATGCTGTTCCAGTTTCTTGTTTTGTTCCATTTATGAACTTCAATTCCTGCATTTATGTTCAAATTGCTTCTGAATTAAAAATGTTGAATTAAACAATACATTGTGATATGTATGGCAATACGGCCTTGTGCATTTTAAAATATTGTGATACACATTAAACATCCAATACCCATCCCTAGTTGAGAGCATGAGCAAAGATCCATGCTGGCTGGGTACGGTGGCACACTGTCAGGACACACTGTAAATACCTGACCTTCACTAGTCTGTTCTTGCTACAAGCAAGGGTAGCTACGCTAGGACAGAATTATCAGTATCCCAGAGCTCCAGATAAGTTTTTGGTGTTGTGGGTATTTTACCCATGCATTTTAAAATCATTGGATATCAGTAATTCTATCTGGGTATTCAAATTTATGTTATCCACTAGTTTTTACACATGTGGGTATTTAAGTTAAATATTTAAATACACTTCATATAGACTAGTCCCTGCAAACTGTTGTCGTGTGGGTTTGAGAGCTTTATAGGACTCAAAAATACCGCCATACTTCCACATAAAAGTGTGATGGCAAATGATCATGATGTAACTGTCATCGTGGAGTTTGGCAAGGTTGACAGAATGTCCATATATAATTTCAAAATAAGTTTGATTTGCTAATCGAATACGCAGGGTTACTTTACAATATTTTGATGATACGCACTAGTTTTATTTTTGTAGCGTATCTGTAATGTTCGTTGCGTATTTGATACGCTTGAATTTTATTTCACTGCATATTTCTGATGCGTATTTTACGCAGATACACAGCTTATCTGGAGCTCTGGCATCCCCTGATGATGCGTCCCGTGAAGACCTGGGGTAGAATAGGTCTTCAGCAACCTATGCTTGCTGTAAAAGGAGACTATGCTTGTCGTAAAAGGCGACTAACGGGATCAGGTGGTCAGGCTCATGGACTTGGTTGATGCATGTCATCGATCCCACATTGCGAGGATCGATGCTCAAGATATCAATCACTGGATTGTCTGGTCCAGACTCGATTATTTACAAACCACTGTCATACAGCTGGAATATTGCTGAGTGTGGGATTAAACAACAAACAAACAAACAAACAAACCAACCCTGATAATGCTGAATTCCCAAAGAAGTTTATTATCAAGAAAGCAGCAAATAAGCATTTAATCACTTTTTTAGTACTCACCAAAGCACTTTTTACAACCTTCCCCTTAATCTGTCTTGACTTTGGTAATTTCCCCTTATTCTGGCCCATTCCACCCAACACAACCCCGATCATAAATGATTGGTTCTGGAACTTAGTTATTTCTGGGAACAATAATCAAATCATAATATTTCAATAAAAGCCAGTCTGAAATCCCTTTTATTGTTTCAAACTCTGTACACTCTACTGTGAACATATCAATATTCAGAACATGCAGTTTAATGCCTTACCTAAACCATATGCTCTCTCCCAAATTCCAGTCTGTGGTCATTAATCACAAACATGAGTCACACATCAAATATAAGCCATACCTATCTCCATTTTATATTACATTAAGAAGTCAATATAATCAAATCAAAAACTTCTAAAATTTCACAAATCCAATCTTAGTACTTCAAAATGTGGACATCCAATCTCATACACATGGGAAATTCAGAATTCCAAAGATAATTTTTATCTAAGTTAACAATTTTTCAAGTTCTCCTGATTCCATCTCTAAAGGTCAGTCATAACTCACATGCAAAAGGAAAGTCACATCCACAGTTGCTCATACAAAGATCGATACCTCATGATTCATAGACTGACACTAGACACGATCTGTTCCCTTTCATGAAACACGCTATCTCTCAAACTCTGCAACATATGCAGACACAAAGATGTTCAAAGAAAGAGGGCACAAGTGTCCCAGTGGTCCGACGGAGCCACCAGGATCAACTGGCCAGTCCTGGAGGCTCCAGCAACCACTGATCATTGGTTTCAGATCACAGATTCACTACGAATATGATCCTTGGGCTGCCAGCTTCATACTTCATACTTCACACCACTGTGATGACAAAAGACTGTAGAGTTCAATCTCCATATCATCATAATAGGGCAGGGATATTGACAACGTGACCTCAAATTGTAACTCACTCACCTCAAACACATAATCTATCATCATCTGACCTTGACATTGAAAGAGAATGAATAAACACAGTCTGTATATCCACAAAACAAGGGTATTCTGTCATCACATGACGAATGCTGAAAGGGTTTAGGTCTGGATCAGGCAAACCAATGACTGATATTACATCTTTAATTGCACACATGGGTACAAGACACAAGTTGTTCATAGTAGGGATGGAAGTTAACCAAGAATGTCTACCAGCATGAATAGTGATAAAATATAACAATACCCCCCAGAATGTTTGAAACTTGACTTGCCCTTTGCATACCTTTAACATCAACAAAACTGTGCTAATTTACATCCCTGCCCAGGAAGTCCATCAGTGCATGGTTCTGTATGATTGTTTTTTGTTTGTTGCTTAACGCCACACTAAGCAGTATTCCAGCTATATGATGGTGGTCTGGACCAGACAATCCAGTGATTGACATCATGAGCATCGATCCACGAAATTGGGATCGATGACATGCATCATCCAAGTTAGCGAGCCTGACCACCCGATCCCGTTAGTTACCTCATACAACAAGCATAGTCGCCTATTATGGCAAGCATGACTTGCTGAAGACCTATTCTAACCCAGATCTTCACGGGTCGACTATTACTAAATGAGGTTGTTTATCTACACCTGCTCAGAGGCCGATATTTGGCCCCAAGTCCTAAGGAAATGTTAGTAAAAGTTCCCAAAATGGAATTTAATATTTCCCAATTCATGTTAATACAGTTACAGAACTTTACTCGAGGTGACAGGTTTATCACTGATAAGACCAATGAAGAAGAAGAGGCATTAACATATACCTTACATTATTGCACTGAATGCAAATAAAAATGTTAAAATACAATGTCCAAATACCTCTGAATTTAGGAAACTAAGAACTTTAAAAAATCCAAATTTGCCTGTCAAGATTACTTAGTTGAGAACCCTGGATAATTCCTTGAAGGGCTTAGCTGTGTCTATTCCCCCCAACCAGTTATCAAGACAATATTCCAGGTTAAATGTGGGGTGGTCGGGTAGCCTAGTGGTTAAAGCGTTCGCTCGTCAGGCCGAAGACCCGGGTTTGATTCCCGACATTGGTACATTGAGTGAAGCCCATTTCTGGTGTCCCCCTGTGATATTTCTGGAATATTGCTAAAAGTGGCGTAAAACCATACTCACTCACTTATTCACTCCAGGTTAACTCCCCGGAAGGTGGAGAAAATCTAAACACCAAATTGCCTTTGAGAGAAACAGTCTGTAAAACAACAGACCACAGAAAGAATTTAAATCCACAATAGAATACAATTTGCAAGCCATAATTTCATTTATAACTGAAATAACTCAAGCGCACAAATCAACAGGGAAACAGAAAACATCCCAAGTGTGGGATGCATGCCATTGCTAATGGGTTAAAGACGGAGAAGTCACAGACATGTTCTGCCAGTTTGCGGTAAATCAGATAAAACCATAAACCAGGATTACATTCTCTATTGACTTTTTCGTCCATCATGTGAAAATTGGTTTGCTTAGCGCCTGACGAATGTAACAAATGAAGGAAAGACATGCCATTCATCATTAGGTACCATGAAAAACATTCTTTATCTTATACATAATACCATTTTATCGATTAATATGTAATAAGAAGTTGAAAAATGTTACAAATATCAATATAATCATTGTGATAAATTGAATTTTACAAAAGCATTCTCATACTTCAATCAGATAGAAATGTAATCAAATCTATAACATCAAGTTTGTTTGAACCATAAAATGTTTTTCATGTCACCATGGCCCCAAAAGGATATTTTCAAGAAATGAGTGAGTGAGTATGATTTTACGCTGCTTTTAGAAATATTCCAGCAATATTACGGTGGAGGACACCAGAAATGAGGGTTACGCATTGTACCCATGTTGGGAATTGAACCCGGTTCTTTGGTGTGACGAGCAAACGCTTTTAACCACTAGGCTACCCGACTGTCCCATCAAGAAATGTAATGAACAGAAAGTAACTGAATGTTGTATTATGAGAGCTGAATCAATCCCACAGGGAGACCGGCATGGTGTTGGGCACCTACTCTGCCATAGAATTCCCACAGGGAGACCGGCATGGTGTTGGGGACCTATTCTGCTATAGAACCCTCACAGGGAGACCGGCATGGTGTTGGGGACCTATTCTTCTATAGAATTCCCACAGGGAGACTGGCATGGTGTTGGGGACCTATTCTGCCATTGAATCCCCACAGGGAGACCGGCATGGTGTTGGGGACCTATTCTGCCATTGAATCCCCACAGGGAGACCGGCATGGTGTTGGGGACCTATTCTGCTATAGAATTCCCATGAAGAGACAATCATGGTGCTTCATTTGCCCTGGAATCCCCACAGGGAGCCAAGCAAGGGACATATTCTGCCCTTCAATCCCTATGGGGAGACAAACATGGGATATATTCTGCAGTGGAATCCCCAGGAGGAGGCATAAGCCATATCATGCCTTTGAATCCCCATGGGGAGACAAACAGAGCCATATTCTGCCTGGAATCTCCTTGAGGAGACAAGCATGGGATATATTCTGACCAGGAATCTCCATGGGGAGACAAGCATGGGATATATTCTGCACTGGAATCCCCACGAGGAGGCAAGCATGAGCCATATCATGCCTTTGAATCCCCACAAGGAGACATACAGAGCCATATTCTGCCCTGGAATCTCTTTGAGACAAGCATGGGACATATTCTGCCCAAGAATCCCCATAGGGAGACAAACATGGGACATATTCTACCCTGGAATCCCCACTGAGAGACATGCATGGGACATTCTGTCCAGGAATCCCTAAAGGGAGACAAGCATGGGACATATTCTGTCCTGGAATCCCCACAGAGAGACAAGCATGGGACATTCTGTCCAGGAATTCCCACAGGAAGACAAGCATGGGACATATTCTGTCCTGGAAGCCTCATGACATGTGTCGAGGGTTTATGACTACTACTAGGTATGACTGCCCTGTGATGTAATAAATTCAAATGCAAGCTGATTGGATGGTGTGGAAATTCATGATGTATTACCAGAATTCACTGCAATTTCAAGAAGCAATCTTCCACCTGCTGTACGGTTATCATGTTCGGCTCAGTCCAGCTTACAATTAATGTATATAATGTGCACCAATGAAATATAAGGAAGTTATTACAACAAGTCCAACAATGACACAATCCTATCGCATCTATTGATTTTTACCCAAATGTCGTGCAAGTTCCCACCAGGAATTCAACATGTTCGACTTTTATTAGCATGTTGTCATGTTTATATTCACATGTCATAATATCTCATGGTTGTCAGCCAAACAATGTTTATCTCAGGACCAGCAAAGCAACATTTGACAAACTTCACCCCAAGTGGCTTTGGAGGCAAAGAGAACTCCAGTATCCACGAGACAACTAAATGGGGATTGGCCCCTTGTAAATGTGTAATTGTAATCGACAGCATGGATTTTCACAAATGCTATCAAACACTGAGTTTGTCTAAGGTTGAGTATTTCAAGTACGTTGTGGTTGTACACGTCTAGATATGCACAAAGAAATTACCCAATACCCTAAGTGATTACTTAAATGGAAGCTTGTTAATCAGGATGTTTTTACAAAGAGCATTCACATCTGGATCAGTTGGGTTTCTACTGTGGGCTTGGATGGGTAAATCAGGTACTTTCGTCGGGGGGTGGGGGGGGGGGGGGGGCTTCTGAGTAGGACCTGGGTACCCACAGGACTACCTGGACACGCGGTTACTCACATGATATATATTGATTAATGACCACAATAAAACTCCATGGTTTCACTTCAAGTTTCTTATGTTTGCATTTCTTTCTGACTCCATGCATTCTTCTGACTTTAATATCTTGAATAATGATAAAGCTTCAGTTAATTTCAGTGTATGCATTATCAGATTGTTTTATATGTGTATCTAAATTGTTTTTTTGCTAGGGCTCCAGTAAAACAATTCCCGATTGGACATCTTGTACCCAACTCTTGAGGCCTACAGTGGGTACCCGGTTAGGGTTGGGTAATAAGGGGCAGGTAACCGGTTGTAAATTTAGAGTGAGTGAGTGAGCTGGGTTTAACGCCGCTTTTAACATTATTCCAGTTATATCACGGCGTGTCAGCTTAATGTGGGAGGAAAGCCCGAAGTGATGCAGGTCTCAGACGTTTACCACTTCGGTGAAACCAACGAGCACGGGTATGGTGCTGACAACCCTAGAAACATAATTGGGGCGAACCAGGATTCGAACCCACAATCATAGGTTTCTGGTGTGTCCAGGGGACGCAACTCTGCACAGCGAATCGCGGCGCCTTAGATGACTGGGCCACCCGTGCCCCCTGTAAATTTAGACTCACAGCCCCAGTTTCTACGTAGCTGTCATACATGTATTATGGTTCTGTTTGGATGAACAAAACCTTCCAATTGGCGTGCTGGTTTTCTTGGGGGAATTAGTCAGAAAAGAGCCGAAGTCACAGGAGACTAATCACAATTTTATTTACAAGAACAATTAACAATGAACCAATTTACAACATCTTAGAATATAGCTGAGGGTGCCACGGATTCGGTACAACCCTCTGGGCTGTGGGGGAGAGATCTGCTTGGTTAGAGCGACAAACCCCTTCTGCTTAACATTTTGCTTCTGTGTGTTTTTAAAAAAACTTAGAAGAATAAAAAGGAATATGATTGGTTGATACACAATGGGGTGTGCCTTATGGTTATTGAATGGCTAGACAGAGGGGAATACTTAATCCTGTTAATCCTGTTGGACTGGCACTAATCTTGTTGACATATTTACTGGGTGCTTTGAAGGGGATTATGGTGTCACTATTGACGAGCTTTTATGGGGGCTAATCCTTAATGAGTCTAAATTGAAGTAATTGCTGAATGTTATTCTAATATAGGTGATGACAGATTTACTAAAATAAAATAGTTCAAGGCAATCTATAAGACTATGTAGACATATCTTGTTTCTTATTGGATATTATGCCTGGGAGATGGGATCTTGATACCTTAGGCTAGTATTTATCTAAAAGCTTTAAATCTATTAAACTATGTAGACATAACTTTTGTCTTATTGAATAGTATGTCTAGGAGATGTGTTCTCGTTACCTTAGGCTAGCATCTATCTAAAAAGCTATAACTGAAACTACTGATATTTTATATATGCATTTTACCTGATGATAAGTATTACTTGCTAAATTATAATTATATGAAATGATGTATAAATATTACACTCTCATAACTCATAAAAGCACTTGATGTGGATCTAATTATTATATGAAAACTTAGTATAAATGTTATATCATGATACATGTATCGCTCACAGCTGAGTCAGCTAGTTAAGGGTTTGAAACTGCCTTCAGCATTATTCCCGCAACACCATGACAGGTACACCAGAAATGGGTTTCACACATTGTACCCTGCTGCAGAGCCAAAATGTAAAGTAATACTATATTGTTCATAGCTTTTGTAACAATCAAATGTAAAATAATAATCAAAGTGTTTGGAAATATACCACACTTGCTTCAGTTGAGTTTGGAATATGGAAATAAAACTGAATATAATTCCTCATCTCATTCAACATGTATTGGCAATCTCATGACTTTGCCATTGACGTCAAATCATGCCTTTCCCAAAAAGTCAAAGATTTCTTTGCACATTCCATTAAATGGTAATGAAAAGATTTGGACGACATCGCAAACTGTATCTTTTTATGATAATCAGGCCATTTTGAAGTATTCTTGCCCCAACAGAAATAGTTTTAATTGATCTCACAACAGACAGGCCATGCAAGATATGAACTATGAAATGATCAACCCAGTTTTGCATGGATCAAAATTGCCACATTAAAACTGCAGCTGCATGCTGTATGTATAATTCACAAAGCCAAAGCAATGTACGCCAATCTCTACTGAACAAGTTTTCAGGAAGCTAGTTTATTCATGTATGAAACAATGGTTTCTGGCAACGATGATGCAGACTTGTGATTACCCAGCATGCTTTGTGACTCTCAATGCGTAGCTAATCATCGACTACAGGTGATCTGGAATGTCTGCACAGAATCACCAGACAATCCTGTCAGGAAACACACTCGCCTATCAGAAATATTGACGTTTGTTTCCTTGGGACAAGACACAATGAAATCTGATGCCAATCTACACATAACCATTATAAACTCTTTTGATGATTCAGTCAAAACAAGAATACTTAGATGAAAGCGTCTAGAACAAGTAATTATGTCCAGAAATATCACTCAGACATAATAAAGAATAATTTCATGAGAAAATATTACACCTTACCAGCTTCCAAAGTGGTTTCTATAGTTAAAACACAATTGTCATAACAGCGCAAACCAGGAGTAGACATATCTGAGAGCAGGTTTTTCCTCATGCTTCTACACCAGCATCATACGATCAATCATTATAAAGACAGAGCTCCAGATAAGCTGCGTATCTGCGTGAAATACGCATCAGAAATGCAGAAATACGCAGTCATATAACATCCAAGCGTATCAAATACGCAACTAACATTACAGATACGCTACAAAATTAAAACTTGTGCGTATCATCAAAATATTGTGAAGTAACCCTGCGTATTCGATTACCAAATCAGCAACTTATTTTGAAATTATAAACGGGCATTCCGTCAACCTTGCCAAACTCCACGATGACACTTACATCATGATCATTTGCCATCACACTTTCTTGTGGAAGTATGGCGGTATTTTTGAGTCCTATAAAGCTCTCAGACCCACACGACACCAGTTTGCAGGGACTAGATGAATAGTGTTTTTAAATATTTAACTTAAATACCCACATGTGTAAAAACTAGTGGGTAACAGAAATTTGAATACCCAGATAGAATTACTGATACCCAATGATTTTAAAATGCATGGGTAAAATACCCACAACATCAAAAGCTTATCTGGAGCTCTGTAAAGATGTACATAAATGTCTCTCAAAAAGGAAACAGTAGGCATGTCTGGATAAACTGTGTTTGTCTGTTGCTTAACGCTGAACTCAGCAATATTCCAGCCAAATGACAGTGGTCTTGAAATAATCAAGTCTGGACCAGACAATGCAGTGATTGGCATCAATCCATGCAACTGGGATATGACATGCATCAACCATGTCAGAGAGCCTGATCTAGTTATTTTCCTCTTACAACAAGAATAATTGCATCTCATGACAAACATTCTAACCCGGATCTTCATGGGTGTGGGAAAAGTGTGACATCCTTCTACCCACCATTAGGGTTATCGGGTTAGGTCCACAGCAACCTGTGCTGGTCGTAAGACTGACTGACTGAGTATGGTTTTACGCTGCTTTTAGCAATATTCCAGAAATATCAGGGCGGGGGACACCAGAAATGGGCTTCATACATTGTACCCATATCGGAAATCGAACCCGGGTCTTTGGCGTGACAAGCAAACGCTTTAACCGCTAGGCTACCCGACCGCCCCTCTGGTCATAAGAGGCAACAATACGGATCGGATGGTCAGGCTTGGTGACTTGGTGTGTCATCTTACCAAGAGAGCACAGGACATACATAATACCATCAACTGGGCTGTCTGGTTCAAAGTCAATTATTTACATGCTGCCACAACCTAGCTGTAATACTGTTGAGTGCTGCACTATTAAAATAACAAACAAATATACTTCTTCCCATACCGTCCATCAGGTATCAGAAGTCTTACCAATGATCCCATATTCTATTGTTTTATGCTTCTTTTTCCTATTTCATTGGCTGGAAAGATCATTACCTATGCCAAATATTTGTTGCAGCCAACACAATCAGAGTGAGTGAGTATGGTTTTACGCCGCTTTTAGCAATATTCCAGCAATATCAAGGCGGGGGACACCAGAAATGGGCTTCACACATTGTACCCATGTCGGGAATCGAACCCGGATCTTCGGTGTGATGACCGAACACTTTAACCACCAGGCTACCCGACCGCCCCCAACACAATCAGAAGTAAGTTTCCTTACAGTGTAAATGAACAATAATTTTCTGAAATTCAAATACGAAAGTATCAAATTTCATCAATGAAATATAGTCAATACTGCTTTCATTGTAAATACACCAAGAGACCAAGCAAAATTAAAGTATGGTATTTATCAAGGAGGAAAATTCTATTTCAAACTTATGTTTAATGTAGAAACACCTTGAACATTATAAATATTAGAATTTCATGTCTGGTAAATGCTCCAGCCAAGAAACTGTTAGTTAAGCAAACTGCCATTTGGGCAGTCAATATTTTCATCCTCAATTGTCAATCAATATACCCAAATATCTTCACTTGAAAACTTCACTAGGCGAATCAGTACCACAAGGCTATCTAATGTTGAGTGAAATCGCGAGCAATTCATTAAATTACCCAACCTGTGGCTAATCCAAAGGGCCGCTAAGCAGTTCAAGTTGAGAAGGTGCAGAATCTTGTTTTAATCAGTATTCTAGACAAGGGTCAGAATATTAACTTCTTTTTGTGCACGATGAGTGTTCATTATTGTGAATGTGAAGTTAAACTTAACTCTGCCTTGCTGCTGTTAAACATAGACACAACACACAAGGGATACCTAAAATATAAAACTCAAATTGGGAAATCATGGAAGAAAAGAGTCAGAAATAGACCTTTATTTCAATTAGAAATTAGAAACATCACATCACTCTCAGTATTTTGTTCATAATACACAGTTTTGAAGTACAAATGTGAATGTATCGTAATTTCTACAAACTGAAAAAGTTGGAAGAATGATGTTGGATGATAAATAAAATCCCACCCTCGTGTCTTTTGATATCAAATATATCAACACTCGTTGATAAAAGTGGAAAAAAAAACACGGGAAGCCTCGGAGTTTCCCCACTTTTATCAACTCGTGTTGATATATTTGATATCAAAAGACACTCGGGTGAGATTCTCTATTTATTACTTGCCCGTGAAGAGATCACCCGTTTAATAAACATACAGCTGTATTACACATTGTGTAATACCAAAACGCGTGCTTATGTACTCTCGGAACACGTTTCACGAACAAATATTGAACGCTGTCAACATCCCTTGGCTTATTCAACGACATTGCATGTGGAGTTGATAGATCACTGAGAGGATCTTATGCACACTCAATGACCCCAGCAACCTTGTTGCTAGGCTGACGTCACATGGCATTGTTTCGCCGATGGATCTTGCAACAAAATTCCACAAATTACGCCATTGGGTATTGTGACGTTATTGTTAACTTTGAGGTGCAAGGCCCGCTCCACAAGGCGATCGTATTGTGGCGCAACGACAGTCGTTAGTTTAAGTTAAAGTATGTGAGTTGCGATAGTCTTAGCCCTACGATAATTTTGTGAATTCTAAAGGTGGACCGTTGTATGGTATTAAATTAAACGTTTCAACTTTTGAAGTGTTTGAAGTATTATTCTGTTAAACTCAATTGGACTATGCCGTGGATCGTGTAGGTGTCAGCCTATTCATACTCAACAGTATAATTCTAAAAACGTTATAAATGACAAGTAATAAATAAAATACTAAACTCGCTCCCATGTAAAACCAATTTTATGAAACTCATGAATAGTTGTGGTATCTGACTCGCTTTCACTCGTCAGATACCACAACTATTCACTCGTTTCATAAAATTTGTATTACACGGGAGCTCATTTAGTATTCCATATTTATCATCCAAAAACAGGCTTCCACAGCATTGTAGATATCGCTGCAATGAAATTGCATCACAATGCTTTGCAGACCATTGTGATGTCATTGGTTACCATGATGTCACAATCAAATGAAATCACTCATGGCTCTGCTTCTGAAGTTGTTAGCAGTACTTTTTACACTTAAGACACTGCTTATTACTGTCTACAAACTGAAAAAAGTTGGAAGAATGATGTTGGATGATAAATAAAATCTCACCCTCGTGTCTTTTGACATCAAATATATCATGAAAAATCTGTCACTGCTTTAAAGATATGCTCTGGAAACGAATTACGGACAGACAGACACAGATTCTCACACACACACACACACACACACACACACACACACACACACACACACACACACACACACACACACACACACACACACACACACACACACACACACACACAGAATTAAGTGTATCATATACTGCATGATTGTCTCAAATCATTATCATCTTCAGTGAACCAGTGACAGTAAATCTTTTCACCACTTCTTGATCATTCAAATGACAGCAATATTAAACATTTTCAAATCTAGCACAGGTCTCAGAACAGAAATTCCAATTAGCAAAAGAAAAATCTGATAATTACATAAAAATATTATTTGAATAGACAATTTAGAATTGTTTCAATTAGCTAGTTACACAATTAAAAACAGATGTTCATTTGACAATTCTCACTGCCCGCTCCCAACTGAAAGTAGGCAGTCACAGCAGGGGGAAGCACATCAAGGGAGGTAACTCAACTGCTCCTAATACTCAAGACCTAGCCTTTGTATCAAAACACCTGGGCCCACTTGCACAAAGCGATCTTAGCACTACAACTATTGTAAGCCTATGTTAAAGTATGGGAGTTATGATCATCTTAGCGCTAAGATCGCTTTGTGCAAGTGGGCCCTGGTAGCAGATACTACAGACTTATTACTCCAATCTAAGGTAGTAATAAGTTATCACATAACTTTTAGAGATGAGAAAACGTTGACAGCATTATAATAACAAAATTTCAGTGTGTGGTATTTTAGAATTTTGTATTGAACTATGACTGAAAGACAAACTCACTTGACAGTTGACTCTTTAAGATTAACAAGATAAACTGACTGTCTTTGTTATGACCTTGATGTTAATCAAATGCTGTAGAAACAACACCTCAAGACATGACAAAAACACCAAAGCATCATAAATATTTCATAACATGCAAAGACACCACCGTGCACACATTTATGCAACCTTGAATCCCTTTACTTTTCCCCTACTCCTAAAGTGACTCAGTGAGTTCCAGTATCACAGCGTGTCAGCTTAAAGGGGCACTGATCTAAAGCAATTCCCCGGGACTGGTTGTTGCCTTTGTTACTGTTTTTTCCAAGTGAGTACCCGGATGTATAGCAGAAATCTAGACTAGTTCGCGACCTCTGCTGCGCCATTCGTAAGCGCATTAGTCACTTTTATCGGTAGTAATAAGGGCGTATGGTCACATTGATCAACAAAATGAAATACAGTTTTCGAGATAATAAGGAAATGTAGGTATCTTTGTGGGTAGCATCGATAATGGTGACAAAGTTTTGATAAGTCACTTGCTTGGTAATTTTGCGATTTTCGTTTACACTGTTTTGACTTGCAACACAAAGTAAATATTTCACCTGAGCATTGCTTTTTTATAGTGTGTATATTTTTTTACTGTCAAAATGTGTAACATTTTCAAATTTATTAAACGCCTAAATAGTCAGTTATTTTACAAAGTGACTGAAAAACATTTCCATCTGTATTATTATAATAACGAATTCCAAACATGTTGATGTTTAATGTCATCACCAAGAGACTGAAAATGTTACGTTGAAAAGTACATTTCTATGTTGTATGGCTTCTAATCCTACATAATAATCTGTTGTGATGTTTTTAGGCCCTTTTGATTGTCTTAATCAATTTTAGTGAATCTACAATCAAATATTTTAAAAGATATATATCGTTTCGGGATGAGATAACCCGTGTTCGTTTCTCAACTGATCACATAGATTGTTTCAGGTGTTTCACATAGGTGTCAAGTCTCAAGGGTCGGCTGAGAAAGCCCACGTGACAACTATTGTCATATCGTCCACGGTTCCTAAAAATACATTGAGTGATAGATAACAATGAGCAATCAATCAACGTATTATCAGTTAACCCTTTGAACAAAGTATGTTGTTTTTACATCGGCACTTTACGCCATGATATGAGTGTATTCCCTTTGTTTTAGTAAACCTAGACATGTAAACACTCACTTTTGACATATCCCCTGTGCAAGATAACAGTGACTAATCAATCAACGTATTTTCTGTTAATCCTTTGATGACTAGGAACGATCCGTTGATTTACAAAAAAAGTAAATCAACTGATCATTCACCTCTTGCTGGGCTGCCACGTGCATATTACATAACAAACATTTCACCTCACTTCAAACCTGGATTTAGATTGAATAATTACCCCAGACACAATAAATGCCAAATGGGACCCTTTGTCAGGTAATCTAAGTGGTGCTACCAATAATTGTACCTGTAATAAATTCATTAACTGAGCATCAAGTGAATGACGACAAATACACAAGTGTAGGATTATACCAGAAGACGTGGATGACAACGAGGGAGTAGTAATCATATTATCGACGCAATCCGCAATTCAATGCATGGATACTTTTTTAATTATTTAACTATAACTATCTGGAGTATTTCCAAATGACGACATCCGATGAGCTCCGCCGTTCTTTTTGTCTGTTTGTTTAGGCTGAAGAAATTAATTAACATGCGCCCTTTGTCGAAATCTTTATAGATCACAGTTAACCAATCATTGTTCAAAAATGCGTAAAACAAATATTGCCTCCAGCCTCTAAGTTTATTTAGCTGTCCTTGCAGACAGTAGCCCAGTCTCTGGTCACGCTCAGTTGCGTTGCGTATCACCCGGGTACTCACGGGGAAAAAACAATAACAAAGTTAACAACCAGTCCGGGGAATTGCTTTAGATCAGTGCCCCTTTAATGTGGGAGGAAAGCCTGAAGTGATTCAGGTCTCGGACGTTTACTACTTTGGTGAAACCCGCAAGCACGGGTATGGTGCTGACAGCGAATAATGGCGCCTTAGATGACTGTGCCAACTGTGCCCCCCCCCCCCCCCCCCTTACTGGTTCAGAAGAAGTAACAATGTATTAATTAATTCAAGTCTGTGAAACCAATTAAACACCATGGCATCATACTTTCATAAAATGCAATGACACCACTGTACATACATTCATTCAATCTTGAATCCTGTTACTTTTACCCAACTGCTAAAGAGTGAGTGAGTATGGTTTTACGCCACTTTAGGAATATTCCAGCACTATCAGGGCGGGGGACAACAGAAATGAGCTTCACACATTGTACCCATTTTGGGAATCGAACCCGGGTCTTCTGCGTGACGAGTGAATGCTTTAACCACGAGGCTACCCGACCGCACGTACTGCTTAAGAAGCTACACTGTACTAATTCATCAGTATATCGATCTTAGACTCTAGAACTATCAAGTGAGTGAGTGAGTGAGTGAGTGAGTGAGTGAGTGAGTGAGAGTGAGTGAGTGAGTGAGTGAGTGAGTGAGTGAGTGAGTGAGTGAGTGAGTGAGAGTGAGTGAGTGAGTGAGTGAGTGAGTGAGTGAGTGAGTGAGTGAGTGAGTGAATTGGATGGGTACAACACCGCTTTGAACACTATTCCAGTTATATCACGGCATGAGAGCTTGATGTGGGAGGAAAGACCGAAGTGATGCAGGCCTGAGACATTTACCACTTTGGTGAAACCCATGAGCTCGGGTAAGGTGCTCAGAAACTCAGAAACAGAATCAGGGCGAACTGGGATTCAGATAAATTCACAAGGAATAACTTCATGTGTATTTACCTCTTTAAACAGGAGTTGCCCATTTTTTTGGTCAAGAGCAAGCAATATCTCTTTACAAACTCCACTGCCTTCTCTCAGGTTAAAATTGATTTTAAGTACCAACAAAATAAAAGAAGACTACTGAAAATACAAGATAAAATATATTGAAAACGTCAAGATAAAATAACTTTATGACAGTTTAAGTCATAACAAACCACTCCTCTCTACAACTTCAGGATAAATTCATCTACAAGCCTCCAGGTAAGGAGATTGTCTGAGTCTGCCATCAACCTGTCAAGGTTTGATTAGAGATTTAGTTACAGCATGTCAAGCAAATCCTTGTTTGGAGGACTTGTCTGTGCAAACAGGGATAGCTCTAGACTTTGGAATTCAATCCTCAAGTTCCACTAACACAAACTGACTTAACATCAACTACATATTTTTAAAGTAGCGTGATATGCTCTGAAGCACCACACAAAAGCTGACTGCGGTGGCTCAGATCACCTGCACATATTTATGTAACATTCACTGCAAATTGTTTCAGTTTAACTGCTCTCACCTTTACCATGTTTTACAGCCTTTGTCAAGATTTCTTCAGATCTGTGTTGATCTTTTATAATTTGAAGTCTTAGTAGTTGTTTGAAACATAATATTCTACTTTTTCATAAACAGTGTCCTACAAGCCATCATTTTCTACCAAGCAGCCCTAAACAAATAAATAAAGCCTCTTTATTGAGGGTTAAAAAAGAGATAACAAAAACAAGTCATAACACATTTGTGGTGAGGCTATTAAATATTTCTTGATCTTACTCAACAAGTTGGTCGATGATTGATTCAAACAGAACTTCAAAACATGAACACCAGAGAATAATTAGTCTTGAATGTCTGCCGAAAAAGATTCAATAGGACGTAATAGCCAAAATAGTGATGAAGTTATATAAATGGGTAACTGAAAATCAGTGATGACACCAGGTGTTCACGAAAAGGTTAAATGTCTCCTGCTGTACCGATAGCACACATCATGTAAACTTCATGCTTGTGAAGGGGCGGTCGGTAGCCTAGTGGTTAAAGTGTTTGTTCGCCACACCGAAGACTTGGGTTCCATTCCCGACATGGCTAAATGTGTGAAGCCCATTTCTGGTGTCCCCAGCCACGATATTGCTGGAATATTGCCAAAAACTGTGTAAAACCATACTCACTCACTTACTTACTCATACTTCTGAAACACAACTAAACAGTATGGTTGGCCCTGTTTTGTGATGGCCAGTAACATCCAATTGATAAATAATAAGTTTGGTTTATCATGGTATGATAGTAAAGTGCCTATTGATAGTCATGTGGTATTATATCATTGTTTAAATCTGTTACATAAAGGACACCAAATACGTAGGGTTAATTCCCAGTACATGTGAGTTTCCTCCATCACTGGGAGAAGACACTGTATTGATCACAAAGTATCCTGCCAAAACATATTTGAAGATCCCTGAACATCGTGGTCAATTTGATAGCTTTCAGAATTTGTGGAGGTCAATTTTGTGCCTAAATGTGATGGAACTGCCAGGACTGTGCATTTATTAAAGCTGATACAAGTCTGTTATTATCTCTATCACGTGTATTGGGGACAGCCTTGTGATTGATGATGACTAACATCGTTAACTTTGTGGGTATTATATGGAATTTTTCATATCACACCCATATCAACCTTACACAGTCATATCACACCCCATATCAACCTTACACACCCATATTACACACCATATCCGCCTGACACACCCATATTACACATGTCTTCATGGAGTTGGCTCTTTTGTTTATACACCCTGATTAGATAACAACATACATCTGTATCTCCCTCCTCAATATACACTGACTAAATAGCAATATACATCTGCATCTCCCTCCAAAATACACCCTGACTAGATAACAATATACATCTGTATCTCCCTCCCAAATACACCCTGACTAGATAACAACATACATCTGTATCTCCCTCCCCAGTACACCTAGACAAGATAATAATATACATCTGTATCTCCCTTCCCAATACACAAAGGCTAGATACCAATATACATCTCTATCTCCCTCCCAAATATACACTGACTAGATAACAATATACATCTGTATCTCCCTCCCAAATACACCCTGACTAGATAACAACATACATCTGTATCTCCCTCCCCAGTACACCCAGACAAGATAATAATATACATCTGTATCTCCCTTCCCAATACACAAAGGCTAGATACCAACATACATCTGTATCTCCCTCCCAAATATACACTGACAAGATAACAATATACATCTGTATCTCCTCCCCAATACACACTGACTAAATAGCAACATACATCTGCATCACCCTGACTAGATAACAATATACATCTGTATTTCCCTCCCCAGTTCACCCAGACAAGATAATAATATACATCTGTTTCTCCCTTCCCAATACACAAAGGCTAGATACCAATATACATCTGTATCTCCCTCCCAAATATACACTGACAAGATAACAATATACATCTGTATCTCCTCCCCAATACACACTGACTAAATAACAATATACATCTGTATCTCCCTCCAAAAACATAATGGATAGATAACAATATACATCTGTATCTTCTCTCCAATACACCCTGACTAGACAACAATATACATCTGTATCTCCTCTCCCAATACACCCTGACTAGATAATGATATATATCTGTATCTCCTCCCCGAATACACCCTGACTAGATAACAACATACATCTGTATTTCCCTCCCCAGTTCACCCAGACAAGATAACAGTAAACATCTGTATCTCCCTCCCAAATACACCTTGACTAGATAATAATATACATCTGTATCTCCCTTCCCAATACACAAAGGCTAGATACCAATATACATCTGTATCTCCCTCCCAAATATACACTGATAAGATAACAATATACATCTGTATCTCCTCCCCAATACACCCTGACTAGATAACAACATACATCTGTATCTCCCTCCCCGAATACACTGCTATCTGTTTATTGTTATTTAGTCTACTGGGGAGTGAGTTATGAATGGATTTGTCAATACATGTACTGAAACTCGAATTCTCCTCCTGTGAACCCACACTAACAGGTACTTGCTCCACCACCCTTATGATGAATGTTTACTGATAACCACCCACACATCAAGTATCAAACCAAACACATTATATGGACATATTCTTTCTCTCTGTGTACGATGATACACTAAATCAGCTAGGTCACACAATTGTTTGATGGGTCAGTGTGACCCACACAACGATGTGGCCAAACATCCAACAGTGTTTGACATGCACAATGTCCTGGTGGTACCCACTCCCAGTAGTAGATCAACATCACATGCTTTCACTGACAAACACATGGATACATCCTGTTTAAACCATTAGACACTTTGTTACTTGTACATGTTCTCAGATTTTAACAAGGACACTGAAACTATTGTTGAGACTGTCATTGCGTTTACCTCAAACAGCTCTAGAGTTAAAGTCGACTTAATGACCATCTTTGAATATATACTAGGGTGCATAAACCTGGCCTGCAATTGTATATTTGAAAAGGTGATCTTTTCATTATTGAATTGAGTAAGGGGATGACTAGACTAACATCTTGTCTCTGAAATGAACATATTTTACAGAAAAGAAACAGTTGTTAAAATATAGTTATAGAATATAATAAAAAGGAGCCCAGAAACTTGCCAAACATTATAGACTTGCGTGGGCTTCATTGGATATATTTTTTCAGTGTCTGTATGACAGACTAGGGGACGATTGAAAATTATGTTATGCCAGTCAGCAATATTCCGGCTATATGATGGCGGTATGTAAATAATCGAGTCTGGACTAGACAATCCAGTGATTGATATCATGAGCATCAATCCACGCAATTGGGATCGATGATATGCATCAACCAAGTCAGCGAACCTGACCACCCGATCCCGTCAGTCGCCTCTTAGGACAAGCATAGTCAACTTTTACAGTTGCTGAAGACCTATTCTACCCTGGATCTTCATGGGTCACAACCATTTTCACCCGATGTAGACCCAGAAAGAATATCAGGAAGAATACTGGATTGTTTATAAGGTCCAGTTGTCAGAATGGCAACTTTGACGGATGGCAAGGACGTGTTAACATTTCAGTCTCTTCACTCTCCCCCTAGTGATGTCATGATAGTGGTGCCGCAGCTGTATCTCCCAAGACACCAAGAGACCTCTGCATGACAAGCAAACACATGAAACACATGCCCACTAAGACAATAGTAGCTTGTGAGTGAATTTGATTTTAGTAATATTCCAGTAAGATTACAGTAAGGCTAACATCCCTAAAGGATAGGTGTGTCATTTTCTTAAATAAAAGGCGGCGGTCTGGTGGCCTAGTGGTTAAAGCGTTTGCTCGTTACGCCGAAGACCCGGGTTCGATTCCCGACATGGGTACAATGTGTGAAGCCCATATCTTGGTGTCCCCCACCGTGATATTGCTGGAATGTTGCTAAAAGCAGCGTAAAACCACACTCACTCACTCTTGAATAAAACAGGGGTCATCTTTATTATGTTTGTAAGCAAACACTCTGACTACTGGGCTATGCCCCTTCTCAAGAAAAAGAAATGAATCTGCTTGAACGTCTTATCATACACTGACAACAGTTTTTAACAGGAATAATAATAATAATAATGGTTTTCTTGTAAAAATCATATTGTAGGTGCTGATTATCATATGCCTTTATGATGGGATAACGGCAAGGTAAATTCAACCCACATGACATAACTGACAACACACACGCAAACATATATCAATATTATTAAAACTGATATATGTTGACTGACATGCCAAAGACACGTGAGATTGAAATGAATCGGGGGTTGTCATATCAACTTGGGGGAAAAGTGTAGCACGTGCAGGTCGTGCACTCAGCATCAAATTGTAGTTGCCATCACCGTCTGTAAATTTAATGTCGAGAGACAAATAACTCCCCGTGAGTGTCGTATCCATGGAGAAATGTCCACTCAAGCGTCTTTCAAGTCGCGTCACTTTATATTACACCTGTTGGCTACAGAAAGGTGCGAGAGTTTGGATCGTCTGCCTTGCATACCTAGCACCTGTTCATGGGATGAATCAATGCGTCTTTAATTAAAACTGAAAACGATGTGACAGAAAGATTGTAAAAGTTGTTGAATATTTATCACGATCTCGTTTACTCCTACCTTGGCTCTTGCGATAGTGTTCACATCTAAAATATCCCCGAAATCGTCCGCTAAAGACCCATTCACCTGCACGGTTATATCGTCTGCCATGCTTGTGACGATAGTGTCGTGTGCAAAAATGAAACTGTCCGTCGACAGTGTTGACAGAGCCAAAAGATAATGTTTCAAAATCCTGCAAGCTTGTTTATTTCTGTTAACACTTTATATTCTAAAGTCATAATGAATCTCTTTTCATCATCTCTAATCAATAAACTGTCTTTTATGTTCGTGAAGCGCAGATTGACTTGTAATCCATTGGGCATGTTTTATAACGTTTATTAACCCCTGTGGTATAACAACGGCCTCCGGTGGCCAGTGGTTATCCATAGAAGTAAGTATGCACATATTTCGGAATATTAACTTATTCAACATGCAATATGATACATATAATCTGTTCCATTCAGCATTTTTAATTACCTCGGGTAATATATCCTATCTTACGCTTATAATACATGCACTATTACTTTGCAACTACAAATGTTCTAAACATTAATGGCCGTCCCGATGACTCAGTTTTCACCTCTCCTGTTCCTCGAGGATAAGGGTCATTACGCCACAGCACATACCTACTACGTCTGTTGAACTCGGGGCCTTGATCAGTCACATCAGACAACATTTTGGAAGAGAGATGAGTACGAACGTACTATTTCTGTCTGACAGGTAAAAGGTTATTTGTTTATCTCGAACGAACACTCAATCATTGCATTTCTTAAAATATTTTCTCTATCTAGACGACACAAAATGAGTATTTAATAAATTCATCACCTACTGGGATCAAAATAGGTTTGCTAATAAGATACATATCAAGGAAACGAGTGCGGATCTAGCATTTTTAAAAGGAAGGGGTGTGGGTGGGTGGGGAGAGTTGTCTACATTTTGGTTTTCAAAAAGACAACCCCCCCCCCCCCCCATTTGGTTTTCAAAAAGACACACACACACATTTGGTTTTCAAAAAGACCCCCCACCCCCACCCCACCCCACCCCTACACCCCCTTGACGGATGCGAAAGACGGAATAGTTGTATTGATAAACATGCACCATTCATTTCTGCATTAAAATATAACTACTCATTGAACATAATACAAATGAGAGTCTTTTGATGTAATGTGGACTTAATTCATTCCTGCATAAACAGATGTAACAGGTGTGACCACAAAACAATTGAAACAGAACTGAAGACCGCTTTAAGCCCTAGGCACACGGTCACTCCAGCAATGTCCCGGTCTATAAAATTCGTCAACGTTGTTTGAGAGCATCCCTCGTTTACACAGTGCAGGGGCTCTCTCGCTGCAATGGTCATTATGAAAGGACAGTCTGTTCCCGACGTCAGACAGCTCAGGTCAGTTGGCATTGACAGTTCAGGTGTAAGGACCTGACTTCACGGACCCGCCCACAGAGGATCGGGTTACATCAATCGAGTAGGCGCCGATGTCGATAACCAATGGGTCTAATCCCCACTGTGTGTGAGGACTGCCGGAGTCAGAGAATCGGATTTATTCTGGAGGAGACAAACCGCTGCTGAAAGAGGCAATCACTTTGAGGGAATTACAAACTGTTTCTGCTTCAGCCTTATTTTTTTGGCGGTTGGATTCGTAATCAGATCGAGTGGGCGCAGCGGAATCGTTTTCGAATTTTGGTGTCGTGTGCAAAATGAATCGGTCTTCAGATCACGAAGTGAATTGTTTCAGCGTCAGATTGTACCCACATTTGTAAGGTTGCAAGGTCATCTATAGTTTCTGGTGAAGTTATTTTTAAGTCATGTTTTAACTAAGACGGCCACAAATGGTTTAAACAACAGCGAGGTGTTAAAAAGTAAAGGTCGGTATCCCAATCCACTTTTGGAAGAACCACGACTGTCTTAGGGTCGGTTCACAATCTATTTGAAAATATTGTACAATGTAAACTACCCCCTTAAGTATTGTGTACGTTTTAAGCCCCCCCCCCCCCCCCCCCCCGACACACACAAACACACACACACTTCAATAACTCATGTACCAAATCATAGATTACTTGAAAGACTTGATGATAGAGAAACATCTGACTGTGATGTATCATAATACAGTAACTGTAAAATACACTTGTGAATCCGTGTATGTTGTCAAATAAAGTTAACTAGAAAGATGTATGGCAGTATGTACAAAATTGCTGCTTCCACCCCCTTACATGTGTACAAAATTGCTGACCCCACCCCTGTATCCCCTGAACAATAATGATGACCGCCCCCTAAACATCCTCACTACCACCCAAAGCCATAAATTATGAACGGTCCCTTAGTTTGACGTTACTGGGCGATGCTTTAACCACTAGGCTACCCAACCTTTTCACTATGGTGGATATACGTCACGTGACAGTAGTTTCTCACATGTGCAAGTTGGGCTCAAAATGAGGTATTTGAAAAAACTATTGGTAGAACGTGATATGCTGCTTTTTTTTCTCACCAACAAATATCCACAAACGACAGATCTCGAAATCTCTCAAAGAAAGGTTAGCAGATTTTGTATCTATTTTATCACCAATATTCATAGTTTAAACACATTTGGGGATACCTGGTCAGAATAGGCCCCTAGTAACTCAAGGTTGTAAGAGCCGCGACGGTTTGAAACGTAGCCAGGTTCTGTGACCTGAGTGATTCCGTGTCATACTGTCGACATATGACAGAAATGGTTGTTCATGCTATCACTCACTTGTTTGTCATCACCAGAGTCGATTAATTACAGAGCGACGTCAGTATTGCTGACGGTGGCATAAATAAATTCACTCAGTGACTTGTTTGTCCTTTTCTAAAGACAAATGATTTGAACTTCCTGAATAACTTTATATACGTGTTAAAACGGGCGGGCGGGTAGCCTAGTGGTTAAAGCGTTCGCTCGTGACGCCGAAGATCCGGGTTCGATTCCCGACATGGGTACAATGTGTGAAGCCCATTTCTGTTGTCCCCCGCCGTGATATTGCTGGAATATTGCTAAAAGCGTCGTAAAACATACTCACTCACTCACTGTTACATTAAGCATGGGGTACTGGGCTAAAACAAATCATTCATGTTCACTCCTCAGTAGCGAAACTATTTATCCATTTTTTCAATCATAACGGACCTGATACAGAATTCTTCCGTCTATCCTTAACCTCAAATTATACTCTTATTTCAACATCGGTAATGGGGTCACATTTGAAGTGATTTAAAATTCAAAGCAGTTTCGTGTCGTATGTAATGGTGCGCCACAATAAACAAAGTTCAAAATGAAGCCAAAGCGTTAACCGTATGTTGAGTGAATGTAGACATCGTTTAGAACACCCTTCCCACTTCCTATAAACAGTGTTTCTTTTGATAATACTCAGCATTGTGTATATAGTTACTCTTTGAAGAAATATACATGACATGATACACCTCAGGCGGAATGATTACGAAATCACTCCCATTAAAACACTGGGCCCTCCGTCACTGTAAATAGCAATTACGTGTATACTTGCACGCATACGTTTGTTCTATTATTAGCGGGCGAACGTTGTAAACTTTCTAATAAACACCTGTCTAAACTGCTGGGCAAAAGAAAGTATGCGCTTGAAAATTTAATAGGCTGAAAACAGTCGTCGAAACGCTGCAAACTTAAGATCCCAAAACACAACCAGCTGGCTGGGAAGGTCGCTAAACGAGAGAGAGAGAGAGAGAGAGAGAGAGAGAGAGAGAGAGAGAGAGAGAGAGAGAGAGAGAGAGAGAGAGAGAGAGAGAGAGAGAGAGAGAGAGAGAGAGAGAGAGAGAGAGAGAGAGAGAGAGAGAGACCAAGCGTGCAACCGCAAACCAGCGAGCCCGACCACCTGATCCCGTAAGTCGACTCTTACATCAAGCAAAGTCACCTTTTTCGGCAAGCATGGGTTGCTGAAGACCTATCCTAACCCGGATCTTCACGGGTGAGCTGACTTAATAAGAAAATCACTTCACCGATAACGTCACTTACGGCTTTGACTCAAGGACGTCCTACATTCCCCTTGACTCAGATGACCTGATACTGTTGTGTTTCTGGTTGTTATCAAACATATATCAAAACCACATGACTACTGGGTGCAAAAGAACCATACAAGCGTCTTAAACACTCTGACCTTGCTGTGACCTTGACCTTGCTCGGTAGATTTTGATCTGGAACAACCATCATGCCACAGGATTGTACAAGTACAGGTGCACATATGGAGATGAGTCGTACAACCACTACCCAATGTCCCTAGCGATGACTTTGACATCGCTAACAGATATTCCACAGATATAATATTTGAAACAATAAAAAAAAGCGACAATAGTCCTTCCATAACCACAAGAGACCCGTGAAGATCCGGGACAGTATAGGTCTTCAGCAACACATGCTTGCCGTAATAGGCGACTATGCTTGTCGTTAGAGTCGACTAACGGGATCGGGTGGTCAGCCTCGCTGACTTGGTCATCGATCCCAATTGCGTGGATCGATCCCTATGATGTCAATCACTGGATTGTCTGGTCCAGACTAGATTATTTACAGACCGCCGTCATATAGCTGGAATATTGCTGAGTGCGGCGTAAACAACAAACAAACCAAACCATAGCCGCAAGAAATCTCTACTAAAAGCAAAGTCGATTGTTCGATTCCGTCTGTACCATGAACATGTTATACCCGTGAAGATCCGGGGTGGAAAAGGTCTTCAGCAACTCATGCTTGCCGTAAAAGGCAAGTAACGGGATCGGGCGGTCAGGCTGACTTGGTTGATGCATGGCATCGTATCCCATTTGCGTGGATCGATGCTCATGATGCCAATCACTGAATTTTCTGGTCCAGATCGATTATTTTTCAGACCGCCGTCATATAGCTGGAATATTGCTGAGTGTGGCGTTAAACAACAAACAAACAAACAAACATGAGAATGTTAAGACTTGTTAAGGTGTCAGGCAGATATCAAGTTTCATCAATTGCGTGGATCGATGCTCATGATGCCAATCACTTAATTGTCTGGTCCGGCCAGATCGATTATTTTTCAGACTGCCGTCTGGAATATTGCTGACTGTGGCGTTAAACAACAAACAAACAAACATTAGAATGTTAAGACTTGTCTAGGTGCCATAAGGTCCATGCTTAGGCCTTGATAATGGCATCATTGTGTTTGGCAATGACCAGAACGATGACTGAAGTATTTTGGCTGATTTTAAAATAAACTTCCTGAGCTGGGTCAAATCAAATATCATGTAAAAGGATGGGGCAAACTGCATAAAATACGTTTTGATACAGTACCATACATGTTATTGAGTGTTGTGGCGGCAGACACATTTCAGTCTCGTCTTAAGGGTCTCTTTAATACACAATTGTAATCCGTATTCGAACTTACAAATTATACAAAGGACTAATTTGTTGTGGCCCACTTGGGCCCCTTTACCTGAACATTGCCCAACTTATTTTGACTTTATTACTCATATATGTGTACACGACTGCAGGGTAGGAGTTTACATAGATGCGTATAGGTAACGTGTGTGGAGTGTACTTCCACTGGCAGGTACGTGATGAATGGCGCTGATATGCACACGCACCGCGGGCTAAACATTCAGGTCGTCTTGAAAACAAGTCTGAACATGTACTATTAAAACTAGCTCTAAATTATTTCAAGGAGGACTAGGCTCTGGCTTTATCCCCGCTGTCTGACACTGTCCGCTAGGCGCAGACTAACACTTAGTCCCAGAAATATAGTTTCTTATTTAAAGATATTAAATATCTAAAAAATAAATAATAAAATCCCAATGGAGCCCAGAACCATGATTAACTTCAGAGCTGAGGCAATCTAGACTTGCCCAATCATTCTAGACTTGAGTTGGATTCATTTTAAAATTATTCTGTAGGGTCGGGGAAGACAGAATAGATGGGGCTCATTAGCTGCCGTGAGTCGATTTGCTGGCTAAAGCAAATAAGCGTAACAAGAAACTAGGCTACCATATGTATGTATGGACAGAGGAAATAAAAATTTAGGAAATATTTCTAAACACATTTCTGAACAATATTTTTTTTAACCTTATCCTTTCATATTGTTCATTTTGTGTCTCGTAGGCCTTCAGGCCGGATGTTGTGTTATGTTCGTTTTAACTTTCCTGTCCTGTTTTATACAGCATGTGACACACAAAAACATACAATATATATATATATAAGTCCAGTTTCCACCCTTGTCGAATTAGGTTGGAATTGTGGAGTTACATCTTGGCTGGACTAACGGGTCTATGCATAGTCCAATCAAAATCGCGTAACGAAATCAACATCCGGTTCGAAAACTGCCGAGCAGTTTTCGGTCGATTGCAGGATTTGCAAAGCATGTGTACCGCCAACTCAGCGTCAACAGATATATTCGAAATCTCTTCATGGTTTTAATCAAGGCATTTACGGAAATTGATGCACTTCGCGAAGTAAGACCCGTTTTATTACAATATAGAGTTTGGTTATTGATCAGATCTTCTTGACTGTACGCCTCCACTTTGTTTGAAGTAAATGCAAGTGATATATGAGAGGTGCAATCTGATTGGTCAATAGGAGGGACACATAAGGGACATTACTCGCAAAAGCCACTGGTGGCGCTACGATCGAGCCCAGAAACTTCGGCAAGGGTGGAAACTGGATTTTTATAGTCAGTTAACGCCCTTGCCTCGGGGAGATGTTCTTTTTCAGGCAACTAAATGCATTGTAGACAAAAATCTGTATGCCCTTGTTGTCATTCATGCCTCATAGTATAGCCCTACACGTGTGATTTGTCATTAACCTGATGTGTCAGTGAATGTCTTTATTGCAGGCATAATTAGTAGTACAGCCACTCAGTTACCATTGTTTGTTTGTTTGTTTGTTTGTTTGTTATAGACCAATCAGATTTGACACTTATGTATGTGATCACGTGAGAAACGAAGTTACAAAGACCCATACATGACACCGGACAAGATTCTTTGTGTAGCTGCAGATTTGTGGGATATTGTTCATTTATGCGGACACTGACGAGTAAATAACGCGAAACAAGTCAGTATCTAATATTATACAGGCATAGGACATTTATCGGTTAAAATTTGCATTTCGGGTTCATGTTATGGTGTAGCAGGGCACAGAATTATTCTCGGTCTTGTACGCTATCTTTGGGAATTTCTTCTCTGCGAAAAAGACAACACTAAGGAGAAAAAGACAACACTAAAGAATTATTTCAAGCCTTTTCGTTTGTAGATACGAAATCATCTTTGTCAGGTCACGACGTGAGTTAAACATGTTATATGACAATAAAAGCAACGAAAAACACTTCCATTATCACAAGAAATCTCTGCTAAAAGCTGCCGCGAATAGCTGCAAAACTGCTGATGCGTCTTAAGCATAGACACCAAAGACTGGTGCTGCTGGAATATTGCTCGACATCAAGGGAAAGTTTACTTTAGGAAAGTTGAAGTCATCCCTCTTGCCATGCATACTTGTGGACAGTGTTTTGGCACATAAGCACATGTACCTCGTATATATCTTATTTCCCTTCTATCCTCTATCAGTAACCAATTGGAGGTTATCTATTCACACGTGCATATTACATGCAAATAAGTTTTCCTCGTTCACTTCTGAAAGTTCTGACGTCATATGTTGTTCCAAACCATGCATGCGATATTGGATTTGTTTTCTCCAGATCAGCCGATAGTTCAGTAGCAACCAAATGAAGTCATGTGATGTGTTAATTAATATCTGCTATATTTGCTCACTGAGGTAGACATGATTGTTTTCCGAGATAAACATTATTCAGAATTATATCGTTTAAGACACCATGTGAACACAAGGGCACACATTAGACTGACCTTGTTTCAGTCGGTTTTAGACACGACGTTAATCATTTCTATGCTATCAGACAACTGCACAAATACGACGGTAACAGCCTGCTGTCTACCTGAACCGGAAATCCAGCATCCGCCATTCCACTGTCGTCCGCCATCTTGTCTAACATCCGGGTTGCATCAATAATTTTATACGTATTGCATTCTTTCATAACGACTTTATGGGAGTTCTCGACTGATAAATGTTGTTTCAGAATACCACCAGTGACCTCAACACGATGGCTCACACATTGCACTCATAGGTTATACAGTATAACTTTTTGATAAACTCACCTACCAACCTGACGCCCGACGTGTCAAACTTGCGAGCTCGATCAATACACACGGAGAAATGAAATATTTCAAATTGCATGAAGAGTTTGAAAATAGATTCTCGACAATATTGATAAGAGATTTGATAGTCTGTAAGCAGGTGTACACTAAGGTGCTTGCCGTTAATTCTTTAAAAGTCTCTTCACAAATTTGCTTATTTTTGATAATCAAACGAAAATGATGCCAATTAAACACCGCGTCCCAAGAGGAGTGCAGTCTATATGCAAATAGTTGTTAGCATGTAGTATGTTCTCAGCTGCTTGAGTTTTTACTTTTCAACAAACATAAGTTTTTGCTGAAACGGTGTTAAGCCGGGTGTAGTATTCCGGAATACAATTGATTTCGTATAAAAAATATTGACAATTAGAAGTTGGTTGGTTGGTTTGGTTTGTTGTTTTACGCCGCACTCAGCAATATTCCAGCTATATGACGGCGGTCTGTAAATAATCGAGTCTGGACCAGACAATCCAGTGATTAATATCATAAGCATCCATCCACGCAATTGGGATCTATGACATGCATCAACCAAGTCAGCGAGCCTGCCCACCCGATCCCGTTAGTCGCCTTTTACGAAAAGCATAGTCGCCTTTTACGGCAAGCATGGGTTGCTGAAGACCTATTCAACCCCGTATCTTCACGGTTCTTTTTTAGAAACAGGAAGTAGATTCATCATATTTTTCTGTTACTGGAATCTGACTGAAAACAGTACGGGTCTTATTTAAAGGGTGACACCATAATTAAAAGAATGAAAGTCATCATCACATGTAGTAGTATGCTGAAATATATAATTTTAGTGTTTGATGAAGAAATTTTTGAGTTACTAATAGTCAGATTTGTAATTTATTCTTTACAGATTCGTAGTAATTCCTTTTCTCACATTTTAAAGTGCAAATGTACTTATTTCTGGCTTTCGAAATACTTTCGTAACGATGAAACGTCATTAAAACATATTAAGCATCCCCAAAATCAGTCACATCTTAGAAAATTGCACTCTATGTCAAGCCAAGGTTGTGTTCTGCGTCTATGCGTGTCATACTCTGTGAAGCATATTGCTTCTTTGTCAGACATGTTGAGTGCATTATTAATATCCGAAAGAACTGTGCCACAGTCTTTCAAGCAAACTAGATATATCAGGTGAAAGTAAATTCTCCCTGACTTCATCATTATTAACGCACGTAAACTGAAGCTATTATCCTCGCCAAGTGCCTCCTGTGCTTTTTAACCATCCTCTATAAATATCCTCTAACTCTAAACATATAACGTCAACCCCAGACAATAACCAGTCTCGATTATCTGCCGAGACAGAATCCACTGGGCGTAAAAAGCAAAATAGCGGTGAAAAAATCTGTTCTGTTTCTTGTTTAACTCCGCACTGAGCAATATTCCAGCTACATGACGGCGGTCTGTAAATAATCCAGTGATTGACATCATGACCATCGATCTACGCAATTTGTAGCTATGACATGCATCAACCAAGTCAGCCTGACCACCCGATCCCGTTAGTCGCCTCTCACGACAAGCATAGTCGCCTTTACGGCAAGCATGGCCGGGATGCTGAAGACCTATTCTACCCCGGATCTTCACGGTTCTGGTGAAAAATCAGTGATGACACCATGTGTTCGCGAAAGGGGTAAGCATGCCCTGCCCTACCGGTAGCACCGGCCACTCACGCAAATTGCATATAAAGTAAGTGTTTGTTAAAAAACTTTGTTTGTTGCCTGACGTCACGTGACTGAAATGGACATCGTACAGGTAAATGCTCGGACTCTGACCTTGTAACGACACCGAACTCCTGACTATGTAAAGGAGCTTGCAGTAGTATTGTAATCAATGACACTTGTACCCACTGCTAAAAGAAATGTAAAATCACCCACACCCGCATCTGAACCCCACCTTCCATTCGTGATATTTAGATTTATATGTATACAAAGCTTTAGTAATGAACGCCCAAACCCGTCTGTTATCATATCAAGTATAACAAGTATTATGTATATATGAACATTGGTCCAAGCTAACGTGACTTGACATATGTAAAATGCAATCAATTCTTACTAGTTCTTGAATTAAAATCCCCACACTAGGAGTGAGTGAGTGAGTCATAACGCGGCCCCTTAGAAAACTATTCTTGTTACATCACGTGTGGCAGCTTAACGTGGAAAGAAAGTCCGAAGTGATGCAGGTCTCATTCACAATTCGCACTGATTAGGATACTTTCTCAGTGGATAGGCTGGTAGATTCCAATAATTAAATAACTTCAACAACCATCGTTTATTTGAGCTATCCTCGCTTGTCATGCCGACACGCCCTGTATAAATGGGTGCTGTTCAGTGTGGCGATAAAACGACTCACTCACTCACTCGCCCGGTGTACCCAGCCAGCCAACTTTTCTTAACTTTTTACGACAACAGAAAGCGGCCCCGATATACAAAGACCTCGACATACGCACGTGGCAAGGGGTTATGGGTCTGTGACATATAGCGCTATTCGGCTACACTTAGACTTACACAGGTCTCTAAGGCAATAATTAGTTTAGATCTTAATTTCTAGATTATGTTGCTGTTGTTAGTTTGTTGTTTAACGCCGCACTCAGCAATATTCCAGCTATATGACGGCGGTCTGTAAATAATCGAGTCTGGACCAGACAATCCAGTGATTGACATCATGAGCATCGATCCACGCAATTGGGATACGATGACATGCATCAACCAAGTCAGCGAGCCTGACCACCCGATCCCGTAAGTCGCCTTTTACGACAAGCATAGTCACCTATTACGGCAAGCATGGGTTGTTGAAGACCTATTCTACCCTGGAATCTTCACGGGTCTCTAGATTATGTAATGATAAGAACAAGTTGTCCCTTCAGGTAGTGTCCACATATCTAGACTTTCCTATTAGGAGGATAGAATTACCACATCCATGGAGTTTTCTTTCAGCAAAGCCTTGGAGCAAGGCTAGACTACACTGCACAGAGAGAATACTGAAGCCAAAGAGGGGAGGGGCTCAGGGGGTCAAGTAGCTACAGGGGACACCGGGGCAGAACAGGTCGTCATGCCCTTGTACGATGCGAGGGGTGGCTCAGTGGGTAGTGTACCCGCTCGTCACCACCACAATGGACCAGTCTTCCACAATACAACATCCAACTCGTATCTTATCTTGTCTCCCTCACCTGCAATACGCTACAAGCGGAATAAAGTTATCTTTCCCACTCTCGCTCAATCCGACACGACCTCACTTCAGGAATATTTAACACTTCAATAATATTCTCGTAACCACCTGACGCGGGTTGCCATGAATCCCTGTGGGAATGACGCCCTGGGTCATTTATCAACCACAAACACGATATTTGCAGATTTCAGCAAAGATGAAAGCCTTGCGAGTTTCTGAAGACAACAAGATGGCCACCTCCTTAGTGCCTACATACCAGTTATACTCAAACACCAATCCGACTTTTACTGACATAGCAAGTTGATAAATACGTTCTTTAAGAATGGAAGACACCAGTTACTGTCGGCTAGATGTATTATACATGAGGATAATGAGATTTTTCAAAAATAATTTACTGCCAACAAGTTGGTGGTCAGTTTATTACTGTTAAGATGTCGCGAAAGTTGTTAAAACGCCCCATCACTTGTTAGAACACATGTACTCAGTGTTGTAAAGACAGAGTGAGTGAGTGAGTGAGTGAGTAAGTTGGGTTAAACGCCGCTGTGAACAAACACGTATGTCAGGACGTGTCAGCGCAATGTGGGAAAGCCTGAAGTGATGCAGATCTCAGACGTTTACCACTTTGCTGAAACCCACGAGCACGGGTATGGTGCTGACAAACCTAGAAACATGTTACAATCAGAATACAGAAGAAATGTGAGTGAGTGAGTTTGATTTTACGCCGCTTTTAGCAATATTCCAGCAATATCACGGCAGGGAACACCAGGAATAGGCTTCACACATTGTACCCATGTCGGGAATCGAACCCGGGTCTTCGGCGTGACGAGCGAACACTTTAATCACTGGGCTACCCGACCGCCCCTACAGAAGAAGTAATATAAGGGATGAAATGGCACCATGTCACAATGTCCACGTATATGTTCTCATTAATTACCAGTTGCAAAGGAATAAAGAAATTTAGAAAGAAGTGAAATATTAACTATTATTGTTATTGGAAACTGCATTTCCCCCTAGATGACTTGCAGACGGTATTGTCCAATCGGATTCATGGTTCTGTTAAGGATTCCGGGAAAACAGTTGACCAGTACCTCATGCAATTTGAAGGGCATTGGGTGGTCACAATGGAGGATCTGGCTGCTGTGTGTCGTCGTTGTCGTGGCATTGCTATCAGGCACTGGTTTTATCTGTGGAACAATGGGTGGGATGAAATGGGGTTTACTGTCGCGACGTGTGTGTGTACGCGCGCGTGTGTGTGTGCTTGTCCTAGTCGGACTAATACCGGTTTAACATGAATACATGAATACCCCACTCAAACACAGTATACTAACTGCAAGCCGGCCAGTCCGCGTCGTATCCCATTAATGCCGAACGACAGGCAGGGTAACAGCAAGTACCATCTTTTAACGACTTTTGGTATGACGACCAGGGATCGAACCAAGGACTTTACGTTCTCCAGGCGGACGCTCTCTCCACTAGACCACGGAGGCGGTCTCAGTGTAATAACTCCACAACAAAGGACCAATTACAGGTTTCAAAAGGTATCATAATCTGTTTGGACCAACGTATTCTCAACGCTGCAGTACCAAAAGTTCAACTCTGGCATTTCACTAAACACCGTACGACAATAAACGCTGTTTCCAATTGGTTAGATAATAGACCTGGCGTTAACACCCCACCCCCTGCCTACCAGAGACAGTGAGGGCGCGTGGCGCTAACATCACGGTGACGTTTACGATCGCATACAGAGCTACTTCACCCTAGAAGCATAACATAATCTATCCATTTGCTGGCACCTGCTTCCATCGATACGCGCTAAGGTAGAGTAAACGAGCGTCTGGCACAAAGTATGTTTTGGTAATTAATTACACAACCAGCGCCAGGTTCGAAGTTGTGTCGAATTTAGTGTGGATCGTACGAAATGATGGCGGGCCATCTGCTCAATGACGTCACTTCCGTTCGTTTCAGATGGCTCGGAGCAAGGCAATAACTTACATGCCTTTCTAGTATGTCACATTCAGATGAAATTCGTGTATTACATAGGTTTAAAACGAACACAGGTTGGAACTTTTCTTACAATTTGCAAATATACTTGTATTGGTGTTTATACACGACGTGTTGACCCTTTTCGTGGACACCTGGTGTTGTCACTGATTTCCAGTGGTCCATTCATATAATTTTCACAGCTATTTTTCCCTGTACGCAAAATGGAATCTAGACTGGCTCTCTTGCAGTGTCAATGTATATATTGCTGGACTGCTGCATGCAGGTCTCGTACAAGACAAAATCAAAGGCACACGATCAGATTTGAAATTTGTTATATTCTATCCATCTTCCCGAGGCAGGAACGTCCACTAGCCTCTTTATCAAAGTCTTGTTTCCACACATGCCACATCAAGCCCACTTTCCTGTGCTAAATATGATTGGACTATCGCACATGTCGATAGTCCAATCAGAGAAGCTATACGAGAGAAGAACAGCTATCTGATTGGATATCGAGTTTTCATTACAAGGGGCACAACTCGTGACCTACGCGAGGAGGTGCCGGGGTCGAGCCCAAAAAATGGCCTTGATGTGGAAACTAGGCTTTGATATAGGCTAGTGGATACACTTGCCTCGGGAAGATGTATTCTATCTGACATCTCTTGATGCAAGAAAACAAATTGTAACATTAACCACCTGGCGCGTACGGCATGCTTTCCAATAAAAAACTATCGGCTAAATATAGACTGAAAGACGTCGCAACATGAAACTGTCGACAGCTCACACTGCTGTAGGCATCATGATCACGCAATCCATCCGTCTTTATCTAGAAAATTGAACTTAGTAACTTGAATGTTCAAGATATAAACAGAGAGGGGGGGGGGGGGGGGGGGGCAGACAGAGAGGAACTCGATGATAGCGTGTATAGCATAATATATATAGAGGGGTGTGATATCTTTCTCGATGATAGCGTGTATAGCATAATATATATAGAGGGGTGTGATATCTTTCTATACGAATATATATGTTATACACGTTATCATCAAGTTCCTGTGGTGTGTGTGTGTGTGTGTGTGTGTGTGCGCGCGTCTACATATGTGCTATCTTTACATTTGAATTGCCATAAAGATAATACACATGTAATTTCTTGAATTGACATCTACACGTTTAGAAACCTGTAAAGGTAAAAAGGTTTAAGTGTGTCATACTTCTAAGCAGCTGTGTCTGAGGGGTACATGGGCGGTTGGGTAGCCTTGTGGTTAAAGCGTTCGCTCGTCACGCCGAAGACCCGGGTTCGATTCCCCACATGGATACAATGTGTGAAGCCCATTTCTGGTGTCCCCCGCCGTGATATTGCTGGAATATTGCTCCAAGTTGCATAAAAATCATACTGACTCACTTTTAAGTAACAACATGCATCGTTAAACTCTGTCCCTGTCTAATGATGGCCACACACGTGCTTATCAGGCTGCGCTTTGTAGTTGTAAATCCAGTGTAGCATAATGTGACTAAATAACCATAGAGTTCTGTGGAAGCAGCGTCAGCGATTGAGAGAGGTCATCATAAGTTTGAATCAATTCCGATCAAATCAGACAGCGATATGGGCAATTACTGACAACAACGGCTCCGAGCGCCAACGTGTGCACTGCAGTCGAGACTGGCTTTTTGTTGCTGCAGCGTAACTATGTTCATCAAATCTAATAACGAAGACAGTGAGGATTATAGGACGAGGCAATCAGGACTTAAAAGTGAAACTCCCTTACAATAACCCCCCACGAAGCATGTGTGTACGCGCGTATCTTGTTCCTGCAGCGTCACTGGGACAGCCATGTTGCAAGAGCGATGATGTTGATGGTCGTAAACGAAATGCTCTTAATGCGTTCTACGTTAAAAGTCGTAAACGAAATGCTCTTCGTTGAAAGACGTAATTGAAATGCTCTTCATGCGTTCTTCGTTAAAAGTCGTTAACGAAACGCTCTTCGTGCGTTTTTCGTTAAAAGTCGTTAACGAAACGCTCTTCGTGCGTTCTTCGTTAAAAGTCGTTAACGAAACGCTCTTCGTGCGTTCTTCATTAAAAGTCGTAAACGAAATGCTCTTCATGCGTTCAAAAAGAAACAAATGGGGATGTCACCATTGATTGGAAGAAGTATATCACGGTTCAGCTTCATTGGTCCAGCAGTTTAAGATGGGATGATGGTGATGTTTACAGAGGTGAAAATGCTTCCTAGAAAATCGAAGAGCATGCTCCAAACGGAAAAAATCAAATAAAGATAAATATATACAATAATATTTCGAAAAAACGCAACATGTGTGTAAATCCCTCTCCTTACTAGACAAACGTCAAATTTTATTGTATTTTGAATAAATATAACAATAATAAGTGTCTTCATTTTGCTCTAAAAATCCAGACACTTGGTATCTGCTCAAAGCACTATCTGAGATTATATACATTATACACACACAAACAACGGAAGCAACAGGAACGGAAAGCTAGCAGTGACAATGTTTTACGCCGCACTCAGCAATATTCCAGCTCTATGACGTCGGTTCTGTAAACAATCGAGTCTGGACCAGACAACCCAGTGACTGACATCATGAGCATCGAGCTGCGCAATTGATACTGTTTTGGAGGTCTATAAATGGGATTTGATGGAGGCTAGTGTTGGTTAGAGCCGAATATCATGGGGCAGAGAGTTCCAAGGAAGGGAGGCCGAATGGTTTTAGGTGACGTTTCGGCGATCGAGACTAGCAGACCACAATGATCTTGCATGTTCATGCCTGGATAGTATATCACTGAGGTACTTTGGAATTGTTTGATGAAAAAACTGGAAGGTTAGTGAAGGAATTGATTGGTGTGCATTGGCCCATTAATACATTCAGTGTATATGATAGGGTCAGGCAATAATACGCAACCCCTCCACCCGCTTGCATAGTCAAGTGACTTAAAAAAAGTGGGCCATTCTTGCGGGTTTTTTTAACAATAATTCAAGATTAACAATTTGGAACACAAAGATTGTCTTTTCAACATACATCTTATACTTTAGCGCCGTGTTGACGCCTTGCTTGAAGGTGTCCTTGCATAAAACTAGTACACATCGCATCATCAGGTTCCAACTCTGCTATGTAAGATATTGATTGCAGTTTCATGTCGACGTTCAAATAGAAGGTACTATTTTAAGTCATCAAGAACAATATAAGACAGGAATGGGAAGCCCCGGACACATCCGAGTTCCTTACGACTCCATGTAGCCGAACTCAGAAACGTGAACATGTTTTTCTTACTCCAACCAGATTTGAAAAAGTGTAAGCCTCTTCCCATCCTCCTTCTCTGAATCACTGCTGTATTGGACAAAAATATTTTTTTTAAAACAGACAGAAAATGGCATTACGATATTTTTGTTATAATTCACAGTTACAATTGCTTGACGCTATCGCCAACTGGAACTACTTCCAGCGGCGTCAGCATCATCGGAGTGAAGTGATGAATTGCCGGCCTGACATCTGCCAAATACATTACAGTTAGTGTATAATACTCAGACATCTTCACCACTGTCATAATCTTCAAGAGCTCGTCCTTTTAAGGAAACCATTTTTACGTTAAGCCCTCTCAATTTCAGTGTTTCGACCAACTCGCAAACAGGCCGGTATCCAAGTATGACGTTTATGTCATAGTATGCATAGATCTACAGTTTTATGGGGTTTCTTCCCGGAAACCCCCATCAAGGTAATTATGGAACGCTGTCAGGAGACTAGTTAATCGCCGAGTCTCAGCGATTATTTCATCGTCTACATATTGTAAACTGGGATGGATGTCTCTACCAGGTTGGCTTCCTCTTTGCGCTCATCCACCGACAAGACACCATGTATGCAGGATGTACGCCAATAATGCTCACGAAAAACATGCAGTAAACACTTGGTGTTTATAGTTGTTATTTTATGCTTTTGCTTTTTCTGCCGTTGCCAAGCCGCGCACACAACTCATACCACAGATTGTGTGTAGTAACGACTGTGTACGTTCTTGTGTAGTGAAACAAAAATAAACACTGGCAGATTTGCTAACATGGTTCCATTGTTAAATTTAGGATGAAGTTGGCAGGATTAAGCACACGATGAGGATGGCATTACCACAGTTTCGTGTTGTTGTTTAAGGCGCACTAAGCAATATGAGTGAGTGAGTGAAAGAGTTGGGTTTAACGACGCTTTTAACATTATTCCAGTTATATCACGGCGTGTCAGCTTAATGTGGGAGGAAAGCCCGAAGTGATGCAGGTCTCAGACGTTTACCACTTCGGTGAAACCCACGAGCACGGGTATGGTGCTGACAAACCTAGAAACATAATTGGGGCGAACCGGGATTCGAACCCACAATCATAGGTTTCTGGCGTGTCAAGGGGACGCAACTCTGCTCAGCGAATTGCGGCGCCTTAGACGACTGGGCCACCCGTACACAAGTACGGACGTAAGGGCGTAATATTTTTGAGACAAAACACGTTTTCATAAATTTAAAAATGAAAAATTAACAGTGTGAATTTCGTGATGAAATATGACATTTATTGAAGACATCGGCGCCGCATTTACCGATACATCTAGAGTGAGTGAGTGAGTTGGGTTTAACGCTGCTTTTAACAGTATTCCAGTTATATTACAGCATGTCAGCATAATGTGAGCGGAAAGGCCGAAGTCAAATGGGTCTCGGACGTTTAAAACTTTGGTGAAACCCACGAGCACGGGTATGGTGCCTCCGTCTAAATGAAATTATCTTGGGACAAAGTGTTGCTCATGTACATACATTTGAAGAACAATCCCATCAACCTTACACACCGACATTTGGGCACATTCTAAGGGGCGGACCATTTCTAGGTGGGTGGGTGGGTTCTTTATTTCTAAAAATACCCAAAACAGCTCATACTTTTGTAGCTCCCCGATGTTCAGGGGTATTGTTCGGTGCACGGCGAGTAGTGGCGTCGCCTCTCCAACGACGCCGACAATGAAGTATCGCCTGTCTCCCGTCTATCCAGTTTGCCAAAAACGAACCATCAACCTGGTGACTGTCATTTGGCTACAGCCAAAACTCCTTGCAACGTGGTCATGCGTTGCTTCTTGATGTATCATACCAATGGCTTGTTCTTTCAGTACCGTTAATCTCAGCATGTTATTTGTCACAGTCCAATGGTTTGGTCGTGAATGAACAGTACATCGTTCCTTTTATATCCAGATCTTTGTAGGCTGGCATGCTGCAAGTGCAGGAAACGTTTCACTTCAAATATAAGTTCCACTGATCTGGGTACTGTAGCACGTGCATTACTCCAAACTGTTTTGGTTGTGTTTTGGCGATTGAATCTCAACCATTTTCTAACACTATTCGGGGTTTGGACCCAACTTGTCCAACTTTCAGTTTGGTAACGTTTCTTTTGTCTGTCAGTTTACATCAAAAGTTATGCTACTTATGTCCATCATGCACAACCTTAGTAATTGAAAAGTACATTTCTCCAGTAGATGTGAGTACTAACATGCCAAGTTGACTGGGTTTGGCTACACATGGTGTAGTACAAAATGGACTTTAATTTTATAAAAATGCTGTATTATACTGATGTCTTCATTGTTCTGTTTCAAAATCACCTACATCCATACAGTTATTATGTTTTAGTGAACAGTGAGAAAAGTTTAACCCCCGCCAACACACACACACACACACACACACACACACACACACACACACACACACACACACACCTAAATATCAAATGGCCCACCCCTAACAGAAATGGATGTTGTCATGATTCCAAAACTGAAAGAAATAGCAACATACTAGTTGTCATAGTAACACTCCTAATAACTTGCATCAGATTTGTTTCAACCTTTTTAAAAATTCGGCACTTCTAGTTGGCCAAAAAGGAACCCTTATCATAGTTTGTCCATTTTCAATCTACACTTCGCCCGTTGGGAGCCTCATCATTGTCCCTCTGCATCCTTTCTACACAGATGCCATCATACGGGGCCCCGAAGATCAAAACTCTGCAACGAAAAGTCTTTGACAGAAAATAGGTCCCCGATAGTAACTCGGTAAATGAGTCTACCATAGAAAAGCACGTGCTAAAATTACACCAGCTACCGAGACGGAGAATGCATATCGACCTCTCTCAACCCCACTAGCTGCAAATAAACAACGGCTGCTTGTGTCAGTGTCTATCATGGGTAACCTTGGGCGCAACTGATTTCTGGATAGAGAGTCTGTGGCAACATGCTTATCAAGATGTTAGTCCTTCTCCCGAGATAGGCCCATGCTATTAATTGCGGTTGTAGCTACAACCTATACAACAGATTGAACTTGTTATATGTTGTATTGACGAACTATTTCATTTTCCTAGGACCTGGGCCCCGTTCCACAAAGCGATCTTAGCGCTACGACTGTCGTAAGTCAGTGTTAAAGAATGGGAGTTACGATCAACTTAGAGCTAAGATCACTTTGTGGAACGGGACCCAGTTCCACAAACCGATCTTGGCGATAAGACGATCGTAGCTCCCATTCTTCACACACTGACTTACCACATCGTAGTCCTAAGATGGATGTGTGGGCGGGTCCCTGGGGCGCATTCTAGCCTAATGGTTAAAGCGTTCGTTTTTTACGCTAAGGGTCCGGGTTCGATTCTCTGCATTGACACACTGTGTGAAAACCACTGCTAGTGTCCAAGCCATGCTGGAATGTCGATGTACAATGTATCTGTGATTAGTGATTACCCCTTTCTCAAATCTCTGTTGTTGCCATGATATTATGTTTGGTCAACATAGAAAGTATATTGCTTTATCAAGAGGATAAGCTTTAACGAACAAACTTTTGCATTGGGAAAAAAGATACCCAGAGTGTTATCTTGACGACAGATCGAACAAATCATCTGAGAGGTCAGTAATTGTCTTTTCGAGACTGGTGGCGGTATCTTGAAGGGTTCACTATACAACAGCCCCGGAAGACATAATTACTGTCAGCAACACAGGGGGAAAAGTTGATGATTTTATTACTGACATTGGAAAGTGGAAATTCTCGTACTGAGGTGGAATATAATAGATTATGGTTTTTTTCTGACATACAGGGTATTATACATGGACACGCATGCGCGTTCTGTTTTGTTTTGTTTGTTTGTTTGTTGTTTAACACCGCACTCAGCAATATTCCAGCTATATGACGGCGGTTTGTAAATAATCGAGTCTGGACCAGACAATCCAGTGATTGACATCGTGAGCATCGACCCAAGCAATTGGGATACGATGACATGCATCAACCAAGTCAGCGAGCCTGACCACCCGATCCCGTTAGTCGCCTCTTACGACAAGCATGGGTTGCTGAAGGCCTATTCTTACCCGGCTCTTCACGGGTGCGCGTTTTGAAACAAAATTACTCTGACGATGCTTGTGTTTGATTTCCAAACCCTGGACGACCCAGGTGAACCCGTCCCGACCAAGGCATAACCCAAGTTAACCTTGATTGACCAACGTTAGCACATGTTAACTGATTTACACCAAACGTCATTGACCTGAGTCGCCCATACCTACTGTGGAGCGGTACTCCGGTTGGCAGCTTTCAAGTGACGTCATCGTTAAAGTAATTAGTTTCATTTATAGATTCAATCATGAATAAAAACATTTATTGACTATAGTTAACTAGGTACTAACACTATGTATATATATCCTGATGTAAGTCAGGGGAAACTTAACCTTCGATTATTTTTATAAATATTTTTGAATCAATAATTCAACTTAGAACATGGTTTTGCATCTCTGATGTTCAGCGCTTCACTTTGAACTTTTGCGTCATTTTTTGCATGCATTAAAAAGAAAAGGTAATTGTTATGTGTTTTATATCGGGTACTGCCCTAAGTTATCCATGATTAACATTGGGGTCAACCCAAAATGAATCTAGGCAACCGCGGTTGCCAGAAAAGAGGTCATATCGGTTGACTCAGGTCACTCATATTTTGATAATCGAACGCACGTACAGATAGTAGCTGTGTGAGGGCCGCTCTTATCAGGGCTGCATGTCAAGATATTCCGCTCATTATTAGCAAAAAACAAACCACATGTGTTGATGGGAGTTCTGAAACCGTAGGGGCGGTAGGGTAGCCTAGTGGTTAAAGCGTTCGCTCGTCACGCCGAAGACCGGGTTGGATTCCCGACATGGGTACAATGTGTGAAGCCCATTTCTTGTGTCCCCCGCCGTGATATTGCTGGAATATTGCTAAAAGCGGCGTAAAACCATACTCACTCACTCACTCTGAAACTGTAATGCCCGACCACAACAGTTTCTATGAGGCGCTATTAATGCAGTACTGAAGCTTGTCAGAGACATCCTGTCGCAGGGATCACCTGCTCGAAGCGCTACAACTATCGAAACATACACACTTTGACTTTCAAAAGTCTGGTGCTACGATCGCTTTGCGCATGTAAGCCTTCATCTTCTGCGAAAGGAAAAACACAAAAGATGGATTATTAAGAAGGAAAAACATCAGCTCCGGATATTACGAAGATTTGTTATGGCGAATAGCCAGTCATGATGAACCAATTTCTAACCTCCAATGACGTCAATGTCCGCGCGAGTATCGGAATTCGGATATAGCGAACCGATTTTATTTCCATTTGTGTTCGTTAATCCGAAGTTTACATATCCAGGGTGTGTATAAGAATAATATATAAAATATACATACATGCATATAATATTCACTGCTATTCTTCCTTTCGCCCAATGGAATCTGTTTCGGTGGACACTCGAGATTGTTTATTCTCTGGCGTTGATGTTATATATTTACATGAAGACTCCGTGCCATGGTATTCCGATCAACATGGTCAGTTTACGTTTACCTGCTGAAGAAGGGTACATTTCACTCCGATACACTATTTTTAGACTAACATTTAGTCTCTGAATTGAACATATCGTAAATAAAAAAACAGTTGTTCAGTTATCTTAATAAAAATATAATAAAAAGGAGCCCAGTGACTCTCTTCATTTTCAGACTGATACTGCAGTGATCTAGACTTGCCAAACATTATAGACTTGCATGGGCTATTTTTGATATATATTTGTATCAGGGTCTGTAAGACAGACTACACTATTTTGTATGAATGCCAGTAGGAATTCGCAAGTATGAAAACTGAAAAGTAAAATATCTTTACCTGTTTTTTTTAAAATTTGTCGGAACCTTCTAAACACAGAATTTAAGAGCAGTAAACCAAACCAACATATATACCAATGTCTACTATAGATAGGGTAGCGCTTCTGTATCTCGTTTAAAAAAAGTTGTATACCAGTCAAGACGTTTTCCGTCAGTCACTCCGAGTGTTATTTATAAGAAGAAACACACCCTTCTTATTTGGCAGGAGCAGGCTGATTTTTAACACCGATTTTATCCACTTTCAGATTAACGTCAGCAGGGGCTATAAATACACTTTAACAGATACGGTAATTTCTTTTGGACGGTGTGTGGAATGTGAAACCTTGACGAAGTCTACCGAATGCACTCAGCACCCTAGTCCAGATCAGCGGCCAGTAAACACAGACACAGTGACCGATGTATCCCGACTACCTACAGTATAACACGTGGAATTACATACAAGGGGATGTCGACCACCGCATCTCTATAGATCTGTTTTAGAAATGCAGGACGCAAATACAAGTGTTTATCGGTAGTATGAAGGGGCATTTCTGAGATACTAAATCCGCAGCTGCGAATTAAAATCTATAAATATGTGTTGAAGCTCCCTCAAATAGCTCAATAGTGTCGAGTAGCTCAGTAGATCAGATGAAATTAACATGGCTTAAGAGAGATGTTGCCAATGAAACTACAATCTCAGAAAATTCTATCATGCGTCGTTAATGAGAAATTAGTGTCTTGACCCCGTTAAAACGGTGCATTACATTCACTTGGGGAAAGATATTCTTCCATAACCTGAAATGTAGAAAATTCAGCAAATACGTAGCTCAGTGCGTTGGAATTAACGCCGTTTTTAGCAGTATTTTGGCGACACCAAGGCGAGCTTTCTGTGACAAAAGCTGAAAAAGTCACAGATCATATACGTTTAGTGGAACAGAGCACGAGTATAGTTCATAGTTGGGGCGATTTTGACATTCGAATACTACGAGATCAGTGGATCCTGGCCCGAACAAGGGACGTAACACTGCACAGCGACGCATCCCGTGTCCCTGTTGGAATGAGGCAAAGATACACGAATGTAGAAACTGTGACTGAGGTACACTACAGATATTACAATTCATTTTAGCTGAAATTACGTTAATTCTTTTTTTCTGTTTAAGGTATCAATTTTCAACCGTTCCCCCCAAAATGAGTTCATCATGATGAATCGCAAACAAATTAGTGATCAGTAACACTGAGATTGTAGAAAACCCTGAATGAGTCCCAGATGGTACGCGTGGGAATTGTCTCTATGGGCTAAGGTACTGCAAATTCCCTGTGCAGGGTCCCGTCTCTTGGCTGTAACAAACCGCTAACTGAAGGTTCGAATCCCAGATTGAAATTTGGTTTGTCAGCACCACCGCCTGCTCCTCGTTTTCACCAATAACGTGAACGTATACAACGATTACGTTTAGTTTTTCTCCCATATGAACCTTACACCTTGTTATGTAGAAAATAATCTACATCACAATATATGAATTATCTGCCAGTTAAGATCGCCCCGGACACGTCCGTATAATAGAGATAATAGCATCAGAGTCAATGTAATTACCTCCCTTTATCAAGGACACAGACTTGTAATATAAATAAACGTTATACTTCCACGTCATAGTAATAAATCACTAATGGTGCCTTTCGATCACTTAAAAATGACGATGGACATTAATATGATTATGATATCGAACTTTTACAAATGAAAAAGCCCAGCACATATTCAACGATCAAGAACCCACTACCCTTCTGAATTTATTACCTCTGCGAACTTAACGGACCTATCCTCAAGTTTGGTTGTACACACTGACTCGAAATTGCCTACATTATACGGCTCGTGATGGACAAGAATCAATATCTACCTCCCCTCAACGAGAAAGATCAATAAAACATGCGTGGTTTACCGTTGGTGCAACCAGCTGCATGCGTACATCCGCCATGATGGTAACTCCACACACCGCCTGGACAAGAGCGTGTCCTCAACTGAACTGCACGGAAGGAACCAGGCAGAATGGATATCCCCAGCATAGCAACCAACAGCAGAACAGCACAAGAAACTTGAGCGTCTTCTTAATGATGATAGCGTTATTTTTCGCCGCTAGTAGTAAAACACGGTCTTTGGAAAAAACGAAATGCGATACTTTGACTGATAAGTTTTGCACTGATTCGAAAAACTGTCGGTTTTTCTCCATCGCTGATATGCAGAAGGCTATTAATAAAAATTCATGAGGAAAAAATATGTGCAGTTTGCAACGCCACCCATAGAAGTTACAGCTAGGGTGAGTCAGAGATGGTCTTCGTTATATCAAAGATCTAGTGATCTCGTATGATGGGATCAGATAATGGGCTGCCACAGATAAGATGCCATCTGCTATAAGCCAAAGTTCGACTGAAAAATATGTGATATATATATACTGGTAGAAAGTAAATAAAAGTAATATTCGTGAAAGATAACATTATCGATGATTCTAAAAATGCTGAAGTAAGATATACAAATATATGTAAAATGCGTGGATTTGATGTACGAGCGTTAAAGGAGAACGAAATGCTTGGGTTCAAATGTACACGTGCTGCAGATTCTTTTAATCTAATTCTCACAGCACAGATATAAGGTTATCTGTGGAAAGTCAACCATATAGTTTATGGACTCTTCCAGCATAGTTAATTTCGTTCACAGTATCGAATTTGATAACGAAAAATTAGAGGAACGCGGTTCGTTTCCGGAAAACGAAATGCTTTCAACTTTGTAACTTTTTGATCTACCGAGATGATATGAGGGGGGATACTTGTTAAATTGACTAATGATTATAAACATAAGATCTATGTGCATGATTTGAATCTGTAAACTATGTCAAGAACTATCGTTTTACAGTCACGTTTGTTCCGTGAGTCACGGAGTGATGTATGCCGCATCGACCATCTGTCAGACACCGCGGCTGCTTTTGCATTTAGAACAACTTTTACATGGGAAAAAAATATTGACGCTGTTATATTGTTTGTGTTGGCCATTATTGTGTTGGAGTTTGTTATATATTTGGCATTTGTACTGTTTCAAAGACTCGTTGATAAATAGCGAAACGTCAGGAAGTTTACCAGAATGCCAACATTTTATCGAGTGAGTGAGTGCATTCAAATTTATCACCGCATCGGCAATGTTTCATAAAGACATGGTGATTCATAAACAGATGGTTATGATATAGAGCCGATCGGCTCCGTGCTTTAAGAAGATAGGTCTTATGATGATGGAAATGGTTTTGTCGCTGTTACTTCCGACAACGAGACATCCTCATGAAGAAGTCGAACAAGACGACCATGTGTAGTGGCTCTAGCCTGAAAGGTGGTCACCATCAAAGCGAACTCGTCATGTGACCTGTGAACTGTGCCTAAGTTACAAGATATTGTATACATGATATCAGATCATGGTTACTAAGTAAACCATTTTGCTGAATATATAAACTTCAAGGTTAAAGAGTGACTTGCGAAGCATTTTTTAGTCTGTCATATAGACCCTGAAACAAATATATCCAATACAGCCCCTGTAAGTCTATAACGGTGAGCAAGTCTAGATTATTACAGTATCTGAGAGTCTTTTTTATATGTTTTATTTGGATAATTTAACAGCTGATTTTTCTGTAAAATATATTCATTTCAGAGACTTGATGTTAGTCTGGGTATTTTTCAAAAGAACCCGATACCTAGACGTTCAGAACAAGTTGCAGAAAGTTGTGATTTCAAAGCACCTCGTCTTTGAACATGTATTTAAGGATGCATAACCCCTAACCCAGTTATATATAGGGCATCCGGAGCGTCCATGCCCAATGCCTCGTGTCGGTCTCTTGTTACTCAAGGTGTGGGAATTGCAACTTTTTATCTCAGAATTCATGCTACGTCTCAGGCATCATGAGTAACACTGGCATAGTGCGATTTGGAATGATTCTAAAACATACACATATAGTTGTTGTAAATATGTATTTGGTTTCAGAGTAATATTAATGTTATCTCATTTTAAAAAAATAGGATAGCGTTTATTAGGTTCCGTACGAGTTATCATAACTTGAAAAGGGTAGATATGAGAGCATTGCCAGAAGTGACAGATTATGGTTATGTTGTAAATCAGGCTATATTTTATAATTGTCTCTTCAGTATATACTCTTCACAAAAAGAAACGCACAGGTAGTATGTAGTTCATTGAACCTGACTACACAAGAAATCCGGTATATAAATTGGATATATGTTATTGGAAAATGTTGGTGTTCTGATATTTGACAAACGGTTCGTCCAAACGCAGCCATTGTCGATTTGCAATGTCTTAGACGGCATTGTTTTGACCCTTGTTCAAATATGCCATTGAGGAAAACAGTAAAGCAAAATGCACGCGCAAGTTATGGCATTCGTAACTCGTGGTAGTGGCAATAATAAGGCAAGCATAAGCCAATAATTTGTCATTCAATTGTCAGCATTTACCAAGTATGAAAATGCCGGGACTCAGCGCTGCCGACCGGAACATCGCCATAGGGCGTATCCAAAGAGGGTAATCGCAGTCTTCTGTCGCACGCCACTTCAACGTCCACCACAGCACCATATACCGCCTTTGTGACCGATACACACAGTTCAATTCCACTGCAGACAGTCCGAGAACCGGCCGACCAAGAGTTACCACCCTTGCACAGGATCGCTACATTCGACTGTTCCACCTACGTCGTCGCAATGCCACAGCTACGGAGACTGCAGGACGCATCCCTGGTTTGAGGAGGATATCGGACCAGACTGTCAGGAACCATCTTCGCGAGGCTGGAATCCGACCCAGATGACCAGATATCGTCCCTGTTTTGCAACAGGTCCATCGGCAGCGACGCTTGCGTAATTTGAGAAACTGGAGACGAGTGGGGTTTAGCGATGAATCACGATTTCCTTTTCACCGGCAAGATGGAAGACAACGTGTTTATCGTCGTCGAAATGAGCGTTTTGCCCCACATTGTTAACGTGAATTCGACAAATTCGCAGTAGTGGCATGGAGTGTGTGCGTAGGGGGCATATCATACACCACGAGATCTGACTTTGGATGTGGTTCAGGGAAATTTGACAGCAAATCGCTGCATGAATCAAACTCTTCAACCCCACCTTCTTCCAATCATTTACCGCCAGAGGGAGCTGTTTCAACAGGACAACGCTCCACCGCACGTAGCTTGTGTCACGGTAGACTACCTTCATAATGCCAACATCAACGTTTTGCCCTGGCCGTCGAGATCTCCAGATCTCAACCCAATCGAACACCTCTGGGATGAACTCGATCGACGTGTACGTCAACGTCAGAACACGCCGCAGATACTCCCACAACTGGCCAACGCGTTACAAGCAGAATGGTGCAGAATTCCGCAGGACAGAATACGTACACTCATCCAGTCAGTGCCGAGGAGATGGAGAGCCGTGATTGCTGCTCGGGGCGGTTACACGAGATACTGAGTTCAGCGCTACCTTGTGGCCTTTTGTGACACGACAATGAACAGTTTCCAATGCCTTTGTACAACGAGAAGATCAAATTTTCCTATTTGTATCTGATATTAAATTAGATATATCGACTTTATTAGGTACAATAAAAAATCTACCTGTGCGTTTCTTTTTTTGAAGAGTGTATTCTGACTGGAGAAAGAATTATTTGCCTTTGAAATATGTAACGATGCCACCATTAAATATTTAATGTATTAGTGTCAAATAAGCAAGAATGTATTGTCCATGGTATTAGTTTATGTATTTACTTCGCAGTGCTAGTTTGGGGAAATGTTCTACCACATATATTGCGGTGGATCATATTATTGTATGGGCCGATGGTTCTCTCCAACTGACATACACAGATTGATCCTGGGCGCACCAGAAACCTATGATCGTTTTTTTTAAATCCCGGTTCGCTCCGTTTTTATGATTCCAGGTTTGTCAGCACATACCTATATTCATAGTCTAAAACACAGTACTGACATATAAAGTTATAATCACGCGCATAGGATTATGCCACGCCCAAAGGACGCATCTCTCCACAGCGATTTGCGCTGCCTTAGATTAATGGGCAACCCCTATAACGCCCCACCCCAGCCCCACCCCAGCCCCACCCTATTCACTAGAACACATTCCAATTACCTTGTTTCCTTCGACTGTCACAGTATTAAATTATAAAGTAACGCCATGTATTTACAATACTTGCAAACCAATTCAGTCGATTGTGTGTAGAAAAGCCATTTACAGTTCCAATAATATTTCCAATCTCAACAAATTCGATTAAATTTGTAAATGTTTTATTAACCGAGATTTAAGTACCCATCTATCAACTGCGACATGAGAGCACTTTCACATAACTTAGTCAAAAATAACAAATTGATTTTGTCTCACTTTGTCTCACCGTCCTTCTCTGCCCAACTTCATCTGACTTGTCAATAGATTATTATGCGCTTCCGTCCAAAAAGTTTATCTATTTTCTGTATTGGCTGAGGAAATCTGAGTGTACTACCGATTTAGATATTCTGACTATTTTGGGGTTATTTGGACGAAATCGAAATCGAAGCGTTTTACTGGAATTGGTATTCTCAGTTTGTTAGGCCGCATAAAATAATTCACCGTCTCGTCATCTCTTCACCGACTGACTCGAAGATATCGTCCCTTCTACAAGATGGATTCATTGTTTTGCATTCTACATTCGCTTCCGGTTCCGCTTCTTTCCTCTTCCGACTTTGCGCTCTTGTATGTAAACAGTTCTTACGACCAGTAATGATGTTTGAGACCTTGCAAATTAGGAATGGCTGCGAATATTTGAAGTCTTGATTGTCAAATTTTGTCTTTAGTATGGAGTGGTTGGGAATTGGAAGAAAAGAAGAAATTTCACCTACTGTTCCCTATACTTTAAATATGACGAAGGCGGTGAGTAGCCCGGTGCCAAAAGCTTTCGCCCGTCACGCGGACATCTTCCCGAGTCAAGAGAGTTAACTGACTTTAAAAGTCCAGTTTCAACCCTTGCCGAACTAGGCTGGAATTCCTGGGCTCGATCGTAGCGCCACCAGTGGTTATTACGAGTTATGTCCATTCTAAACCTCTCCTATGGACCAATCAAATTCCACTTCTCGTATCACTTGCATTTGATTCAAACAAAATGGCGGCGCCCAGTCAAGACGATCTGATCGATAATCAAGATCTATATTGTGATAAAACGGGTCTTACGTCGTAAAATTTCTCCTTCATGTGAGCACCTTGATTAAAAACATGAAAAGATTTGGAAAATATCTGCTGACAACGAGTTGGCGGTGCACATACTTTGCAAATCTGGCAATCGTCCGAAATCAGCACGACAGTTTACGACCCGGATTTCGATTTCGTTGCGCGAATTTGATTGGACTATGCATAGACTCGTTAGACCAGCCAAAATGTAACTCCATAATACCAGTCTAGTTTGGCAAAGGTGGAAACTGGACTTTTAAAGTCAGTTAACTCACTTGCCTCGGGAAGATGTCACGCCGAAGGCCCGGGTTCGATTCCCCACATGGGTACAATGTGTGAAGCCCATTTCTGGTTATACAGCTGAAAGCACTGTTAAACCAAACTCGCTCATCCACTTAAATGTTATGAAAAACAAAATTGATTTACTTTGCCTAAAAATACAGAAGTATAATGATAATGATGATAGTTATGTTGGTTCTGCGTTCAAAAACACTGAAAGTTGGTGTGGGTCATTTGAAGTTTTAGTCCAGAGCTCATTTCATAATGCAACCTTAGTTCCAGGACTGCCGTAAGACAATTTTTATGAGATATGAGTTACGATGGACGTAGTACAAAGGACGCCTTGTAGAACGGAACCCTCTTCTCATAATAAGTACGAGGGAACTCTCTAATGAGTGTAAAACACGCCATCAACTGTTTAAATGGAGCTTGTAAATCAACGTGGAATGGCTACATATGGTGTATTTGTTTACGCGTGGAGAGTATTTTTTAGCAAAATTCCAAGCTTATACAAGTAAATCATGCAAGGGGATACCAACAAAAGTGCTTCGCATATTGTACCGATTTGGGGAACAGCACAAGGGCCAAGGATGGCGAGCGAATGATGTAATGGCACTAACACCATACAACATACACCAACGCCGCTGATATAAACACGTGTCGGGCTGGTTGTCATGCGACGACTTGTCTAGCCCTCATACCTTCACCAGTATATACAATGATGTCTCGATGCCTCAGGGGCGGTGGGGTAGCCTAGTGGTTAAAGCGTTCGCTCGTCACGCCGAAGGCCTGGGTTCGAGTCCCCACATGGTTACAATGTGTGAAGCCCATTTCTGGTGTCCTCCGCCGTGATATTGCTGGAATATTGCTAAAAGCGGCGTAAAACCAAACTCACTCACTCACTCTTGATGCCTCAAACATACAGTGCCCATAGAGTTATGCGATTGCCATTAAAATGACATCGTTTACTTCGATATGATTCCCCTCTTCTTGATGATCTCGTTATGTCCATAGAAGGTTGCGTAAAGAAAACAATGGCTTTGACCAACCAATCTGAAAGAAAGCTCCGTGGGTTTTTGAGCCAATCAGATGTCAGTTTTCTAAAACGGTTAGGCTTCATATTTTTACCACCTCGATTCGGAAATTCGATTCGTCCAAATGAAAACCCACACAGGGCTACCGCTAAACAAAGATCTGAGGACATCCCATAATGGGTCACGTCAGAACGACCTTTCGCGAACTTTGACCGACCAATGAAATTACTGACAAGAAATCGACATTAGCCAATCAGAAGGCAGCTTTCCCGAGCTTTACGACCCAAGATTCAAATTGGCGACTACGCTTCGAAACATATTTTGACGTATTCTCGATTAAAAAAATTAAAACTGATTAAAAAGAACATTCTGGAATGACTTACAGATGACCAAGATTGTATGGATATAATAAAAAAAACGTAACTGTCGTTCGGAATACAATCTGTTAATTCTTTCGAGGTTGCGTGATCAGAAAACACATTGCGTCCGTCACTTTCATGATCTGGTAAGCGACGCTCTGATTGGTTGGATGAAAGGTCGTTCTGACGTGACCCGTAATGGGATGTCCTCAGATCTTTGTTTAGCGATAGCGAGAACCAATATCTGATTTTAATAAGATTGGTACAAGACTCGACGCTGATCGGCGGATTTGAAAGTAACACATCTTATGAGATTGTCGTCATGGTGACCTTCGACCCTGTATCTATGTCACCAAGTTTGTTTATATTTGTACATTTACGCAACACTCAGCAATACTCCAGCCATATGATGGCATTCTGTAAATAATCGTGTTTGGACCAGACACGCCAGTGATTGACATGAGCATCGATCTACGTAACTGACCAATTTTAACCGGATCTTAATGGGTCTGTAATTGTGTGTTATTTCTTGTTTGTTTGTTGCTTAACACCGCACTCAGTAATATTCCAGCTATATGACGGTGGTCTGTAAATAATCAAGCCTGGACCAGACAATCCAGTGATTGATATCAGGAGCATCGAACTGCACAATTGGGATAGATGACATGACCTACATGACCGCCCGATTCGGTTAGTCGCCCATTACGACAAGCACAGTCGCATTTTACGGCAAGCATGGGTACTGTGTTATTTCTAATTAATGATGGTCGGTTATCAGTTTATAGAAATGATATCCTAGTAATGGAGTTTAAGGTGCATTGTTATACTTGCACATGTAGTAAAGAGTTAATGTTCACAACCCCACTAAAGTATAAACATCCTGCTGTTGCCGAGCTTGTTGTTTGGGGATACACTGTCATCAATCTGCATGCCGTATTGCATGACATGAGAGTACGGCCCGTGAAGATCCGGGTAGAATAGGTCTTCAGCAACCCATGCTTGCCGTAGCAGGAGACTAAGTTTACCATAAGAGGCGACTAACGGGATCGGGTGGTCAGGCTCGCTGACTTGGTTGATGCATGTCATCGTATCTCAGTTGCCTCGATCGATGGCTCAAACACTGGGTTGTCTGGTCCAGACTCGATTATTTTTTTCAGACCGCCGTCATATAGCTGGTGAGCGGCGTTAAATAACAAACAAACAAACATGAGAGTACGCCGCTTAATCATTACTCAGAAGAAACCCTGATGCAGAAGAAACCGTGCCATCCTCGTGCTAAGATGGGTGCATGGTAATTCGCTCGCTGCAAAAAGAATCCGGTTCGAATCCCTGGATTCCGGTACACTTCATCCAAGCTTCCTGCAGGACAAGTGAATGTCAGCGCCACAGTGTCTATGTTAGAGTGGGTGTGAAAGTACTGGGGCTGTTGAATTGTGTAGGTTCTACTGGGGTACGAGGCACGTGGAGAACGTGCCAATGACGTCATTGACTTCATAGATGAAGTGTTCACAACTCTCCTGTGCTGGCAGTTTTGTCCAAAGTCACCATTAAACGTAAAATAAGATTATTTAATAAACATATAATTCTCAGGGACACATTACACAGCCCTTTTGAGAATGTTGATCTTTGATTAGCATATATTTTATTTTATTATTTTTTGTATGAAATTAAGATTTGTCAATTTTTTGCTCCATATATTGAAGTACGTGTACTACGGGGTGATTTAGGGATGTTATGACGCGAATTCTACACGTTTCTATAGACTATTTTACTTTCGCCTCGTTATCCTTGGGTTACTACATGGTACCGCCTTGGCTATAATCTAGTTTCTGAAATGAACATATTTTACAAGCAGTTTTACAGACAAATATTATCTTAAAAATATAATTATAGGAGACAAGGGACTTTCTTCATTGTCAGAAACTGCAGTAATCTAGACTTGCCAAATACTATAGACTCGCATGGGCTGTATTGGATATATTTGTTTCAGGGTCTGTATGGCAGACAAGGTACCGCCCTTCAATATTATCTACTTTGTGGCAACTTCTGTGAATATGTACTGCCTGAAGATATCAGAGCATCTGTCTTGTGTTGGTGATAAGGATGTCAAATACCATCAATAAAGTTTGCAGGCTGGTTTAATACCATGTATGAATATAGGAGTGAGTGAGTTGGGTTTAAGGCTGACTTAAACAGTATTCCAGATATGTCACGGCGTTTCAGCTTAATGCGGGAGCAAAGCGCGAGGATAGTGATGCAGGTCTCAGACGTTTACCACTTTGGTGAAACCCACGAGCACGGGTATGATGCTGACAAACCTAGAAACATAATCGGACCGAACCCACGGCAGGTTAATATATAAATCATGCCCGTTTGCTTTTGTCAGTGTGTTGAGTGAGTGAGTGAGTATGGTTTTACGCCGCTTTTAGCAATATTCCAGCAATATCACGGCGGAGGACACCAGAAATGGGCTTCACACATTGTACCCATGTCGGGAATCGAACCCGGGTCTTCGGCGTGACGAGCGAACGCTTTAACCACAAGGCTACCCTACCGCCCCGTCAGTGTGTTGAATCGGAGCGATAACTGAAGCCACACTACAAGGGCAAACTACCTAATCAGTCACTGCGTCTTACAGTCGGCAGATGTAGACACCAGCTACCTATTTCTGTATATTGTGTAGACCACCTCCGTGGTCATGTGGATAGCGCGTTTGCCCGCAGAGCGGATGTCGGTGGTTCGAACCCCGACCGCGTCATAAAAAAACACGTTCAAAGATGGCACTTGTTGTTACCCTGCCTATCGCTCGGCGTCAGTTAAATGTGTCTGAGTGGGGTATCCATGTTAAACCTGCGGCCTGGTATCTCAGTTTCTGGCCCTATGAAACCGGCATAAGTCCGGACTAGTACAAGCAGCCACATGCACAAGTACATGCACGTCGCTATATAAATTATATAATCTGAACGCGATGTTTAAGCCCATTTCACCTCACTTCCCTCATTATCTTCCTTCGGCTTCTCTCGGGGTGACACGGGTGTTCACGACATTCGTCTCGCCCCTTTCCGTTACCGGCGTGTCCCGGAATAACACGAGTTGGTCTCGTATGGTGTTCGCGAATGCCTTTGGGTGCTCGTTCAACCTATAAGTCATTGCCGTGATGTTAGTCATGCTGTGCCCAACAGTATGTGATAACCCTAGCTCTCCTTATCTTTACTGTCTGGGGGCTAGCAGACGGACAGGTTCATCCTGATTGCAGAACCGTCGACGGTTCACTTTCGCAGGCACACTGACATCAGATAGCAAATAATCTGCGAATCATTCCGGGTCACTGAACGACCTAGCACGTGCAGCACACGAGCATAATCTTCACGTTAGTTCAAGAAGCCAACGAGAATTACATCACGTGCGCAGCAACATTTGCCAGTTATTGAAATTTAGGGGTGCGCGTATCACAAGAAACACACCTGAACGCTTCCCACAACACGTGTACCGTTATTGATGTAGCGTTAATTGTTAAGACTGGAACGATTTACTGCTATTGCATCATCCACATCTCTCCTTTGAGATGGTTTGCATTGCGTGTAATCTTTAATTTTCTTTTTTAAAGTTTTTTTATTATTTGGCTGCGTTTAATCTTTTTTTAAATTTTATTTTGCTGCGTGTGATTTTCATTGGTCATGTTTTTACCCGAGAGATTTGCATGTCGTATCAGTGAGTGTACATCTCAACTCTGGAAAACAGAGTTACCGTAGCCGAGTTTGTCAACACTGTTATTTCTTAGACAGGGGACGGTGGGGTTACGCCGAAATCCGGGGTTCGATTCCCCATCCCCACATACGAGTACAATGTATGAATTTCAATTGGTGTGTCCTCGTCGTGATGTCGCTGGGGTGTTGCTGAAAGTGGCGTAAAACGACACTCACCCACCATTAGCAGGGTGTCATGTTTCTTTATGTTGTCCACGTGTCATCTTACTGCCAGGATTAAAGTTTGGACAGAAATATTGGCTATTTGATTGCCTTTCATCACTTACTAAGACCCGTGAAGATCCAGGGTAGAATAGGTCTTCAGCAACCTATGCTTGCCGTAAAAGACGACAATGCTTGTCGTAAGAGGCGACTAACTTGATCGGGTGGTCAGGCTCGCTGACTTGGTTGATGCATGTCATCGTATCCCAATTGCGTGGATGATGTCAATCACTGGATTGTCTGGTCCAGACTCGATTTATTACAGACCGACGTCATATAGCCGGAATATTGCTGAGTGCGGCGTTAACAACAGACAGACAAACAAACAAAAGAGTGCACTGTAACGGTCAGTTGAAACTATTGCAAACTTGAAAATACAAAACGAATACAATGAATTCTACAAGGAGTCTGTGAAGGGATGACATGAACACACGTTGTGTGCTTTATTTCTTGTCCGGTGAATTAAAGATAAAAATAAACTTGGGTGTCAATTATATTCCAGTGCAGGGGTCAATTATAGTCCTTGCTACGATATAATCTTACCTTCCAAGCTCCATAGCATCGGTGTTAAGGAATGTGTTAACGTCGACGTCTAAGTATATAAGCAACGTGGTCATGATGGTTCGTATGTATGGACAGGTTTCTAATTAGATTCCCCTGCTGGTTCAGATTACACGTGTATATATATTCACTGTGGACTGACTTTTCATGTTTTGGTGGGATCTGGTATCTATTATTATCCGCCTTTGAAAGACTCAAAACATTATGTCTCTACTTCAGTCTCTAATTTAATAAATTGGCAGATAAATCTGGTCACATGGATGCGAAGACTTCTTCGTCATTTACGTCATGAAGAATTGCATTTGTTGAAGAGTAGGTCCCCGTTTCCAGAACAAAAGAGATTTTTCCATAATCATAAGAAATGTAAACGTAGAGACCATTGTACGATTCCGACGATATTAAAAGTATGTGTTTATGAATCACTATCAAATAGTGATGACAGCAGGTAAAAGAAAGGTTAAAACATAAACAGAACAGAGTATATCTTATGCCAGCATGTCGACCCTTAAAGAATAAGTTATTTTTGAAATTACTTAGTTGTTTCCTTTCATATATTTTGGTAGTTTACACAGGCAATGCGAGCCCCCCGTGTAACACTACAGGTATTATGTACATGCATCAATACCAATACCGCATGTAGCCGGAGGGCGAGACTTACCCTTCGATCCCCGTGTAACACTACAGGTATTGAGTACATGCATCAATACCAATACCGCATGTAGCCGGAGGGCGAGACTTACCCTTCGATCCCCGTGTAACACTACAGGTATTGAGTACATGCATCAATACCAATACCGCATGTAGCCGGACATCTTCCTCGGTAAGATGGTAGCCGGAGTGCGAGACTTACCCTTCGTCTCTGAAAAAAATATAATTTTGATAGAAACAAACAAGTCTTTTTAAATTGAAAAGGAGCCCGATGAGATGGTGAGCCTGTGGAAAATCTAGACTCGCTCCAAATTTGCTATAGCAAAAATATCATGGTTCAGTGACAGTGAGACAGACTGGAGGGCCACAGAGCTCTGAAAAAACCCCATCTTTAGTGTGGTAAAAAACATTTTGGTGCATTTCTTTTAAGGATCAGTATTTTTGTAAACAATGTCTTGTACCTTCATATCATGTTGGCAGACAAATGTGAAAAACACATGCCAAGTAATTCTAACTTTCTTAGAGATCCCTGACGCCCGGGCTCACCACGTGCACGGGTTGTGTTGAAGGCATTGTCTGCCCGGATGTGGGTGTTGAGAAGAATGAAATGTGTGTCCAAATAGCACAACAACGGGCTGAATGAAGACAAACAAAAAACATCCCTTTAAATGCTGTTGACAGAACGTACGTCCGTTGGTTTCCATTTCACACCATGTCATCTGCTGGAACAGTTGGTCTTCCGTTACGGCTTTCAGAACACATGATCGTCTGCTCCAAATGCGGGTTACCATCAAAGGTATCGCGACAGCAATCGGCCACACTCGACACTTTCCGTGAAATTGTCTCACGAGATCGGTCGTGTGAGTTCATTCAACATGCCCCTTATGTCAAAAAGAATTCGCTCCTTCAAAGAAATACAAATCGAGGAGGGATGTGGTAGATTGTTCGCTTGTAACAGCTCAGTAACAGTAAGAGTTTTACTCATAGCTAAAACTTTACAAGAAAACGACCAGTAATGTCTCCTTGACACTTGAGAGATACATATTTACAAATAAGCAGATCAAATCATTGCAAGCACAAAGCAATTTTATTTAGACGAGATACCCGGAAGGAAGTAAGAATTTATAAACTCTGACTTTGAAGGAAAACATTAAAATTTTGGACTAAAAAATATGTAATAGCCAGACATTCAGCGTAAATGGATTGTTTGTTTGTTGTTTAACGCCGCACTCAGCAATATACCAGCTATATGACGGCGGTCTGTAAATAATCGAGTGGACCAGACAATCCAGTGATTGACATCATGAGCAATTGGGAAACGATGTAATGTATCCACCAGGTCAGAGAGCCTGATCAACCGATCCCGTTTGTCTCCCGACAAGCATAGTCGCCTTTTACTACAAACATGCCGGTGAGATGGGAGATTCCAGAACCCGTGGAAAATCTAGACTTACTTATTTCAGTGTTATGGTATTTCAGTAACAAACAACACAATCTCACTGAGGCGCCTTTGTAATTTAAATGGAGTTGTTTGTTTCTATCAAAAGTACATAGAAACAGTTTAACCTTGACCTTGACTCCCGAGATGTGTTATATCCGACACTGATACGGGCACCTTTGTTGAGACGTCGTATTTGACGGCCAACACGTTGATGGAAAGACGTTGCCTGTCTACATCTGTTGTTCTACTGACATGTCTACACGGCAGTGTACTGAGGAGAACATCCACTCACGCCAGGGGCTAGCTCCACACGTCACATACTACACTGCTCTGGGCCCTGTTCCACAGAGCGATCTTAGCGGTAAGAGGATCGTAACTCCCATACTTTAACATCGGCTTACGACAGTCGTAGCGCTAAGATCGCTTTGTGGAACGAACGGGTCCCTGTAGTCTAGAAACCTGTAGGTACAACGGGGTGAGATGAAATGGGGTCTAACGTCGCGTTCAAGATCATTGCACCTATATAACGACGTACATGTGTGTGTGTTTGTGTGTGTGGCTGTTTGTACTAGTCCGGACCATTGCCGAGGTTATAGTGCGAGATAACTATGCCATGTGTAACATGAATGCCCCATTTAGACACAGTAAACTGACTCCGAGCCGACCAGTCCTTGTTTTATCCCCTGTATGTCTAGTGCCGTGCAGGGTAACAACAAGTACCATATGTTAACGTCTTTGGTATGACGCGGCAGGGGATCGAACTACCAACCTTCCGCTCTCCAGGCAGACGCTCTACCTAGTAGACCAGAGAGGCGGTCAGTAGCCTAAGGGGTTATTCGTTACGCAAATCGTTTGTAGTTACCTTGCGTCTGGGTGAGTGAGTGAGTGAGTGAGTGAGTGTGACGACGCTTTGGGCAGTATTTCAGTTATAGCACGGCATGCCATCACAAAGAAGAACACCCAAAAATGACTAATTAAGGTTATAGATGACAACCACGTTGGTGAAATCCACGGGCGAACGTGAGATGCTCAGAAACCTTGGATCCTTATCAAGGAGGATGTATGATTACAACCAACAATCTGCGGATGACGTCTGACGCAACGCTGGACAGGTAATTACGGTACCACACATCACATGGCCAGACGTTATTAAATGAATCGTTGACTTTTATTTAGGGGGGTCATGTGAAAGAAATGATGAAAAGAGTTTGATGAGGGTCTTAACAAATAATGAATTTATCATTCATCCCTGAATGAATACATGTTGCAATGACTTATGAGGGAGAAATGTAAAATAAATGTCGAAAACAAATAAATTTTTAATGTTCGTTTAATGCTTGCACCTTTAGTCGGTTTAATTAACACTATGTTATGTTATGACTATAACACTATTTACAAGAAAATCCTAATTTACAAGAAACCCTACTTTTCCCCAGGTCAGATTGTTTATGTAGATTTCAAATTCTATATCCATGTTCTACCTTCTCCTTAATGAAAAACATGAAATTATTGCTCGGTCCACTACAACAAAGGGGCGGTCGGGTAGCCTGGTGGTTAAAGCGTTCGCTCGTCACGCAGAAGACCCGGGTTCGATTCCCGACATGGGTACAATGTGTGAAGCCCATTTCTGGTGTCCCCCGCCGTGATTGTTAGAATATTGCTAAAAGCGGCGTAAAACCATACTCACTCACTCACCACTACAACAAAACACATAAAAGAGAAGGTAATATTGAACTAAATTGCGGGGCAGAAGAAAGCATACACCAATATTTGATGGTGGCTAAAATAGAACAGCAAAGAAATCGTTATTCCATGGCGAAGTATTTGATGCGGGTGTCATAGCGTTTTGGACCATAACGTTTGGCGACTGTTTTCAGCCTAGTAATGTTTCCTTTACGTTTGTAACTTTTTCGTCAAATCCAATTTTCAAGTTTATACTTTCATTTGCCCGACATTTTTTACTGGAAAGTTGGATACAAAGTAACTTTATCTAGCTTCCGTTTGTGTTATAATTGTAAATATCCTACCAGAAATAGCCATACAGGATAGACATGTCTTATCTGGAGCCAATATTTGCTCTCTGAAATAGCTTCAGATATCACTGACAGTAACTATAGTATTGGTGCATGTTGCTGACACTGCGAGTCGTATCCTGGCGACTGCATGATGCGGAAGAACACGTCATCTCCTGACCAGATAAGCGGCTCCAGACACACGCCAAATGTCGCCATTTGTTTCCCACCTCACTCGAGTTGTGTTGACATATGATATGTGGCATCACACGTTGTCATCGTCACTGCACGTGCATTTGTTGTGTGGTTACGTGGCGTTAATGCGCTATCTCTAGAATGTCATGGCTGTCATACTGCTACACTATAACTTGGTATTTGCGATAGGTGTTCAGTTTTTCCTAGCAACCATCCTGTGCGATTCGACCAAGGACTATTGCCTGACAGGAAGTGTACTTCTACGCATGCGTATTGTCCGTGGACTTAATGGAAAACAGACTCAACTGTTACAACAACAACAACAACAACTTTTACTACCACTACTACTACTACTTCGGATCGTTACCACCACTGCTTCTGATTGTATACTCTTTCTGCTACGTGTACTACTACTACAACTACTACTACTACTACTACTACTACTACTACTGGTCGTTACTACTCTATCTGCTACGTGTACTACTGCTATTACGTCATCACAGTAATCTCACCATCATGTGCGTACGTACGTTTGTGAACTCTAGTTATCACATGCTTGTTCTCCACAGAAACAGGCTACCTGAATATGAATCACAAATTGTTTATTTTTCGCGTATAGTCACCGAAAACAGACAACGTTGGTAACATGGTGTTAACATTATATCCCTGCTTCTTGCATTTGATAATACCGTGACATGAAGCCTTTAAGGGGTAGGGAAACTAATATTACCGAGTGTATATATATATATGGAAATCGGTAGAATAGAAGCTGCTTCATTTAAACCGGTGAATAATCAACAGGCAATCGTCCCCATCAGAAGTGGTGCGAGTTTGATGAGTGTGTGAACTGAAGTGACCGACCTTGTAGTCTTGGTCCCGCCATTAGTTGTAGTACCTGTACACGTATAATCTTGTTATAAGGGCCACTTGTTCCAAGTCCCCTGTAATTGCCGGTTCCTTCAACAGAATACTAACAAGCAGCAATGCCAGGGCTAACAGGTAACGTAAATTTATTTCAGTTAAAGCAAAGAGTGTCCGCTTCATTTGGGAGAAAAGCCAAAAGTGGAAAATTAAGATAACGGGCCTGATGCTGACAGAGCAAGGATCCTAATCGAAGCGATGACTCGATCCTGGAACGAAGGGGGACAATTGTTTTCACTTACAAATGAGCCACCCGCGTGCCCTATCATCAGAGGGACATGTAGGACACCGGCGTACTGTGAGCATGCAGTTTATGTCGTCAATGTTACGGTTCCAAGGGACTGACAGGTCACATCAGTCCGTAAAGCAACCAACCAAGGTTAATTCCTCTATGATTACACTATTTGCCCTGGTTGTTTGAGTGTAATCGTACCCAGACAGCGTGGATACTTGCTCATGCTATCGGCCACTAGTTTGCCTGGCCCGACTCTAATATTGAGTGCTGTGACGTAGCGTGGAGACTGCGGACTTTGCGAACGTACACGTGGCATTCTAAAATAAGCATATCATGAAGTCAAAAAGCAATGTCGGATAGTGCAACAGGTCATGATGATGATGACGACGATGATGATGGTGATGATGACGACGACGGTGATCATGACGACGACGATGATGATGTTGATGACGATGATCATGATGATGATAATGACGACGACGATGGGTCCGTGAGAGTGAGGTATTCGTCTCAATTAACGGCTTCACAGGAAAATATGTGTTGGTAAAGAATGGACAAAAAGATCGAGCGCGTCCATGTGAGAAAACCTCGTCATACCCAATGCTCATTCCGCCCAGAAATAAGTTTTTAACGGAACAGGATTTGAGTGTTCAAAGAAAAAGAGACAGCTTACAAGATAGGACTTTATACCTAATTTAGCACATAAGAATATTGAATCGAGAATGTCCGAATCGTTCACCAGAAGGTTAACGCTGTCTGGGGCGCCTCGTCTAGACCCTGCATCGAAACATGACTTACAAGTGTAAATGTACTGCTTGGAGGTCGCATGGAAAACTGGTGTGCAACGTTTCGTAATTGACTTGCTCTTCTCTGCCGGTTCGATGGCTTCGTGTCTGTGGAGTTTCAGGGCACTGTACCACAATAAATGTCCCAACAGAAATAACACTGGTTAAACCACTTTAAACCAGTAAACTTACACCAGGGTGTTGCCATGCTGCATACGTAGTCGTTTTATCAGAGGATAGTTCGATGTTTCATCGTAAACCAGTAGAAGGAACGGGTGTTGAGTCGTTAGAGCCATTTTGTTAGTGAGGTGTGGTGAGGTGAAATGGGGTTTAACGTCGCGTTCATGATAATTGCACTTATATAGCGACGTGCATGTACGTGTGTGTGGCTGCTTGTACTAGTCCGGACTGATGCCGATTTATAGTGCTAGCTCACTGAGATACCATGCCGCAGTTTAACATGAATACACACTCAGACACAGTTACTGACAGCGAGCCGACCAGTCCTTGTTTTAGCCCCTTAATGCCGAGCGCCAGACAGGATTACAACAAGTACCATCTTTTAACGTCTTTTAGTATGACGCGGTCGGGGATCGAACCCCGGACCTTCCGCTCTCCGGGCGGACGCTCTACCACTAGACCACGGAGGCGGTCTTTTGTTAGTGACATTGTAAGTGCATACTGCGATGTGAAATGGGGCGCTATGACTTAAACCAGCAGACGGGACAGGTATAGCTGAGCCATGCTGTAGCCGTTTCATCAGATACTTCGATGTTACATGAGGCACAATATCTCATTGTAGCGGAAAAGCAATTGCTTAGACCTAAGAAAAAAACACAATTTGTTTTTACACCTAAAAAACCCATTTATCTACAAAAATAAGTAAATCTCAATTTACCATAAATTATTAATTCTAACTCTGCATGGTCGAACATGATATTCATTGTCTAACTTGAAAACCGGAATCTTTACGCACTTCAGGATTTTAGTGGTAGATGGTTAATGCCAATATGGTACCGCGGGCGCTTCACGCCCTCGTGAAATTGGTTTTGCTTACAATTAAAATTTGCCTAGTTGCGCCCTAGACTTTGAAATTATTTCAGTTAAAGCAAAGAGTTGCCGCTTCATTTGGGAGAAAAGCCAAAAGTGGAAAATCAAGATAACGGGCCTGATGCTGACAGACCAAGAATCCTAATCGAAAGGATGATTCGATCCTGGAACGAAGGGAGACAATTGTTTTCACTAACAAATGAGCCCCCCCCTTTTGCCCTATCATCAAAGGGACATGTAGGACACCGGCGTACTGTGAGCATGCAGTTTATGTCGTCAATGTTACAGTTCCAAGGGCTGTGTGCAGGTGTATGTTGACATATTCCCAACAATAACAGGTGTTTTGAGTGAGCTTACAGTTGGAAGTATCTGTTCAGTTGACATCCGTTGACACCCAGGATTGCAGTCTTCCCCGGTGCTCGAGCTGGGGGTTCATAAGTCACCGGCAGTACAAATATAGGCACGATTATACACACCAACATCATGCACGTCGTCCACACATCAAAGCGACACTGACATTTGACCTCTGACAGCGAAAGGTCAAGTTGTACCTGAAGCTCTCCAGGAGCAGACGACATTCCGTGTGACAGGATGAAAGGAGAGAGCTAGGAAGAAAAAGGTCAAGACTTTTTGTGTTGTAAATTGTACAAAAGTACACTTGTCCCATTAACGAAAACGCCAAAAAGCCGTTAGGAATACAATGATAAGCCCGTCACTTGTTGGTTGACTGGGTAAGTGGCGCATGTCGTAAAAATGTGGATAGATTGATTACTAGTGGGGTAGTCAAACCACACACATATATCAGTTGCACAAACATATCAGTTGCACAAACATATCAGTTACATTCATATATCAGCTATACACATATATCAGTTACACACATATCAGATACACACATATATCAGTTACACACACATATATCAGTTACACACACACATATATCAGTTACACACATATATCAGTTACACACACATATATCAGTTACACACACACATATATCAGTTACATACATATACACCAGTTACACACATATATCAGATACACACATATATCAGTTACACACATATATCAGCTGCACACATATATCAGTTACACACATATATCAGGTACACACATATATCAGATACACACATATATCAGGTACACACATATATCAGCTGCACACATATATCAGTTACACACATATATCAGGTACACACACACACATCAGTTATACACATATATCAGTTACACACATATATCAGCTGCACCCATATATCAGTTACACACATATACACCAGTTACACACATATATCAGATACACACATATATCAGTTACACACATATATCAGTTACACACATATATCAGATACACACATATATCAGTTACACACATATATCAGCTGCACACACACATATATCAGTTACACACATATACACCAGTTACACACATATATCAGTTACACACATATACACCAGTTACACACATATATCAGTTACACACATATATCAGATACACACATATATCAGTTACACACATATATCAGCTGCACACATATATCAGTTACACACATATATCAGGTACAGACACAAACATCAGTTATACACATATATCAGTTACACATATATCAGCTGCACACATATATCAGTTACACACATATATCAGGTACACACACAAACATCAATAATACACATATATCAGTTACACACATATATCAGCTGCACACATATATCAGTTACACACACATACATCAGTTACATACATCCCCCCCCTGGAACTTGAAGTCATGGAGAAGGATTCATTGGACTGACGAGAGTCGGTTGTTATCGCACCACAATGTTGGTAGGACTCGTGTCTGAAGGCTAAGAGGAACATCTTATCATCAGCACAACATCCAGGAAACAGTGGCATGTGGTGGCAGCTCAGTGATGGTATGGGGATGCTGCTCCTTCGGTTGAAAACTTGATTTGGTCACAGTTCAAGGGGCTATAAATGGACAAGATATCATATTTGATAGTTACCATGCACATTGCCACACGTCCTGTCTTCATGGACGACAATGTCCGACCCCACCGTGTACGGGCTGTGACTAACCAGCTCCAGAACAACGCCATTGAGACTCAGACATGGCCTTCTCGAAGCCCTGACTTGAATTCAATTGAGCAAATATGGGATCAGTTGGGACGTATGGTTAGAGCAGGGATCCTCCCGAACAGAATCTCCCAGAATTGACCCAGACATTGCATCTGGAATGGCAACACATCCCTTGGATGAGGATCAGGCGTCCGTCTGATTTTGAGCATGAGGAGACGTCTTGCGGATGTGATCGGTGTACGGGGTGGCTACACCAGATATTAACTTTCACTGTTAATAATTTAACTGTGACATAGGTTCAACGTGACTAAGGCCCGTACGTGTTGATCTGTCCATCTGACTCCTGACTGTAACCATCATTATACTGCCTCTGTTTATTCCCAATCTTTGTAGTTACTTTAGTTACGTGTCGATTCCCAAATTGAAACAATATGTTAACCCAGAAATCTTAGCGCAGAAGATTTTAGTGTGAAACCATCAAATATTGAGTGCGTGAGTGAGTTGGGTTTAACGCCGCTTTTAACAGTATTACAGTTATATCGCGGGTGTGGTATGGTGCTAGAAACCTAGAATCATAATCGGGGCGAACCGGGATTCGAACCCACAGTCATAGGTTTCTGGCGGGCCCAAGGCAACAAAGAGTATACAATTAACACTTGTATTACATAATTGACAAGGTTTTCAAATCAATACAAATTACTGCACAGCAATTACAATGGCAGTGTGCAATAAAGTGGTAATACAATATCCAATGGCAGTGGTGATAGCAAAACGTTCAGTGATAATAATATTCACCTTTCCGCCACAGTGGTCAAGCTTCAGAGATAGGCTTAGGCTGGTAGTCCGGGGTGATCAGTGAACTTCACACGAAAGCTGGTCTTGATGTAATGTCAGATGAAATGTGAGATGAAACAGGTACGCGCCCGCTCAATTTATATAGTCGATCTCGCTTCAAGCACTTTCCACACAGTGCTAGACCAGTTCAGTGTCACTTGAACATCACAGTATATTCCACATGTTTCTATGACGCTTGACATCCAACCATGCTAGTCCGGAAGTTTACAGATAATTCGATCATCTAAATATAATAACTTCATCACGGCATACATTAAATAGTCCTGACAACTAATCATTGTCCAAATATAATGCAATGAACTTCTACTGAATCTCAACAGAAACAATGTTATACAGTAATTATTAACAGTAATTTACACTGCCATATAACGCCTTGCAAATGCTCATTTTTCATATTATTCATAGAATTAACATCTTATCTGACATTAAGCAACACTTTTGGTTGCTTTTGTTTCGCTTTCCAGCTTCTTTCCCATCTCTTTTCTGATTATCAAAACATCTTGGTGGTGCGATACTTTTGACACTGTGTATATATGCTATTGCCATGACGTAGAGCAACACCAATACCTCGTAGCATTGCTGTGCAGTCATCCTTTTTTATATATTTTTATTTCTGTTATATTTTGGGTTTTTTACATTTCTAGTTGCTGTAAGATGTCAGCATGGTTATGGTTTATTCTGAGATGGAAAAAGAGTAGCCTAGTTAAACAGTAAATGACAGGGAGACAACAATATATATAACTGATCTAGTCGTGAATACTGCTGGGTATTCGTAATCAGGTTATATCGACATACTCCTCCCTCCCCCCCCTCCACCCCATTCCCTGATTTGTCAGATCCAAGCACGCGTTTCCGCCAACCTTTGCCTGTGATAAAACTTGAAAGATGATCCCTACGTTAATCCCCAATTCATTTGTTCAATTTAGAATTAATCAGTTCATTCGCCGTCGAACAAAATATTTTGAATCGACGATACATTGATATGTTTAAAAAAAGCAATAATTCCAAAAGTCAACATTGAGAGAGCTTTATAGCTAATTGTCACGTGACGTCCTGTCCCAAGGCCAGTGTGCAAAATAAGTCACATAAAATCTATACTTAGATGAGATTTAGATTAAACGTTTGTGTTCTAACCGAATATCTATTGTGTCTATAAGAATATATTTTCTAAACAAGATGTCCATTTTGCAGATATTGTGATGGCACTGGCTGAAACAGGGATGTAGGTTGAAGCTGAATTCAATTACTTGTGAAATTGCGCGCAGTGGGTCTAGAGCTGGGTGGATGACGGAGCAATCACTTTGATATGCTTTGCCTTGTTAAGAAGGACGTTGTGTAAATCGATTTTCAAACCTGATATAAGACCCAGATTTTAAAGTGATGCGACGCGCCTCTTGCTGAAACGAATCAAGGAGAGGGTGGCAGAACACATCACGCATGATAAGGGATACTGTTAGAAGTACAACTACGTGTATATTATGTGCACGATACGAAGCGAACTTGTTGCACTCGGGAGGGGGTGGGGTGTTGATGTGATGAGGTTTGGCTTTGTCCCTATTTAAATATTCAGATTTACCAAGTTAAAGTGCCGTCTACCAAACGACTTTGCATACAAGGATCGTCAACAGTCTGCCATTGGTATAAAGAGTCAATGATTCCAAAATCCCACATTGACAGGTGAGGTGAGGTCAATGGGGTTTAACGTAGCGTCCAAGATTATTGCACTTATATAGCGAAATGCATGCACGTGTGTGCGTGTGTTTGTGTGGCTGCTTTTACTAGCCCGGTGTGTGTGTGTGTGTGTGTGTGTGTGTGTGTATGTGTGTGGCTGCTTGTACTAGTCCGAACTGATGCCGATTTATAGTGCTAGCCCACTGAGATACCACGCCTCAGTTTTAACATGAATACCCCACTCAGACACAGTAAACTGACTCCGAGCCGACCAGTCCTTGTTTCAGCCCCTTAATGCCGAGCGCCAGACAGGGTAACAACAAGTACAATCTTTTAACGACGTTTTTTGGTATGACGCGGCCGGGGATCGGACCTTCCGCTCTCCGGGCGGACGCTCTACCTCTAGACCACGGAGGCGGTCTCACATCGACAGAGGTCCATAATTTCCCACTGTCACGTGTCTTCCTGTCCCGCTGATGTGTTCAGGAATAACCACATTCAATCTATACTTAGATGAGGGGCCATTGTACGACGATGTTCGACCGTTTCCGCCGCGTCCAATTGATGGTTTGAAAATTGATTGGCGGTCATAATCTCCACAAAAATTGATTCGATCAACATCTCTAGAAGTTTCGCCCATCATTAACCATAGAAGGTAGTGTTCATTTCGGTAAACTGGTATATTATAGTCGTAATCAGTTGAAGCCCCGTTGTCAGCCTTTGGCCCCTAGCGGTGAGAATTGTCGGCCTTGATTTTCTGCACAGGGTTCCGGCTCATGTCGTATCGACGAGCAGACGACTGGAGCCAGACTCGAATGGGAGTGAAGGAATTCACATAACATTGCTTGAAACTCTGAAAAGGAATCAATAAGTAGTTTAAAGGAGCATGAAGCATGTAATAAAGTTTTATGATCAATGAATTAAATAGGAAGGTTTTTTTTAATGAAAATACTCCATTTCGTCTTTTTCGTCAATCACTACGTGGCTTATCATGACTGGGTTTATCAGGAAGACGAAATGGTCACATCAAGAGGAACACACAACTGCAAAAATTTTCAATCCAACTTTTATCACCATTTGATATTTTATGAAGAATGACTTCATTCTCGCTTCATGTAACTTGAATTGTCATGATGCAGCTATTCGCACTAGAACCGATTCCAAATTCATCAAACTTGTTATCAGAGGACGTGGATGAATTCATCATACGTCGCGTCATTCTCGCCCTGATGTCCGGAGCCACTCGGCTTGTTCCGGAATGTCATGTATGATATAGGAGAGTTCAGTATATGTATTTGGACCATATCCATCACTGAGCTTCCAAATGGGTTCTTTGCGAAAGTAAGTTATCCCTATATACTCGCTTTAATAATCGCTCCAATAGAGAAAGAATGAAACTACCAATATCTCTCAATGGCTGCACATTACTGGGGGTATATAGCAGAAACTATTACCATTCTCAGACACGGCTATGAGATAAGACGATAAACACGGTGCTAAATTCTAACAACAGACATGTGAATCATATAAATTATCACATACTATGTGAATCGTCAGCCTTCATTTAATGCTTGATTTACAGCCATTTACGGTACATATCTGGCCTCGTACATTCTACATCTTGTATTAAACAACCACTCGTCACATAATGGACTGTATATGCGGTATTTAAACGTCTAGAGACTGCTAGATCTTTCAAATGAACTTTGGTATTTGTGAAAAGACTATCCCGAATGCCAGAGCCGCCATTACGTCGTCGTAACGTCGCCATTACTGCTCTGTCTTTTTAGGGGAGAAATAATGGCCAAATGTGACCCTGAGATCACACTGAGGATTTCAGATCGTTGGCCTGATAATGTTCAATCGATCTGGGCAAGTAATTGGTGATTGATGGAAGTTAACGTGTGATAATGTTCCTGTACTTATGCATGGGTGTAGGCAAAAATACGGAAACGAGCGATACATAACATGTGTATAGTCCAACCTTGTTAGTCAGGGCCACCTTCGACCCCGTCTTCTGAACAACAAGTGTTGGTAACGTCTATATAAAGGTGAAGAGACATTACTCTACACCCGTGAATTGAGGTTGTTTATTAGCGTAAAGGGGCCACCGGCCCATGATCTAGTTTCAAAGCATGTAAAGGCCAAGTCACACATTCAGGATTTTAACTGCCGTCCTTGATAGGACCATTCCCGATTAAAATTTGTCAAAACTCTGATCAAGATCCTGTGATTCGTGGAGGGAAATTCACAAATAATCGGATATTGTTCAGGAAGCGTCCCAGTTCAACCGTTTCCAGCCGAATTCGTCCCGATTCTCACGTTCTCAGTCCGAATCTGATTCGATTTGTATCTTCCGCGTGGTACGAAACGACCGAATCTGTCCCGACAGCGTCCCGATTCTCCTGAATGTGATCCGACAGAGATCAGACAGTGACCAGACAGTGAACCGACAAAGACGGTTCGCATTTGGGCAGGATCTGGACGCAATCTGGACTCATCGACAAGAAACAGCAATGAACAATTCATGCCCGTTCATCACTACAGCGTCCCGACCCACAGGACACCGTCCAGACAACACAGGACATTGTTACGGTTTTGATCCGATACAGCAGAATCTGTCACGACGTAGTCACAATTGTAATCCAACTTGACAAAATCAGCTGAGTTTCCCGAATGTTACGGGACGCACCATACTGTTGCGAGTGCTTGCCCACCTCTCTGGACCTCTCCCGATCCGTAGGACTCTGTTACGAACGCATACGACTGCGTTCAGACAATGATAGGACATTCCAGATCATTGAGGATAGTAATCCGACTTTTTCACCTTTCGTGTGGTAGCGCTGTCTGATCTCAAACGGGAGCCATAATCGGCCCTGTGTGAACCTGGCCTAAACCAGTTTTCTTACAGAGCGCATAGAAGGGGTTGCACTGAATAGTTGAACTAGAAAGTATGAGATACTTTAGCCCATTGGAAATGATAAATGTTATGGTTACAGAAGACTTTGTAGTACTGGTTTGAAAATGATCACACGTATTCCAAGGGTTGACAACATGCCCTTTTCTTTCTCACACGTGAAAATGTTTGACTTCTGAAATCTTCAGGAACATGAGAAATTCTCAAATCAGTAAACATGGAGAATTTATCCAACTTCAAGAGCAAATGTAACTATGAGCAATTCCGTGTCCTAAGATGAATTTATGTGTGTAACGTGTTTATCTACATCTCCTCGGAAAATCCTCTTGGCTCAAAGACTTGCTCGTGTTCAAACACTTTATTAAATGCTTACCTCTAAAATCAGCCTTTTCAACACATTTAAACTTAATGTATACACATTTGATATTGTTGTAAGTCCAAACCAACAGGTATTGAAATGATATTTGTTTGTTGTTTAACCCCGCACTCAGCAATATTCCAGCTTCATGACGGCGGTCTGTAAATAAACGAGTTTGGACCAGACAGTCAAGTCATTGACATCATGACCATCGATCCACGCAATTGGGATACGATGACATGCATCAACCAAGTCAGTGAGCCTGACCACTCGATCCCGTTAGTCGCCTCTTACGACAAGCAAAGTCGCCTTTTACGGCAAGCGTGGGTTGCTGAAGACCTATTCCACCCCAGATCTTCACGGGTCCGGTATTGAAATTAACAAAGCCTAGTTCTCATTCACATGATGACACATTTATCATTTCTTACCGCGCGTGAAACAGGAATGTAGGTTGAAGTTGAATTCAATTACTCGTGAAATTGCGTGCAGTGGGAAGTCTGTAGTTGGATTGAAGACGGGGTAACTACTTGGATATGCTTTGCCTTGTGAAGAAGGACGCTGTGTAACTCGTTGTCCAAACCTGAGATTAGACCCAGCTTTACAGTGATGCTTGAATGTATCTTGCCGGGGATCTTCTTCCAATGTTTTTTTATGTAAGTCATTAGTCCCGTTTTAGATCGGATCACGGCGAGGGTAAAGACACACAGCACGACGAACAGGGGATACTGTTAGAAGTACAACTACCTGTTTGTCCTATGCATAATAACAAGGACGTGTGTGTGTGTGTGTGTGTGTGTGTGTGTGGTGGTGGGGCGGGGGGGGGGGGGGGGGGGGGGGTAATATATGTTTATGTGTAGGCTTCAAATATAGGTAGAGTAATACAACGTGTTTATGTGTAGGCAGTAGATATAAGTAGAGATATAGAACGTGTTTATGTGTAGGCAGTGGATATAAGTGAGTTATATAACGTATTTATGTTTATGTGTAGGCAACGAATATAGGTATAGTGTTGCAACGTGTTTATGTGAAGGCAGTAGATATAAGTGAGTTATACAACGTATTTATGTGTAGGCAGTGGATATAAGTGAGTTATATAACGTATTTATGTTTATGTGTAGGCAGCGAATATAGGTAGAGTTAAGCAACGTGTCTATGTGTAGGCAGTAGATATAAGTGAGTTATACAACGTGTTTATGTGTAGGCAGTATATATAAAGTATAATTATACAATGTGTTTATGTGTAGGCAGTAGATTTTAGTTGAGTTATACAACGTGTAAATGCGTAGGCAGTAGATATAAGTAGAGTTATACAACGTTTCTACGTTTAGGCAGCAGAATATACAACGTATTTATCCGTAGGCAGTTGATATAGGCTGAGTTATACCACGTGTTTATTTGTAGGCGGTAGATATGGGTAGAGATATATAAACAGGCTTCAAATAAAGGTAGAGTAATACAGCGTGTTTATGTGTAGGCAGTAGATATAAGTAGAGTTATACAACGTGATTATGTGTAGGCAGTAGATATAAGTAGACTTATACAACGTGTTTTATGTGTAGACAGTAGATATAAGTGAGTTATATAAGGTGTTTATGTTTATGTGTAGGCAGCGAATATAGGTATATGTGTTATGCAACGTGTTTATGTGTAGGCAGCATAGTTATACAACGTGTTTATTTGTAAGCAGTGGATTTTAGTAGAGTTATACAACGTGTCTATGTGTAGGCAGTAGATATAAGTAGAGTTATACAACGTTCTTATGTTTAAGCAGCAGAATAAAGTAGCGTTATACGGACAACGTATTTATCCGTAGGCAGTAGATATAGGTAGAGTTATACCACGTGTTTATTTGTAGGCAGTAGATATGGATAGATATATACAAACATGTTTATGTGTAGGCTCTAGATATAGATAGATATATACAACGTGTTTATATGTGTCGGCTGTATGTATAATGGATGAGTGAGTGAGTGAGTGCGTGAGTTGTGTTTAGCGCCGCTTTTCAGCTTTATGGTTATAGTTTTTTTGCACGCCTACAACTGAAGCAAGTCTGCTCCAGACTGTTGGCATGGGTTTATTACGGTAGGTGGGGTATTGGTAAATATACAGCGTGTGGGTGCAAAGTATAGTCATAGATATAGGGAGGTAAACAGCACGTGACTCTATCACTACTACATTATTGCTAACGGGCATGTTCTGTAAACACGGCGACTGGCGACGACAACAGCGGGTCGCGGTAATTGTGTGTTGCTCAAGGTAAAGGTTACAACAATCAAAGAAAAATCAACAAAGAAAGTGAAACTTTTTTCTCAGTGCAAACTCTCAACATGTCTACGTTATTTTCACATGTTGTTGTGTATGCGTGTTAACTGTGTTGGGTTTAACCCTTTCTGGACTTACAAGTTGTAAGGAATGCGAACATTTACATTTGCTTTCAGATAACTTCAGAGGCGCGCAGTTAGGTCAGAAGAGAGACGTTATTGCAGGGGTTATAATGAAGATGTTCACAGAGACAGATTACAGCAACTTTGCCACTAGTTTTATTGATTTTGATACCATTACTGACCCTTTTCCTTTTTTACCGCCACTTTAATGTTGTTCCTGACCCCGAACTAACTGGTCTAGACCAGATAGCATAGACACACGAACATTGTTGTGGGGTAAGGTGTATGGATTAAGACCCAGTCACAACGTGCACTATTGTAGTGTGTGACGTCACAGTGTCTCCGTGATGTTTTAGTGTGTGACGTCACAGTGTCTCCTAGAAGTTTTAGTGTATGAGTGACGTCACAACGTGTCCATGATGAAGTATGTGAGTGACGTCACAGTGTCTTCATAATGTTTTAGTGTGACGTCACGTGTCCATGATAAAGTGAGTGACGTCAGTGTCTCCGTGTTTTAGTGTGTGACGTCACAACGAGTCTATGATGAAGTATGTGAGTGAAGTCAGTGTCTCCATGTTTTAGTGTGTGTGACGTCACAGCGTGTCCATGATGTAGTATGTGAGTGACGTCAGTGTCTCCATAATGTTTTAGTGTGTGACGTCACAACGTGTGCATGATGAAGTATGTGAGTGACGTCAATGTCACATGATGTTTTAGTGTGTGTGTGACGTCACAGCGTGTCCATGATGTAGTATGTGAGTGACGTCAGTGTCTCCATAATGTTTTAGTGTGTGACGTCACAACGTGTCCATGATGAAGTATGTGAGTGACGTCAGTGTCACCATGATGTTTTAGTGTGAGTGACGTCACAACGTGTCTATGGTGTTATAGGGATGAAGGTTAAAGACGTTTGTCAGCTTGGTGAAACCCACGAGCACTGGTATAGTACTGACACACCTAGAAAAATATTCAGGACGAATATATGATTCGAACCCGTGATCATAGGTTTGTGCAGGTCACACTGGCATCACTGTGATGTATGGATTGAAACATGGGGCGCGTTGCAAGCCACCAATCGCTTAGAGAAAGCAACTTACTCGCTCACCCCGGGGTTCGAAGCGCTTGCTCACTCTTCCAACATGGCGGCGCAACCACCGCTTGGTTGCCTTGACGTAATGAAGAACGGAATAAAGGAGGCTCGATGACGAGCTGATCAAATTTATGACTAAGATGTGGATCCGACCGAGGATGATGGGGTGTCAGCTGCCTTTGCTCATTTCCTCGTTGATCCAGTCATGAATTGTCAAAGTCATCCGCCATTTTGGTTTGACACGAAGCGTCCTCAGCAAGCGATTGTTTCGCTTGCAAGCGGCGTAAAGTTAGCGCATTGTTGTAAGGCGAATCGCTGAACATCGCTTGCAAGCGATTGGCGCTTTGCAACGCACCCCTATCACAACGTGCACTATTGTAGTGTGAATGACGTCACAGTGATCCATGCCCTGGGGTACAGGGCTACTGCATTCACCCTGTATGCAACACCATTGTGTGTAAGTGAGGTCACAACGTGTCCTGGGATTGTGATAGTTTTATTCCCCGATTAACAGGGGACACAGTGGCCCAATGGTCTAAGCCGCGGCAATTCGATGTGGACGGTTGCAAACCTAGATGATGGGTTTGAATCCATGTTTGCCCCTATTATATTTATAAGTTCAGCACCATACCCTTGTCGTGGGTACACGTGTAAGACCTGCGTCACTTATTCCTTTCCCCTCACATCAATCTAATATGTCGTGTGAAATAACGGAAATACTGCTCCATTCTCTCATGCATAACACAATACAAAATCAAGGTTTTAAGGTGTGTGTTTATATTTTACTACCGCTTCAATGGAATTAATCCGCTACATGAAATATGACGACAGGTCAAATGACATCATCGTGGACTGTAAAGGGTGGAATCTGGATCAGCCAAACCAGTGGATGAGTGTATGGACAACCATCCATGTCGTTTAGGTGGAAATCAGGACCAACAAATATTCATTTTCGTGAGGGACCTATTCTAGCTACCTAAGGATAATCGTGATTTGTTTTGGGGGCACGGGTGGCCCAGTCGTCTTAGGCGCCGCGATTCGCTGTGCAGAGTTGCGTCCCTTGGGCACGCCAGAAACCTATGATTGTGGGTTCAAATCCCGGTTCGCCCCGATTATGTTTCTAGGTATGTCAGCACCATACCCGTGCTCGTGGGTTTCACCGAAGTGGTAATTTTTAAACGTCTGAGACCTGCATCACTTCGGGCTTTCCTCCCTCATTAAGCTGACACGCCGTGATATAACTGGAATACTGTTAAAAGCGGCGTTAAACACACCTCACTCACTCACTCACTCACTCGTGAGTTTTTATTGTGTAATAAACGGAATTAATTTATTTATTAAACATATATAAAATAAGACTTGTGGTCATGAAAAGGGAGTCACGGTCAGCACCTTCATTAACAAGACATTCAACCTAACGCCAATACATCCTTTAGACCGCAACAATTTGATTATTTGTACTTCGAAATCGCAGGTTAGATATTGTGAAAAATAATAATTAATAGCTGCTTTTTACAAACAACTGAGTACTATAATGTCTCAAGTCTCAGCATGGGTTCTTCATTGACAAACATTACCTGGGTCATTGTGTATTATACCACAGGACCATGTAACTAATTATAACAATAAAATAAAAAAGTCGCAAAAAAATCATAGACGAGGTCACGTTTTCACAATATGTTTGGTCGGTAGCTTCAGTAGCTTTAATGGTATATTCATTTCCATAAAGGAGACTTTTTAAATAATAACGACATAAAACAGTGACAAAAATGTACATGGGAACAAGATTTAATTCCTGTTATAACTCATGGTGACTTATTTGTGCGAGTCATTAGTATGCATTTGTCGTTTGTTTCCTGTTCCATACTTTTGAAGAACCCAACGAGAATACATCGCAACTAGATTTTCTCTTCAAATGCGAGTCCGCATGAGCGTAGTTTTCCTATAGTTATTTGACAACACGAACCCAGTGTGAAGAAAAACGAGACCAAACGAGACTTAGAAACCGCATGTTTTAGCCTGAGCAAGACGAACATTCTGGAAGAATTAGTGACCATTTCTTGTGAATCGTAGTCTCCAGGTTTCAACATGGTATGTGATATCTATTTTCGATACCTCAATTCGGTTGATATTTATGTTTAGCAAATATTTGTCATTCAATGTAGTCAAGCAAGCGTTTGTTTATGAACCCACGTGCACCGGCAACATTCTGACTAGGCCTAGCCAAGTTTGTCATGAGTATTCAAGACATAAAATGTAGTGGGTCAAATGCAGATCTGATTTTATTTTATATTTAGCTTTCTAACTCATATCGCAATGATTTTGTCAAGTTCTGTCTTTATCAGATAGAAGGATGAGATCTTTTCAAAACATTCTGTTTCTAAGTAACTCTGTACTAGACCGTGTGTCGCTGTTCAGGCCGTTGTCGGCACAGACATCTACCCACAACTACAAAAGACAATTCCCTGCAGTTCCCTAATTAGGCTGCGCCGCAATTAGTAAAACATGATAAGATGTAATCTCCTGTAGACTCAATTCTTTTTTTACTTCATTGATTTTTTAGGCCTAGTGGTTTTTTCCAGCATTATTGCTATTTTGTTGTGCCCGTTTTAGATCTTGACTGGTAATCTTAAAAATATAACGATGTCAAGGAATGAAGGAATATGACAAATAAACCCCTTATTTCACTCAAGGGAGATAATATTTGTCAATTCTGCATGTCTTGTTTTACCTGTCATTGGGGAACCCGTGAAGATTCCGGGGTAGAATAGGTCTTCAGCAACCCATGCTTCAGGGTTCGCCCTGACGCAGAAAACCTGCGTATTTGATGCATAAATAATTGAAAATACGCTAAAAATATTTTCTACTGCGTCAGTGTTGACGCAATGAAACAGTCATTACAATTAGTAAATTGAAACCTTTCCGTTTGTCAGAAAGAAAATACAGTGATCCCTCGCTACAATGCTACCTTCGGGGTCCAAATAATTGATGAGCGTTATAGATGATCAGCGGTTTAACGAAGGTCGAGTCGCAGGTGGTAGACGGCCAACAAAACATTATACCGTTTTCTTGAATATAGTGCGCACCCATGTATAATGTGCACCCCCCTCTAGTGGGTTCAATATTTTGGAAAAAAAGAAATTTGAATATTGTGCGCAGAAAAAATTACACCGTACCCCTTCAGCGAAGTCCGGCAAACGAACGGGTGATGAGAAACTTCGTCAGTACAAATTCGAAATTTGAGATAAAAATCACCAGACACGTTGATTTACCGTTTATTGTATTTTTTGTTCAGCTAGGCATTGTTTTATATCCAGGGATTAAGATTACCTTGTGTATTTTCTCGTAAACTAAGCCGAACACAGCAATCAGCTGTACACACGTTTTCTTGGAATCTACCGGTCATTCGGTCAAGACACACCCAATGATATAACTTTACAGGATTTTAATGCAAGGATCGGCAAAAGTTGTATCTGAAACTATTTTTTTATCAGGAATAATATATTCCAATATCTTGTTAATTAAGATGCAGCTTTTAGTAAACATATTTAAAATAATAATAACCGCTATTGCCGGTTATTATTTTTTACATGGAACCAGTCTGACCAGTCACCGTCAAGGCTCCCATGCACGTGATTGCGTGATGGCGAGAATTACGTGTTGACATAGAATCGTCAAACTATAACAAATATGACTTTTAACGAATCAAAGTATGGCATTTATGATATATGTATCCATTCTCTGTCAACTAAAGTTCTTTTCAAGGCGTCAATAGCGGTAATCTGACCGTGGTTGCTGTTAATAACGGTGAGTTGTGCGATCTACCAATCACTTCGCATATGATGTCGCCGTAATTATTGTAAACAATATTATTATAATTGAATGAAATTTTGAATATAATTAAAATATATTGGAAACATTAGTCCAGATAAACAATGATTTTTTTATTACCAGATATTATAACAATAGGATTAAATTACGTACTTCAGTTCTGATTTGTTGACAGGTATTTCCGGTGTTACGTGATCGCGGTGATCAGCTGATAATGTTTTCTGAGATGGGGGAAACCATCGTGTAATTGGAAAACTTGAGTTTATTGAAAATGTTAGTAAATTTTGGGAGCCATGCTTTACGGTACCGTTTGAGATAACACAGTCAGCGCTATATTAAAAGGGCGCAATAACGAGGGAACACTGTAATAACATTATTAAAACCTGCTGATAATTTATTTTTGTGACTGCTGATCAGTGCTGATGTCGACATTGTTTTCTCTTTGCTCTTGGATTCCCTCAAGCTAAAAATTGAACATAGTCCATCTGCCAATCATGATCGTCTGTCATTACGTTCCTAGAGGGATCTACCCAATTGTGGATCAGATTTGCTGCAAGCAGATGATTTATGTTTACTTCATTTTTCATCCTGATAGCGAGATTCTGAGATTAGTTAATATGACTCCCAAAAATTGATGAATGACATCTAATCTGAAAAGTTGGGGGTCATGATGACTTCCAATTTTTAATGTCTAGGGCAAACCCTGATGCTTGCCGTAAAAGGTGACTATGCTTGTCGTAAAAGGCGACTACAGGGATCGGGTGGTCAGCCTCGCTGACTTGGTTGATGCATGTCATCGATCTAGATTGCGTGGATCAATGCTCATGATATCAATCACTGGATTGTCTGGTCCAGACTCGACTATTTACAGACCGCCGTCATATAGCTGGAATATTGCTGAGTGCGGCGTTAAACAACAAACCAACCAACCAGCCTGTCATCGGGGGTCAGAGGCTTCGACCTTCAGTAGATCTCTGTAAATTTGATACAAACTGTGCAATACCCTTTTTGTCGTGTTTATCACAGAAAATATTTTTTTCGTTTTAGCTGTCCCTGAATCCTGTACAGATCCTCAGTGCTGGGGCGGAGGAAGAAAAATCAGAAACAGCCCGTCTGGTGAGTGGTCCTTGTTTTCAACGATGATCATTCAGATTCATTTTGTTTGTTTATATTGTTGCTGTTGCTTTACTACTCCTGACCATACACTGTTTGGTAGTATCAGTACTACTTGTTGGATTGTATCTAATCACAACTGGTTTAATTTTAAAAAAACTCTCTCTTGTACACAGTATTAAACACTGATGTGTGTGTAAAACTAACAATGAAATGAAACATGTCCAAGAACATTACTTTACTAACATTTTAAAATATGGTATACATCTATGGACATTATTAGCAATGTACCATTGATGTATGGCTGTTCATGTATGGTGTAGGATACAGGGGCTGTCTACATAGAACTGGATATGGGACCATATTCTTGAGTAAAAAGATGTGTTAGAAACGATTAACAATGAGTTAACAAAAAGAAATAATTTGGATTGTCTGGTCAAGACTCGATTATTTACATGTCACAGTGATTTAGCTGGTATATATCATGTTATATTGCCGAGTGTGATGTGATACAGTAAGCTACAGTCAAGTCCCGTTAATCCGACATTGTTGGTTGCATATGATTAGGTCGGATTAACGAGTATGTCAGATAAACGAAATTAGGTAGTGTCTACGTTAGTGATCGAAAATCGGACAACTACACGGTAGATAATGATTCAAACACGTAATAAAAAAGGAAAAAGGAAATATTCATATTGTTATGTTACGTTGTTCGCGGAATATATTTTCTAATCATGCAATCTCTAAAGTTTAACACAATACTACTGTTACGAACTGTGTGACTGATTCAAAATAAGTTTTAAATCATAGTCTAAAGTGGAAGTCGAAACTAGTGCTGCAATGCTTAAGAAAGCTGCTTTCTTAGTGGCTAATGTTGACTTCCTGTTAGTAATTTCATTGGTCGGTTAAAGTTCGTGAAAGGTCGTTCTGACATGACCTGTTATGGGATGTCCTCAGCGGTAGCGTGAGCTTGTATCCGATTTAATGAGATTGAGGTAATCTAGGCATGTGATTAATCCTGTTTTGTTTATTTAAAGCTTATCAAATCATTTGTTTGTCATGTTTGAACTATACACATGTTAACATGGTTAGAGAGCATTGAAATGATTATTAAAAAAATTGAAACTTCATTGGACATAACCATGCTGAATTAAGTTTCTTTGTTTACAGTCTTCATTTGTTGGGGCCATCGCTATTGGTGACCTGGTGAAGAGCACCCTTGGTCCCAAGGGTATGGACAAGATCTTGCAGGGCTCCAATTCAGTAGAAGTCACAAATGATGGGGCGACCATCCTCAGAGCTATTGGTGTCGACAACCCAGCAGCCAAGGTTCTTGTAGGTCAGTGGATGTCTTGCGTACTGCCCCAGGGGAAAACAACACATTTCTGATTGCTCTAAATCTAATTGTGAAACCTTCTTCAACGACCCATGCTTGCCATAAAAGAAAACTATGCTTGTCGTAAGAGGTGACTTCCACTTTAGACTATGATTTAAAAATTATTTTGATTCGCACAGTCCGTAACAGTAGTATTGTGTTAAACTTTAGAGATTGCATGATTAGAAAATATATTCCGCTCACAACGTAACATAACAATATAAATATTTCCTTTTTCCTTTTTTATTACGTGTTTGAATCGTTATCTACCGTGTAGTTGTCTGATTTTCGATCACTAACGTAGACACTACCTAATTTCGGGATTGGGTTGTAAGACTTGCTGACTTGGCAGATGCATGTCATTGCATCCTAATTCTGTTTGATCAATGTTCATGATGTCAATCACTGGATTGTCTGTCCTAGACTCGTCATTTACAGATCGTCAGCATATAGCTGGGATAATGATGAGTGCAGCCTTAAACAGCATACAAAAAACAAATCTAATTGGGAAATTGTTTATAAACAATCCATTGCTGGGATTCCGGACTCGGCAACAATTACCCCATGCTTGTTGTTTGTGAAAATGTTGAAGCTATCTAAAATGGGTATTGGTTGATTGGTTACATGTTGTGAGTTAATGCTTTTGTGTCGGAGTGGTCAGGTAGCCTAGTGGTTAAAGCGTTAGCTCGTCACGCCGGAGACCCAGGTTCGATTCCCGACATGGGTACAATGTGTGAAGCCCATTTCTGGTGTCCCCCGCCATGATATTGCTCGAATATTGCTTAAAGCAGTGTAAAACCTTACTCACTCACTTTTTCTTTTGTAATGCTGTATTGTTTTAGTGGTGTAAAACCGTAAATTCTCTTAGCCACTCAGATGTTTATACATTGGTAATTTATGTTACGTCTGTGTTCACCTGTGAAAGACACGTGTTTTGGTTTCAGATATTTCCAAGGTTCAGGATGATGAGGTTGGAGATGGAACCACTTCGGTTGTAGTGCTGGCGTGTGAACTGCTCAGGGTATGCCCTCCTTTAGGCTAAAAAAAAAAGTCTTGGTTCTAAAGCACCGCCTGCATCATCATAAAGTTTTGTTTTTATTTCCATTTTCAAAGCAAAAAAACCGATCCTAATACTTAACAATATAGCACTCAGATACTTCCCTTTACATGCATACTGCTTTACTGCGCATCTCGTGTTATGGCCATGACAGCAATAGGAGTTTGTAGGCTTGATCATGTAGGGAGGCCTTTTCCCAGGTTGATTTTACACAACTGTTTATTTGGTTAGATATTAGTTTGAACAAGCAAACACAAAAACACACCGCCTGCCAACACATAGACTGATAGATTAAAATACCATGATGGAAAACAGTATTCGATATTAAGCATGGATATTAAGGGGTCCTTGTCATTACCTTAACAGTAAGACCGCCTCCGTGGTCTAGTGGTAGAGCGTCCGCCCGAAGAGCGGAAGGTCCGGGGTTTGATCCCCGGCCGCGTCATACCAAAAGACGTTAAAAGATGGTACTTGTTGTTACCCTGTCTGGCGCTTGGCATTAAGGGGCTAAAACAAGGACTGGTCGGCTCGGAGTCAGTATACTGTTTCTGAGTGGGGTATTCATGTTAAACTGCAGCATGGTATCTCAGTGAGATAAATCGGCATCAGTCTGGACTAGTACAAGCAGCAACACACACACACTTGTACATGCACGTCTCTATATAAGTGCAATAATCTTGGACGCAACGTTAAACCCCATTTCCACCTTAACAGTAGCATCTAAGGGGGTCCCTGAAATCAAATACTACAGGATCAAATCTCAATCACACCAGGAACCCCTTATCTACTCAAAAACCACAAGGATCTCCTGACCTCCTTTGATGATTAACACTATATCTCTGTCCAACCTTTAGTATGAATTTGTTACTGAGGAGCATGGCGGTTGGGAAACAACTTAAACATGTCCAGTTGGGATCAGGATGTTTGTGTTTTACATTTATGCCCAGTTTAACATACAATGCTTGTCTTGCACAGACTTGATAATTTACAGGCTGCTGCCTCATAGTTAGAAAAATAGCAGTGCAGTATGGAACAACAGACAGATGATATTGTGATGCCCTGTCCTATATTGTTGTTGCAGGAAGCCGAGGGATTGGTCAGTCAGAAGATCCACCCACAGACCATCATTGCTGGCTGGAGGAAGGCTGTGGACGAGGCCAGGGATGCACTCAAGAAAGTAGCCAGGGATCATGGGTAATGGACTCTTTTGACTTGTGAATGCCGATCAATGTTTGGTTTCACCATTTAGCTGTTCACAGCTCGTTCGACAGAAACACCGAAGACATATTGTTAAAGGGTGTTGATTGTGTTGAAAAGAGATTGGTTGGTATGTATGTTTCCAAATGTGGAACCCCCACATCTAGCAGCCCAGAGACAACCCGAGGATGAGTAATTACATGTCATAAATAACAGCCGGTTTGCCAAATGCTACATGTGTACATGGACACTAAGAAGTGGTTTGTTTTGTGTTCTCACTGCTGGCTTATACCAGTACTCCAGAGGCTTTCTACTGCTGCTTACATGAAGAAAATGAACAACTTTAAGCTTTTTAAAACTGTAACAAGTGTTAGCTGATGGCTTGATATGATTTGGAATGGAATATCAAGTCTTAAACAATTACGATGATGTCAAGCTGTTGTTGAAGTTGATTCTGATCAAGGAAGACATGCATTTTAAACAAATAAAACTGGAGGTCATTACGTAAAATTAAAGAGAAATTATATATCAACCAGGATCTGGTATAAGTCAGAGAAATCACTTGAATCTGTTGTTTTTGGAATCAGAATCAAAAGATTCCCAAGATTTTGCTGTTGCAAGTTAAACGTTTCCTGTGATCCCTTGGCTTCTGCACAACGCACAGTGGTGTTAGTTATGAGAATCAACTAACTATTAACAACAAAAAGAAAAGTATCTAAAAAGTAAGTTTGCAAAATTTGTCAAAGTAAGGCCTCCCATTTCAGCAAAGATCCTGCCAAGTTCCGAGCAGACCTAATGAACATTGCCAGAACCACACTGAGCTCCAAGATCCTCACACAACACAAAGACTACTTCTCCAACCTGGCAGTAGACGCTGTCCTTCGACTCAAGGTAAGCATCACAACAGTAGTTGCGGGATGTGGGGAGTGGGGAGGGGCACGGTTTGCCGTGGCGTGTACTTTCAAATAAGTAAGCAAGCAATATTGTTTTTCACTTTTAGAATTCCTTTATTGAGAGAAATATGCCACCAGCATCCTTTGATTGTCACATATTCTGGCTCTCTGATGGTACCTTGATGATTTTAAGGTGGTCTGTCTCTGTGACAGTACCCCAATGATGGTGATTGTTGTCAGGTGGTCTGTCTCTGTGACTGTACCCCAATGATGGTGATTGTTGTCAGGTGGTCCGTCTCTGTGACTGTTCCCAGATGATGGTGATTGTTGTCAGGTGGTCCGTCTCTGTGACTGTACCCCAATGATGGTGATTGTTGTCAGGTGGTCCGTCTCTGTGACTGTACCCCAATGATGGTGATTGTTGTCAGGTGGTCTGTCTCTGTGACTGTACCCCAATGATGGTGATTGTTGTCAGGTGGTCTGTCTCTGTGACTGTACCCCAATGATGGTGATTGTTGTCAAGTGGTCTGTCTCTGTGACTGTACCCCAATGATGGTGATTGTTGTCAGGTGGTCCGTCTCTGTGACTGTTCCCAGATGATGGTGATTGTTGTCAGGTGGTCCGTCTCTGTGACTGTACCCAGATGATGGTGATTGTTGTCAGGTGGTCCGTCTCTGTGACTGTACCCCAATGATGGTGATTGTTGTCAGGTGGTCCGTCTCTGTGACTGTACCCCAATGATGGTGATTGTTGTCAGGTGGTCCGTCTCTGTGACTGTACCCCAATGATGGTGATTGTTGTCAGGTGGTCCGTCTCTGTGACTGTACCCCAATGATGGTGATTGTTGTCAGGTGGTCCGTCTCTGTGACTGTACCCCAATGATGGTGATTGTTGTCAGGTGGTCAGTCTCTGTGACTGTACCCAGATGATGGTGATTGTTGTCAGGTGGTCCGTCTCTGTGACTGTACCCCAATGATGGTGATTGTTGTCAGGTGGTCCGTCTCTGTGACTGTACCCCAATGATGGTGATTGTTGTCAGGTGGTCCGTCTCTGTGACTGTACCCCAATGATGGTGATTGTTGTCAGGTGGTCCGTCTCTGTGACTGTTCCCAGATGATTGCGGTTGTTATCAAGTGGTCCTTTCTGTGACTGTATCATGATGATGGGGATTGTTGTCAGGTGGTCGGTCTCTCTGCCTGTACCCCGATGACAGGATTGTTGTCTGGTGGTCCATCTCTGACTGCACCACGATAATGGGGATTGTTGTCAGGTGGTCCATCTCTAATTGTACCCTGATGATGGTGATTGTTGTCAAGTGGTCCGTCTCTCATTGTACCCTGATGACGGTGATTGTTGTCAAGTGGTCCGTCTCTGACTGTACCCTGATGACGGTGATTGTTGTCAGGTGGTCCGTCTCTGAATGTACCCTGATGACGGTGATTGTTGTCAGGTGGTCCGTCTCTGACTGTACCCTGATGACGGTGATTGTTGTCAGGTGGTCCGTCTCTGATTGTACCCTGATGATGGTGATTGTTGTCAAGTGGTCCGTCTCTGAATGTACCCTGATGACGGTGATTGTTGTCAAGTAGTCCGTCTCTGACTGTACCCTGATGACGGTGATTGTTGCTCATGCTTTCAGTCAAAAGTTTGCCTTCAGATTGCCATGATGTTGTAGCTGGAATATTACTGACTCCAGAGTTTATTCACCAACTTACTCGTTTTTAAGCATCTGATCGTGTCTGACCTGGAAATGAAGCTTACTCTAGCAAAGGTAGCAATTGTTATCCCTGCATCGAATGTAATTCTTTGTTTGTGTACAGGGAAGTGGCAATTTGGACGCCATCCAGATTATTAAGAAGCTCGGTGGTCAACTCCAGGACTCCTACCTAGAAGAAGGTAAGTCTGTCTTAGGGCATACATACACAGTTACACATCATAATTACAGTGTACTATTCAGGATGGGAAACATAGGGAAGACCAAGATAGAAAGACGAAATGTTAAGTGTTGTGTTCAGTAACAAATAACAAAAAATACCCTGAGTGAAAGTGGAATACCTGTTATGTTCACCACACTGCTGAGTCATATCTGGTTTTCTTTGTGGTAGGGGGCGGTCGGGTAGTTTGTGGTTAAAGCGTTCCCTCGTCAAGCTGAAGACCCGGGTTCGATTCCCGACATGGGTACAATGTGTGAAGCCCATTTCTGGTGTCCCCCGCCGTGATGTTGCTGGAATATTGCTAAAAGCGGCGTAAAACCATACTCACTCACTCACTTTGTGGTAGACTCAATTTCATACAAAACACACTCCATTTTCTGTTTATAGATATTTACATGTTTATTTTCATAATTTTATTTGACAAACTTTATGTATTGAGAATTTGTTCCATGCAATTGACAGCATGAATTAAAATTACAGGATTTCTGCTTGACAAGAAAATAGGTGTAAATCAGCCAAAGAGAATTGAGAAAGCCAAGATCCTTATTGCAAACACACCTATGGATACAGACAAGATCAAGGTGAGTGTCAGTGTGTGTTGTGGGTACAAAGATACCTTGGGAAACTAGGACGCCTAGAAGTCCAGGTTGTCTTTCAGCCCCCCCGTTGTGATTCAGTGCAGGGGTAGATGCCATGAGCTCTGAATGGCTGAATGGTTTATTGAACATAACTAGATTGTCGGAAATGAGGAGTTTTTTCTGATGCTGGAACTGGGGTCAGGTCAGCTATGCACGATCAAGAGTTTCAGGGAGTGAGCTTCTCTATGAAGTACTCTCTGCGTGTGTATAGACAATAGCTGTTAATACTGGGACTTGTTTTAAGACCAATTAGTGGTTGACAAAACATGTAAGTTGTGAAAGGGTTGTCACACCAGATCACACTGATCCCTGAAATGTGCTGTACCATGTTTGTGCTGTGATTAAATCCCAACACTACTTGTAAAATTGTCTTCTTTTAGGTTTTTGGAACAAGAGTGCGTGTTGATGCTGTGTCAAAAGTAGCAGATTTGGAGATTGCAGAGAAAGAGAAGATGAAGGAAAAGGTGAACAGAATTGTCAGCTCCGGCTGCAACGTCTTCATCAACAGGTGAGGCTTAGTGGTGTACCAGTAGAGTTATCTAAGTGGTGTATCTGTAGAGTTATCTTAGTGGTGTACCTGTAGAGTTATCTTAGTGGCGTACCTGAAGTTATCTTAGTGGCGTACCTGTAGAGTTATCTTAGTGGAGTACCTGTAGAGTTATCTTAGTGGAGTACCTGAAGAGTTATCTTAGTGGTGTACCTAAAGAGTTATCTTAGTGGTGTACCTGTAGAGTTATCTTAGTGGTGTACCTGTAGAGTTATCTTAGTGGAGTATCTGTAGAGTTATCTTAGTGGTGTACCTGTAGAGTTATCTTAGTGGTGTACCTGTAGAGTTATCTTAGTGGTGTACCTGAAGAGTTATCTTAGTGGTGTACCTGAAGAGTTATCTTAGTGGTGTACCTGAAGAGTTATCTTAGTGGTGTACCTGAAGAGTTATCTTAGTGGTGTACCTGTAGAGTTATCTTAGTGGTGTACCTGTAGAGTTATCTTAGTGGTGTACCTGTATAGTTATCTAAGTGGAGTACCTGAAGAGTTATCTTAGTGGTGTACCTGTAGAGTTATCTTAGTGGTGTACCTGAAGAGTTATCTTAGTGGTGTACCTGTAGAGTTATCTTAGTGGAGTACCTGAAGAGTTATCTTAGTGGTGTACCTGTAGAGTTATCTTAGTGGTGTACCTGAAGAGTTATCTTAGTGGTGTACCTGAAGAGTTATCTTAGTGGAGTACCTGTAGAGTTATCTTAGTGGTGTACCTGAAGAGTTATCTTAGTGGTGTACCTGTAGAGTTATCTTAGTGGAGTACCTGAAGAGTTATCTTAGTGGTGTACCTGAAGAGTTATCTTAGTGGTGTACCTGAAGAGTTATCTTAGTGGTGTACCTGAAGAGTTATCTTAGTGGTGTACCTGAAGAGTTATCTTAGTGGTGTACCTGTAGAGTTATCTTAGTGATGTACCTGAAGAGTTATCTTAGTGGTGTACCTGAAGAGTTATCTTAGTGGTGTACCTGTAGAGTTATCTTAGTGGTGTACCTGTAGAGTTATCTTAGTGGTGTACCTGTATAGTTATCTTAGTGGAGTACCTGAAGAGTTATCTTAGTGGTGTACCTGTAGAGTTATCTTAGTGGTGTACCTGAAGAGTTATCTTAGTGGTGTACCTGTAGAGTTATCTTAGTGGAGTACCTGAAGAGTTATCTTAGTGGTGTACCTGTAGAGTTATCTTAGTGGAGTACCTGAAGAGTTATCTTAGTGGTGTACCTGTAGAGTTATCTTAGTGGAGTACCTGAAGAGTTATCTTAGTGGTGTACCTGTATAGTTATCTTAGTGGAGTACCTGAAGAGTTATCTTAGTGGTGTACCTGTAGAGTTATCTTAGTGGTGTACCTGAAGAGTTATCTTAGTGGTGTACCTGTAGAGTTATCTTAGTGGAGTACCTGAAGAGTTATCTTAGTGGTGTACCTGTAGAGTTATCTTAGTGGAGTACCTGAAGAGTTATCTTAGTGGTGTACCTGTAGAGTTATCTTAGTGGAGTACCTGAAGAGTTATCTTAGTGGTGTACCTGAAGAGTTATCTTAGTGGAGTACCTGTAGAGTTATCTTAGTGGTGTACCTGAAGAGTTATCTTAGTGGTGTACCTGTAGAGTTATCTTAGTGGAGTACCTGAAGAGTTATCTTAGTGGTGTACCTGAAGAGTTATCTTAGTGGTGTACCTGAAGAGTTATCTTAGTGGTGTACCTGAAGAGTTATCTTAGTGGTGTACCTGAAGAGTTATCTTAGTGGTGTACCTGTAGAGTTATCTTAGTGATGTACCTGAAGAGTTATCTTAGTGGTGTACCTGTAGAGTTATCTTAGTGGTGTACCTGAAGAGTTATCTTAGTGGTGTACCTGAAGAGTTATCTTAGTGGTGTACCTGAAGAGTTATCTTAGTGGTGTACCTGAAGAGTTATCTTAGTGGTGTACCTGAAGAGTTATCTTAGTGGTGTACCTGTAGAGTTATCTTAGTGGTGTACCTGAAGAGTTATCTTAGTGGTGTACCTGAAGAGTTATCTTAGTGGTGTACCTGAAGAGTTATCTTAGTGGTGTACCTGAAGAGTTATCTTAGTGGCATACCTGAAGAGTTATCTTAGTGGTGTACCTGTAGCTTTAGCTTAGTGTTGTATCTGAAGAATTAAGACATAGTACCTCCATAAGCGAGGTGGTATTGAGATGAATATTAGTTGTCATCCTTATTAACAAAACATAATAGGTGTTATAGAGATAGTGTTTGTCCTCTTGTATATATCTTACTGATGTTGATGTGATGTTTGCAGACAACTCATCTACAACTACCCGGAGCAGCTTTTTGCCGACGCTGGGGTGATGGCCATTGAGCATGCCGACTTCGAAGGTGTCGAGAGACTGGGTCTTGTCACAGGTTGGTAGAGCTAGATCTTCTCATCATTCATGCTGCAGGAACTTTTCAGTTTTTTACCATCAGCCCTGCTTAGTAACTGGAATTGAAAGAGTAAATACTGTCTCTCATTCAACACAAATATTTTTCAGTGTTGTTTTTGGATATTGACAATTACAATTGAGCACCAATCTTCAAGGGTCTTAAGAGGCTGACCTAGATTGTGTGAGAGGCTGTCCCAGAATCGGAGAGGCTGTCCTAGGTTCTATGAGAGACTGTGCTAGGTTCTGTGAAAGGCTGTCCTAGGTTCAGTGAGAGACTGTCCTAGATTGTGTGAGAGGCCGTCCTAGAATCTGTGAGAGGCCGTCCAAGATTCTGTGAGAGGCTGTCCTAGATTGTGTGAGAAGCTGTCCTAGATTGTGTGAGAAGCTGTCCTAAATTATGTGAGAGGCTGTCCTAGATTCTGTGAGGGGCTGTCCTAGATTATGTGAGAGGCTGTCCTAGATTCTGAGGGGCTGTCCTAGATTATGTGAGAGGCTGTCCTAGATTTTTTGAGAGGCTGTCCTAGATTATGTGAGAGTCTGTCCTAGATTCTTTTAGGCTTGCTTGTCTTCCAGGTGGTGAGATCTTCTCCACATTTGACCACCCCGATCCAGAAAAGCTTGGTAGATGTGATCTTATTGAGGAAGTCATAATTGGAGAAGACAAACTCTTGAAGTTCTCAGGTAAGTCAGCTAACAAGATGTTCTCACTCATTGTTTTATGTTTTAGAAAGTACACCAGCAGACATATTTTGCCACTTAAACACAAAATGTACCCAATTCCCATGATTCTATAATAAGACTTTATGCTTAATGTTTAGAAAGATATTTTGATTTTTGCAGATATTTATGTTAACACAGTGTGTTTGGCAATGTATGAGTTATGTTTATGCAATCCCAATAAGCCCATCCCCTGATATTGGATGGTGTATTTTTTATTACGGTCCTTATCATTTTCTGCTATATATGATGGGTGTTTGGAAAGTTGTGTTTCAAATTATAATCAGATCTTGCTGAGAAACTGTGTACTGACTTCGGATATGTGACTAACAACAGGATGTATTATTGTGGATATTGGTTCCGTGTTTAAGTTTTCTTGCTGCTGTTGTGCAGGTGTGAAGTTGGGTGAGGCTTGTTCCATCGTACTCCGTGGTGCCACACAGCAGATCCTGGCTGAGGCAGAACGCTCCCTCCACGACGCCCTCTGTGTGTTGTCGCAGACTGTCAAGGAAACGCGCACAGTGTTTGGAGGAGGTAGGTACACGGAACTAAAGGAATGCTTGTAGTTTTGTCAAATGAGTGATTCTTTTATATATGACTATCAAGAAAACATTAGGGATTCGAAATGTGTCGCTCTTCTTACATGAGTAGTTCAGTATCTAGTGGGTATGAGTGTCGTGAATACCTTCAGGGTTCTGTACCTTACAGGGGAAACAGTTGCCCGAGGCATTAGAGTTCTATGGTTGTGGGTCGGATACCCTGTTTGCACTGTTGTGATCCTAGGTTTGTCAGCATCATACCCCTAGTCTTGGGGTTGATAAACACCTCGGGGCTTCACCATTTCTGGCTTTTCCCCCACAATAAGCTAACAAACCTTGATAAGACTGAAATACGGTTGTTAATGGCGTAAAACACAAGTTGTTCACTCACTTGACCTGACGGGGGAACAATGTTAAGCCTTGACTGTGACAGGTCATTGTGCTATGTAGGGGGTAACACACTACCTGTGCTAGACTGTGCTGCTCATGGAAGTCTTACACACTAGTCTCTAGCCTGAACCTTGACAGCCAATATGTTAAGGGTAAAGTCTAATGAAAATGATGCCTGGTTACGTTAGAGCAAGTCAGTGCAAACTGGAGTAAATGTATCTTCAGCTTGGTGTAAAACAGTTCTTGTGGGTATTGGTACATAGGGGTAGCCTAGTGGTTAAAGCATTTGCTTCATGTTGAAATCTTAGGTTCGATTCCCCACGTGGGTACAATGTGTTCAGTTCATTTCTGGTGTCCCCGCTGTGATATTGCTGGAATATTGTGTACTACAAGTGGCGTAAAACCATACTCCCACGCTCAAGTGCACGTACTCCTGGGATGTTGATGAAAAGATACAGTAACTGCTGAGATGGTGTGTTATGTTCCTTCTGTTTGTGTCACAGGCAGCTCTGAGATGCTGATGGCCGATGCTGTAACCAAGCTGGCAGCAAAGACCCCCGGCAAGGAGGCAGTGGCAATGGAAGCCTTCGCCAAGGCACTCAGGATGGTAAGGAGTAATAATACCGACAATGTATTGATTCCTGTTGGGGGTACAGATGGCCTAGTCGTCTTTATTCACTGTGCAGAGTTGCCTCCCTTAGGCGCGACAGAAACCAATGATCTTAGGCTCAAATCAAGGTTCGACCAGATTATGTTTTCTAAGTTTGTCTGCATCATACCTGTGCTTGTAGATTTCACCCAAATGGTAAACGTCAAAAACCTGCATCACTTCAGGCTTTCTTCCTATGTTATAGTGGCAAACTGTTACCATGGTTATGATTGAATACTGTTAAGGCCCAAATCACTCACTTGATTCCTGTTTCTTGTTGTGAAGGAAATGAGAGGGCAAGAATTGACTGGGATCTCAGCACACTGCATACAGCTGTAGATAATAGTTGCATAACAGTCGACCCATAAAGATCTGGGGTAGAATAGGTCTTCAGCAACCCGTGAGTGCCGTAAAAGGCGACTATGCTTGTCGTAAGAGGCAACTAACTGGATCGGGTGGTCAGGCTCGCTGACTTGGTTGATGCATGTCATCGTATCCCAATTGCATAGAGCGATGCTCCTGATGTCAATCACTGGATTGTCTGGTCCAGACCCATTATATAACAGACTGCCATCATATAGCTGGAATATTGCTGAGTGCTGCGTTAAACAACAAACAACATGCTCTGTGTTTTAGTTGATTGTAGGTCATCATAACCTATGGCATGGGTTTATCTGGTCCAGACTCTTATATTAATGATTGGAATATTGCTGACAGTGCTATTACACAACAAACAAGCTCCGTTCATATTCACTTTTAGGTGCAAACTGTGATGGGTTATATAAATTAGCATCGATTTTGAAGGTTTTCACTGTGAGTTGGGGGGTCGCCTTATAGGTGTGGTCGCTCTTTAGACGGCGATATGCGGTATTGGTTCATTCCTTACTATTTCATATCATTGATCAAGGACGCTTGATGAGTGTGCCTTATACTGATTATCACTGTGATCTTCTTCACTCATGTGTTACATGTGATGTGTTTACAGCTGCCGACAACCATAGCTGATAATGCAGGTTACGACAGTGCCGACCTTATAGCCAAACTGAGGGCCGTCCACACGGAAGGGAAGCACACATACGGCCTCAGTAAGTTAGTGCAGTCTGAAAACTGCTCAAATTTGTGTCTGGTGTTTGACAAAATATCTGGAAATCGATTGTTCCAGCAAATATCGGTAATTTAAAATTAAGAATTTGTGACAGCTAGAAAGTAAACCTGAACCAAAAAACCAACTTGTATTACTTTCTATAGTGGAGTGTCTGCTTTGTGTTGTCTCCCTTGAGTGTGTAATGGAAGTAGGGCATTACTCATTACTGCTTGATAATGAAGAATATCTGAAGTTTGCCTCCTTAAATTGAAGCAATCCAGTGAGAAGTGCCTGCATAGTGTGTAGCATTCTAGTATATGGGCCATGATGTAGGTGGGAAGGGGGCTTGTGTCAATCCAGTGAGTAGTGCCTGCATAGTGTGTAGCATTCCAGTATATGGGCCACGATGTAGGTGGGAAGGGGGCGTGTGTGAATCCAGTGAGTAGTGCCTGCATAGTGTGTAGCATTCTAGTATATGGGCAATGATGTAGGTGGGAAGGGGGCGTGTGTCAATCCAGTGAGTAGTGCCTGCATAGTGTGTAGCATTCTAGTATATGGGCCACGATGTAGGTGGGAAGGGGGCGTGTGTCAATCCAGTGAGTAGCGCCTGCATAGTGTGTAGCATTCTAGTATATGGGCCATGATGTAGGTGGGAAGGGGGCGTGTGTGAATCCAGTGAGTAGTGCCTGCATAGTGTGTAGCATTCTAGTATATGGGCCATGATGTAGGTGGGAAGGGGGCGTGTGTGAATCCAGTGAGTAGTGCCTGCATAGTGTGTAGCATTCTAGTATATGGGCCATGATGTAGGTGGGAAGGGGGCGTGTGTGAATCCAGTGAGTAGTGCCTGCATAGTGTGTAGCATTCTAGTATATGGGCCATGATGTAGGTGGGAAGGGGGCGTGTGTGAATCCAGTGAGTAGTGCCTGCATAGTGTGTAGCATTCTAGTATATGGGCAATGATGTAGGTGGGAAGGGGGCGTGTCAAAATTGTACATCATTATAGACTAATGGAAAGCTCAGAATATATCTGAAGGTTATGACTTAGAAATACTGCCTCAAATAGTCACAGCTGAGATGAAAACATTTATTATAAATATTTTCTTCAGATATGGACGAAGGTAAAATTGATGACATGGAGAAGAACGGAATTACAGAGTCGTTCCAGGTGAAGCGGCAGGTGTTGTTGAGTGCTGCCGAGGCTGCCGAGATGATTCTGCGAGTAGACAACATCATCAAGGCTGCTCCCAGGAGGCGGGACCCTGACGACCGATGCCATTAACCAACATGGACACTATCATATCAGTGACATTATTTCACTGTCTCTGTCTTGTCTCATTGTTATGAGCTTCATGATGAAAGGGCTAGGAGTTGATACTGAAGACCGGCCACAGAGTTGGAATGAACACTCCAGTGCTACACCATTGTGTCAAAATTGGAACATCGATTGGAGTAAACTACACTGTGATATGCCTGTTCACCAGAGATGGACACAACTACCAGAGCCCATATTGTATGGAAAGTGCTAATTGTCTGCTTTATCATGTGCTATATAAATTATGATCTGTCATCAGTTTTCATATTCTGTGTAATAAAAAAACCACCTACAACAAACCTACTTGTCTTTTTCTCTCTCAAATGTTTTTACCATTATTCAGTGTCTAAGGCTAGTTTGGACTGCCCAGTCATCTGCTGCAGTTTACTGAAAGTCATGCTTGGATCTGCTAATCATGAGTTCAAGTCCTAGATTTGTCCACCTCCTCCGTGGACTTGTGGCGGAATGTCTGCCAGGAGAGCAGAAGGTCAGGGATTCGATCCCTGGCCATGTCATACCAAAAGATGTTAAAAGACGGTAGTTGTTGTTACCCTGCCTGGCGCTTGGTCAGCTCGGAGTCTGTGTGGTGTGTTCCATGTTACACTGCGGCATGTTATTAAATCGGCATTAGTCTGGACTAGTACAAGCAGACACGAATGTAGTATAAGGGGAATAATCTTGGAATGCAACCTCAAACTCCATTTCACCTCATCTCATCTCCCATGTTGCTACCTGTCTACAAACACTTTATGGCAGGATACATGCAGTGAATACATTAATTGTTTATGTCATTGCACTAGGCCCTTGATCATTATCATGTCATTTACTACATGTTGAAAATACCTTCATTTGTTTTAAAGATAGCACATTAAGGTAAGGGAGTTTTGTTTTCGTTACAACGATGGAGGTTTTACTCATGTACACACAGCCTGGTTGTTTCATCAAGGTAACAGGATCGGGAGGTCAGGCTCGCTGACTTGGTTGATGCATGTCATCGATCCCAGTTGCGTGGATCGATGCTCATGATGTCAATGACTTGATTGTCTGGTCAAGACTCGATTATTTACAGACCACCATCATGTAGCTGGAATATTGCTGAGTGCGGCGTTAAACAACAAACAAACAAAACAAGGAACAGACACTGTACAGTTCATATATATTTAATACAAAAATAGGTCAACAAATAAATAATGTAAATGTTTTCTACAATACAAGGACGGCAATATGACATCTTAACACAATATTCATGATATCACAGGCAGTTGACGAATGAAGTTGGATGGAGGCACATCACATGCTTGTCTGGATATCAAGCCAGTCGAGATGCTCACAACACTGATACACAGACACTCCTGTCACTAAGTGACACGTTGAACAGTCAGCCTGTTTTCTATTGGTTCACTTCAGTAAGGCTAGAAAAGAAGATATGACTGTCTTCAAACAACGCTGCAACAGTAAAAAAACAAAAGGTCTCATTTCTGCTTTCTGACACATGTAGCACTTCATTTTTTAGTCATCAGCTAAATATACAATAAATTTATGAGAACAGCTATACTTACAATAAAGTAATATCTATGTATGGACTTCCCTTTCTGAAATAACAGTGCCCTTATATTCCGCTCTGTTGATATCAATACAGATGTAAGATAACTATAAGAGAATCTCTTGACAAGACAACCTTGGAGGCACAGCTCCTGAAAAGGGGCACCTGTTGGCAGTGCTGACTAAGGTGGAGTTCCACTTATCAATAGGTAGCTAGTGACACTGTGTGCTGCTTCAAGCTTTCATTATAGTGAGGTATGTAGTTATTATGGAAGTGGCAGTAGGTCACAAGTCTATATGCCAGGCACTTTGACAGAGATTCCAAACTGAGTAGATATTTGTTGCAACTTTTCTTCATATAGCACATTTTTCTGGACGGCTTGTTTATAGTTGTACTTCAGATCTTCAACCTCTTCAAAGAACTCCGGACCAAAGCTTTCAAGTTCTTTCTTCAACTGAAAATAACATTAAATATACAATAACAACGTAGATGAGGTGAGGTGAGGTGAGGTGAGGTGAGGTGAGGTGAGGTGAGGTGAAATGGGGTTTAATGTCGTGTCCAAGATTATTGCATTTATATTGCATTTTGCGTGTGTGTGTGTTGTGGTAGCCAACTGAGATACAATGCCGCAGTTTAACATGAATACCCCACTCAGACACAGTATACTGACTCGAGCTGACCAGTCCTTTTAGCTTGATAAAGCCGAGCACCAGACAGGGTAACAAGTAGCATCTTTTAACGTTTTTGGTATGACGCTCTGGGGATCGATCCCCTGACCTTCCGCACTCCGGGCAGACACTCTACCCCGACTCTGAGTTTTGAGTTCCCTCAGCATTGCTACTAGCTCTCAGCTGTGTTCTGGTGGGTTTAGTCTCGTCACACTATCAGTTACTGGTTTGAACCCAACAGTTTGAGAGTTGTAATGCTGAATGCAACAGGAACAAACTTACTCACAGCATAGCAGCATAATAGAAGCACTCGCTCTTTCAACATCCAGTCTCATAGCTGTGTAATACCAACACTCACCCTATCGACCTTCAGTCTATATAACAACCTCATACCAACACTCACTCATCTACCTCCAGTCTGTAGTACAACCTCATACCAACACTCACCCTATCGACCTTCAGTCTATATAACATCCTCATACCAACACTCACCCTATCGACCTCCAGTCTGTATAACAACCTCATACCAACACTCACCCTATCGACCTCCAGTCTGTATAACAACCTCATACCAACACTCACCCTATCAACCTCCAGTCTGTATAACAACCTCATACCAACACTCACCCTATCGACCTTCAGTCTCTATAACAACCTCATACCAACACTCACCCTATCAACCTCCAGTCTGTATAACAACCTCATACCAACACTCACCCTATCGACCTCCAGTCTGTATAAGAACCTCATACCAACACTCACCCTATCGACCTCCAGTCTATATAACATCCTCATACCAACACTCACCCTATCGACCTCCAGTCTATATAACAACCTCATACCAACACTCACCCTATCGACCTCCAGTCTATATAACAACCTCATACCAACACTCACCCTATCCACCTCCAGTCTATATAACAACCTCATACCAACACTCACCCTATCGACCTCCAGTCTATATAACATCCTCATACCAACACTCACCCTATCGACCTCCAGTCTATATAACAACCTCATACCAACACAAACCCTATCGACCTCCAGTCTATATAACAACCTCATACCAACACTCACCCTATCCACCTCCAGTCTATATAACATCCTCATACCAACACTCACCCTATCCACCTCCAGTCTATATAACAACCTCATACCAACACTCACCCTATCGACCTCCAGTCTATATAACAACCTCATACCAACACTCACCCTATCCACCTCCAGTCTGTATAACAACCTCATACCAACACTCACCCTATCGACCTCCAGTCTATATAACAACCTCATACCAACACTCACCCTATCGACCTCCAGTCTATATAACAACCTCATACCAACACTCACCCTATCCACCTCCAGTCTATATAACAACCTCATACCAACACTCACCCTATCGACCTCCAGTCTATATAACATCCTCATACCAACACTCACCCTATCGACCTCCAGGCGCAACTTGTCCCGTTCCAGCCTGACAGACTTGAGATCCATCGTCACTTCCACATTCTCCCGTAGAACACGATCGTAGTTACCAGCCTTCGTCAGGATGTCGTCATCAAGCTATCAAGAAAGGACACACAGTTTCACTAAGCTACAGTTGAGGCTCATTGAGCTCCACCTATCTAGAAAATATGGCTAACTTGGCAACCTGGGTTGGTCACAGCTGAGACCTTTATTCATAATAATTTGACTTGGAGAGATAGAAAATTGTTTAATTTTTCAATGAAAAGAACTAAATCAAATCCACAGGACTTCTCATCGTTAATTAGACCAGGGGCCACTTGCACAAAGCGAAATTAGCGCTACAATGATCGTAACTCCCATACTCTAATATAGACTTAGGATAGTTGTAGCACTAAGATCGCTTTGTGCAAGTGGGCCCAGGTGATTCAGTGGTCCAAGTGAAAGTGAATGAGGATTGTAGCAATATCACATCAGTAATGGGCTTCACACATTGTATCCGTGGGGGGAATCGAACCCAGGCCTTTAACGTGACGATTGACACATTAACCACAAGGCTGCCCCACTGCTGCCTGATTTAAGTAATGAAAGAGTTGCTATCGACAGACTTTACTGTACCCTGACTAACGTGGTTCTAGAGAACCAGAGTGGCCAGTACATCACACTGCTAGTACAAGGCAAGCATCTTATGGTACACTAGTCTGATGTGGCTGGGATGTTCGTCAGTGTTTACCTGTGTGGAGCTGCCGCCAGCAGGTCGTCTACGTCGCACCTCACTCAGCAGCTCTTTCTTCTGCTCCTCCAGTTGATCGATGGTCAACCTGATGGACATGAAACACTTGTAGTAGTTTTCTGCTCTCTGTCTAGGTATGATAGTCTAAATATCTGTACAAAGGATTACTGTCACTTTACCTCATTGCAAACCAAATTTTAAATCACATTCCCCTTTGACAAATATGGGCATACATTAAAGGGAAACCGAGACATGAAATCCCCCCAGATTTGATCAGAGTAGATCATTCCAAGTATCCATCCCTTCATAACACAAATATCTGTGTGACAAAGGTCATGCAGCGTAAGCCGATGGATATGGTTCAGTGTTCAACATCAGGGACCAGTTGGCATTCTCAGAGGCCCATCTTCAGCCCCAAGTCTAGTTCAACCTCTCAAATTGGAAATAGAAATTTCCGTAATTATGGCTTGTGCTTCATGCTCACAACATGACCATTAAAGAGGAATATAAGATATATATACACGTGAGAAATCACAAAGAACAATGGAGAACAAAGCGTGGTTTATTTCACGATAAAACATTGTTCTATCATGATGTCATTTCTGGAGATTCGAATATGTGCTTACAACTTGATGACGTCATATTTTGAACGTTAATTTTGAGAGGGGAGTGTCTAGTAAATTGTTCCCAAAAGATATAGCTGGGCTACACAGATAAACGCAATGGCCGAATGATCAGGTTTTAGGTGAAAAGGTACAGATAATCGACGTGAGGATTGTGAGAATATGCGGGAAATACCAAACTTAACCTACCTGTTTGTAAAATGGAATTGTCTGATTTTATTCATTTTTAAGATTTGGGAAAATGTTTTTAAAGCTTTTACACTTTATCAACATCCTTAAAGAGGCTGTACATGATGTTGATATCTCATACAAGAAGTAAACGACTCGTGGTCGTTGTTATTGTACGATAAACAACTCCTACTTATCAATTATTTCTTAACTGGAGTTGGAAACCTGCTTTTTTTACATCACTGAATACAATGCTAAAGTACCTCTACGTTTAAGTGCATAAGAACTTTTAACAATAGAAATTTTAAAACAATCCATGCTTTATTCACAATTTGCCTGCCAGGGAAACCTAATTTGGAATCCAGGATGAATCTCTGACAGTTTCCTTTCATAGATAAAAAACTAATCTTCCCACTAGCTGTGCCCATTGTCTCTGTGTGTACTGACCTGGCCTGCTGGTACTCCCTCATCAGGTTGGCATCACTAGTGTGAGCCTGGCTGCCGGCCGGGAATCTCTCCAGCACCATGATCTACAGAAGTAGGAGTGAGTGAGTGAGTGAGTGAGTGAGTGAGTGAGTTGGGTTAACGCCACTTTTAACAGTTTTCCAGTTATATCACGGCATGGGAGTAAAGCCCGAAGTGATGCAGGTCTTGGACATTTACCACTTTGGTGAAACCCACAAGCAAGGGTATGGTGCTGACAAACCTAGAAACATAATCGGGCTAACTGGGATTCGAACCAACAATCATAGGTTTCTGGCGTGCCCAAGGGACGCAACTCTGCACAGTGAATCGCCTGGGCCACCCGTGCCACCCGTGCCCCCTACAGAAGTAGGAACAACAGTCAACAACTACAGTCAGCATACAGATGTAATGTTTCTACTTACAAAACACACTGTGGCTGATGATTGGTCACAGCATGAGTTGTTTCTACAACAGTTAACTTGTTAGGACAAACGTCTTTTGATTACCATTACAGGATTACTTCAGATATAGGTTGGCTGTGACAATTCATAGTGTAAAACCAATGCGTTTCTGTCCTCATGAGACAGCAAGGCCATACTGTGAACTACACATTGTGCCTGGCAGTCCCATCCTGCTGTAGACGGTGGCTGACACTAACATGCCTGTGTGAGTGTGGCTCCTGTTCTGTAGCTCACCTTCTTCTGCAGGTCGTCCTGGCGCCTGATCAGCTCCTGCTCCCTCTCGGCGGCATCCTTCAGCAGCTTCTTCGTGTCTGACACTATCTTGTTCTGAATTGGAATAAAACAGATACATTTGCAAAGATGAAAAGGAGTGAGAAGTGATGGTTACAACACTCGCTACAAATCATGCTGTAAGTGCAGGTAATAATAAAACTGCAATCTCTATTTCCGACACATCCCTCTTATCCTCACCCATTCTCCCCACCATCCATCTTCTTCCTGGCACTTCCCCATCTCTCTCCTCCCCACTCCTCCCTGCCTGACATCCATATTCTACCCCCACAAACAACCTCCCCCACTCCCTCCTGATCTCACCTCAGCTCTTCTCCACATCCCTTCCACACACCAAACTCTCTAATCTGCATCAACCCTCTTCTCCCCACCCCTTACTCCCATCATCCCTATTCTCCACCCATTCCTCCCCAAACCCTTTTCTCCCCACCCCTTAATCCCTCCAAACTTCTGGCCAGCCCTTCCTCCCGCCACCCCCTCTTCTCCCCACCATTCCTCCCACAAACCTCTTCTCCCCACCATTCCTCTTCTCCCCACCATATCTCCAACAACCCTTTTCTCCCCACCCCTTAATCCCTCCAACCTTCTCCCCAGCCCTTCCTCCCACCACCTTTCTACTGCCACCCCTCTTCTCCCCACCATTCCTCTCACAACCCTCTTCTCCCCACCCACAACGCACCTTCTTCTCCAGATCCTGCTCTAGCCCCTTGATCTTCTCCTCATACATGCGTGTGACGACGGCCGACTTCCAGCCCTTGGTGTCGCTGGACATGGCGTTGGGGCGCTTGGCCTCCTCGATCTCCAGCTTGGTGCGAGTGTCGGTCAGTTCCTTGTGGTGGTGGTCAGACTGCAGCTCCGTTGACCGCAGCTGTACGCGCAGCTTCTCTGACGTCTCCTTCTCCTACAACAAGCACAAGAAGCATGAGTTCCACACCATCAACTCTCCATATTACTGGGATCATTCACTCCATCTTAACTATATTCTAGTTTAGGAATGACAAGGGTGGTGGTTATAAGATACTTGAAACCTATGTTTAAACCAAGACTAGAGTGGGCCCTTTCAGGGCCCTATCTAGGATTCCAAACAAAGTAGAAATGGCAGGCAAATTGTTCAAAACTGTAACATTGTTCAAAACTGTGATTTTCTAATTTTCCTAATTTCTGAGGATTTTAACATTGAAAACTCTGTTTCCTTCTTAATCCTGTTATGCAAGAAATACAAGTCACTTCGATCAAACATGACATTAGTGAACAACTGCGTTAACATGACATGTGCTGCAGACTTGGGGTTGAATATCAGCCTCTCAGCAGGTCTATACATCCCTGACTTTGTCAGCAGAGTGCCTTAATCGAGTACTCCTCTCACCATGAGTACGACATAGGCTTTGTGTGGCAAGAGAATACCATGTTGACATATTTCAGCCATGCTATGTTTGGTCTTCCAGCCTTTTGGCAAGACTTGATGAATATCCTAAATACATCAATTAGGGTGTTTGTCTTTCCTTATTGTGCTCACTGCAACCATATGAGACATGGTATATATTCCCCATTCAAAATGTGGAGTGCTACTGCAGTGACCGTCGGCTATGGTTTGTTTGTATGTAGCTCCAGTTCCTGACAATGTCTTCTATGGCCAACTAGACTCAACATACACTGTGCAGCTACTGTAGTGACCGTCGGCTATGGTATGTTTGTATGTAGCTCCAGTTCCTGACAATGTCTTCTATGGCCAACTAGACTCAACATACACTGTGCAGCTACTGTAGTGACCGTCGGCTATGGTATATTTGCATGTAGCTCCAGTTCCTGACAATGTCTTCTATGGCCAACTAGACTCAACATACACTGTGCAGCTACTGTAGTGACCGTCGGCTATGGTATATTTGTATGTAGCTCCAGTTCCTGACAATGTCTTCTATGGCCAACTAGACTCAACATACACTGTGCAGCTACTGTAGTGACCGTCGGCTATGGTATATTTGCATGTAGCTCCAGTTCCTGACAATGTCTTCTATGGCCAACTAGACTCAACATACACTGTGCAGCTACTGTAGTGACCGTCGGCTATGGTATATTTGCATGTAGCTCCAGTTCCTGACAATGTCTTCTATGGCCAACTAGACTCAACACACACTGTGCAGCTACTGCAGCTCACCTTCATCAACTCCTTCCTCATCTTCTCATAGTCATTCATCAGCCTGGCTGTGCCCTTCTGCTGGGTGGTGTACCGGTCACTCAGCGTGGCTCCCATTGTCTCACGCAGCTCGTCCAGTTGTTTCTGTAGGGAATTCATCACACAGGTTTTAAGCCACAATGCTTCATGAATAGTTTGATACGCATATCTTAGAAGTTGAAGGATGACAAAGTGAACAAAACTTTATGGATAACAACTTCTTTTTTATACTGTTATACCAAAATGTCGCTATTACAGTTGAACTTTTAGAAGTTGTTATCCATAAACTGTTGTCTACTTTATAATCTTCATATAACTTGAAACACAAAAGGTAATTCACGGTATGTTTCTTAAAGTCACCATTATTAAGGAAATATATTCCTTTCATTCAGACAATTCTTGCATCAGAGAAAAACAAATCTCCCCAAGTTTATATTTACAACAGCTTTAAGGTATAAAAAGGTAGTAATTTTGACCCAATACAGCAAACAGCTGGCAAATTGCATGCACTAAATGCTCTCTTACCAAAACTTTAATTCCCTCAAAACATGAAATGCATACAGACTTTGCGCCACTATTGACTGCCAATCAGCTGTATTCAACACAATCATGTCCTTCACCTTGAGTGCCTCGTTCTCCAGTTTAAACATGGCCGCCTGGTCCGTGGCACTGTAGCCTGGAGCCCTCTTCAGCTGCTCATTCTCCATCTGGAGTCTCTCAACAACCCTCTTCAGCAGCGCGATCGTCTTTTCAAGTTCTCGCGAACTCTTGCCACTCTCACCAATCTATAATAACATTACCATAACCAAGTTTACACCCTAACATCAACATAACCAACTTTATACCCGAACATCACCATAACCAACTTTACACCCGAACATCAACATAACCAACTTTACACCCGAACATCACCATAACCAAATTTACACCCGAACATCACCATAACCAACTTTACACCTGAACATCAACATAACCAACTTTACACCCAAACATCAACATAACCAACTTTACACCCAAACATCAACATAACCAACTTTACACCCTAACATCACCCTAACCAACTTTACACCCAAACATCAACATAACCAACTTGACACCCGAACATCACCATAACCAAGTTTATACCCTCACATCAACATAACCAACTTGACACCCGAACATCACCATAACCAACTTTACACCCAAACATCAACATAACCAACTTTACACCCAAACATCAATATAACCAACTTTACACCCAAACATCAACATAACCATCTTTACACCCTAACATCACCATAACCAAGTTTATACCCTCACATCAACATAACCAACTTTACACCGAAACATCAACATAACCAACTTTACACCTGAACATCAACATAACCAGCTTTACACCCAAACATCAACATAACCAACTTTACACCCGAACATCAACATAACCAACTTTACACCCAAACATCAACATAACCAACTTTACACCCGAACATCAACATAACCAACTTTACACCTAAACATCACCATAACCAACTTTACACCTGAACATCAACATAACCAAGTTTACGGCCAAACATCAACATAACCAAGTTTACACCCGAACATCAACATAACCAACTTTACACCCGAACATCACCATAACCAACTTTACACCTGAACATCAACATAACCAAGTTTACGGCCAAACATCAACATAACCAAGTTTACACCCGAACATCAACATAACCAACTTTACACCCGAACATCACCATAACCAACTTTACACCCCAACATCACCATAAGTTATGGTGATGTTTGGGTGTAAAGTTGGTTATGGTGATGTTCGGGTGTAAAGTTGGTTATGTTGATGTTCAGGTGTAAAGTTGGTTATGATAACCAACTTTACACCTGAACATCAAAATAACCAACTTTACACCCAAACATCAACATAACCAACTTTACACCCAAACATCAACATAACCAACTTTACATCCTAACATCACCATAACCAACTTTACACCCAAACATCAACATAACCAACTTGACACCCAAACATCACCATAACCAAGTTTATACCCTCACATCAACATAACCAACTTGACACCCGAACATCACCGTAACCAACTTTACACCTGAACATCAACATAACCAACTTTACACCCGAACGTCAACATAACCAACTTTACACCCAAACATCAACATAACCAACTTTACACCCTAACATCACCATAACCAAGTTTATACCCTCACATCAACATAACCAACTTGACACCCGAACATCACCATAACCAAGTTTATACCCTCACATCAACATAACCAACTTGACACCCGAACATCACCATAACCAAGTTTATACCCTCACATCAACATAACCAACTTTACACCCTAACATCACCCTAACCAACTTTACACCCAAACATCAACATAACCAACTTGACACCCGAACATCACCATAACCAAGTTTATACCCTCACATCAACATAACCAACTTGACACCCGAACATCACCATAACCAACTTTACACCCAAACATCAACATAACCAACTTTACACCCAAACATCAATATAACCAACTTTACACCCAAACATCAACATAACCATCTTTACACCCTAACATCACCATAACCAAGTTTATACCCTCACATCAACATAACCAACTTTACACCGAAACATCAACATAACCAACTTTACACCTGAACATCAACATAACCAGCTTTACACCCAAACATCAACATAACCAACTTTACACCCGAACATCAACATAACCAACTTTACACCCAAACATCAACATAACCAACTTTACACCCGAACATCAACATAACCAACTTTACACCTAAACATCACCATAACCAACTTTACACCTGAACATCAACATAACCAAGTTTACGGCCAAACATCAACATAACCAAGTTTACACCCGAACATCAACATAACCAACTTTACACCCGAACATCACCATAACCAACTTTACACCTGAACATCAACATAACCAAGTTTACGGCCAAACATCAACATAACCAAGTTTACACCCGAACATCAACATAACCAACTTTACACCCGAACATCACCATAACCAACTTTACACCCCAACATCACCATAACCAACTTTACATCCTAACATCACCATAACCAACTTTACACCCAAACATCAACATAACCAACTTGACACCCAAACATCACCATAACCAAGTTTATACCCTCACATCAACATAACCAACTTGACACCCGAACATCACCGTAACCAACTTTACACCTGAACATCAACATAACCAACTTTACACCCGAACGTCAACATAACCAACTTTACACCCAAACATCAACATAACCAACTTTACACCCTAACATCACCATAACCAAGTTTATACCCTCACATCAACATAACCAACTTGACACCCGAACATCACCATAACCAAGTTTATACCCTCACATCAACATAACCAACTTGACACCCGAACATCACCATAACCAAGTTTATACCCTCACATCAACATAACCAACTTGACACGCGAACGTCAACACAACCAAATTTACACCCAAACATCAACATAACCAACTTTACACCCAAACATCAACATAACCAACTTTACACCCTAACATCACCATAACCAAGTTTATACCCTCACATCAACATAACCAACTTTACACCCGAACGTCAACATAACCAAGTTTACACCCGAACGTCAACAGAACCAACTCGACACCCTTAAGTGGTTTCAGAGTTCCCCCTGGAACTCAACATCCTAAGCCTCACCCTCCTGATGCTGGTGTTGGAGGACCCAAGGGACCTGGCCGTGTCCCCACTCAGCTGGGCATTCTCCATCTTCAGGGCATCTGCGTACCGCTGCAGGTCCTTGATACGGTCCTGGGGAAAACCACACAGTAGGGATTCAAAACAAACGTGTAAAATCTAGATATCTTTTATATTTGTATACTTATTGTCCATAACTCTTTAAAGCGTTTAGATGTAGTAATGCAGGATAAGTTAAAACTCTAATAAAATCTGGATATTTTTTATATTTGTATACTTATCCTGCATTACTTTGTGCATTAAGAGTACTGGTACTGCAGGAAAAGTTAAAAAATTATAAATTTACAATGGAGGATTTTTAAAAACGACAATGACAATGTAGATCTCACTGACAGCGGAGCACGTGATTATTGTTTAACACTGCAGTCAGCAATACTATTGTGAAATGGAAAACTGTAAATAATCAAGTGGCTGGGGCCATGGGTTGCATATCATAATCATCCGATCCCTATTTTTGTGAAAACATTTACGACAAGAAATTCTGAAGGAATCCCCATGGCGGACGTGGACAAAGCCATAGCAAACTACCTTCATCCTGGGCAGGTCTTTCCGGGCCTGCTCTGCTTCAAAGCGGAGCTCGATGTTCTCCTCCGACAGCTTCAGGACCTGGCGCTGCAGATCCTGGTTCTTCTCAAACAACTTCTGGTACTCGATGGTCGTCACACCGCCACTCTGGAGACAGAGACACAGACTTCTAACAGAGATGATTGGTGTTTCCACAACCATAGGTTCTTCACTTAACTTTGTTGCATTAAGTTGCTTAGAGTAATACTACAGCAAAACGAAAGTGTAGGGTACCAGAGGGTTTTGAATTTTTTCGTCAAGAACAAAATTAGAATTATATTTTATACATTTGCACATTTTATCAACTTGGATGTTTTCGTCCAACCAGACTACACAAAGATACTGTCTTAACCACCAATGCATGAAGAATCCAGCCTTAACAGTTAACCACATATCTTATGTTTTCCCCGAGGCTGTACATACCGTGGAGCAATGTGCCAGGGCTCTCTCCAGCTGGTCCACCTGCTCACTGAGCTGTTGGTTGCGGAGCTGGGTCTCCTTGTAGGATGTGTCCCGGTCCATCACCAGCTGGCGCCGGAGGTTGGCCACCTGGTGGACAGATACAACAACAATTAACATCTAGGGGCCACCTGGTGGACAGATACAACATTCACCATCTAGCGGTCACCTGGTAGACAGATTCAATAACATTCAACATCTAGAGGCCACCTGGTGGACAGATACAACATTCACCATCTAGCGGCCACCTGGTAGACAGATTCAATAACATTCAACATCTAGAGGCCACCTGGTGGACAGATACAACATTCACCATCTAGCGGCCACCTGGTAGACAGATACAACAACATTCAACATCTAGAGGCCACCTGGTGGACAGATACAACAACAATTAACATCTAGAGGCCACCTGGTGGACAGATACAACATTCACCATCTAGCGGTCACCTGGTAGACAGATTCAATAACATTCAACATCTAGAGGCCACCTGGTGGACAGATACAACATTCACCATCTAGCGGTCACCTGGTAGACAGATACAACAACATTCAACATCTAGAGGCCACCTGGTGGACAGATACAACAACAATTAACATCTAGCGGCCACCTGGTGGACAGATACAACATTCACCATCTAGCGGTCACCTGGTAGACAGATTCAATAACATTCAACATCTAGAGGCCACCTGGTGGACAGATACAACATTCACCATCTAGCGGTCACCTGGTAGACAGATTCAATAACATTCAACATCTAGAGGCCACCTGGTGGACAGATACAACATTCACCATCTAGCAGCCACCTGGTAGACAGATTCAATAACATTCAACATCTAGAGGCCACCTGGTGGACAGATACAACATTCACCATCTAGCGGCCACCTGGTAGACAGATTCAATAACATTCAACATCTAGCAGCCACCTGGTAGACAGATACAACAACATTCAACATCTAGCAGCCACCTGGTAGACAGATTCAATAACATTCAACATCTAGCAGCCACCTGGTAGACAGATACAACAACATTCAACATCTAGCGGCCACCTGGTAGACAGATTCAACATTCAACATCTAGCAGCCACCTGGTAGACAGATACAACATTCAACATCTAGCAGCCACCTGGTAGACAGATACAACATTCAACATCTAGCAGCCACCTGGTAGACAGATACAACAACATTCAACATCTAGCGGCCACCTTGTAGACAGATTCAACATTCAACATCTAGCAGCCACCTGGTAGACAGATACAACATTCAACATCTAGCAGCCACCTGGTAGACAGATACAACATTCAACATCTAGCAGCCACCTGGTAGACAGATACAACATTCAACATCTAGCGGCCACCTGGTAGACAGATTCAACATTCAACATCTAGCAGCCACCTGGTAGACAGATACAACATTCAACATCTAGCAGCCACCTGGTAGACAGATACAACATTCAACATCTAGCAGCCACCTGGTAGACAGATACAACATTCAACATCTAGCGGCCACCTGGTAGACAGATACAACATTCAACATCTAGCGGCCACCTGGTAGACAGATACAACCATATTCAACATCTAGCGGCCACCTGGTAGACAGATTCAACAACATTCAACATCTAGCGGCCACCTGGTAGACAGATTCAACAATTAACATCTAGCAGTCACCTGGTGGACAGATTCAACAACATTCAATATCTAGCAGCCACCTGGTAGACAGATTCAACAATTAACATCTAGCAGCCACCTGGTAGACAGATTCAACAATTAACATCTAGCAGTCACCTGGTGGACAGATACAACAACATTCAACATCTAATGGCCACCTGGACAGATGCAACAACATTCAACATCTAGCGGCCACCTGGTAGACAGATTCAACAATTAACATCTAGCAGTCACCTGGTGGACAGATTCAACAACATTCAATATCTAGCAGCCACCTGGTAGACAGATTCAACAATTAACATCTAGCAGCCACCTGGTAGACAGATTCAACAATTAACATCTAGCAGTCACCTGGTGGACAGATACAACAACATTCAACATCTAATGGCCACCTGGACAGATGCAACAACATTCAACATCTAGCGGCCACCTGGTAGACAGATTCAACAATTAACATCTAGCAGTCACCTGGTGGACAGATTCAACAACATTCAATATCTAGCAGCCACCTGGTAGACAGATTCAACAATTAACATCTAGCAGTCACCTGGTAGACAGATTCAACAATTAACATCTAGCAGTCACCTGGTGGACAGATTCAACAACATTCAATATCTAGCAGCCACCTGGTAGACAGATTCAACAATTAACATCTAGCAGTCACCTGGTAGACAGATTCAACAATTAACATCTAGCAGTCACCTGGTGGACAGATGCAACAACATTCAACATCTAGCGGCCACCTGGTAGACAGATTCAACAATTAACATCTAGCAGTCACCTGGTGGACAGATTCAACAACATTCAATATCTAGCAGCCACCTGGTGGACAGATTCAACAACATTCAATATCTAGCAGCCACCTGGTGGACAGATTCAACAACATTCAATATCTAGCAGCCAACTAGGGGCAGATTCAAAAACATATGGAGCACAATGTTCATTGACCTGTGGAAGGAGGTAATTTTTACAGGTCCATTAAACAATATTTTGCACTGTGATATAACACATTCTCCCAACACGTTCACATTATTACTTATAAGTGTTACAAGAGTTACCTCCTCCTGCAGCATGTAGTTCTTGTTCTTCAACTCCTCTGTGTCATGTCCGGCCTTGCCAGGGGGCGCTGCACTCACATGTGACACGGTGGTGCGGGCGATGGCGCGGGACCTGGCCTCTATGCTCTCCTTCTCACGGTTAGCTCTGTGGGGACAGAAACAGTGAGTGAGTGGACAACCTATTAGATCTAATCTACTCATACAGACTGCAGTCAGGGCTGAAACTGTTGTCATAGAACCCGGAGTTGTGGGTTGTTAGCCATTTGTGACAAACTCGTGTTATTTCGGGACAAGCCCAATAGCAACTTGTGCCCTTTTCGTAGCTATTGTTGCGACTGGGTTCCGTCTAAGAGCAAACAGGCATAGTTAAAAGAATTGTCATCTTGTTGCGTAATGATTCACGTATATTTCCCCCATATACTATATATATTCCAGATGCTATTTAAAACACATCAGGACTTGCGGTAGTTATACAGCATGATTATACACAGTTAACTGTATCTTGGGCATACTTTCAGATGCAAGACATGTGTAAAATCCAAAAATATTCCTGAGGGATTCTTTGCCCCCCTACTTGTAGTCATACACACATTCTGACTGGTTTGTCATACTTTCGCACATAACTGTCATCGATAGGGGGACGACTGTTCTTGCAGGTCACGGAAAGGGGCGAATTTTGACGAATGGGTTGTTAGCGTAACATCATTCATGTTTGGGGCAAATGACCTTCACAAAAAGGGGGTCAGTTTAACAGTTGAACATCTCCACCATTAGTTTTATCGTTTAACGCCGCACTCAGCAATATTTCAATGTATTGTATGACCAAGGTATGTAATTTATTGAGTCTGGGCCAGACAATCCAGTGATTTAACTCATGAGCATTGATCACACAATTGATGACATGCATCAACCAAGTCACCGAGCCTGACCATCCGATCCTGTTAGTCGTCTAGTATACTATGACATGAATGACACCACAATACCTCTCTGGATTACGGATGACACTGAATGTTTCCATGACAACCAAATTACCTGGTCGGCAGAATGCAGACAAATATCAGCTATGTGAGGTTGTTCTCATAAATAGTAATCAAACTTAATCTAAAATGAATATGATACATGTCACAATGTCAAATGCAACAAGACAAAAAATAACAGGGAAAAGGGCAGAAATTTCTGGAGTGTCGGATTCCATTTAACACCAATTTTCAACCTCTCGCCCAATCATTTTTATAATTCAAATATTCTTACCACTGTATTACAGAAACAGAGCAGAGCTAACACCACGCACATGTCAGTCCATAACAGAACAGTCTCATCAATATTTCATTCCTAATCAGACTGTTACCTGCCTCTCAGAAATCAATACAATGTCTCAAGTTGCAAGAACCCAACAGATCAAACAGATACGCTGTGATGGAGCAAGTAGTAGCCCTGAAATGTCATTACAAACAATAGAACACCGTAAAACACATACAAGTTTTTTTCACAGTTGGTGCAATGTCTTTGATCCTGATGTGAGTGAAAAATCACTCACCACATAAATGATACACTGAAGTACTTGTAAGTGTCAATGATATTTCCTTCTGTTATAAACAATGCATACACACACAGAGCTGCCTATGTCATTGGACATATACCATAATCATATATATAACCTATACATCTATACACTGAAGTACTTGTAAGTGTCAATGATATCTCCTGTTTTAACTTACAATCTGACAATGCAGACACACACAGAGCTGCCTATGTCACAGGGTATTTACCATACACAATCAGCCCTGTCAATGTCTATCCACATACATACACACCAAGTTAGACGAGGGACTGTTAGGACAGCCAGCTCCATGTTCCCTGCAGACAGCAGACAGAGCTGTGTGTCGGAGTGTTGACACAGCAAGCACCTGTGTGTGTGTGACTGACAGCTATGTACAACCCACTGACATGTTTGGACATGTCAACCTTATACACTACAGTCAGTTTCAGAAAAGTCCCCTCAGGGCCAGCTTTTGTTGATCAGCACAACACTATTACAGATGGACTTTTTGTTACATATATAGACAAAGAACAGGATTTTAAGTATTATTAAATGGGTGTTTGTCTTGTGAAATTTCTGATTATAGAAAATCTATCTGCAAAACATGGTACCGTATTCGACGTAATAAGTGCCCCGCTCTAATAAGCACCCACAGCGATAATTGCTAATATATTGGCTAGTGAACAATCCCAATAAGCACCCCTTCCGACTGATCAATATACACAAGACTTATTAATTTGTGTATAATATGCACTCGTGTGTTATATGCACCCTTGATTAAGGGCAATTAAATTCTGGAAAACATATCTGTCCTGCTTAATACGCACAGACTTTTCTTTTGTATCATTTCAGGCTGTCAGCATAAACCACAATATTTACGATCCTTCAACTCTAATTTTGAGAGCGCCCTGGGCGCATATTACGTCGAATACGGTATATATTTAGACGTACGAGTCAAACTAAAATCAAAATAGTTTTTTGTGATAGCTGTAGTTGTCATGTGCTTCTCTCTGATTGGAAACATTATGTGCTTGAATTATTATGAAAACCATATTGCACATATTTCTGATTTCTAACATCTGTAATTCCTTTATAAAGACATTGAAATTTGAAACTAAAACATGTATCTATTCTGTCCTCATAATTGCAGTGGGAGCATGTTGTTACAATGTCTTCCTTCAGGTTTGTCATATGTCCCTCTGTTTAAGATGTTAATCCCTGCCCCCATCCTCCCCGTCACTAACAAGCCATCCTGACATTATTTCTCTTTCCCCAAATACTTACAAAGAATTCACTGTACATGCTCCTTCAATTATTCTCTGCCTGATGAAATAAACAGTCTACATATTGGCACTCAACATTCATGCCTCATGTGAAAAACATCCGTCAAAAGTAAATGTACACAGTGTGTTTTAACACAATAAACAAATACATATAATATGGTGCCTCACATTAGGCTTAAAAAAAAATAAAAGTATTGGTTCTCAGGCAATGGCTTTTGCAAATATAGTGCGGGCTGACAGTGTTTTTTTTTTTGGGGGGGGGGGGGGTGTTCAAACTAATATGTAACCAAATAAACAGTTGTGAACCATCAACCTGGGAAAGGGCCTCCCTACATAAATGTATTCCTTGATGAGTAAAATACTGGAATACAGCATTTGACTACCATTGGACAAATCCCATCAACTCACATGAACTCACCTTGAAACGATCATTAGTCATTAGAGATACAAAATCTTTGGTCTTCCTATCACTGTATTCAAATTTCTTTTCAGTAATGATATTGACCATGACATTAAGTATAGTTTAATCTAAATCAGTACAGGGAGAAAATATGTGAACAGCTGATAGCTATTTCTGGCTTATTTCACTTGACAAATACACATGTAATCTTAATCTCTGCATATGAAACATTAATTTTTCTAGCATACAGTTCACAAATACCATTGAATTTGTAAATAATCATGTCTTGTGATGTTTTATCATAAATATTATGTTTTCATTGACCAAATTTGCATCGGCAAAACAACAATACAAACTCTTATTGCTGCCATGACCATAACAAGAGATGTACAGTAAAGCAGTGCGCATGTAAAGGGAAGTAACTGCACACTATATTGGATCGCAATGTTTATAAGTATTGTGGCATTTCACTGCCAGGATCGTGTTTATTTAAGGATGTTTTTTTGTGTTAAAATATATTTAAAATGAAACATGAGGTGGACTTTATGATGATACGAGGAGTGCCGTAGAACCAAGACTATTAATTATTTAAAGCCTTAATAAAACATTTGTGACGAAAATCCAAAAATTGTAAATATATTGGAGAGTGATAAAGACTTTCTTAATTTGAAAGTTCCTACTTAATCAGCTCTGGAAAGTTCAATTAGGGTAAGATATATGTCAACACCCCATAAACATTCTATGAAACACCGCATCTGGCTACCATTACACACTTTCACAATTTAAAAAAGTAGTATTTTGTAGCACTGGTTGAATGCCTCACAGAACTACCGTATTCGATGTAATAAGCGCCCAGGGCGCTCTCAAAATTAGAAATAGGGGGGTTCTTATTAGAATATTATTTTGGTGAGAAAAAAAACAGAGTTGAAAGATAAATTTTGTGGTTTATGCTGACAGCCTGAAATGTAAATAAACAAGAGATACATTTTTCCAGAATTTAATTGCCCATAATTAACGGTGCATATAACACACAAATGCATATTATACGCGAATAAATAAGTGTTGTGTACATTGATCAATCGGAAGGGGAGCTAATAGGTATTGTTCACTAGCCAATACATTAGCAAATACCGCCGTGGGCGCTTATTAGAGCGGGGAGCTTATTACGTCGAATATGGTATATAAAAATGTCTTAAGGAACCATGTACTAGATAAGAGGAACAACTGCTTCTCTGTTAGTTCAATAAACTGACAAACCAGGTACCATAAAACCCATAATCCTCTTTCCCTCATTAATACGTGAACACAGCTTGTGATGTAACAGTGTATGCATGAACCAGTGAATACTGGATTTTCTGCTCCAATTGCTGATCATGTGACAATTGACAAAATGGCTACTGTCAGAGTTGAGCAATCTACATGCAATCCATGCAGACATGTCAACTTTAGGGAAAGATGCTCCTTCCTTTGTCACCGTTAAAGAGTTTGGCAGCGGAATTCAAGAGTTGAAGAGAGAGACTTGAAGATGAGGAGGACCTTCAACTGCCTGTGCAATAGGGCTGGGATGGGTAACTCGAGTACTCGGGTGGGTATTCTGTAGGACCTGGGTACCCACAGTACTACCCGGTCCCGTGGATAGTCATGTAATATATTGTTTAATGACATAAATTCACTAGAAATCTGGACTCGTCCCAGCGCTACTGTGTAATTTCCTACACTGTACACATGCATTACGCCGGACACCTACCCGCCATTTTTAATAAGGTCATGTAATGTTTCTATATAGAGAAGTGCTTGCGATCGCAGAAAGGTATAAAAATATTAATCTGAGGTGCAAATAACCATGAAAATAGATTCATTGAACCTAAACCAAGAATTTCATTTTCATTAAAATATGTACAAAAGGTAAGTCGTAATGAATTATCTAAAAATGTAGACTAAAGGAATGATGGGATATGGAACCGAAGACTGTGGGATTATTCTCACAGGTAAGTCCTTTTCATTGGGCTATATCATGTTAAGTCACACCGTAGTAACTACCGTATTTGGACCGCTCCCCGCAACACTCAGTGTTCTCGTAGAAATGTCAGAAAATGTTTTTTGAAAATGAAAATCAGGGATATATACAAATTGACGAGGGACAAGGAACAAATATTTTCTATTAATGGACTTATTGGGAACAGGGAGGGGAAAACGTGTGCCAAATGTGAAATGGGAAAATTATATTTCTTCAAGGATAAATCCTACAGCAATGATGGTATTTTGGGGAGATGTCACCGAAACTCATGTGGTTTGAAAACAGCAAGCTGTCACTGGGACAAATATTACTGTTGACATATTGCTGGGTTGTACAGACTTCCACAAGATTTCACAAGGAGAGAAGTCAAAATTTTATCTTCCCACAGTACCGTTGACTGGTACAATTTTTGTTGAGAAGTGTGTGTTCTAGTCCTTGACAAGGACAGCGAAAAGATTGGTGGTGTTGGGACAATGGTCGAAAAGGACGAATCTAAATTTGGGAAAAGGAACTACAACAAGGGATAACGAGAAGAAGGACAGTGGGTTTTTGGTGGTATGGAACAAGAAAGTAGTAAATGTTTTTTCCAGTGCATGGACAATAGAAGCTCAGAGACCCTCATTCCTATCATTATCAAACACATTAAGCCTGGAACCACTATAATCAGTGATTGTTGGAAAGCCTATACCTGTCTGTGTGATGAGGAATTCCATCATTTAACAGTTAATCATTCAAACCATTTCAAAGACCCGGACACTGGTGCCCACACGAACACAATTGAATTTTTGAAGAGAATGCTACCGAGGAGCAGAACAACAAAAGACTTGTATACTTCGTACTTTGAGGAATTTTGTGTGAGAAGAAAGTATCTGGACGTGAGTGATAAATTTACTGCCTTTGTTCTGCTCATCATGCGGGCATATAATCCACATTGTGCAGACAGGGACATCATTGTGAAATGGCAACCACTCGCTCCTGAAAACATGGCTGCAAATGACAGTTTGGATGACTTTGTTTTGTAATGGTAAGTACTTCCCAATTTTTATTGATTTTGTATACATACTATTAGAGGTATAAACCCCCTGAAAACTTAAAAAGATAATATCAACAAAAAAGACGGCCTCCAAAAATGGCGGCGTAAACAAAAGTCCTGGTTGCTGGGGATGTTTTTGCGCATCAATTGGCGCACTCTGTGAAACGTTCGTTCCGATGTCTGGTATAATGCATTCCTTCCGTCCTACACCACCACCCTGTGTAATGTCCAATGACCTATAACAATGTCATGTCCTACCTCTCCAGTGCTACCCTGGACAGCTCATTGGCCTTCTTCATCTTGTCGAGCTCCGTGTCCTTCTCCCGGATCTTCACCTTCATCTTCTCCACTGTCCTCTGCCACTTCTTGCTCTCCCCCCACCGAGAAACTTCCTCCGTCTGTCACAGAAACAAGGATAAAGAGTCACAAATAACTTTTGAACATCTAACAGACAAAACATGTGATATTGTTCTTCTGAAAGTACCTATTCGGATTAAAAGCATATTCATGCCACAGCTGCTAAATACTCTGCCTGTCATGTCCAATACCTCACTCAGCATTACACATAAAGTTATCTAAACTAGAAATTGTCTTACCTTGGTGCAATCTTCTTTCTGTTCATAAGGCTTTTCTGCTGTCTGGCGCTTCTTCAATTCATCCTCAAGCAGACGAACTCGACGGCGAGATTCATCCAGCTCCTGTTGCTTCTCAAACTCTCCAGCTCTCTGCAAGACAACATCCCCATGATACTGCAATCCCACTATACCACACATGATCCTACCAGACAACATTCCCATCAACTTGTCCTATAGAATGTCATAGAGAACCAACCCCTCCCTACAAACTGAACCCATCCATTGATTCCAACAATCCTCATCATCCTGTGGTCTCATCAGCCCGATATAGCATTCATGCTCTCCCCTCATCCAAGGTCAACCTGTGGTCCTCCTCTCCGACCCACCCATCTGGGTTTTCAAGGTGTTCCTGCTCTTCCCTCCACCTGTGTTCCAAGGACTCCATCAAACCCACATGTGTTCCCAGGTCTCCAGCCAACCCACCTGTGTTCTGTAGGCATTCCTACTCACCACCCCACCCCCTCCCTTGTTCTCAAGGCGTTTCTGTACATCCCACCTGTGTTCCAAGGTCTCTTCCCAACCTACCTGTGTTCCCAGGTCTCTTCCCCACCCACCTGTGTTCCCAGGTCTCTTACCCACCCACCTGTGTTCCCAGGTCTCTTCCCTACCCACCTGTGTTCCCAGGTCTCTTCCCAACCTACCTGTGTTCCCAGGTCTCTTCCCCACCCACCTGTGTTCCCAGGTCTCTTCCCCACCCACCTGTGTTCCCAGGTCTCTTCCCCACCCACCTGTGTTCTCATGGTGTTCATCCTCTCCACCTTCTTCTCCAGCTCATCAACCTCGTGCTCCAGCCTCTCTTTGTCTCGCTTGTACTTGTTGCAGTTCCGTTCCTTCTGGGCTGTCAACAGAACACACCATGTTACGGCAGTGTTGGAAAACACATGTTGCAGCAGGTTCAGAACACACCAAGTTACAGCAGTGGCAGAACACACCTTGTTACAGCAGTGGTGGAACACACCATGTTACAGCAGTGGCGCAACACACAATGTTACAGCAGCGTTGGAACACACCATGTTACAACAGTGGCGGAACACACCATGTTACAACAGTGGCGGGACACACAATGTTACAGCAGTGTCGGAACACACCATGTTACAGCAGGGTCGGAACACACCATGTTACAGCAGTGTCGGAACACCATGTAACAGCAGTGTCGGAACACCATGTTACAGCAGTGTCGGAACACCATGTTACAGCAGTGTCGGAACACACCATGTTACAACAGTGGGGGAACACACCATGTTACAGCAGTGTCGGAACACACCATGTTACAGCAGTGTCGGAACACCATGTAACAGCAGTGTTGGAACACCATGTTACAGCAGTGTCGAAACACACCATGTTACAGCAGTGTCGGAACACACCATGTTACAACAGTGGGGGAACACACCATGTTACAGCAGTGTTGGAACACACCATGTTACAACAGTGGCGGAACACACCATGTTAGAGCAGTGTCGGAACACACTATGTTACAACAGTGGGGGAACACACCTTGTTACAGCAGTGTCGGAACACCATGTTACAGCAGTGTCGGAACACACCATGTTACAGCAGTGTTGGAACACACCATGTTACAACAGTGGCGGAACACACCATGTTAGAGCAGTGTCGGAACACACTATGTTACAACAGTGGCGGAACACACCATGTTAGAGCAGTGTCGGAACACACTATGTTACAACAGTGGGGGAACACACCTTGTTACAGCAGTGTCGGAACACCATGTTACAGCAGTGTCGGAACACACCATGTTACAGCAGTGTTGGAACACACCATGTTACAACAGTGGCGGAACACACCATGTTAGAGCAGTGTCGGAACACACTATGTTACAGCAGTGTCGGAACACACCATGTTACAGCAGTGTCGGAACACACCATGTTACAGCAGTGTCGGAACACACCATGTTACAGCAGTGTCGGAACACACCATGTTACAGCAGTGTCGGAACACACCATGCATCTAAATCTTAACCACTTTACTGAACATGTTTCTCAGGTGAATCATAGTGTGAATGGTGTGAATGTGAATGTGAATGTGAATGTGAGACTTGTTTTGTTTGTTTGTTGTTTAACATCACAATCAGCAATATTCAAGCTATGTGACGGCGGCCTGCAAATAATCAAGTGGACCAGACAATCCAGTGATTGATATTATGAGCATTGATCCACGTAATTGGGATATGAAAACATGCATCAACCAAGAATATGTGGGTGTCTGTGTGCGTATTTGTGAAAGTGTATGTGTAAATGCACATCAATAATTATGTTTATGTAAATGTGTACATGTTTGTTTACGTGGATGTGAGAGTGGATAGGTTAGTGTGTACATGGTTGTGTTGTGTGTCGCGAGACCTGTGTCGAGTTGACCTGTGGATGCATGGGGTGGAAGCCAGGCAAGATGTCTCAGACCTGTGTTAGGTCTTATGACATGTTTTGTCTTATGAGTGAGGTTACTGACAATGTACGATATGCAGATTAGCTTGACTGAAGGACACTTACAGAACTCTTCCCGCGTGTCCTCCAGGTCTGTCTGCAGTGTGTGCTCATTCTCCTTCCTCTTCTTGATCTCCTTCTTCTGTCTCTCGACCTGCAGCTGGAGGTCCTCGATCTGCTCCTGTAACACACAGACACATTCTATAATGTATCTCACATAGTGGGAGTATGGAGGGTTGCATGACATTGTCCCAGATTGGTCTACATGCTCAGCAGCCTGTAGGGGTAAGAAGTCACTCTATAACAGCCAAGCCACAACCGTGACAACAATTGCTCTAACATCATCTCCTAACTGTTTCCTGTTGGTGTGCTGGTCTATGAGTCTCTGTATGTCACCTATCCCCATCTGCTTGGTGTGCTGGTCAGTGAGTCTCTGTATGTCACCTATCCCCATCTGCTTGGTGTGCTGGTCTATGAGTCTCTGTATGTCACCTAACCCCATCTGCTTTGTGTGCTGGTCTGCCAGTTTCTGTATGTCACCTAACCCCATCTGCTTTGTGTGCTGGTCTGTGAGTCTCTGTATGTCACCTACCCCCATCTGCTTGGTGTGCTGGTCTATGGGTCTCTGTATGTCACCTACCCCCATCTGCTTGGTGTGCTGGTCTGCGAGTCTCTGTATGTCACCTACCCCATCTGCTTGGTGTGCTGGTCTGCGAGTCTCTGTATGTCACCTACCCCATCTGCTTGGTGTGCTGGTCTGCGAGTCTCTGTATGTCACCTACCCCATCTGCTTGGTGTGCTGGTCTGCGAGTCTCTGTATGTCACCTACCCAATCTGCTTGGTGTGCTGGTCTGCGAGTCTCTGTATGTCACCTACCCAATCTGCTTGGTGTGCTGGTCTGTGAGTCTCTGTATGTCACATACCCCCATCCGCTTGGTGTGCTGGTCTATGGGTCTCTGTATGTCACCTACCCCCATCTGCTTGGTGTGCTGGTCTATGAGTCTCTGTATGTCACCTACCCCCATCTGCTTGGTGTGCTGGTCTATGAGTCTCTGTATGTTCTTCTCCTGGCCAGCATCCTCTGCATGTGCTCGGACGTTGTCCTGGGCCTGGGTCACCATGTCCGCTCTCAAGTCTGTCAGGGCCTTGCTCAGAGACTATGCACAGGAGGAAATAGTGGAATTGGATGAGAGTTCTACAGGTTCTTCACTGCCTCTGCAACTTGAATCAGCTTCCTGCCTATGTTCTGAATGCTACAAAAATCTTATTCAAACTAAAATTAGGTTATCTAATAATCTCTTTTTGTCCTAATGCATCTTATTTTCATTGATTTTCGCATTTATATTGCATTAGGAAGATCATATGCTACAAAACATTGAGAAACTGACATGAGGTCTCTCATGACCTCCACTAAATCAAAAATACTCATAAGAGACAAACAAAGATAATGGACCTAATTTCCAACAAACACATCAGTCCCCCTTCTGACTGTAAGCTTATGACCATTATCTTAATGTCAAATGTTACTGCCCAATCACCCACTGTGTTTTCCACTCAGCCTTGTCCATCAACAGTTGGTCATGAGCAACAGTAGCAGGCCTGTGGACTACTGACCTGATGCTGTTTCTCCTTGAGCGCCACCTGGTTCTTCAGCCTCTCCACCAGGTTCTTCATGGTCTGTGTTGGAGCCCTGGAGTTGGTGTCCTTCAGTGCAGCGATCTCCTCATTCAGGATGTCCATCTCCTTCCTCTGTTCCCCGAGCTGGCGGCGGTAGTCATCTATCTCTGAGTCCTTCTTGGACAGTTCAGCCTTGATCTCCTCACTGTATCTGGAGACGAAACAAGAAGGCGAGACTTCATTACCAGGGCCCTGAACACGAAAGCATCTCTGGAAACCAGCGTCTGGAGCACTGGCCACAGGCACAAGTATTAAGCTAAAGTATCTGATGACTTGTAGACTTCCAGATTAATTCGGATAATGATACTGGATGTCTCTGATTAGTTTGAGTTGGACTCCATACAAGTGTTCTCAAAAGTGCACACAAATTATTTTTGGTAAAGCTAAACTGCATCCACAAATCTCTGTGGAGTATAAAGCTAAAGCTGCCTGTTAACATTGACACATGGTAACATCAGGATTAGGTCCCTGAAAGTCCTACTTATGGTTTCAGTTGAAAGATAGGTTGATTCTATCAGTTCCATGTCAGAGTTAGAACCAGAGAGGTTCAGGATGTTTAGTGGTCGTAGAGCGTACCTCTCCTTGTCTGTGCAGTGCATTCTGTCCGTCTGCTGCAGCTTGGCTCGCAGTGTGATGATCTCCTCCTCCTTGTAGTGCATCTTCTCACTGAGTGCTGCGATGGAGTTCTCCTGCTCTGCAACCATGTCCTCCAGCTCCGTCAGGCGGGCCAGCTGAAGCAGACACCGTCATCAGACACAGGCTACATAGAAAGTGAAACAGTTCAACCATGTCCTCCAGCTCCGTCAGGCGGGCCAACTGAAGCAGACACCATCATCAGACACAGGCAACATGGAAAGTGATACAGTTCACCTTCATTTACTACATCTATGTGTGAAAGCACATGGGTAACAGGCTTACAGTGAAGCTTACCATCTGTGAAAGCAGATGTGTAACAGGCTTACAGTGAAGCTTACCATCTGTGAAAGCAGATGTATAACAGGCTTACAGTGAAGCTTACCATCTGTGAAAGCAGATGTCTAACAGGCTTACAGTGAAGCTTACCATCTGTGAAAGCAGATGTGTAACAGGCTTACAGTGAAGCTTACCATCTGTGAAAGCAGATGTGTAACAGGCTTACAGTGAAGCTTACCATCTGTGAAAGCACATGTGTAACAGGCTTACAGTGAAGCTTACCATCTGTGAAAGCAGACGTGTAACATGCTTACAGTGAAGCTTACTATCTGTGAAAGCAGATGTGTAACATGCTTACAGTGAAGCTTACCATCTGTGAAAGCACATGTGTAACAGGCATACAGTGAAGCTTACCATCTGTGACAGCAGATATTTTCTTGTGACAAGCATGGGTACTGGGGATCTATTCCGCCCCAGAAAGTGGTTGAGATTTACATGTTGCATTAACATGGCATATTACTTAAATTAAACCCATATCTAAAGACTAAGTACAGGGCAGTTTTGTCCATAGCTGTAGATGCTGCAGTAATTTTCAAGACATATCACAACAGAAATTTTACAAACCTGTAGAGGTTATGAATTCTCTGATGAAATCCTCCTTGGGGCACTTATTGCATTTTCCTTGCTCAAGAAAATCTACATGACATAGTTGTAACCATTTTCCTTAATAAAAAATGTTACCAGACAAAAAACTTCGTTTTTGTATGATATACGACCACCCTTACGGGGCCTCACCCCCAACGGCGCCTCACGCCAGGGGGAGCAACTCTCACCCAAATCACTTTCCATATGTCAAATGCTGACGGAATGTGGGGAGGTGGGTGGCCGTGCCCCAAGGAGGATTTCATCAGAGAATTCATAACCTCTACAGGTTTGTAAAATTCTCTTTCAGATTAAATCCTCCTTGGGGCACTTATTGCATCAAGACAGACTCCCAAAGATAATCTAGGAAGTGGCATCCGTCAGCAACAGGCGTAAATAAATACATCGTATTTGATTATTCAACAGAATAAAATATTGAGTTCAATAAATGGAACCAACCTTATCGTGAGGCACCACCGTCGAAAGGCGGGGGCTAGAGACAGGGCGTGGTCGACCATATATTATGATAAAGCCTGTTTTTGCGGCTGAGTTGAGAACTCGAAACACCTCCCCCCCCCCACACACTTTTTTTGAACAAGTGATATAGGGGCATAGATCACGAGAGACCATAACCAGCGCTGAGCTAGGCCAGAGGGTCCCCGAGGATCGAAGGAGTGCGTGTGCAAAATACGAGTATTATCAAGTAGTAAGGACTGATATTTATCGACCACAGAAGATAAAATCCAGACCATTACTGAGCAGTATAACCGGAGGACTGTCTAAAATCTCGAATGCTCAATCGGCTAGAGATTAGAACTTTGCCCAGTTCGGAGAACTGACTGACCAAACCGAGTACGCTCGCTTGAGTGTTTGTCGAGTTGGTAAGGTTTGATGAATCGTGCTCGACTGGCTCCAAATAGCCGCGGAGCAGATCTGCTCAATGGGCAGAGCCGCAGCGCACGCTTTTGACGCAGCCACTGCCCTAACCTAATGAGCCTTCAACCTGGTAGGGGGGTCCCTGCCTGTAAGCGTATACGCTGTACAAATGGTTGAAACTATCCACCTCGAGATAGATTGTTTGCTCGCAGGTGAGCCAGCCTTCCTACCGCCGTAACAGCAAAATAGTTGGTTATCCTTACGGATACCCTTAGTTCTGCTGATATAGGCCTTGAGGGTCGTGCGGACATCCAAGACACATGAGCATGTCTTGCAGTGGTCCCCGACGAGGAAGGCTGTGAAAGAGCAGGTAGCTCAATAGGAGCCGTTCACGTGGAAGCGTGTGCGACCCTAGGACGGTAAGAGTCCGGTAGTCGAAAACTGACTCTGTCCTGGTGGAAGACAGTTATTTCGGGATCGGCTGACATAACACGAATGTCGCCTACCCGTCTGCCGGACTTTACCACCACAAGGACATTGGTGTCTGGTGATTCACCCCAGACGCAAACAGATCCACCTGTAACGGCCTGTATAACAGGGAGAAAATCCCGAATATCCCCGGGTCGAGCCTCCACTCGTGAGGAGCGAGGATCCGGCAAGACAGAGCGTCCGCACAGACGTTGTACACCCCCGGGAGATAAACAGGTAGCACCCTGATATCGTGAGAGTCGCACTATAGTAGGAACTGCCCCGTCTTTCGTCGAAGCAACGGAGACGCCGTTCCCCACTGCTTCCGGATGTAAGTCATTGCCGTTTGGTTGTCCATCTCTAGACGAACCACTTGGCCACGAAGCAGATCCGGGAAGCGTTGGAACACCAACCTGACCGCTCACAGTTCTAGCACATTGATATGCAGTTTTATCTCCTGCTGGGACCATAGTCCCGAGGCAGTGTGATCATTCAGAACGCCTCCCCAGCCGGAGAGTGACGCGTCTGTTTGAACTGTGAGAGACGGAACGGGAGTGTCGAGGGGGAGCCCCCAGGAAAGATTCCCGACCTCGCTCCACCACTGGAGGTGTGTAATGAGCCACTACGGAGTCTCGAGCACAGTCTCGAGATCTTCCGAGTTCGCCCAAAGTCGACGGAGTGCTTGTTGAATGGGACTCATTCTCAAGCGCGCCCGCCAGACCAAATCCACTGTCGCCGCCATGTTGTCCAGTAACTGGAGCCCTGTACGAGCAGTGTGACTTGCGCTTAAGGGACTTGATGTCTTGTGACAGAGATACACGTCCTCTTACCGTGTTGAAATTAGCCACTAGGAAGACTAGATTCTGAGTGGGGCTCAGATCTGACTTCTTGAGATTGACCATCCACCCTAGAGTGATCAGAATATCTATCACGTGTTGTGTAGCTATCTGTCTCGGGGATTGCAATAGAGCTCTTAGTAACCAGTCGTCGAGGTACGAATGGCAGAACCGACCTTTTGACCTGGCCACTTGGGTGGGAATCAACATCAGCTTGGTGAACACCCTCGGGGCCATGGAGATCCCGAATGGTAGAACCCTGAACTGATAACACCTCCCGTCGAAAGAAAACCTCAGGTATATCTTGAACTCGGGATGTATTGGTATGTGGAGATAGGCGTATTTTAAGTCTATTGACGTTAGCCATTCTCCTGTCTCGACAGTTGAGATCACTGTTTGGTGACTAGGAAACAAGTCGAGTAGAAGCCCTCGCTTTCCTGTCCCTCGGGACCCGGTTCGATCGCAGCTTTCATAAGAAGTGCGTCGACCTCGGCACGGAGGAATTCCGCCTTCTCTCGGGTAGCAGGCACCGGAGTGTGCTTTATCCCGGAGAAGGGGAGGGGCGGATGATGTTTCCACCGAGGCAAATGGCCATCCCTTAAAATGGACGGGGTCCGGGGATTGTGATATAACTGTCTCCCATTCCTTCAGGAATAGAGCCAGTCGGCCGCCTACGGGGACATCCAGCTGGAGGCAGTGGACCCCGGCTGTCGGCAGTTCGATAACTTGCGACTGTGGGTTCACCCGGGGCTCTTCAGGCACTAATGGGAACCCATCGTTCCCAGCCCCGCGAAAAAACTGTTGGCCTCGACCAGCTGCCTTGCCCCGGCCCGTGCCTCTCTTGCTCTTCCCGGCGCCCTTATACCTGAAGGAAGCGGCGGCTTCCAAGCAGGTGTGGACGTCTGACCCGTGCGTTAGCATAGGAGGGGACAAGTGGAGAGGCCCGCTTACGCGGTTTTAAAGCTTGGTACCTCCAACAAGGCCTTAGAGTCTTTGATGGAAGTATACAATTGAGCGGCCTCTCGGACCACCTGCTGAGCCCCAGGGAAGAGGGTGGCACCCTCTTATACGGCAAAGCAAGTAGGTCTTGGCGTGTGTAAGTCGAGTATTTAGATACCATCATCCACCGCCTGCGCATGCCCATAACAGCGCACATCATCTGCGAGGCACAGCTACGAATAGCGTCCCGCGCAAGATAACTGAACTTCCGTTAGTTGCGCGGCCAACTCCGAAGAGTCGGCCGGCCCCTCTCCCGCTAACTCCCTCTGTACAGCCGACAGATACGCGGAGTGTACGGACACATGGAGCTGTTGGCATGCATTATGATATTGCTCCTCGAAGCATATGTAAGCAGCCTTCAACTCCGCACCGCACGCGGGAAAGGTGGGGCAACCGCCGGCCCTGCTTGACCTTAGTCAAGTTGGGTGTCTCCGACTCTGGCATGGGCACAGCCACCTGAGGCAGTACCTTGACAATCCTGTCCCGCACGTGCCTCTGAACCCGGCCCGAGGCCGAGTCCCGGTGCCGAGGTGCCGGAGGTTCAAGGGAACCCACCTTGCACTGGGCTAGGTATCCACTAGTGGAAGCCTCGGCCTCGGAAGAGGCGTCTGGCTCCGCTAGGGAAAATTGTGTGTCGGTAGTGCACGGGTCGGCGCCCGCCACCCCTCCGCTGGGGAGCGACCTCGAGCCAGAGCCGAAGCTCGGTCTCTGATCGTCCCCGAGACAAAGGGAACCAGCCTGGCTCCGGGCTAGGTATCCACTAGTGGAAGCCTCGGCCTCGGAAGAGGCGTCTGGCTCCGCTAGGGAAAATTGTGCGTCGGTAGTGCACCCTTCCGCTGGGGAGCGACTTCGAAGTTTTTTGTGTGGTAACATTTTTTATTAAGGAAAATGGTTACAACTATGTCATGTAGATTTTCTTGAGCAAGGAAAATGAAATAAGTGCCCCAAGGAGGATTTAATCTGAAAGAGAATGTTGCCTGTTCTGGAAGGTTAATTTAGAAGGCAACAGACATACAAAACATCAAATTTACAAAGGACAGATTGATGCAGAATTATGTGCCATTAATTGATTTAACGGACGTCACCCCACACAGAAACTCAACAAACATCATAGAGGAGAAACATGGTGGAACATTTTGGCTGACCTGTTTGCTGGTGGGTCCCCTGGCTGTGGTATGTCTGCTCATGAGCTGCTGAGCTGCCTCCTTGAACTTGAGGAAGGTGGCGTCAGTGTTGAGGTGTATCTTCTGCTGCATGGCCTTCAGCTCCTGCTCGTGGCGCCGGTTCATGTCCTGCATGTCTTCTCGGGCCTGGTTCAGCAGCTCCTGGTACTTGTGGATCGTCTCCTCCTTCTGCTGGATGCGAGCCTGGAGGAACACAGAAGGGGCACAGTGTAGAACCATACACAATCGAAAGGGGAACACAAGACGCTCATCCCCCCTTTTTGAAGCATACTAAACATTTATACATTTGAAGATTTTATCGTGTACACAACATGTAACCATATGTACAAAGATCATATTCCAGGCCTGTGATTGGCTACTCCATGGTTATGACCTGAGGTCAGATTATGACGGACTACTTTCCTGATCGTAAGTCATTGGTAAGTTACTCGTGCTTCAATCGAATGTTCACCTACGTCTGTGTTGAATCTTATGGTTTTAGAGTATAAACCACCTGGATGCCATAGGGATATATATATGTCCCTCCTCTTCAACATAGAATACAATTCAAACCACATCACACACACTAATACACATCACAGTTTTGAATTCTGTGGGCAATCCCTGCTCTAGCTGTGATATCATCCACTGTCATTTTGACCTCTGAAAATTAGGTACATTGAAAATTTTGCCATTTTTTAAACATCACAAAATCACAATTCACAGCTTATTAGTTGTATGCTTAGAAATCTAGATATCGGCTTTTTACTCGAAGGCTTGATTTTCAAAAATAGTATATTAGTGATCACGGGTATCTGTTTTTCATCAAATCACCAATGATAATTCTGAAACGTCGCTGATAAGTTAGAATCGTTTAGAATGTTTTGGAAAATATGCAAACACGAACGCCAAAGTGTACTTTCAGCCATATTGGAAAGTGTTTACATACTCAGGTTGTGTGTATTCCGGTTATGAAACATCTATTAGATCACATATATTTCAAACTCAGCTGCAATACATACATCCCTTAATTCGTCACACATTTTAGAATCAAATGACAAATGGTCTTCAGATGAAACCAAGCAAAGTAAATTAGGTGTGGTAAGAAATATGTGCTTGGAAAATTGTATTGGTTTCAAATGTAAACAAAGCAAAATTCAGATTTTTACACTGTGTAGCATGTTCTCCTATTTTGATATATCCAATCGTCTAATTGGCTTATGTGTTTGAGAATATTCATGGAAAGAGTATTGTAGCACCAATTATGGAATTTAAAAATACAAACCTGCCACACGGGATGGAGTGGAACAAAAATCATAGATGTATACTACACTGGTAAATCCATGGGTCATTTTAAGGGTCAATAGGGGATGCGAAACCAATGAACAATGAATTCTGACAAATAAGGGGAAAAACTCTGCACAGTTGTGCCATCATAGACTGCTTGGTCACCTTTGACCCCTGGTCTGAACCATAAACATGATAAGGCTTGTATCACATGGTCAGTTCAGTGAGGAAATCATACAATAAAATGTCTTGTAACCATGGCAACACGCATTACCTGCAAGCTAGACATGGTAGACTGGGCGATCTTCAGTGCTTGTTGACTCTCAAAGTCATGATCTTCCGGTCTTTTTTTCATGGCTGTTGTGACCTTGGACGTAGCCTTGAGGATGATCTCATCACGGTCAGCAGTAGCTGGCATCCTGAGTCTCAGTTCCGCGACCAGTCTGTCACGCTCGATGATGGCTCGCTCAGCATCCCGCAGTTGCTTCTCCAGGTCACCGTTCCTCTGAAACAGTCAACAGGGTCCTGTTATGACACAGCTTGGGATCAAACCCTCGACCATCCGCTCTCTGGACGGACGTTCTGTGGATGTGGATGAGAATGAAAGTGTTGGTATGGATGTGGATGTGGATTTGGGTGTGGATGTTGATGTGGGTGTGGATTTGGATGTGGATGTGGATGAGGGTGGGTGTGGATGAAGGTTGGTGTGGATGAGGGTGGGTGTGGATGTGGATGTGGGTGTGGGTGTGGATGAGAGTGTGGGCATGGATGTGGGTGTGGGTGTGGATGAGAGTGGGTGTGGATGAAGGTGGGTGTGGATGAGGGTGGGTGTGGATGAGAGTGTGGGCATGGGCGCGTGTGTGGGTATGGATGTGGGTGTGGATGAGGGTGGGTGTGCATGAGAGTGTGGGCATGGGCGCGTGTGGGTATGGATGTGGGTGTGGACGTGGATGTGGATGTGGATGTGGGTGTTGGTGTGGGTGAGAGTGTGGGCATGGGTGTGGGTGTGGGTGTGGGTGTGGGTGTGGGTGTGGATGAGAGTGGGTGTGGATGAAGGTGGGTGTGGATGAGGGTTGGTGTGGATGAGAGTGTGGGCATGTGCGTGGATGTGGGTATGGATGTGGGTGTGGACGTGGATGTGGATGTGGGTGTTGTGTTGGTGTGGATGAGAGTGTGGGCATGGGTGTGGGTGTATATGTGGGTGTGGGTGTGGATGTGGGTGTGGGTGTGGGTGTGGGTGTGGGTGTGGGTGTGGGTGTGGATGTGGGTGTGGGCATGTGCGTGGATGTGGGTATGGATGTGGGTGTGGGTGTCGGTGTGGATGTGGGTGTTGGTGTGGATGAGAGTGTGGGCATGTGCGTGGATGTGGGTATGGATGTGGGTGTGGGTGTGGATGTGGATGTGGATGTGGATGTGGATGTGGGTGTGGGTGTGACAATGTAGCCTGCCCTGTGTATCCTCACATACCTGTCTGAGTGTCTTGGACTCGGCCTTGGTGTCAAGGATGGTCTTGACGTTGCCCTTGATGGTGGAAATGGCCTGTTCCAGCTGGCTGGATATGGGGAGGTTGGAGTCGGGGAGGCTGCCCACCGCCTGCTCAAACTGGGGAAGTATGTACATCGGATATACAGAACAGTCCATACAATCCTGCTATCTCAAGTGAATGATGCCTCAAAATGAAAACAGTCTAGGGAATGAGTGTTAGTTCAGTTTTCTGCATCTCACCGGAAAGTCACTGAAATGCTTAAACCACTTCCAACCGAAGTATTTGCTAGTATTTGGTTTAGTTTATCAGGTAAATTACCCTATTTTTATGTACATTCTACAAATTTAGTACAAAAAGGGCGCCATCAGAGAATGTTTCTTTATCGAATTGCTTATATTTCATACATTCTCCAAAAGATATAGGATATTGGAAGTAACACATGATTATAGAAATACAAATAGATCTCCAGTGATGGCAATGGATGGATACGAAACAAGGTGTAACATGACAATGAACAGAACATGTTGGCGGTGAGCATGGACAGTCGTGCAACTCGTGGTCGCCGAGCATGTAGATTAGCTGCATGCAGGCAATGGCCTGGTGCAAATGAATAGCTAAATCCTGTTTTTTGATCAACCGATCCTGAACTTGTGCTGGGTCGATCATATGCATGTGGTGTCTGGAGAAACCTGTTCAAAAGTCTGCAAGTCCCAGACTGAACTCAAGCTTTCCCCACTGTGTCCACCTACCCTGGATGCAGCTCCAACTATCCCCACTGTGTCCACCTACCCTGGATGCAGCTCCAACTATCCCCACTGTGTCCACCTACCCTGGATGCAGCTCCAACTATCCCCACTGTATCCACCTACCCTGGATGCAGCTCCAACTATCCCCGCTGTGTCCACCTACCCTGGATGCAGCTCCAACTATCCCCACTGAGTCCACCTACCCTGGATGCAGCTCCAACCAACCCCACTGTGTCCACCTACCCTGGATGCAGCTCCAACTATCCCCGCTGTGTCCACCTACCCTGGATGCAGCTCCAACTATCCCCACTGTATCCACCTACCCTGGATGCAGCTCCAACTATCCCCACTGTGTCCACCTACCCTGGATGCAGCTCCAACCAACCCCACTGTGTCCACCTACCCTGGATGCAGCTCCAACTATCCCCACTGTATCCACCTACCCTGGATGCAGCTCCAACTATCCCCACTGTGTCCACTTACACTATCCCCACTGTGTCCATCTACCCTGAATGCAGCTCCAACTATCCCCACTGTGTCCACCTACACTATCCCCACTGTGTCCACCTACCCTGGATGCAGCTCCAACTATCCCCACTGTGTCCACCTACCCTGGATGCAGCTCCAACTATCCCTACTGTGTCCACCTACCCTGGATGCAGCTCCAACTATCTCCTCCACTTGTCTCTCCAGACTGATGACTGTTCTCTCCAGCTCCACCTCTCTCTGCTCCCATCTCAACTGTCTCTCCTCGTAGTCCTGAACACACACACAAAATATCTATGTAGTCACATCTCATAGTCAGCTTATTGTTTCTCAAATATTGACATCCTTTGTCTGTACATACTTTTTGTAATACAACACGCACCAACAAATCTCAGCAATGTATTACAGTGTAGACAACTTGCCTTGATGACTCTAACATTGTCAGCCTCGAAGTCGGCTATGGTCAGTTCATGAGACTGGATGATTCCTTCCAGGTACTTGATCTGCAACAACACATCATGCATCGTCAGCAAGACAGGGACCAACACAAACAACATTGACAAGAGTGTCAAGATAAAGAAAACAAGCGTATAGTTGACGAAGTCATCTATATCCCCGCCCATTTTAACGCGTTATGGTCCCAAACCAGGTAACTGACCCAACACACTTCTCTTTGCCCATGTCAAAATAGCTGCAATGGAAATTCTAAAATATAAATTTCTAAAAGTGCTAAATATCAAAAGGCACCAGTTCAGTATGTGCCTGGTAGACATGCAAAGTTTTGTAAGAAAGTATTTAACGGTTTTTGAGTTATGCTCCGGAAACAAACACCACCCTTATAGAACCTGAGTCCAACTTGTTGCCATGGAAACATAAAAAACAAAAAATTCTAAAATTCCTAAATAGCAAAAAGGCACCAGTTCAGCATGAGTCTGAAAGACATGCAAAGAATCGTAGAGAAATATTAAATGGTTTTACTCCGGAAACGATTTTGGGACGCACACATACACTGACGCACGGACAGAACCCATTTCAATATAACAAACTTATATCAGACATGTCAGAAGAGACATTCTCATGATGTTTTGGTTTGGCAAGGGCAAATAAAGATTCTGATCTGATATTAGTCTGAATTATGTACTAAGATACATACTTAGGTATTTTAGTTCTATTCTAAATGCGACAAATTTGCCATTTTAGGTATAAAACTTGTGTTTACTTTACTTGATGTCCATGTTCAGTTCATGATAGCATGGTTGGGGAAATTGCATTTCTTTATTTATTGAAATTGTGAATGGTGTTTCAATGTATAATTGTATCTTCATCATTTTCAGTCCTAGGTCTTGTGGAAAATTGATAACTTGGTGAAGAATTCACAACAGTCAATAATGACTTCTGCAGGAAATTATGCCAAGCCACCTCTTTGCCCATAATGACCTTGTTTCCTCCCTCACTTCTTAGCCCTGCACACCCCAGCACCCGCCTGTTTATGTAGCCCTGCCCTCCCTGGCACCCACCTGTTTATGTAGCCCTGCCCTTCCCCGGCACCCGCCTGTTTATTTAGCCCTGCCCTCCCTGGCACCCGCCTGTTTATGTAGCCCTGCCTTCCCCGGCACCCGCCTGTTTATGTAGCCCTGCCCTCCTCGGCACCCACCTGTTTATTTAGCCCTGCCCTCCCCGGCAACCGCCTGTTTATGTAGCCCTGCCTTCCCCGGCACCCATCTGTTTATTTAGCCCTGCCCTCCCCGGCACCCGCCTGTTTATGTAGCCCTGCCTTCCTCGGCACCCACCTGTTTATTTAGCCCTGCCCTCCCCGGCACCCGCCTGTTTATGTAGCCCTGCCTTCCCCAGCACCCGCCTGTTTATGTAGCCCCGCCCTCCCCGGCACCCACCTGTTTATGTAGCACTGCCTTCCCCGGCACCCATCTGTTTATTTAGCCCTGCCCTCCCCGGCACCCGCCTGTTTATGTAGCCCTGCCTTCCTCGGCACCCACCTGTTTATTTAGCCCTGCCCTCCCCGGCAACCGCCTGTTTATGTAGCCCTGCCTTCCCCGGCACCCATCTGTTTATTTAGCCCTGCCCTCCCCGGCACCCGCCTGTTTATGTAGCCCTGCCTTCCTCGGCACCCACCTGTTTATTTAGCCCTGCCCTCCCCGGCACCCGCCTGTTTATGTAGCCCTGCCTTCCCCAGCACCCGCCTGTTTATGTAGCCCCGCCCTCCCCGGCACCCACCTGTTTATGTAGCACTGCCTTCCCTGGCACCCATCTGTTTATTTAGCCCTGCCCTCCCCGGCACCCGCCTGTTTATGTAGCCCTGCCTTCCTCGGCACCCACCTGTTTATTTAGCCCTGCCCTCCCCGGCACCCGCCTGTTTATGTAGCCCTGCCTTCCCCGGCACCCGCCTGTTTATGTAGCCCCGCCCTCCCCGGCACCCACCTGTTTATGTAGCACTGCCCTCCCCAGCACCCACCTGTTTATGTAGCCCTGCCCTCCTCGGCACCCACCTGTTTATGTAGCCCCGCCCTCCCCGGCACCCACCTGTTTATGTAGCCCCGCCCTCCCCAGCACCCACCTGTTTATGTAGCCCTGCCCTCCCTGGCACCCACCTGTTTAGGTAGCCCTGCCCTCCCCGGCACCCGCCTGTTTATGTAGCCCTGCCCTCCCCGGCACCCACCTGTTTATGTAGCCCTGCCCTCCCCGGCACCCACCTGTTTATGTAGTTTAGCATTGAGTCTCTTCTGTTTCAGCTCCTCCAGACGAACTGTCTCAATCTTGGAGTGCCACTCCAGCACCTTGGCAGCTCCACGCCCATCCTTCAGCGTGGAGATCAGCTCCTGGAGACTCTCCTTCTGCAGGTTCAGCTCCGCCACCTTGTCCCGCATGCCCTCGCGGTGATCCCGTACCTGGAGTGAGTGAGTGAGTGAGTGAGTGAGTGAGTGAGTTGGGTGTAATGGCAACAGTCATCCAGACATAACAGTAGGTCACAATCATCATACAATCACTTTACATGATTAACCTGACCTTCACAAAGGGAGTGAATGCTGCTTTATGCCACAGCTGGCAATATTTCATCTATATGTGACCATCTCACCCCCTTGACCTCATCCTCCACAATAATGAAGCTTGAGGACGTACTGTGACCATCTCACCCCCTGACCTCGCCCTCCACAACAATGAAGCTAAGGATGTACTGTGACTATCTCACCCCCTTGACCTCATCCTCCACAACAATGAAGCTAAGGACGTACTGTGACCATCTCATCCCCTTGACCTCATCCTCCACAATAATGAAGCTAAGGACGTTCTGTGACCATCTCACCCCCTGACCTCGCCCTCCACAACAATGAAGCTAAGGATGTACTGTGACTATCTCACCCCCTTGACCTCATCCTCCACAACAATGAAGCTAAGGACGTACTGTGACCATCTCATCCCCTTGACCTCATCCTCCACAACAATGAAGCTAAGGACGTTCTGTGACCATCTCATCCCCTTGACCTCATCCTCCACAACAATGAAGCTAAGGACGTACTGTGACCATCTCACCCCCTTGACCTCATCCTCCACAACAATGAAGCTAAGGACGTACTGTGACCATCTCATCCCCTTGACCTCATCCTCCACAACAATGAAGCTAAGGACGTACTGTGACCATCTCACCCCTTGACCTCATCCTCCACAACAATGAAGCTAAGGCGTTCTGTGACCATCTCATCCCCTTGACCTCATCCTCCACAACAATGAAGCTAAGGACATAATGTGACCATCTCATCCCCTTGACCTCATCCTCCACAACAATGAAGCTAAGGAAGTACTGTGACTATCTCACCCCCTTGACCTCATCCTCCACAACAATGAAGCTAAGGACGTAATGTGACCATCTCATCCCCTTCACCTCATCCTCCACAACAATGAAGCTAAGGACGTACTGTGACCATCTCATCCCCTTGACCTCATCCTCCACAACAATGAAGCTAAGGACATTCTGTGACCATCTCATCCCCTTCACCTCATTCTCCACAACAATGAAGCTAAGGACGTACTGTGACCATCTCATCCCCTTGGCCTCATCCTCCACAACAATGAAGCTAAGGACGTTCTGTGACCATCTCATCCCCTTGACCTCATCCTCCACAACAATGAAGCTAAGGACGTAATGTGACCATCTCATCCCCTTGACCTCATCCTCCACAACAATGAAGCTGCAGAACTGTGACTATCCCACCCCCTTGACCTCTTCCTCCACACCAATGAAGCTAAGGTACTGTGACTATCTCACCACCTTGACCTCATCCTCCACAACAATGAAGCTTCTCACCCCCTTTAGATCTTCCTCGAGCTTTGTCTTGTCATGCCTCAACTGCATCATGTTCTTGGAGAACTTCTCCTGCTTGGACAGCGGCACGGCGCCAGCAAACTGCAACCGCAGTTCGTTCAGGCTCCTCTTCAGGTACCTGGCCTTGTTCTGGGCCTCAGCCCGGTTGTGCTGTATGGTCTGGTTCTTGTCATCGATCCTGTGTTCCCCTCGCAACACGTGGGCCTCCAGCTTTGTCACCTTCTTCTTGGCCTCTTCGCACCTCCTCACGGCCGTGCCCTCGCTCACCTGCAGCTGCACGATGGTGCGGTGCAGCTTACCTGGGACAACAACCACACCAGGTTAAAGAGTGGGATGACTATAACCTCCACATTCCATGTCACACGCATCTGGAGGTCATCTGTGTAATACCTAATACAACACTCACATCCTCAGGTAACAAATCAAAAGTTTGAACTTAATTTGTAAACTCATGAGTTAGGTGGATAACAGATGAAAGTGTTCTATCCGACAATATCAACTTTCAGGATATTCACATTTCAAACCAAGAAATAACAACTCTAATCATCATACCTCTCAACAATTAAGAAATTCAGGTTTTCATCCATCATTGGACTCTTAAACTGCTCTCTTATAATCAAAAAAACTAATTTCAATGTACATCTTAATCTTGGAAGAAAAAAACGGAAAGTAGCTGAAATTATTTCATTTTGGCATTAGATTTCTACGAGTTAAATAAATTCATGGAAATGATCTTTTGGATTTTACCTCCCTAGAATTCCTCACATCTCTGAGAAATTTATAAAACATCAAATTCTGGATTTTTTACAGGCAGTTGTCAGGAGTCCAGAAATCAAAGATGACCAGACATTCAAAACACACAGAGAGCACTGACCTATGATGGTCTTCTCATCACTCTGCATCTGAAAGTCCAGAAGCTGTTGCCGTAGGGACTGCAGTTCCTTGTCATGTGACACTTGTTGTGTCTCGTAGATCTTCAGCTGTGATGTCGCCACTTCAGCCACTTCCTGTAACCAAGACCCCATAAACAAGCATTGTTCCAGTTAAATGAGATATTTTGGAAAGTGGGATGATATGAGCATGGAGAGATCTTTGACTGCTACAAGGCCATGTTATACTATTAACAGTCACATTAGTTGTACTGATAAAACGGATTTGTAGGTGAGTTGAAATGGGTTTAACGTCGCCTTCTAGCTTTTTTCAATCATATATTGATGTGCATGCATGTGTGTGTGTGTGTGTGTGCTTGTGCGGACTAATGCTTGTTATATATTGCTAGCCCATTGAGATACCATGCCGCAGTGTAACATGGATATCCCACTCAGACACAGTGTACTGACTCCAAGCTGACCAGTCCAATGTCGAGCCCCAGGCAGGGTAACAACAAGTACCAGCTTTTAACATCATTTGGTATGACACGGCCGGGGATCAAACCACCGACCTTCCACTCTCAAGGACACTCTATTCACTTGACAACAGATGCAGTTCTTATACTATCACAGTAGTTATATCAGTCGCACTGTGAAGATTGCTTTGTGGAAGGCAGCCCAAGTACAGCTGCTGACTGCACTGTATGTGTTGTATAATGGTGAGTGCATACCTTGAGTTTGGAGATCTCGTGTTTGAGTGTCAGTTCACCCTCCTCCAGCTGGGATATCTTCTTCCTGTCTGCATCACTCACAGACTTCATCACAGAATCTAGAAATATCAATATTACATTGAAGATACTCAAGCATACTTTCAGAAAATGAAAGGGACTAGGAACTGCTGAGTTCAGAGAATGTGTGTTGCTGAAACATAAAAAGATTGTCAGTTCACTGGGACATCTGGTAGAGTGAGTGAGTGAGTGAGTGAGTGAGTGAGTGAGTGAGTGAGTGAGTGAGTGAGTGAGTGAGTGAGTGAGTGAGTGAGTGAGTGAGTGAGTGAGTATGGTTTTATGCCGCTTTTAGCAATATTCCGGCAATATCACGGTGGGTGACACCAGAAATGGGCTTCACACATTGTACCCCATGTAAGGAATCGAACCCGGGTCTTCGGCGTGACGACGAACGCTTTAACCACTAGGCTACCAGACCGCCCCACATCTGGTAGAGGATACATTATTCAACTAATTACTCTTGACAAGGTTAATACGTGAAAACTGGACCGGAGGACCCGCCCCTTGAGGTGGCCCTGTCATATCACTGCGGTCCCAGGGTCTCTGTATTCAGATACTGACCTTGTCAGAGTAATCATTTGTTTTGTTATACTGAAATTTACTTTTCAAGTTTATGAAGCCTCTGTGTCATTACAGTAACCTGTTAACTGTGAAATGTTTTGAGACGCCAGCCTGTTTTCTAGCAGAAGAGTCAATATCAGTACTGACCTGTCACGTGATGAATATGACTTGTCTGCTAGAAAACAAGATGGCATCTAGTATGAACATTGTGACGTTCACAACTGTGTTACTGTTACGAAAGAGAGGACGGTTTAAAGGCTTCATAAACTTTAAAGTGAATTTTGGCAAAATAAAACGAATGATTACTCTTGATGAGGTAGCTATGCAAAAACAAGGACCCGAGGACCCAACCCCTTCGGCAGTCTGACCGGACCTTGGATTGCGGCCTCGGTCTGGTCAGACATTCGCAGGGGTCGGGTCCTTGCTTTTGCATATTGACCTCGTCAAGAGTAATTATTTGCTTATTAGTGAGTGAGTGAGTTGGGTTTAAAGCCGCTTTTAACAGTATTCCTGTTATATCACGGCGTGTCAGCTTAATGTGGGAGGAAAGCCCGAAGTGATGCAGGTCTCAGACGTTTACCACCCACGAGCACGGGGATGGTGCTGACAAACCTAGAAACATAATCTGGGTGAACCGGGATTCGAACCCACAATTATAGGTTACTGACGTGTCCAGGGGACGCAACTATCCACAGCAAATCGCGGCGCCTTAGACGACTTGGCCACCCGTGCCCCCTATTTGCTTATTAGAGAATGACCTATGAGTGAATTAACTTTGCATGGATAAAGACAAGATGAGAGACTCTGAAGGTTAATTCACGCACGGCAGATGCCTTGTATTTCAAACATATGAGTAAGTCATACATACATTACTGGAATTCCTTTCTTGAGAGTAATTACAGAGGACACAATGTAGTTTCCTGATCACACCGAGAGACATAATCCACTCTAGTGTTCTGATGATGTCATGCTACAGCCATGATAATCTTCTATTGTTTACAACAATACACTGCTGTGACGTCATATCACTTACACCTTTGCAAACATTAATGATGAATAAATGGTCATGATTTAATCAATCTGAAAATTATTTTCCATTCTTGCCCTATGGTTATATTCACTTGTTATAGATAACTGACACTCACCTGAAAGTTCATCTCGTAAATCTCTCTCGGTTTTCTGCATCTCAAGATTCAGCTTTGTAACCTGAGTTTTAAATAATAAGTCATGAAATAATCCAGATACATTCTATAAGTAATATATCATATAACACATATATGTTGAAATATGTCTTACTTCATACAAGGAGGAAGTGTACCCTATGTAATAAATAATACCAAGTGCATTATCAAGCTATATCAAGGAGGTCTAGCAACAACTGAATGGAGCCATGCAGTCTTGGTACGATAACAGCCAGGCAGCCAGGTGACACATTGTGGCCACCTGATCCATGTTTTAGACAACTCTCAAAACAAGCATGGGATATAGGGTAGCTGCCCCTGACCTCTAGAAGGGCCCCCTATTCAGTCTATGACCCCTGATGCCAGTAGACCGGAGTGGGCCCCTCCTGACCTCTAGTAGGTGCCCCCTATTCAGCCTGTGACCCCTGATACCAGGTAGACTGGTGTGTGCCCCTCCTGACCTCTAGTAGGTGGCCCCTATTCAGTCTGTGACCCCTGATGCCAGTAGACCGGAGTGGGCCCCTCCTGACCTCTAGTAGGTGGCCCCTATTCAGTCTGTGACCCCTGATGCCAGTAGACCTGAGTGGGCCCCTCCTGACCTCTAGAAGGGGCCCCCTATTCAGTCTATGACCCCTGATGCCAGTAGACCGGAGTGGGCCCCTCCTGACCTCTAGTAGGTGCCCCCTATTCAGCCTGTGACCCCTGATACCAGGTAGACTGGTGTGTGCCCCTCCTGACCTCTAGTAGGTGGCCCCTATTCAGTCTGTGACCTCCATGGCAGTATACTGATGCGTTCCCCTTCTGACCTCAGAGGGTACTGGGGAGTACCTGTGACCTCTAGTATGTGACCCCCGATACCAGGTAGACTGGTGTGTGCCCCTCCTGACCTCGGAGGATACTGGGTAGCTGCCCCTGACTTCTAGTGAGTGCCCCCTATTCAGTCTGTGACCCCCGATACCAGGTAGATGGGTGTGTGCCCCTCCTGACCTCAGAGAACTTGTCCTCCAGCTCCTTGTTTCGAGTCTCCAGTTCCCGCAGGATGTCTCTCTGCTGCTCGTACATCCGAACTGCGTGCTCCGCCCGCTGCCTCTCATTCAGCTCCTTCATCTCCAGCATCGTGATCTTCTTGGAGATGGAGATGATGTCCCCATCCGTCACCTTCACATCCATGCCCTCTGTCACACCTGGGGATGGAGGACCATAACAGAATATCACAATATAGCCACACAGAGAGTTAATGTCTGTGAAGATTCCGGGTAGAATAAGTCTTCAGCAACCCATGCTTGCCGTAAAAGGTGACTATGCTTGTCGTAAAAGGCGACTAACGGGATTGGGTGGTCAGGCTTGCTGACTTGGTTTGATGCACGTCATCAATCCCTATTGCGTGGATTGATGCTCATGATATTAATCACTGGATTGTCTGTTCCAGACTCGATTATTTACAGACCGCCGTCATATAGCTGGAATATAGCTCGGTGCAGCGTTAAACAACAAACCAACCAACCAACCTACTTCTTTGTAAGTTCAAAGCAAGACATTCTACACAGCACCTGAATGTCCTTTAGCTGGATTGGTTTAACACCACTTTGAACAGTAGTTCAGGCCAATGTGGGAGGGAAGCCCAAAGGCATGCAGGTCAAAGACATTAACCACATTGGTCATACTCACAACCAGTAATACTGGCAAACCCAGGACCTTCATTGGGCTAATCTTGGGATTTGGGTGGATGACTGGTGGGTGATTGGTGGATGATTGGTCATGACTGGTTGTGTTTGAGGGTGATTTGGGTGAGTGGTGAGTGGTGGGTGAAGAGAAAGTATGATGAGTAGGGGTGATGAGTGGTGGGTGATGTTAGGTGGGTGAAGAGTTGGGGTGATGTGAGGTGGGTGATGATCGGGGGGTGATGAGTGGGTGATGTGAGGTGGGTGAAGAGTGGGAGATGATGAGTGGTGGGTGATGTGAGATGGGTGATGTGTGGGGGGTGATATGAGGTGGGTGATGAGTGGGGGGTGATGAACGGGTGATGTGAGGAGGGTGATGTGTGGGGGGCGATGAGTGGGTGATGTGAGGTGGGTGATGTGAGGTGGGTGATGTGAGGTGGGTGATGTGAGGTGGATGATGTGTTTGGGGTGATGTGTGGGGGGTGATGTGTGGGAGGTGATGTGTCTGGGGTGATGTGTGGGGGGTGATGAGTGGGTGATGTGAGGTGGGTGATGTGAGGTGGGTGATGTGAGGTGGGTGATGTGAGCCGGGTGATGTTTGAGAGGTGATGTGTTGGGGATGATGTGTGGGGGGTGATGAGTGGTGGGTGATGTGTGGGGGGGTGATGAGTGGTGGGTGATGTGTGGGAGGATGATGAGTAGTGGGTGATGTGAGGTGGGTGATGAGAGGTGGGTGGTGTGAGGTTGGTGATGTGAGGTTGGTGATGTGAGGTGGGTGACGTGAGGTGGGTGGTGTGAGGTGGGTGATGAGTGGGGGATGATGTGAGGTGGGTGGTGTGAGGTGGGTGATAAGTGGGGGATGATGAGTAGTGGTAATGACGAGTAGTGGTAATGACTGGTGGGTTGGGACCATTGAGGGGCTTGGTACACATGGCCAGTGACTCACCTCTTCTATGTAGTTCCTCCATGGCCGCCTCCAGAGCATGTAGCTTCTCCTTCTCCAGACTCAGTGTTGTCTTTATCTCCTCATTGTCGTTTGTTAATCGCTTCACTTCTGCCTGTTGACCAGAATGTCCATCACATTCAAATACACACATTCGCCCTGATAGGGTATCAAGTCCACAAACAGTCTCTGTATGTCGTATCACTCAGGCAGTTGGTGAACTCTAACCATCACTTTTCCCTATCAAACTCATTCTTGTCAACAAACATAAGACATGACTCCCCAGTGTACACAAATAAATTGATTTTGCTGGAAATTTTGACTAAATTTCTCCTGCAAGTATGAGTGAGTGAGTGAGTGAGTGAGTGAGTGAGTGAGTGAGTGAGTGAGTGAGTGAGTGAGTGAGTGAGTCTAACACCACTTGGAACAATATTCCAGTAATGTCACAGCATGTCAGCTTGATGTGGGAAGAAAGACTTAGGCAAGTCCACCACTTCGGCGAAACCCACAAAATTGGATATGGTGCCGACAAACCTAGAAACATAATCAGGGTGAATCGGGATTTGAACCCACAACCTGCATGTATGAGGTCTAAGAGACCAATTGGATATGGTGCCGACAAACCTAGAAACATAATCAGGGTGAACCGGGATTTGAACCTACAACCTGCATGTATAAGGTCTTGGAGACCAAATGGATATGGTGCCGATAAACCTAGAAACATAATCAGGGTGAACCGGGATTTGAACCCACAACCAGCATGTATAAGGTCTTGGAGACGACATGCACCCTTCGATCTCCACGAAGGTCTGAGGGAACACTTGGGTTCAGGCAGTATTTCCTGAACATATCTTCATTCACCAACATGTAGTGTATTATTCATCATCAAAGAAAGGAAACTTCACTGAAATGATAATTTTCGAAGTCTTGTTTCACGAGTTTTGTAAAATCAATGGTGTGAAGGGAAGTATACATTAATGTTGCCTGACCTCAAGTCCAGTGAGGGCCTCAGCTTTAGACACCAGGTTATTGCCCTTCTCCAGGTGGTCGCGGTACTTCTCTGTCAACTCATGGTAGCGCCGGTTCATCTTGTCCATGTCGCTCTGCGGCACTGAGTCTTCCAGAGTCTTCTGCAGCTGGGTTATCTTGAAGGTTGACATGTCCTGGACAGATGACGTTCATTACATGGGAGGGGGACTCTGACTATGGAGATACACACACACGGACGCCACGCTCACAGTATTACAGTACATCATAAGCTGTCAACTGATCTTGAGATGTGTATGGTGTGTAGACCCTGTGTGTGTGACCCAAACCACCAGGCAAAGGGAAACACAGCCTCACACTCAGGGTACATCCAGCCATATCGGTTGACAACCAATTTACCTTACTGACATTCATTCATACAGGTCTGGAATATATGTCTACAGTTTCACTAAGTAACAAAACTCATAGCAGAATGAACCAAGTTACTTCCCTTTACCCAATATTCGGATAAACATCGGTTCATTTCAGAAACTCAATGATACTTAAGCGTGATAAGCATGTTATCTAAGATGTGTCCTGATTGATTTTCAGCGTGCTACAGGAAATTTGTAGCCAACCTGTGAATGGGCTACATGGAAACTAATTGCCAGCTGACAAAATTCCCAAACTGACAAGAGTTAACCTCTTGGTTAAACCCATGAGCATGAACAGGGTGCTGCTAACAAACATAAACTTCATTATCAGTGTGAAACTTGGATTCGGAACGACCAGAGGATCAAGGGACCAAACTCTGCACAATCATGTTGTGCTCAGATCATGAATTGTATCACCCTTGAGTCAAACCACTGAAATGGTTCTGGTACCAAAGAGGTATTGGGGACATTCTGATACCAAAGAGGTATTGGGGACATTCTGATACCAAAGAGGTATTGGGGACATTCTGGGAACAAAGAGGTATTGGTAACATTCTGGTACCAAAGAGGTATTGGGGACATTCTGGTACCAAAGAGGTATTGGGGACATTCTGGTACCAAAGAGGTATTGGGGACATTCTGGTACCAAACAGGTTTGGGGAACATTCTGGTACCAAAGAGGTATTGGGGACATTCTGGTACCAAAGAGGTATTGGTAACATTCTGGTACCAAAGAGGTATTGGTAACATTCTGGTACCAAAGAGGTATTGGGGACATTCTGGTACCAAAGAGGTATTGGGGACATTCTGGTACCAAAGAGGTATTGGGAACATTCTGGTATTGGTAACATTCTGGTACCAAAGAGGTATTTGGGACATTCTGGTACCATAGAGGTTTTGGGAACATTCTGGTACCAAAGAGGTATTGGGGACATTCTGGTACCAAAGAGGTATTGGTAACATTCTGGTACCAAAGAGGTATTGGGAACATGCTGGTATTGGGGACATTCTGGTACCAAAGAGGTATTGGGAACATTCTGGTACCAAGAGGTATTGGGGACATTCTGGTACCAAAGAGGTATTGGGGACATTCTGGTACCAAAGAGGTATTGGGAACATTCTGGTACCAAGAGGTATTGGGGACATTCTGGTAACAAAGAGGTTTTGGGGACATTCTGGTACTAAGAGGTATTGGGGACATTCTGGTACCAAAGAGGTTTTGGGAACATTCTGGTACCAAAGAGGTATTGGGGACTTTCCTGGCAGCAGGAGTGTCCAATTTGAAAGCTTTTTCACAAAACTGACCTTGAACCTGGAGAGGTAGCCTAGCCTCTCAGAGATGGCAGATTGTATCTGGGTGATCTCATTCCTCTGTTGATGTAATTCCTGGAGATGTGAGACACAAAATATAATCAACATAATAAAACATTTTGTGATTCACATGAGAAGATAAAGCAAATGTCAAACATTTCTTCAGACAACTATTAACCATCACTGATGTAACACTGTCTAAACGTGAACAGTGCTCACAAGTTTGCTTGATTTGACATCATTTTTTGTGATGATCCCGGTGTGTGAGCCAATGTTCCCCTCAGCAAACCTTCGATTGCGATTGGATCATAACCTGGACCCAGTTGGATCCCGATTGTACTGCACTTATAAGGTCGCAGATCAGGACAGTATCTTGACTGTGTTAAGTGTCGCTAGAAGCCTGTGACTGACCTATCCAAGCCTGGTGTGTATCTTCTCCATGATCTGGTAGCGAAGAACCTTTGATTGCGATCGGATCATAACCTGAAACCAACTGGATTCTCGAACGTATTGCAAACTTTTAAGTTAGCTGATCATGACAGTATCATGATTGAAGATCTTAGTGATAATTGTAGCTAGAAGCCTGTGACTGACCTTTCTAAGCCTGGTGTCAATCTCCTCCATGATCTGGTAGCGCCGTGTCAGCGCCTTCTCATTGACGCGGAGTGTTGTGATCTTCCTGGTCATGTCTGCCAGACGGCGCCTCACCTCCACGTCATCCTTGCCTAGTGTGTCCACCAGCCTCTGTGGCGGGAGCATGCACCATTAGTTTGTCATTGGGTACAGTTTACCATCGTTCTCTTTGCAAGACATACTCAATATAACTTAATACAGAATCAGTGTCACTGCAGAATCATATGTAATGTATCATTTCTGCATATGTAGCAATTAATCTAAAGAATTTTCAGGCCGAGTGAGAAATGATGCCCTGCTTTGCTTGAAAATATCACAAACACATCATGTATTGCCACAAGCTCCTCACAGCGATAGCCTGTTCCTGGAGTTCTCTATACTATCACTGCCACCAGTCAAATCTCCCCACTGTGATAGGTGGCCACAATCATGCTTGGAGCTAAACTCGCAGCCGACTGACTGTTATGTTTACAAGCAAGTGATGACTGCCGTGACGCTGAATACTCTTACCCCAGCTTAATTATTTTCTTTGTTTGCCATTTTGAGTTTCTATTTCATTCCAACTCTCATGTAATTGGTAGAGTAAGAATTTAAGGGGAGAGTTAGGTGATTTTACGTTAGTCTGTAATCTCGAACCAATCTGATTAAACAAAACAAAAATGTAAATTCATCTGGGAAATCTGGTCAGTCTGAACCTTTTCAAAATTCACTGTGATTGCATTCCCAAAGACATATATGTGACTACATTTGGGGTTAGAAGGCAAATTTCAAGATTCTTGTAATGCCAGCTTCCACTCAGACGGCAGTGATGTTACCGAGGGTGTCACGCAGTGGGAAGGAGCTTGGTTACGCCATATAAAGGGGAGAAAACTCACATCAAATTCCTGGATGCGGACAGAATCCTCCTCTCTTTCTCCATGGACTTTCTTCAGCTGATCTTTCAACTTGTCACATTCTCCCTCCCACTCCTGAAAACACAGCATGATTGTTTCTTGTTAATACTTACTTCCCTTTACGAGAGTATTCTATGCTTCCTTATGAAAATATCTTTACTTGAGTACGTAACGATTACAACTGTATTGTAAGTGATCTCTTGATCCATTGAGTGGAAGGGCTGTAAAATGTTACATTTTAAAAACCACATCAAGTCCCACAATCCCAGGTTTGACTGTCCATCTCTCTACCTTCTTTGATGCCAGGAATTCCTGGTACACGAGCCCCTGCTGGTGTCTCATCACGGCAAACTTGCGCTTGTAGTTCTCCAGCGACACATCCATCTTCCTCATGCTCTCCTCCTTCAGTGCCATCTCCTGCAGAAGTCAACACCACATCTCCACATCATAGCTCTGATATATGTCACAACAGTCAGTACATTGGCCCTGTGAGTGTGAGTATGTGTGTGTGTGTGTGTGTGTGCATCAGCACCACATCTCCACACCATAGCTCTGATATGTCATAACATAGTCAGTACAAAGGCAGTGTGTATGTGTGTGTCTGTGCGTGTGTGTGCGTGTGTGCATGTGTGCGAGTCAACACCACATCTCCACACCATAGCTCTGATGTGTGTCATAACATAGTCAGTACAAAGGCAGTGTGTATGTGTGTGAGTGTGTGTGTGTGTGTGTGTGTGCGTGTGTGTGTGCATCAACACCACATCTCCACATCATAGCTCTGATATATGTCACAACAGTCAGTACAGAGGCCCTGTGAGTGTGAGTATGTGTGTGTGTGTGTGTGTGTGCATCAGCACCACATCTCCACACCATAGCTCTGATATGTCATAACATAGTCAGTACAAAGGCAGTGTGTATGTGTGTGTCTGTGCGTGTGTGCATGTGTGCGAGTCAACACCACATCTCCACACCATAGCTCTGATGTGTGTCATAACATAGTCAGTACAAAGGCAGTGTGTATGTGTGTGAGTGTGTGAGTGTGTGTGTGTGTGTGTGTGTGCATCAACACCACATCTCCACACCATAGCTCTGATGTGTGTCATAACATAGTCAGTACAAAGGTGTGTGTGTGTGTGTGTGTGTGTGTGTGTGTGTGTGTGTGTGTGTGTGTGTGTGTGTGTGTGTGTGTGTGTGTGTGTGTGTGTGTGTGTGTGAGAGAGTGAGAGAGAGCCCATGAAACCGACACTGCAGTACAACAGTTATCAACATAAATATTGAGGTTCTTGTGACCCCAATCTATAATAGGTAAATACTATTCCCTGGTCACTTATCCCCTGAATACTACAAACATTGAAGACCATGTTTCAACTAACAAGGTACTAATTCCTGCATGTATTTGATGAGCTGAATGAGTGATATGACTAACCTGAAGCACCACCACGAGATGTTCGTTGAGGCTAGCGATGATCTCAGTGCTGGTCACTGCCATGCCCTCAGGGAGGGGGAGGGCCTTGAATGCCCCAGGGGCGACGCCAGACTCCTGGAAGGCCTGGTGGTCCTTCTCCATCCGTTCTATCTTGTCAAACGCCTTGTCTCGCTCCATCCGGTTCTTGTTCCCTTCCACACGAGATTCTCGGAGTTCATTGCGGAGCTCGTCGTTACGACCTCGCAGTACATCCACTTGTTCTTTGAGGTACAGCGAGGTGTCATAAGAACCGATCACCTTCTTAGCCTCAATAGCCTGGTCAAAATCATATAATCAATATCAACTCCTCCTTTAAAACAGGAAATGAGCAATTACAGTTTAAAAGTCTTTGATTGGCATTTAGAAGTTGGAAGAACATGAAGACATGTAACTGTTATGGATAACACCTTGTTTGTAATGATGTTTCCAGTCTGTGACTTTAGCCACTAGTCCAAAGCCCGAGTCTAGTACGATTAGCTAATACATGCCATATACTAACAGCCAAATGTACTGAAAATGATGGTGTTAACAGTCAAATACAGGCAAGTAGACTTACACACTATGTTTCGGGCTACTTCTTGGCCTGTGAGTGTGAGTGAGTATGGTTTTACGCCGCTTTTAGCAATATTCCAGCAATATCGCGGCGGGGGACACCAGAAATGAGCTTCACACATTGTACCCATGTTGGGAATCGAACCCGGGTCTTTGGCGCGACGGGCGAATGCTTTAACCACTAGGCTACCCGACTGCCCCCTGATACATGTAGTGCAGTGTACAGATTCACAACCTGAGGTTGCATGAAAAGATTTTTGGATTACAACTGACTAGATCCAAATCTGTATTTTTTTGTAATTTATCTTCATTGACTGCTGCTTTATTTAAAGCAAAATAAAGCTGCAGTCAATGACCAGGGGCACAAAGACATGCAAACAGCTAAGTCACAGAACCTGACCACCTGATCATTTTTGTCAGCTCTTACGACAAGCACAGGCTACTTTGCACCAATTCTACCCCGGAATCCCTGTTATATGTATAACATCTGAAAGTTGTATATTGTAGCAGATTGTCACTGCTGTGCACTTACTGCCAGCATCCTGTCTATACTGGGGAACTGTCCAAGGTGGGACTTTACCCCATCACGGGCAGAACCTGAATTCCCAAAAATAAAAAATAAAGTACCATAATATTATAAAATTACATCTAAACAAATGCTGATGTGAAGTTTCTCGAAAAGGTTGACCTTTCATACGTTTTTGTTTATTTTTTTCTTTACATAAATAGATGGGTAATGCCTTGAACAACCTATTCAAAACTCAGAGTAAGTGAATATCTGTTTCTATATAAATGGCATTCATTAAGGGAAGATAATTCTCAGTTCCTTCGCCTGTTACTGTGATTCCCCCACCTGGAGGCTGCTGCCTGACGGCCTCCATCAGCTCCTTGAGGGCCTCCTCCTGGACCCGGTTGTGCTGCGCCATCTCCTTGTTCTGTGCACGGAGGTGAGCCACTTCATCCTCCATGTTGTTCATCTCCCGCACGTTCTGCTTGTACTCCTTGCCCAGCTCCTCATCCTCAACACACATACACACACATACATATACACACATTTATATACACACATACATATGGTCCACAGTATGTCTACACAGTGCTGTACACACATACATGTAAATGATTAACAAATTCCATACTGACTTCATGGACAGGCAAAATTCCTTCTTTATAATCTTAACTACATGCACAGACATGCACCAATTGCATATAAATTGCTCTATATCAACATATCAAACTAAACATTATTATGCTAACTAACTATGTGTTTTCTTCAAAAATGTATATCATGGGCGCTTGTATCTGTGACACCTTGTAGATTTGTGACAAAGTTAACTTGATTTAAACACAGCTACAGATAATTACTTGCAGAGCCTCCCAAGTTACCCATCCCAATACATGGTCAAGAGAGTTATCTACCCTAAGGAAGACCAGACACAGTTATTTATCCTAATACAAGGTCATACAGAGTTACCTACCCTTATGCTGCTTTCCCTTCTTTCCACCTCTCTCAAGATGGCAGCTGCTGTAGAGATCGGCTGACCTTGTGTCTTGCGGACCTTCAACTCTTCCTGATAGTCCTGAACAGCCAACATGTCCTCCGCTGTCAGCCCTAACGCCACCGCTCTACAAGACAGACATGTGTGTCAGTGTCATCAGCTGTTTGAAGCCTGTCATCTACTGCACAAGATGATCACCATTTTCTTCACAAAAACACATACAGCTGCATGTAATGGTAACAATACTAAAAAGCATTTTAACATGACCACAATATATGCTGCCCATGATCACAACAATGTGCCAGGTCCTCACTGGTAAATGCAAGTGAGAATCAGGGCTTGATTTAAAGAACTGTACATAACTTGCACCACGTGCATGTGGACATGAAGAGCTGGTTGCACAAGACAAAACCACCCTGGTTGCACCCTGGTCTAAAAGATGAGGTGAAATTGGGTTAAACGTTGCGTCCAAGATTATTGCACTTATATAGCGACGTGCATGTACGTGTGAGTGTTTGTGTGGCTGCTTGTACTAGTCTGGACTGATGCCGATTTATAGTGCTAGCTCACTGAGATACCATGCCGCAGTTACACATGAATACCCCACTCAGACACAGTATACTGACTCTGAGCCGACCAGTCCTTGTTTTAGCCCCTTAATGCCAAGCGCCAGACAGGGTAACAACAAGTACCATCTTTTAACGTCTTTTGGTATGACGCGGCCAGGGATCGAACCCTGGACCTTCCTCTCTCCGGGTGGACGCTCCACCACTAGACCACGGAGGCGGTCCCTGGTCTAAAAGATTAATCAAAGTTGATTTATACCTAGTCCAAGTAAGTAAAATCGCAGATCTCTGAAGGGAGTGTCATGTGTCAGGAATTACACAAAACACAGGGATTCGTTATATAGTATTGTAAATAAAGCTTGGAGGTACTGAGTGTGTTCAAAGATCGATGTTATTTGGACAAGTAAACGTTAGTCAGACAGAAATGCAAAACATTTTTTACATGCACTCGGTCCATGTAGACATAAATAGTAGGTTGCATCTTTCAATAGTTGGTTGACCTTGTGCGTGTTTAATCGAGCCCTGAGAGTGTTTAGGAAACTGGCATGTCTTTGACATGTAAATATGCAAGCAATAAGCTCACCTTTGCCCTGTTTGCTGCGCCATCTTCCTCAGTCTGTTCTTGAGGACCCTTCTCTCTTCTTCCAGGACTTCAATCTATATAGACCAATGTACTATAGAGTAGGACAAGTCCGAGTTAAGTAGCCTAATAAACTTATCAGTCAATCAATTCTCGTAAACTATTCTTGTATTTGATCCAAACTATACTGCACTTATTGAAAGAATAATGTCTTTCTAAAACCTACCACGCTTACACATGTATTTCTGTTAGGATCATCTGTTAATATAGACACAGACCCCAAGTTAAAATGTTTCAAAGAAGTAAGAATCAAGGGCACAAAAATACACTTTGTCATTTAAACTTGCATAAAAATAACATTCACAAACCATCTTTAAATGCCTGTTCTAAAAGACATCAAAACATAAATAGAATCGTATCATCTTTGTTCAGACTCAGCTTACAAGCTGACATAGATCAAGGCTTCAAAGGGGGCTTCAAAGGGGGCTTCAAAGGGGGCTTCAAAGGGGGCTTCAAAGGGGGCATAACTCTGCCCTACCTCATTCTGGAGCTGGAAGTTAAGGGCCTTGGCCTCCTCCTGTCTGATGGCCTTGTTCTTGCGGAACTCTGTGAGATCCAGAGGCTCCTTGGGATCCAGCTTCAGCCGATAGCGGAGCTCCTCATTCTCATCCAACATGTCATTAATCTTCAGCTCGGCTTTGTTGATGTGCTGAGTCAGCTCCTCAATTTGTCTGAAAAGTTCCGATGTATTTCACGCTAATATAGCTATTCTCAATAACTGCATGATTAAAGTAAGACACTTGCAAAGGCATAATGCAAGGTTTTGTTGCATAAACTTTCCAAGAAGATAAATGACCTCTACTGACCTGTCTCTGACCTTGACCTGGTTCTTAAATTCCTTGATCTCCGCCACAGCCTCCACTAATCCATATCCCTGTGCCAAAAACAGCCCCCATTAATGATCGGTCAGCAGGATACAATAAAAGGAACAAATTAGTTTCCAATAACACAAGATACTACAAATCATACCCACATCAATAGAAGATGAAATAAACAGTGATGACCATACCTAAAATGTACATATATTTCCTTGGGAACACAACTCAACATATAAAAGGATGCTCCCCTAGTCCTTGAGATAAAATGTTTTTAGTCATTCAGTCTTGCTTGACAATGGTATAAGGATCTATACCGAAACGTCGCTTTTTACAGTATTAAAGAAGTTGTTATCCATAAAATTGTGTCTATCTTGAGATAAAATGTTCTCGGCCTCAAATTCAGTCTACATTTAACTTCTTTCCAAAAGAACCACCTACCTAATAATTCATTTATCCTGTTAGCTGAAGGTAATATAGAGAGGAGCAATATTACAAGGAGCCAGATCTGAGCATCTGATTCATGTTTCATTCATAAACGTAAGCAACATTATTACCTAGTCAAAACATCAAGGCATCATATTTTGTGGGGCATAAGTGAAGTATTAAAGACAATAATCACAAAGTGTAGAAATAGGTGTCTGCATTGATAAGTCATGTTTTAACATTAGTCATCAGACACAGATCAAAAGAGGAGAGTGCAGGAATTTATGTCTAACAACATGAACTAAATCATTGTTTTGTTTTCAACAAAAATAACAATTATTTGACTTGTCCATACAACATAAGAATTTAGTGGTATCGGCACCCATACAAGGGCCAGCTGGGCGCAGAGGAACAGGCTTCTAATGTGCTGATATGTTTTCATATGTTTTCAACTTACAGCCTCATATTCCCTCATTCTTTCCAGAGCCTCATTCAATTCCTTGTCTTTGTTCCGAGCATCTTCCTCAGCCTGGAAAATCCAAGTCGGTTAATGTGTATTAACTGTACATATCTTTATATCACGACAACAACATATATACCAGAAAAGCATAAAATTGAATTGCACAGAAGTAGTTGCTTTATTGAAACATCCAATATCTAATTTCATCAGTAATAAAGAGGTGGGTGTCGGTACCTTCTTGGCATCCTTCACGATGTCTCTCTGCTGCTCCTTCTGACTCTTGAGGGTGTTCTGGAGCTCTCGCACCTTGGTCTGCATGCGGTCTCCTGGCCCACTGCCCGCTGATGACAGGACAATGTCACAGAAACAAAATGATACAACAGTGCCAGGCTGGTATTTTAATGAGTCAGCATATTTTTCATTTTCAAAACAATATTGTCTACTGTAAGAATCAGAATTCTGCCTGTGTTTAAGGGGTACAAATGTCAGCCATTTTCACTTAAGGTCTTATAGAAGTAGTGGCAACAGTGTCCTGATACCTTTCAGTGATATGTTAGCGACATGACTGCCTCAGACAAGAGACAGCTCTCCACCACTACAGTGAGTGAGTGAGTATGGTTTTACGCTACTTTTAGCAATATTCCAAAAATATCACGGCAGGGTGACACCAGACATGGACTTCACACATTGTACACATGTAAGTGATTGAATATTGTTTTTAGTCGCTTTTAGCAATATTCCAGTAACATCACAGCAGGTGGACACAAGACATGGGCTTCACAAATTGTCCAAATGGGGGGAATCAACATGGGCCTTTGGAATGACAAGCAAAAGCTCTAACTGCTAGGCTACTGCCCCTCCACTAAATATAGTCGAGGAAAGTTCTCCTTGCAAACCTTTGCAAAGACCTTTAACAAAAACACCGGTTGTAACAAATCTGTGAAGGTGATGAGAGTTCTAGTAGCTTCATCAGAGTATGCCCAAAGCCTTGAACTTTTCACCAGATTGTTGTACTAACCAATGGACTTTCAATAGCTGGGTGACAGCACAAATGGCCTTCTACTAGACTCCAGCTTCAGTGCTGTCAGCTGCAGCAAGAATGGCAAGATGCCACTAGTTCAAGTCAGTGTGCCTAATGTTACTGCGAATCCGAGAGTATGGTTTTATGGCACTTTTAGTAATATTCCAGCAATATCATGGTTGGGGACCCAAGATATAGGCTTCACACATTGTACCCATGTGGGGAATCTTTGGTGTGACAATTGTATTGCTTTGTTGTTTAACGCCGCACTCAGCCATATTCCAGCTATATGACGGCAGTCTGTAAATAATGGAGTCTGGATCAGACAATCCATTGATTGATATCATGAGCATCGATCCACCCAATTAGGAAACAATGACATGCATCAACCAAGTCAGCGAGCCTGATCACCCAATCCCGTTAGTCGCCTCTTACGATAAGCAAAGTCACTTTTTACGGCAAGCATGGGTTGCTGTAAACTGTGACGAACGAACACCTTAACCACTCAGGTATCCCGCCGCTATTTTTCTCACACTTAAAAGTAAACACTGTTTTTTCGGTAAAAGCTATTGCAAAATCTTTTCTCTAGAACATATTTCAAGCAAATTCCAAACCCCATCAACAGAATATCAAACGGTCGGTTCCTTTAATGTTATCTATATTCGTGTAAGTAAATGTGTCAGCATCCTCAACTCTCCTCACCTCGATGCAGCTCCTCACGCAGGTCGTCAATGATGGCGGTGTTCTTGTCCATCTCGTATATGTACTGATTCACTTTCTCCGTCAGCTCCTCGATCTGCTTGTCTTTCTCCTTCAGGACCTACAGCACAACACACGGCACTACAGCTTCACTTTACCACCATCCAGCCATCCAAGACCACAATAAACGGACCATAATCCAGTTATAAATAGTAATAAATGAATCTTTCTTGAAGCTGTGGCTTCATGATGAGATGCAGATAGCTTTAAGCTTCTGCTGTACATTTTCTGGCCTATCAATAGGATCAAGATTATTCAAATCTGCAGACATATGAAATCTTTAACCGTTTATCAGCTCAGACAAGCCTTGGTAATTTGCCGATATATTTCAGTCATAACCAGTTCCACCCATACAACCTCACCTGTCCGAGAGCAGCCACCGAGGCCTTGTCAGTGTCCATGTTGGCCGCAATCAGCTGGTCCCGCAGTTTGAATACCTGGTCCTGAAGCTCCCCGACCTGTTGATCCTTCTCCCCCATCAGCACCTGCAGACACATGGCATGTATTGAAGAAATAAACGACGAGTGGGAGTTATTTATCGTACAATAAAACACTGCACGGAGGATAAACCATGAGGGGCGCATCACACCCCGGCTTGCTGATCTGTCCCAGATTGTACCCATGTGTGGAAAAGATTTGGTTGTTTGGTTTGTTGTTGAACGCCGCACTCAGCAATATTCCAGCTATATGACGGTGGTCTGTATATAATCGAGTCTGGGCCAGACAATCCAGTGATTAATATCATGAGCATCGATCCACGCAATTGGGATCGATGACATGCATCAACCACGTCAGCGAGCCTGACCACCCGATCCCGTTAGTGGCCTTTTACGGCAAGCATGGGTTGCTGAAGACCTATTCTACCCCGGAATCTTCACGTGTCGAATGGAAAAGAACATGGGAAAAGAACATGGGAGAAGGGAATGCTTTATTCACTAGGCTATGACATCTCCCCTGCAGTAACAAGATATTAATGTCAAACAGAATGTTATTGTTGAAAGTAGATATTGACAAAAGAGTATTTTCTTCCTGAATTTCATTTCTACCTTCCATTCCTCGATCTTGTTGTTGACGGCAACCATAATGGCATCATCCGACTCTCCGCGTGACTGCACCTGCTCAGTCAGATCCGACACCTGCAGCAGGAACAATAGTCAGATATAAGACAAGTTGTCAGCCTAAGAAAGACTCAGGCCAAAATGAAGACTAGTTGTATGGCTTTTTTATGTATGACTATGTTTAATAATACTTCTGGCAAACGGATTGCTTTGACAAGTGAAACTTAATCATAGGCAAGTCAATAAACAGTTGACATGGTTCAGTCTATCATGAAACAAAATATCTTTTCTACAGACTTACACCATGTGACTGTATGAATAACACAAGAAAGAAAGAATCTTTGAGAGCTGATGAACAATTTCCAGCAGCAAATGAAACTAATTTCATTCTTTGTTGTCTGAAGTGTTTTGCTGAATCCAATTGTACGCTTAGAAACTTGGAAGCAAGCATCCTTTGACCCCTGCTAAAGGCAGAATTCATTCAGTCACAAATTATACCTTCTCAGATGTAAAATGTCTTTAGTTTCACGAATCATTTATATGAACAGACTTACAGACTATTTGATCAGAGGTATTAATGAAAGGAAAAACTTTACCTGTGCGTTCAGAATCTCGTTCTCCTGTCGGAGTTTATCTGTCACGTTGTCAGTCTCCTGCAGGACAGCCTAGAGACAGAACATGCATGTGTTATAATGGATAGATTCTCTACATCACAACCAACTTGTCTCCCTAGAGACAGAACATGCATGTGTTATAAAGGATAGATTCTCTACATCACAACCAACTTGTCTCCCTAGAGACAGAACATGCATGTGTTATAAAGGATAGATTCTCTACATCACAACCAACTTGTCTCCCTAGAGACAGAACATGCATGTGTTATAATGGATAGATTCTCTACATCACAACCAACTTGTCTCCCTAGAGACAGAACATGCATGTGTTATAATGGATAGATTCTCTACATCACAACCAACTTGTCTCCCTAGAGACAGAACATGCATGTGTTATAAAGGATAGATTCTCTACATCACAACCAACTTGTCTCCCTAGAGACAGAACATGCATGTGTTATAAAGGATAGATTCTCTACATCACAACCAACTTGTCTCCCTAGAGACAGAACATGCATGTGTTATAATGGATAGATTCTCTACATCACAACCAACTTGTCTCCCTAGAGACAGAACATGCATGTGTTATAAAGGATAGATTCTCTACATCACAACCAACTTGTCTCCCTAGAGACAGAACATGCATGTGTTATAATGGATAGATTCTCTACATCACAACCAACTTGTCTCCCTAGAGACAGAACATGCATGTGTTATAAAGGATAGATTCTCTACATCACAACCAACTTGTCTCCCTAGAGACAGAACATGCATGTGTTTTAAAGGATAGATTCTCTACATCACAACCTTTTCTCTTTTCCCTTTTTTACTTTTCTCTTTCATGATGCGGGATATTCCTGTTTTGTTAATTAAATCTTTACACGTTCTGTGACAGTGAACATTCTTAAAGTACATTTTCCTTCTATCACTAGCATACCCCAGGCATATATTCCAGCTGAAATGAGATTACAAAACAAGGTTGTTTAGAGTGTTGACTGACCTTGAGTTTGAGGTAATCCTCTGAGGTCCTGTCCATCTGTGTGATGGCATCCTCCATCTGGTGCTGTAGGTCCCCGCAACGCTTCTCCAGGGTGTCATTAGCATCGGTCAGATTCTGCAGCACAAATACAACGATGATGATATTTGTCATCAACATATTTTATGAAGAAAAGCTAGGCAAGATGCAGGGGAAATGTTAGTTTGACATGCAAGTCTATAAAATTGGAAGCACTGGCTCCAGGAAATAGGATCCTCAGTACTACTTAAAATGTCTCATAGCTTGGGTATATTATTTACCCATGGCCTAGACATCTGTCACGTTTGTCAATGAATGAGTCAATCTTATTTACCCTGCAGTCAGCAAAGTTCAACCCATATCGTTGCAAGGCAAACCAGTGGTTGATAGCTTGAAATTGTTCGGAACATCAGGGTACGGAGACAATCAGTCAGGTCAAACATTGTAAGCACCCAGTCCTCATTTATGTCAGCTATTGCAAGCTCAGTGTTGTAGACTAGCTCTTGTGACAACCAATGGTTGCTGAGTAAAATGCTGTCTGCCTTACCCAATCCCATCGCACAATGCTACTACAGATGAAGTATCCTGCCAGGCATGTCAAGCTAGAGGGGTACAAACATGTTGGGCTGCTGTGACCAGTAGTGAGATGGGAGGTATCAGATCGGGAAAACAATCACTGTGTTTAAAACTAAGCATGAAAATCAAGGAGTCCTTGTCATAACCCTAGCTGTAAAATTCTCAGTTTAAGGGGATCTCAGCATCAAATACTCCAGCATCTAAGCTCAAGGACCCCAATGACAACCCAAAATTTCAGACACAGTCTCAACTACAGTGACACCCCCCATCCTGGATAAACAAAACATTGTAATGAAGTTTGTATATATGTTAATATTTCTAACAGAACTGGTCCAAAAAGTGGGGTTGCAGACTAGCAGTGTCCAGATTAATGGGGTTTGACTGTATGAAGTTTCTGTGATCACCTGGAGTTCCTCCATCGCCTCGGCCAGTTCATGGTTCTTCCTCTGGAGCTTCTCCCGGAACTCCAGGTCATCCCCGCGCCGAGACACCAGGTTCTCTCTCTGGGACTGCATCTGCATCTTGTAGTCGCTGATGTCCTGCCGCATCTGGTCGTTCTGGACAACAAACAATCCTAGTGAGTAAGTACACATGCAGTCATTTGAGTGGTGACTTCAATCAGGTCCTAATGACAACATTAAAGAGTAATGACATTATTTTGCTGTAAGAGCTTACCCAATTTTTAATCCCTTACTTGACAAATGTACTAGCTACGGCACCGAAATGTTGCATAAAAAGAAGAGATCTTTAAGACAACTCTGACTTCCTTGAGACTACAGCCTTGATGACACACCCACCATACAGGTCTTGTTGTTTACCACTTCAGTGAAATCCACAAGCATATTTATGGTGCTAACAAACCTAGACTTATTTTCAATGCGAATTTGAAATTCGAACCCACGATAAGCTTGGAGGCCGTCATGACAACCTACCTTCTTGGATGCCGTCATGACAACCTACCTCCTTGGATGCCGTCATGACAACCTACCTCATCACGCAGTTCCTTCAGCTCCTTCTCCACCTCACTGATCCGTTCACTGTACTGTGGAGGAAACAACAGTCATTGAAACATATGTCGTAGACAAAGGAATACAGCAGACATTTGGCCTATCTTCCTCAAAGGTGTGCCTTATTCAGGGGTAGAAACTAACGTATTTAGTCCACTAGTCCTTATAATGATAACATATAGCAAAACCCTTAAAAATGGCAAATTTCTACTTGTCCTTATGATACCTTAACTTTTGGGCAGTTTGGCAAGGACTACAGGACTAGTGCCAATTTCTAATGCTGCTTATTATAAGTGAGGTGTAATTTTATGACAGCAAATCCATTATTTTCAGTAAAATTACTATTCAGAAACTATTAAGCAGATATGGAGCTCTCTCTATTCTGATTCTGAGCAGTAACATTGCAGCTGCAGTGTGAGGACACAAGTCACACACGTCAAATGTTATGTATCGTATTGCAGGTAAGTGTATGATGCCAGTCACATCATCCCATCTGTTGGGACTGCATGGTAATACAGGTGTGTCGGTACAATGCAATACACATTTCATACCAAATGCAATATTTGTTCTGTGTTCTGGAATATTGGGTAAAAAATATAACAAGTTGTGTTATTTTTTGCATCGTTTAACCTAAAATCTATACATAAAATCAAGCATAAATGTTTCCCTTCGAAACTGATTGACATAATGGAAACACGGAAGTGATATTTCTCTCATGTTGTTATTTCCCCTGTATCCATGACAACAAAATGGTGGTGACTGACCATGCTGAGAACCTTTTGCTTCAGTACCGTATATCGCTGTGTATAAGGCGAGTTTTTCGTACCTAAAATGGGGGGGCTAAGAAGGGGGGTCGTCTTATACACGGAGTCAAAGATCTCACATTTTTTTCCAATGGCGATGTCAACCGGCGTCCGATAGCCAGCCCAGCATTTGACAATAAAACTTCGCATTTCGTCCTAAATAACTGTTCCAATAACTATTTCCATACATAAACATGATTTGTATCTCTTTTCCTTGAATAAAGTTTAATAATTTCTGCAAATAAAGTTGAAATGACCCTCGCCTCGATGCAGATTGTCAAACCACCTGACACGGTAAAACAATCAACATCCGTGAGCAGAGAGCCGGAAGTACCGGTAAGCATTTGCATATTGCACATGTGACCTAACATGTGATAACCGGTGAAGCTGAAATCAATTCCCGCTGTTTTTACAGTTGTATTAACAAGTGTTGGAGACGGCGTGTACAAGTGATTGTGGAATATACACGCTGAATGTGAAGCAAACATAAGCCTAGTTAGTTACAACATAGTTAATTGGCGATTAAATTACTCACCATTGTCTCTTATATGTTATTACTTCATAAATGAATTTTATTTTACGGGCACCAATTTGGTGTCGTACCGTGTAAACACGAAATGGCGACGTGTGCTGGAGTTACACACGCGACCTATCATTGTAGAAAAAAAAAAACGCAAGATAAACAATTGCATATATAAGGTTTGTGTGCGCACTTGTGATGTGTGCGAAATACGCATCAGTCGGAAAGCGCATGTTAAATCTCCAAAGTAACTAACTAACTAACTAACTAACTAACTTGTGATGTCCGTGTGCGAAATACGCTACAGTTGGAAAGCGCACGTTAAATCTTCTATATCAGTCAGACTTGTGATGTGTTTCATTCCCGGTCGCCTTGTACACGGAGTATAGGATTTTGGGTTGATTTTTAAGGCGTGTACAGGGGGGTCGTCTTATACGTGGGGTCGCCTTATACACAGCGATATACGGTACGTACAAAATAGCTTCTGCTGTCAATCACTGTCAAACACTTCAGCTGCTAATGTATTGCAATACATACAATAATACAATTTCCTGTATTGCAATATATTCAAAACAATTTTTAGGCCATTACAGTGCTACAATGTATTTGTGTACGTCAACATGGTCAAAGTAGGGAATTAACTGACTTTACTTCGAGTAACACGATCAGACAAACCTTCTCTGCTGCTCGTTTCTCATTCGTGAGATCTCTCTGGAGATCCTTGACCTCTTCCTTCATCTGCTGGTTGTGTTCCTCCAACTCCCGGATCTCCTCCCGCAAGTACCGCGTGTCACGGGTCGTCCCGCCACCACCACCACCACCATCCCCACCAAACTTCTACAACAAAATTGCAGTGAGTGAGTAAATGTGCTTGTTGCCACATTCTCTTTATGAAGACAATTAGCAGCAGGATATACATAATAAGGTCTGGACCAGTGACTGAAGGTATGAGTGAGTGAATGAGTGAGTGAGTGAGTGAGTGAGTGAGTGAGTGAGAGTGAGTGAGTTGGGTTTAACGCCACTTTTAACAGTATTCCAGTTATATCACCCCGTGTCAGCTTGATGTGGAAGGAAAGCCTGAAGTGATGCAGGTCTCGGACGTTTACTACTTCGGTGAAACCCACGAGCACGGGTATGGTGCTGACAAACCTAGAAATATAATCGGGGCGAACCGGGATTCGAACCCACAATCACAGGCTTCTGGCGTGCCCAAGGGACGCAACTCTGCACAGCGAATCGCAGCGCCTTAGACGTCTGGGCCACCCCTGCCCCCGACTTATGAGCACCGATCTACACCATCACGGTACGATGACACACATTAAACCATCTTGATAACCCGATTCCTATATGTTGGCTGTAACCAGAAGTGACTGAGTGCCCACTCGGACCTGGCTTCACCGCGGGTCTACAATACTGACCTGCACCAGCCAGTGCAGTAAGTCATGCCTCATGTTAGTACATCATAGACTGAACCAGCCACATGTCTTCAGAAGTCATCTGGCAGACTAGGATCAGACCTGCATATTTTTTGTAAATTATGCAAAATAAATCACCATTATTCCATTAATTTTTATCTGCAAGCATAAAAAAATGCTTAATTACCCAATGTATTTGTTTCAACCTGTGTACCTGCATTTCTTTACAGATCTTTATTTACTCATCGGTACCACACATAAAAGAACTCTACTATTCTAACTCATATATTTCTTGACATTGAATATCATTAAGCCTTTGTCCATAAGGCTGGGCAGTGCAGGGCTCCATTCTACAAAGCGATTTTAGCGTTAAGATGAGTGTAACTCCCATACTTTAACATAGGGTTACGATCATCGTAGCGCTAAGATTGCTTTGTGGATTTGGACCTAAGGTCAGTATTGTCTACGGCCAACTAGATCTGCATAATGTATCATTGTGTTATTATTCTGAAAATTATCAGATGTTTCTATATCAATGAATACTTTGGAATGTTGTTTCGACAATTTGGACTGTTTAATTCTATCACAGCACAGGGTTTCAGATTGACCAGGGACACTGGGTTAGTGGTTAAGGTTTTGCTCGTCACGCTGAAGACCCGGGTTTGATTCACCACATGGATACAGTGTATGAAGACCATTTCATGCATATTACATAAGTTATGTCTGTTTTTGTTTGTTTGTTGTCAATCCAGTGACTGACATCATGAAAATTGATCTATGCAATTGGGATACGATGACATGCATCAACCAAATCAGCGAGCCTGACCACCCGATCCCGTTAGTCGCCTCTTACGGCAAGCATGGGTTACTGAAGACCTATTCGACCCTGGATCTCCATGAGTATCATATGTTACGTAGATCTAGTTAGCTGGAGAGAGTACTTATCATACCTGGCCATGTACTGCCTGGGCCTTATGGACAATAGTGGCTGATAGTGGATGTCAAGAAATGTCAAGAAATACTGTTTGTCGTTTAACCCTGCACTCAGCAATATTCCATCTATATGACAGTGGCCTGAAAACTGTTGAGTCTGGGCCAGACAATCACGTGAACGATGTTGTGAGCGTCAACATTGTCGGTGTTCAATGACACGCACCAAATTGCTGAGCATGACCACCCGATCCATTTGGTGGCCTCTTACAACCAGCATGGTTTGCTGAGGACCTATTCTAACCTGGAATCCCCAAGGAGGATGTCTAGAAATACATGAGACCCCTGGTGAGCTAGGACGGATCGACATCACTGATGATGACAACAAACCTTCAAGTCACTGATCTCCTTCTTCAACTTGTCCTGTTCATTGACCATCTCCTGCTCTGAAAAGAAAACATTCAGAAGCAATATAAATCTTGTTTGTTTGTTGTCCAGCTTCAGGACATGTTTGACCAGACAATCTAGAGAAACATATTATGAACACCAGTCCATGCCCTTGGGGTAACTCAACAGTTTTGCTGTTGTACGAAGTGATCTTAACGCTAAGGTGATCGTAACTCCCACACCTTTACAAAACCTTATGGCAGTCGCAGTGCTAAAGTTGTTTTGTACAACGGCACCCAAGTCACCAAGCCTAAAACCTGATCTATTAAATTGCAACTTACAACCAGTATAGGTTGTGGGGGCACTTTTCTATCCCAGAATTCCAACATGGCCAAAATTATTTAAAAGATGGAACACTTTCTTTTGGACATATTTTTGATATGAGTGACAATTCAATATAGGACACTGGAAACATCCCCCATTATTGATATAACAATGTGGAAACAGAGACAGTGCAAATGGTTTTCAAATATTATAATGACAATGATTACTTGTCAAATTGTAATGAGGAATGAGGTAACAAAATCTACAAATATAACCAAGGCTATATTAAAGTAACCATGGTAACTGTAGCAAAAGCGACCCTTGAGAAATGTTTGCTTCCTCGTAGTAGTTTAAGGGTGCTTATCGGTGGGGTGAGTTTGGTCTAAGGACTGCATCATACTCTGCTGCTCCCCATTCTATGTATCATTTCCTCATCCCTGCCCATCCCTACCCCACCTGAGTGGTGATAAATTAAGCCCAGTTTATTGACCTTTTTCACACTTCGCTACTTCCGGTTTGAAAGCGAGGCTTGGAGAGCAGAAGGTGAAGGCTGGATAGCACATGAAACACATGGAGATGTCAACAAGGCATGCAATCGGGACAAACTGTGACAATTTAACCATCCCGGTACATTCATCGTAAGTATTGAACATTATTCTTATTGACAAATTATTCTACTGTTATCTGGTCTCCTTACCGATATAAATTTGAGTCTGGCCGTTCTGTTGTGATTTCAATTTAAAATATCCATGACCACCTGGTAACTCCCAGTGCAGTTTATGGTAGCTGAACAGACTTAATACAAATTCTACTGAAATCTTGTAAAAAATAATTCATTGTTTACACACCATTAAGCCAAACTATTTATTGTGAGTTTAAATAACTTTGAGGGTTGTATTTGAAGTCGAAACATGACCTTTTGACCATATCTAGATATATGTCAGAAAATAACTAAATTGATATGTTGATATAATGTATCAAATTGTAACCTACTGAGAATTTACAATCGTAACAAACCAGAAGTTTGCATCAGTTGTGTATTTGATGTAACTTGTAATGGACTCAAATGCATTCCAATAAAATATTAGACCTCTAGATCTACTTGTGCTGTTGGGATTGTGAACAGTTGTTATTTTGATTGTCAATGTTGACAGATTAGATAGCATGAGGTGTAATATTTCAACTGAATTATTACATAAAGGGTATGTAAATATTTAAAGTAAAGTACAGTTTGATCTGCAATTTTGGTAACAATTAATATTTCTACCAAAATGATATTTACTTTACTGTACCAATTTAATCATGTCATGAAATGAACAAAAACCCAACTAATAATGTCCAGTAAATGTTCAATCTACATATGATCTTTATATAATTTACAGAAACAGATAACTCTTTAACAGTTTGTATTCAAATATTTCAAATGCATAAATTGATATTGACATTACTAAAAACTTAAAGTATAAAAAGAATTATTTTTAATTCCCATGCGTATTGCAATCATAACTCATTTATTCCCTTTGTTTAATTGTGAAACCCATCTGGTTTTATGTCCACAAACATATTTTGAAACTTTTACAACAAATAGATATTTTTGGGTGCAAACAATTGCCATGTATTATTGATTATTCTACCATGAATTTGGAATTTACTCGATTCTGATTGGTCAATCTGAGGCTAATAAATCACAATAAACCCCCTCTGATTGAAACAGCTGGTTTGACGGCCGCATCACCGCGGAAGCTAATATTCATAGAATAGTACTATTTTCAGTCATTGTCGGTAGGCATATTTAAATAACTATATCTACAATAACAGGTTACAAAATGCACTGATGCAGTTACTACAATATTAATAGGGATGTGTGGAAATACATTTTGTGCAGAAAAACACGACAGAAATCAACAAAGGGAATGTATTTACGTTTTGGAGACAACAGAGAGCTTGAAATTTTGGCGCTTTTCTATATACGACTGTGACGTCATATCTTTTGAGTCACAATGAGCAATATGACGTCATAATGGTGACGCGCGATGTAGAGCGAAAGCCTTGCAAAGCTTGCTTTGTTTTCTTTAGGGATGCTCACCTCATGTTAGCTTACCAAGTTGCCGTGCTTATATGCTTTCAATGCCTGTCATATGTTCGAGTGAAGTATTACGGTGTAAACAAACTGCTAGAGTATATACGGCACCATATTTTGTTCGGTGATTCCGTAATTCAGATCGATAATTACCCACTCAAAACGCCTTCAAGATTGTTCTAAAGTACATGTAGCATGTAATGTTACACACTGTGATTAATTTTCCTTAAACTTCTCTATTTCAGAAGAATGTTGTTTTCTAAATAAGCAATATTTTGAGAGAAGGTGAATATGCATTGTTTATAAAAAATGTTATTGAAGTAGGAATATTATTACAATATAATAGAATTATTCATTTCAGGCCAGCGAGTCAACACAATGAAGTACTAGTATCTGGTGACGGATGTCTGGAGGAGCTTTCTGCTGACAGTAACACAATGGTTACAATGTGCGTCCTGTCAAAGGACGAGGAAGTGAAAAGCCATATTTATTCAATCAACAAATGTGGTTCCTGTCACATTTCTCTTAAATAGGACGAGGAACTGAAAAGCCTTATTCACTCACAAATCAACATGGCCAATATTTATCGGACACTGAAAAAGCACATTGTACCATTTGTTTACAAGCAAGAAAATTATTTTCTCCTGGAATTTAATTAGGTGCTTTTGACTGACAAAGACACCCAGTCCGTGATAAGTTTTGAAAACTTATATTGTGAGAAATAAAGATATGAAAATTTTGGTTTGTTTTTCTTTGTCAAATATGAGAAATCCAGATTGTTCCATCAACATAATTTGTACCGATACATATATTTTATCTTGGCTTGATTACCAATTGAAGTTGATTCCTTTTTATCTTTTGTTATTTTATCTGTACTCATATCTGATCAAGACATTTTCAAACTATTCAGGATAAATGTATTAGTAGCTTCCTTTTGATATACAATTACCTTTCATCATACAGGATTCGGTGAGGGTGTTCAAGAAGTTGGTAGTTGTATCAATTCTTATATTTCTTCAATTTCATGCATTATTTATATTTATCAATTTTTAGTTTCCTTTTAACTTATTTTAAACAGTTCACACATTATTACTTTTGTAGTGCACGGTGCAATCTCAATCGGCAATAATCAGTTAAGTAAGTGATGTTTGAAGAACAAGTAAAGTATCATCTGTCATTGTACACACTGAATAGGGTTATCGCCCCTTCTGAATATTTATTTTGACACACGAATTATTTTCATAATTAACATTGTAATATGTTAAAATGAAAATCATAGCAGAAAAAGTGTCTTTTGTCAACTGGACTCATGGCAAAACGATAGTGCGTTGTGCAACAAACACCACTATGAAACGTGAAATAAACATGATCTCAATCTTGATCTAGCGTTCGCCAAGCCACGCATTGACTGAGCAATTTTGCAAAAGTACACTGACGTGTTTCATGTTATGCGGTTTATTTACGATAGAAAACTTCTGTCATTAAATGTACTGTCACATTGTACCTATATGCCGACGAAGTTATGATAAAACAATCTATTTCTGAAATACATATCTCGAAATGCACCTTTCGATTCACTTCCGGGATCCTGACAGCAAAATGCTAATTCCAGTGTATAACAGGCATATTTTAGTTGGACCTCATGATTTAATGTGAAATATCTTCTGTATTATATACAGAGGATACCATTTTTTGTTTGTTTGAAATGTCCATCAGTGAAATGCACAACATGCTGTCTATTCTCTATGAGCTGATGCGACTCTCACTGCATGGAGCTATGCTCTCCAAGCCTCGTTTTCGATCCAAGATGGCGAAAGTGTGAAAAAGGTCAATTGAGATGATTTGTTTGTATCAAATAATATGAACTTCAGGATGAAAACTGTTGAAACTGCCTTATCATGTCTATCGAAATTACATTACAAAAGAATATATATCCTATATTTACAAATTAATTCCACACCATTTTGTTTCCTTATCAATTTCTTAATCAATTAGACATGACAGCAGATTGATAAACATATTGACAGTCAAAACCAAACTACTGACCGATTCTTTGGTCAATTGTCCAGCACTTCTAAGTAGCATTTATTTATTTGTTGTTTACTGCCGCACAGCAATGTTCCAGCTATATGCATGATATGATGGTGGTATGTAAATAAGTCTGGACGAGATAACCCAGCGATAGACATCATGAGCGTTGATCTACCTAGTTGGGACACGATACATGCATTAACCAAGTCAGCGAGTCTGACCACCCGATCCCGTTAGTCGCCTCTTACAAACTTGGGTTTCTGGGGACCTGACAAGTAGGTCTATTTAGAGGATTCACCTTTCTTCTTGGCAGCCTTTGTCTCCTTCTCCATCTCCTCTATCATCTCCTCACACTGCTGGTTGCGGTTCATCATCACCGACTTCGTCACCTTGAACAGCTGCTGCAGCTTCCCCGCATCTGTCTCCCCGCCAACATCGCCCTGGTAACAACAATATCATCACATGTAGCCTTGCTGACACACCTGGAGGGAACAAGTAACCATTGGAACAAGATGAAGGATGAAGGGGCAAGAGGTAGCCCGGAAATGGCGTTCCACACAATAAAGAAGTTGTTATCCATCAATCGAATGTGTTCAAGTTCTTACAACTTCACAATACCTATCAAAGACTTCATAACACTAGGAGGAATGCAACAATATCCTTGTATATGTTGGATGCAATGACGAGTCAGCTACAAGTGTGGTGATCTGACTGGTCGTTGTAAGTAATGTTTAGTCAGTGGGTCAGGATTCCTTAAGATTGGATGAGTAAATGTATATTAAAGCCGCAGTCAGCAGCACCCCACCAATAACATGGAAGCAGGTCACCAACTGAGTCTGGGGCAGAATAATCAGCACATGCAATGACCCATTGCTACCTGGGTACGATGACAAGCACGGATCTCATTTTGGTGAGCTCAAACATGAGAACCTGCCCCAGAAACTGCACAGTGGTCAGTTTTATTCAGTTCCAATTTGGCACAAATTTGAAGAATAGAGAACTGGTTCAGAATTATAGCCCTGAAATGCTAGTAGTCAATGAGGACTACCGTCATTCAGCACAATCTCAGGGTAGAAGACTTGCATGAATTTCGAAGGCTGGCAACACCACCCTACATCTGGCATGTCATGTTTGTCTCAGCCTTCATATCTCAAGACTTATCACAAGTGATCATAAATGCATATTTCCTCTGCATATGCTGCATATTTTCCTGTATGTGCTGTATATTTCCCTGTATGTGCTGTATATTTCCCTGTATGTGCCGCATATTTCTCTGTATGTGCTGTATATTTCCCTGCATGTGCTGCATATGTCCCTGTATGTGCTGTATTTTTCCTCTGCATGTGCTGTATATGTCCCTGTATGTGCTGCATATTTCCCTGTATGTGCTGTATATTTCCCTGTATATTTCCCTGACTGTGCTGTATATTTCCCTGACTTTGCTGTATATGTCCCTGTATGTGCTGCATATTTCCCTGTATATGCTGTATATTTCCCTGTATGTGCTGTATATTTCCCTGTATGTGCTGTATCATTCCCTGAATCTGCTGTATATTTCCCTGTATGTGCTGCATATTTCCCTGTATGTGCTGTTTATTTCCCTGTATGTGCTGTATAATTCCCTGAATGTGCTGTATATTTCCCTGTATGTGCTGCATATTTCCCTGAATGTGCTGCATGTTTTCCCTGACTGAGCTGTATATTTCATCACGTCTACATCCAACCATCAGGCTGCCTTCTCACCTCACTCAACATCTCGTAGAAGGCATCAGCATCATCCTCAGACAGCTTTGAGGCATCCGCCGCCATGACGCGGTCCCACGCCAAGGGAGGCATGTTGATTGTTGATGCTTACTCAGGTGATATCTGGCAAAACAAAACTGCAGACATGACATACACAGTAATTTACAAGACACATGTCAATAAGAGATACCAGTCATTTCTGTGTTATCATGATCATGTGAATTATAGTAGACCCTGAAACATTCAGTTCTATATTTCTGTTAGATTCAAAGGTACAGAAACAAACTCCAAGGACACCCGTCAAGTTTAAACACTGGGTGCATTGTTGGGCTAGGAAGATACACAATTTGTGCGATCCGAAACATATCACGATCTGATACATATCACGATACTTGTATATGCTCTTTTCTGTGGTGCCCAAATACCTGGCACACTAACGATTTACACTTGGCAGTGTCACGTTTGGCGCAATGAATGAAAATATTTACTTCTTAACTACTAATTTTCACCACAAATTAGTGCTTGATGTAACATCCATTAAAGTATATTTAAGGCATGAATCAATGTTTTTTACTTTGTTGGTTGGTTTGTTGTTTAACGCCGCACTCAGCAATATTACAACTATATGACGGCAGTCTGTAAATAATCGAGTCTGGACCAGACAATCCAAGGATTGATATCATGATCATCGATCCACGCCATTGGGATCGATGACATGCATCAACCAAGTCAGCGAGCCTGACCAACCGATCCCGTTAGTCGCCTTTTACGACAAGCATAGTCATCTTTTATGGCAAGCATGGATTGCTGAAGACCTATTCTACCCCGGAATCTTCACAGGTCTTTTTACTTTGTGTGCAACTGTGATCAATACTTGTATCTGGAAGTAAAATATCGCAATCCACCAAACGCAATTATCATTACTCAAAGTGACCCACAAAACTCTCTACTTCAGCCATTTTACATTTCAGACTTTGGACTAAAATTATGGTCCCTACAACCAATTTACTCTTGAAAAGAAGCTGTCTAAATCGGACTGGATCAGTCCAGGCCGGACAGGATGTTCTTCCACTTTGACGTAAGCTGAGTCATATCAGCTAAAACAACAACGCTAATCCTGCATGTAATCCTACAGATCTTAACACCTTGTTGTCTGCTTAGTTTATTTGAATTTACTCACCTGTTAATAAGAAAGTCTGCTAAATTAGATTAACTCAGTGTCAGGAGTCTGTCAATAAATAACGGTAAACAACGCTTGTCATTATCAATCGCTTGAATGGCCTGTGTAATCCGGACCTTGACGTAAACCAGACTACGGTTTCAACAGAGCGGGACAGATTCCACTGAACTTGCAAAAACAGAAGTAGTCCCAACACCACTATTTCTTCCAAGCGTAAAGTCTTCATGAACTACTATGTACTTCCAATCCTAAAACATTACTCGAAGAACTTGACCTCAATAAATACAACTTCTTGAGCACTGAGAACTGCAACTCTCAAGATTTTCCAAGTAAAACTGTAACAGTAACTGGCCACAAGTCATGCAGCCATGTTTCCTGGTAACCTCAAAAATGACCTTGACCTTTGAAACCAGTGATGGGTATTGGCCTGACTTTTGTATTGCAATATATTGCAATAATAATTCTTGTTTTGCGATACATACCACAATATTCTGAATGATACTGCATGCATTCTTTCATCTTAATTTTTTATGAACACGAATAAAAAAAAAGCATTCATAGGGCTTTCCCTGTATCTCGTCTTCTGCCATGTTGGTGGATGTTGCTTTGACCACAATGCATGTGTAATAGACCTTTCATACAGAGGAAACTGGTTGCAAATAGTCTTGCTTTTTCAACCACAAGAATGAGTTGCCAATGTCTGAATTTCATAATTTCAATTTCAACCTTCCATACATGTAGAAAGGTAGCCATGACGCAAAAGCTGATGATACAAAAACTTGAAGACTGACCTTGATATTTGATTTATTTTGACCTAAAACTTTTCAAAGCAGGGCCTACTCTGGAGAAGGCATATACCAAGCTTAATGATATATGTATTGATACTTTTTAGAGAATCATAAGTGGGGGGGGGCAGTCAAATTAAAAAAAACCCTGCGCTTGCGTTGTTGGCTTAGCTGTATGGAGCTCTATTGTCTTTGTTTGAGAATTGAATTGAGGATGAACTAAAGGTGCAACGTCACACTCAGAGATTATTTCATGCATGAATTAAAAACATCCAGATCCGTCGATGTACTGCCCCTTTAAGCAGCCACAGCTGACAATCTAATCACCAGTATTTGAAAGTAAGGGGGGTGGGGTCCTGGGGCTCTTGAGGTTTACTCATTATATAGTTTTGAATCTAAGGAACCTTTTTCATGTTGTTAATGTAACACATATCTTGCACTCAACTATTAAACTATGCAAACTGTATAAAATGCATCACAATTGGTTTTGTTTTTAAAATATTGTAAAAAGAACAACAGAACATGCTAAAAAAAGAGTTCACATTAATACCCCACCCACCTCCCTCTATGCTGATGAACCAAGAAACTTACAGTCTATTAATACTCAAAAATATTGAGACATCTATCTATTCTCAATTTAACCTATCCATGGAAATAGTAGAAACATATAATGAAATAAAAAGAAATGGCCTTAATTTTGTCTTGGCTTGCAAAAAAACCCTGACTTGTACAACACCTCTCATTAATACTTTACGTAGAAATACAGGCCCAGGCCCAAAACATAAACCTATCTGTCCTGACCTACCCTATTTTTGAACAGTTAAGATGACATCACTGATATTTCGAGGGTTGAGCGAATCAAAACTCAAATTCTGCTTCACACCAGTATGTGATAATATTATTATAGCAATCTGCAATTTTAGCTACTAGTCCAAAGCCTGAGTCTAGTCAAAATTCTTCTGGTCTAGTAAGATAAGCTTATTCAAGTCCATATACTAAGAATAAAATCTACTGAAAATAATGCCAAATAATGTTTGGGCAAGTATAGTCAAAAGTATTAACACAGGTGTAAAAGTTGGTTTTCGCAGGTTATAATCAGGTATCAAATCCTTGTAAAATAAATATAATATGGTGTTTTGAGTAAGAGTCCAGGAAATGTTATATTTACTCTCTTGATGTGCCGTGTTGACATGGGTAAATTTGGACCAATTGTCTTTGAATAATGATAAAGTGTGATTTTACTGTGAATCATTGAATGTTGAGAGAGAAGAGCTATCAGCATGATTAGAGCACGATATTCTGCATTAGAATACCTTGCAGAACAAAAGCACAATCTCCTTCATGATGCTGTCGGTTATAACATTTCAGGTTAACACGAAAGTCCGCAAAATCGATGCATGTAAACAATAACAAATGTTTGACATGTCTAATCACGAATGCTCAATTTCTGTCAGCGCTAAAGAACTATCTGCCGTATCACAGATGTAATGTGGAATTAGAAAATAACACATATACAGACTGTCGTCATTTTGCAGTAATGCCAAGACAGACAATGGCGTTACTAATTAATTATCATTACTTACATTATGAATCACACAATACGCAATTTCGGAATGTCCGCCATATTTCTCTCGCAGTGCGTGCTTATTCAAACAGGAAGTAGTATTACTAGCGCGCTCATCCATGGAAACGGGACGCTAAGCGCGTGGTAATATGCTCACAACACTGTTGGAAAGTGAGAGAAAATGCTATCTCATGAATCAAGAATTTATTTTCACCAGTAAATGATGACCGAACTGCGATAATTACATGTTATGTTTTTATGTGACATCTTGGTATTATACGTACGTATACCTGCATGAATCAGGCATTATACATTGTATATCATATAACCTGAGAGTTTGCCTCATATTTTAGACATAATAACTGAAATTAAATGCGTAACAATAGAATTAAAACCTCAACTTTATTTTTACTGATGTTGTTTATTCATTCATAGTATTAGTAAACATGATAAACAAACTACAGATAAATGTGTGTTGCTGGATATAGTTTTTGGCTCAAGTCACCTTTACATTTTATCAATGGTTAACATTTGATGGACATATTACTTTGACATAGTTTCTCAAATTAGCAAAGATCACGAGTCGTATTTTCAAAGTCAATCAACAACCTACGAGTTATTGTTGGAGCAGGTATACGGCTAGAATGACATCTGGAATTGCACATCAAACGTATTTTTAAACACCGACGTCGTGCTGAACAGCTGTCTGGAGAGACAATTTCAGATATTATATGTATAATGCCTGTCTGAATAGATACATGCATGCATGGGGGTACGGGTGGCCCAGTCGTCTGAGGCGCCGCGATTCGCTGTGCAGAGTTGCGTCCCTTGTGCACGAACGAAACCTATGATTGTGGGTTCGAATATGTTGTCAGCACTGTGCTCGTGGGTTTAACCGAAGTGGCAAACGTCTGAGAGCTGCATCACTTCGGGCTTTCCTCCACATTAAGCTGACACGCCGTTATATAACTTGAATACTGTTAAAAGCGGCGTTAAACCCAACTCGCTCACTCCATCCATCCATCCAACCACCCATCGATGTCAACAACACTGCTGTCTACGGGATCCATATCCACAGCTCGAAACCCCAAGCACATTCGGTTCGCCTTCCTGTTATTCGGTAAGTATTCACTGCTGAATTGGATATACAAAAGAGGGAGCTGTGTCTCACATAGATATTCGTGGATATGAAAAACCCCAGACACACTGGCGAAACTAGCTGTAGACAAAGCGGAGATATAGCCTATTCCCTTTAGTAAACTAGCTAGAGATAAAAATCAAAATCAAAGCCTACATAGCCCAAAGATGACAACCCCAGTGGGACGCAAGTAAGATCGGCAGATGGCTATAGAAAACTCAACCCAAGATCCACCAAAAGCCATACTCATATTACAAGGCTAAGACTCAGTGCTCACGACTTCAAATTGAGAGAGGAAGATACTTTAACACCCCAACCGAGAAAGATTATGTACCTTCTGTGATTTTGATGAAACAGGAGACGAGGAACACTTCCTGTTGCGATGCCCTCTCTACAAAGAACTGAGAGGGGAACTAAATTCATCACCCGGCTTTGCTATGCACCTACTTTCGCTAAAAGATACTATTAAATCCACCAGAGCCCTTTGCAAAAAATATATCTAATTTCATACACCAAATGTTGAGGCAAAGAAACTCTGCATCTCCTCCCTAAAAATATAATCATAGCAATATTTGTATTCTGTTTTGTATGTCAATGTTTTAATTAGTCATGTTCATGTTTTGTACCCTGCCCCCTGTGGGTGTTTTGTACAATAAATATTCTTCTTCTTCTTCTATTCAAAGGAAAGAAAAGATGAAATAGCCATGTCACGCCTCAGACTCGGTCACCAAAGGCACTATGACAAGGTTTGTCCATCTTGCAATCAACCTGAATCCATTGCTTACTTGTTACTCGAATGTCCCAGCCCGGGATCGGGTAAAACAAGAATTTAAGTTAGATCCGCTGTCTGTCGTAGATCCCCTAAAGCCCAAATGAAATGTTTAACCCAACATGAATCTCAACATGCAAGGCAATCTCCTGCCCTGTGGATGTCAGAACCATGACTTTATCCTCTGATTGTTCAACACCAAAGTTCATCTCATCACAAGTTTCCCATATGATTGTCTAAGATGGCACCTTCAGCAATACAACATACAATGTAGATCACTATGAGAAAATCTGGAGGACGTGTTACGGGAGACAGATGAAGGCACGAACTGTTTCTGGATTTGCGATGACCGGTCTTATTATGGTTGGAATGTACATTGTTGTTGCAAAAATAACCTTGCATGTAACTCTGCGATTGTTTGGCTACAAAACAACAGTTCGTCCTTTAAAACGTCTTGACTCCCCTACGATGTCTACATCGGCCACAGTGACTGCAATTATCAGTACATCTGTCACACTATGAGAGAGCACCTGGAAGACAGACATGGAGTCAAACTCTTCCTGAAGGACAGAGACACCATCCCTGGAGGACAAATAGCTGACGACATCACCAACGGAATAGAAACATTATTCTAACTCAATCTTTTGAAGCGGTCCAGTGGTGCCGCTTCATCGTTAATCGTAGTGTGTATTTCTCCACCAGAATGCCAGTTGGTAGCATCCTTCTTGTGCTGTTTGAGGACGTGAGGCGAGGGGACATCTCCCCAGCCCTGCTGAATGTTGTGGAGGAGAGACACATCTTCAAAGGCATCAAAACAATATCTATGCTAGTGGAACCATGAAGAATTAAAGTAGAACACCGAACGTTTATGCACTTGATAACTGGCGCATGACAAATGGCCATATATCAACGGCTTAGCCGCACGATTTTCAAACTTATTTGTCTCGACTTTCGGGAAAGAAAAAAGTGGTTGATACGCAGTGGATGGGCAAAACCAGATACCCGTGTAATTTGCAGCATTGGTTGACTATAAAACTGGAAACGGATGGATGGTAAGTGCAACTGAAGCAAGATGGGTCGCGGACCCTCATTAGTTGGTTGGTTTGTTGTTTAACGCCGCACTCAGCAATATTCCAGCTGTATGACGGCGGTCTGTAAATAATCGAGTCTGGACCAGACAAACCAGTGATTTATATCATGAGTATCGATCCACGCAATTCGGATCGATGACGTGTATCAACCAAGTCAGCGAGCCTGACCCCCCGATCCCGTTAGTCGCCTTTTACGACAAGCATAGTCGCCTTTTACAACAAGCTTGGGTTGCTGAAAACCTATTCTACCCCGGAATCTTCACGGGTCGGACCCTCATTGACAAATGACCAACGACAACAAGACATGGCACTGATTCAAGATGGCCGATCACAGCGTTATGTTTCAAGAAGACTTGGTGTATCATAGAAAGCTATAAGTAACTTGTGGTCAAGGTTTCAACAGACAGACTGTGCAGGATAGACCCCGATCTGGAAGACCGAGGGTAACATCCAGAAGAAACGACCAGTAACATGTTCTAACACTTTTGAGGACGCGACACACCATTACCAGGATTCGCTCCATACTGCCACCAACAGACTGGTATCCACGGCAATTGTGACACGACGTCTAAAAGCGAGAGGAATTCTTGCACGTGATTCAACTGAAAGGCCGCCTCTGAAGCGTCATCCCCCTGCCGCGTCATACCAAAAGACGTTAAAATATGGTACTTGTTGTTACCCTGCCTGGCGCTCGGCATTAAGGGGCTAAAACAAGGACTGGTCGGCTCGTAGTCAGTATACTGTGTCTGAGTGTGGTTTTTATGTTAAACTGCAGCGTGGCATCTCAGTGAGCTAGCACTATAAATCGGCATCAGTCCGGACTAGTACCATCAGCCACACAAACACACACACCTACATGCACGTCGCTATATAAGTGCAATAATCTTGGACGCGACGTTAAACCCCATTTCACCTCACCTCACCTCACCTCACCTAAAGCGTCATCGTAGGGAGCGCTGGCTGAGGTGGTCGAGGGGCATGTTCTGTGGGATAATCGGATATGGTCACGAATATTGTTCACAGGTGAATCTCGGTTTAATCTGAGCAGCAGGGACGGACGCAAACCAGTGTACAGACGCCAGGAGGAGCGGTTTATCGACGCCGCTGTGTTGAAACATGATTTGGGGCGGCATTATCACACAGGGGAGAACTGACTTGATTGTTGTCCAGGGTAACCTGACTGGACAAAAATACAGTGAGTTATGAGTGAGTGAGTTGGGTTCAACGCCGCTTTTAACAGCATTCCAGTTATATCACCCCGTGTCAGCTTAATGTGGGAGGAAAGCCCGAAGTGATGCAGGTCTCAGACGTTTACCACTTCGGTGAAACCCACGAGCACGGGTATGGTGCTGACAAACCTAGAAACATAATCGGGGCGAACCGGGATTCGAACCCACAATCATAGGTTTCTGGCGTGTCCAAGGGTCGCAACTCTGCACAGGGAATCGCGGCGCCTTGGACGACTGTGCCCCCGTGCCCCCGTCAACTGTCGTAAATAGCACCACAGGTTTAATGGGCAGATCCGAAATGGTCGTTTCACCTTGAGTCAAGTCTTGGTGCTTGCGTTTTTTATTACTATGGTAATGTTAGTTTCTATAAATTTCTATATAATCAGTAGACGCTTCTTCAAATTCTGCTGTATATGAATTATCTTCATCGCCATCCCCGTCATTATCGTTATCCATAGGTGGTGGTGAGGTAGCCTAGTGGGGATAGAGTTCGCTCATCGCCCTGAAGGCCCGGGTTTGATTCCGCAAATGAGGCAATTTGTGAAGCTCATTTCTGGTGTCCCCCTGCCGTGATATTACAGGAATATTGCTTAAAACGGCGTTCAACCATACCAACTAACGATATACTTAACTGAAGCGATTTGCGACCAACCACGACCACGCCAAAACACAGCCAACTATAACTGATACCAGTCACGTGGGGCGAGAAGTCCGTGGTCCGAAAATACCAAATAATAGCAATTATGGAAACAAAATAAGCTGCTGTTATTTGATGCTGACAGTGATATTTACTTATCTTGGTGATATAATATCCTGTTAAAACCAAAAGCGAATGAACTGTAACGCTATTTATTTCAGTTAGCATAGCACATTTAAAAGTGTTTAAACCTAGTGTTTTTAAGCTTTTTAACCCAAAATCTACAGCAATTGTATCCGTTACCTTTAAAACATTTAATGCTCTTAATAAGTTATCTTCCATGTTATGTCTATGTTTTTTATATGTATTTGTATTCGTTTTATTTATTATGTATTATATTTTGTGTAACATTTGTGACACTCTGATGTAAAAAGATTTCTCTCACGGGCAATAAAGCATTAATTACCTTATCTTATCTGACCCAATCTAACAAAACAGGTGAGAGCGACTAACAACACGCCCTACCTCGCCGACAGTCTAATGCAGTCTTGTTTGTACGCGGACAATCTTTCTCTTATATACTCTTAAAAAAGAAAGAAACGCTATACGGATATTTTGGCCATAAAAGCAAAACTAGCGGACCAAAAGGTGCAAAATGAAGAGGTTTAATGTGTTGTAGTGTCAGTGACAAATAGAAATGCAAACCATAAGTCGGGAAACACGTTCGATTCGGAAAAACGGACCCAGTGCATTAACATGATGGCCATGGAGCTGCACGTATTTCACGTGCAGCAGCACTATGAACGGTATTAAACTGCAGGGTTTCGGTTGGGATCAGTTTCAGCAGCATGGGTCAACACGTGATTGGCCAAGGTCGGGACGACCAGGAGTAACCATCCCCGCCCAAGATCGCTACATCCGACTGCGCCACCTACGTGAGAGGACGACCACAGCCACCTCAACCGCATCCCAAATACCCGGACTGCGCAGAATCACCGACCAGACCGTACGAAACCGTTTAAGGGCAGCAGGTCTAAGAGCAAGACGTCCTGTTCGACGCGTCGTATTAAGTCGACAACATCGTCAACAACGACTGTATTGGTGTTGTCAACACAGGGTATGGCATCAACTGCGATGGAGAGATGCCTGGTTCAGCGACTAATCAAGATTTGTCATCAGTTGATGGAAGAGCACGGGTCGACAGACGCCGAGGAGAACGTTACGCCGGAAACTGCGTACAGGAAGTGGACAGGTTTGGTGGGGGTAGCGTTATGATGTGGGTCCAGGGCAATCTTACGGCTCAACGATACATTATCGAAATTTTCCTACCACACGTCCTCCCAATTGCAGCCAACGGCAACGATGTATTCCAGCAGGACAACGCTCGACCGCATACAGCAGGGAGGCATTATACATATAACGTTGATGATCTCCGCAGGCCCTCCAGATCAACGGATTTGAACCCGATAGTGCAGCTGTGGGATGAATTGGATAGACGGCTACGCCGACGTCAACCACAACCCCAGGCGTTGCAGCAGTTGACTTTTGCGTTGCAGGCCGAGTGGGCTACCATTCCCCAGGATGTGATTCGCATACTCGGCTCTTGCATGGGAAGGAGATGTCAGGCCGCTATCGATTCCAACGGGGGACATGCGCGTTTTTGATGTTGGCTGGCCTTCACCTGGGACTTTTCCTATGTACAGATATGACTAGTGTTCTCTCCACAACATTTTGGCTCAATACTTTGTACGGTTCGTATAAATGTATTTTCCTACCTCATACAAATCTAGCTATGCGTTTCTTTTTTTTGAAGAGTATATATCCCTTCCTTGAAAAAAGTCAAATGACGCATGATCAATAGCAAGGCAGGTGTTCACATTACTTTTTTTCCTTGTATACTTCAGCTTCTTTCTGTGTCACACATACAGTAAGAAACCAACTGAAGAAATAATGAGTTCTCATGAGTATAACAATGAAAAAGGTTGCTTTTGGGACCCTTAGGGTTTCCTTCAAACGGAACATGACATTTCATGATGTGAGTAGCATTGGTGTAATTTGTTATAACGAAAGCAAGACGACACAAATAAACACTGTAGGACAGGTGTATTGGGTGTGAGTGAGTGAGTGAGTGAGTGAGTGAGTGAGTTGGGTTTAACGCCGCTTTTAACAGTATTCCAGTTATATCGCGGCGTGTCAGCTTAATGTGGGAGGAAAGCCCGAAGTGATGCAGGTCTCAGACGTTTACTACTTCGGTGAAACTCACGAGCACGGGTATAGTGCTGACAAACCTAGAAACATAATCGGGGCGAACCGGGATTCGAACCCACAATCATAGGTTTCTGGCGTGCCGAACACCGACAGACGCTCTATTAGTTACAGTTTAACCTGGATACCCAACTTAGACACATTGTACTAATTCCGAGCCGACACGTCTTTATTTAGCGCCAGGCAGGGTATCAACAAGTACCACGATTTAATGTCTTTTTGTATGACGCAGCCAAGGGATCGAACACCGACAGACGCTCTATTAGTTACAGTTTAGTTTTTACAGTTTAAATAAATAGCTGCTTGCATGTCAACATAGACAGCATAGAATATCCGAAGGTTCAACTAAAATATGACTCCTGAAATGAAGGTTTATTGAGTCGGAAAAAGAAGTAAAACTTATTATACAAAACAATTTTTTTTCATAAATTTATAGTTTCACAAGTTTACAGGACGTTGTAAAATACTGAAATGATGACAGTATAACGATGTGAGCCACCAATGTTTTCTGGCTATGACATATTTCGGTGAGAATAGGAACAACTGGCTACCCAAGTAGACACACTTCAGCACAGTATCAGGTATAGCCACATATGGCACTCTGGTTCAGAAAAAGATTTAATAGGATTCAGCATGCTAAACTCCCATTATTATTCAGAGGGACCGATTCCATTTCCTATTCTGAGTGAGTGCGTGAGTATGGTTTCTCGCAGCTATATTCCAGCAATAGCAGGGCGGGGGACACTAGAAATGGTCTTCACACGTAGTACCCATGTGGAGAATTCATTTGGCCTCTGATATACTGGATATGGGAGGTCATATTGTGACAGAAATATTGAATACGAATTAAACGAGCTCCCGTGTGATACCAGTTTTATGAAACAGTGAATAGTTGTGGTATTTGACGAGCGAAATGAATGAATTCCTGTATGAATAGGAAAACACCTACACGATTTTCAACGTAATCCAATTGTGTTTAAAAGAACAATACATCAAACACGTCAAACGTTGACACATATTAATTTGAAACCATACAACGGTCCACCTTTAGAATTCAGGCGTCCGTTCAGCAAAGTTATCGTAGCCCTAAGATTATCGTAACTCACATGCTTTAACAGAAACTTACGACTGTCGTTTTGCTACAGTACGATCGCCTTGTGGAACGGGAACATGCACCAAAATGTTTTCAATCACGTCACAATACTCAATGACGTGATTTGTGGAATTTTGTTGCAAGATCCACCGGCGAAACAATGCCATGTGATGTCAGCCTAGCAACGGGGTTGCTGCGGCCATTGAGTGTGCATAAGCTCCTCTCAGTGATCTATCATCTCACGCAATGTCGTTGAATAAGCCAAGAGATGTTGAGCTGTATCTCACTAGGTATATGTTGTCTCTCACTAGGTATATGCTGAGTGGGATGGAGGAAGAATGCAGTGTATAGCATCAATTGTATACTCAACATAGCTTAAAGAACAATAACAACCCATACAGTGGGTCACCACATTTGGTACAACAGTTCATAGGTGTCAGTAATGTTGTGTTGTTTAATAGTGTTGACCATGTAAACAACCCCCGAAACGAATGCATGCTAGTATCAGGTCGTATGTACAAGGAACATGTTATCTCCACAGATCAGCAATTTTCATCATTTTCTTTATAATTCCGATTTAGTCATGATGCACTGACTAACGTCTCTCCAGAGTCTCCGCTGATCGTCCATGTACTTCTTTACACAGAAGATGTGTCTCTCCTCCACAACATTCAGCAGGGCCGGGGAGATGTCCCCTTGTCTCACGTCCTCATACAGCAGAAGAACGACACTTCCTGCAGGTAGTATAGAGGAAGAATATACAACACGATTAACAGTAAAACTACACCATTGATCTTCCAGAAATGATCTGCTTAGAATTAGGAGCGTTTTCCAACTGGAATCTATTCCGTTGATGATGTCGTCAGCTATTTGTCCTCCTGGGATGCTGTCTCTGTCCTTCAGGAAGAGTTTGACTCCATGTCTGTCTTCCAGGTGCTCTCTCATAGTGTGACAGATGTACTGATAATCGCAGTCACTGTAGCCGATGTAGGCATCGTTAGGAAAGTCAGTACGCTTTGGCGGTTTGGCAACATTTACCAACCCAAACAACCGGTAAATGATGTTTAGGAGTAATGTCTTTCTCTGGTTTATCAAATAGATTAGAATCATGAATAATATAATCAGTGCAAAGGCAGAAACAGATAGTGACAGCCAAATCGGTCCGGAACATTTTCTCCATATTTCATCATAATGATCATAAATATAGGATGGGCGTGTAATATGGCCACTGTCAGATACACAGGTATAAGCATCTCTGTTTTCAAGTTTCACATCTGTGTGGAACAGCCACAATACAAAGCCTAAATTCTCACATCCGCAGGCCAGAAGGTTGTTGTCAAGGTTCAACGTGAAGTTATTTGTTGCTGCTAGGGAATCAAACAGGGTCCTCTCTAACTCTGATAACACAGGCAGTGAGTTGTATCTGAGGTCAAGATGTTGCAGAGACGGAGTTGTTGTGATGTCAAAGGGAATACTTTCAAAACGGTTAAAGGATAAATCAATAGCAGTCAGTTGATTTACAGAAAATATCTTAGGATCCATGACTGCTAAATCATTGCGACTAAGAATAATATTTTCTAATTTACGTAATGGCAAAAACATCTGACGTCCCTGATGAAGAAGAAAGTATTTGCTAAAGCCAATCTGAGACATCGTGAGAGTTCTTAGGCCTGGAAAAGATTTCAAGAAACCAGGATTCATGTTGGTAAAGTAGTTTCCAGAGATGTCTAAATCAGTGAGGTTCTCCAAACCATATATATTATATTGGAAGGCATACCATCCGTTAAATGCAAGGTTCACACTTTGGAGCGATACAGCATTTTTAATTTCAATGTTACCGTTTATGTAGCCCATGTCACTCAGCGTGCCATGGATATAAAAGTACTTTAGTTTGGGGGGAAAAGTGAACTTGAATGTTGGTACTGACAATAAGGAGTTGTGTTGAGGCATTGATGAGAAGAACTCGTTTCTTCTCAAGTGATTTGTAATATTCACAAACACTAATTGAGGCGCAAAGACAAGTTGGAATAAAATATGCCTGTCTCCCAGAAAATCATTATCAGACAGGTCAATATGTACAATGCAGTTTGAGAAACGTGAATTGGGTTTTAGGATAGAAGAATCAATCCATGCTATTTTGTTTTTTTTCATGGACATCTGCTCAACGCATACACCTTGTAAATTATCCAGCACTTCTTTTGTAAGAGTTCTTAGTTCAATACTACCATACTGAAAGTTAAGGAAGTTGTACATTTCATCAAATAAAATACTTGTCAGATTTAACCCATTTAAACCATACATAGATGTAACAGCCTCTACTGGGCTCACGTATTTACTTTGAGAAAGATTCAAATCCTTCAGGCTTTTCAAATAAACAAAAGACATTTTATCTAAAGCTGCTAATGGGCAACTACTAAGATCAAGGTCTTCAATTGGGATATGTTTAAAAGAACGCAACGTTTGGTTCAACACTCTCGAAATCTTGCAACCATTAAACCCCAAAAGAAGCCTTTTGAGACTGGTCATGTTGGCAAATCCAGATCCAAAGGTGGAGGTTTCATATGTGTCAATTTTCAATTCAACAACACTCCTGAGTTTACCGAAAGCAGTTTCTGGATAGCTACCCTCCGACTTTCGATCATTGTTGTGCAGATGGAGCTTCTGAAGTTTCTGCAGAGGAAGGAAGACATCATCTGGGTACGTAGTGGAATCGAGCATCAGATTGTTGTTCTGCAAGAATAGCTCCTCTAAGCTGTTAATGCTTTCAAATGTCCCATTTTGTAGCTTTGATAACTTATTGTTGGAGACGTCCAGGTATTTCAGTGCATTCAAGGAACTATTGGGTTGAATGTGCAACACGGCAATGTGATTGGTACTCAAATTGAGCGATGTTGTATTTTGGGGTAGATCATTTGGTACATTGGATAGGTTGTTGTTGGAACAGTTTACAAATATCCCTCCATACTTCACGTCATGATGGAAGGTACACGCCCAAATAACTCCTCCAGAGAGACAGACAAAAAATAATAGTATGTTGTTTGTCATCTCTAGGTTGTCTGAAATGGAACAAATACTATTTTAAGTAGCATATAAGAGTTGTCGGGTTTCACAACCATCACAATTAAGACGAACTAATAGTATTTCATTTAATTTCTTATTCAAATTTGGTCGAGCTTTCAAGATTTAAATTGTCCAGATTTAATCATACTTTTTTTTTCTTGTATAACTTTTGAAACGCCTCCTACTTTGCCCAACGTTTAATCCAACGTTCTTTCCTTATTTGCGCTTGTTTCATGTTCAATACCGCACTCAGCAAAGGTAATAACGGGGTCTGTAAATACTCCAATGTCCAATCAGACATAACGGTGATTGATATAATGATCAACGTATCACACCGTCGGAGTACGGTGACATACAATCAGCCAAGTCACCAAGCCATCGAGCCTCACCACCCGACCCATTAATCGCTTGACACAACAAGTATAGTTACTGAGGATCTTTTTAAACCCGGAATCCTCACAGGTTCTTGTATATCTGTTGTGTCAAGACAAGCATTTTTAAGCACTTCAGTATCACTGTTTACACCATTTCACGCCATTATGAACATGAATCAAAACTGGAATTTTTTTAACTGGAATTACATTTTATTGGGAGGAAGGTATCTTTGGTTCTTTTCTAAATAGGACAGAGAAAGCATTTCATTGCCCAAAATGTGATACTACTCATACACTCCGGCCTAATCTATCCTACAGTTAGGACGATATGCGTTGGTGAGACCTCCTTGATTTTGAAAGAGAGATAACATCCTGTTGTTAAGTATCATTGAACCCACTTCATGTCGTTCATCCTTAACTTTAAATTTAAAATTTAAAGAAAATACATCATGTTCACCTGACCTGGTGATGTTTAGTCTTGGTCCTCATGTTCTATTCGACCCGTGAAGATTCCGGGGTAGAATAGGTCTTCAGCAACCCATGCTTGCTGCAAAAGGTGACTATGCTTGTCGTAAAAAGGTGAGTAACGGGATCGAGTGGTCAGGCTTTCTGACTTGGTTGATGCATGTCATCGATCCCAATTGCGTGGATGGATGCTCATAATATTAATCACTGGATTGTTTGGTCCAGACTCGATTATTTACAGACCGCTGTCATATAGCTGGAATATTGCTGAGAGCGGCGTTAAACAACAAACCAAACCAAAACCAAATCATGTTCTATTCGGCAGTTGTAGTAATTACACCGTCATCACAACAAATGTACAAAGTCTTTGCATTGAGATATTACACTGACTGCAGTTTCCCAATATATTAGCATTAAGTCATATACCATTATGACACTCACTCACTGACTCACTCACTCACTTAAATACATTACGATACTTACATATTAACATGGATCTTCGTTCAACACAACTACTTCTCAGTGCGCCGGCTATGGTCTTTTCCGCTGTTGTGGTGCAAGTGAGCTCTGATTGTAGTGACGCCCCAAGTGAGATCCGGGTTTCAAGGACTTTTTATCATTGTGACAACGTGAACGGAAATAATGACCCTGCCAAAACAGAGGAGTAAATCTATGCAACACGTATGCTTATGCACGAAATATGTACGACATTATATGTAATATGAGACAGCCGTTATGATACATATTTGTTTTATATATACAGTGTTTGGGGTAACGGTTGAGGTGTGGTTGTGTGTGCAGCTAACCCTTACCCCAATCCAAGTAATATACTGCTAGAGGGGACAAAAGGAATTTACATTTATAACAGCATCACTTTCATAATAGCATCACTGATGTATTCTCCATATCCCTGAAACGGTTCTCACTGTCTTACATAGAGATGTTTACGACATGGTTTAGGAGGTCGTAGCGCTAAGAGGCTTTCGTGAAACGGCACCCCGGACCTGACATACAAGCTCTCATACTTAAGGGCCGGTCATGTACTAGATGTGTCAGTCTCTAGGGGAGGATAATAAATTATGCACTAATTTGGGGAGGGTCTTGATAAAATGGATATTTTCTAATAAAAAATGTAGTTTTTTCATTTTTTCTTGATAGGTTGATAAAAAATATACAAAGGCCATGGGGAGAGTCTTAAAAATATGATAACCATTAGGTTGGTACAGAATTACATATCGTTGGTGAAGGATTAATAGTCACAACTGTTCTCTGTCCATCATGTTGTTACAATATTATCCAATAGAGTCTGTTGTTTTTAGTTAACGTCATCATATTAATCCCTCGCACTTATTACTTTATTACATTCATGAAAGTGCGATCCATTTACCATCAAATGGTTTTGCTTTGTTGTGTGAGTGGTGGGTGCTAGAGTGAGTGAGTGAGTTGGTTTTTTACGCCGCTTTTAACAGTATTCCAGTTATATCACGGCGTGTCAGCTTAATGTGGGTGGAAAGCCCGAAGTGATGCAGGTCTCGGACGTTTACCACTTCGGTGAAACCCACGAGCACGGGTATGGTGCTGACAAACCTAGAAACATAATCGGGGCGAACCGGGATTCGAACCCACAATCATAGGTTTCTGGCGTGCCCAAGGGACGCAACTCTGCACAGTGAATCGCGGCGCCTTAGACGACTGGGCCACCCGTGCCCCCGTCAACTGTCGTAAATAGCACCACAGGTTTAATGGGCAGATCCGAAATGGTCGTTTCACCTTGAGTCAAGTCTTGGTGCTTGCGTTTTTTATTACTATGGTAATGTTAGTTTCTATAAATTTCTATATAATCAGTAGACGCTTCTTCAAATTCTGCTGTATATGAATTATCTTCATCGCCATCCCCGTCATTATCGCTATCCATAGGTGGTGGTGAGGTAGCCTAGTGGTGATAGAGTTCGCTCATCGCCCTGAAGGCCCGGGTTTGATTCCGCAAATGAGGCAATTTGTGAAGCCCATTTCTGGTGTCCCCCTGCCGTGATATTACAGGAATATTGCTAAAAACGGCGTTCAACCATACCAACTAACGATATACTTAACTGAAGCGATTTGCGACCAACGACGACCACGCCAAAACACAGCCAACTAAAACTGATACCAGTCACGTAGGGCGAGAAGTCCGTGGTACAGCGAAAATACCAAATAATAGCAATTATGGAAACAAAATAAGCTGCTGTTATTTGATGCTGACAGTGATATTAACTTATCTTGGTGATATAATATCCTGTTAAAACCAAAAACGAATGAACTGTAACGCTATTTATTTCAGATAGCATAGCACATTTAAAAGTGTTTAAACCTAGTGTTTTTAAGCTTTTTAACCCAATATCTACAGCAATTGTATCCGTTACCTTTAAAATATTTAATGCTCTTAATAAGTTATCTTCCATGTTATGTCTATGTTTTTTATATGTATTTGTATTCGTTTTATTTATTATGTATTATATTTTGTGTAACATTTGTGACACTCTGATGTAAAAAGATTTCTCTCACGGGCAATAAAACATTAATTACCTTACCTTATCTGACCCAATCTAACAAAACAGGTGAGAGCGACTGACAACACGCCCTACCTCGCCGACAGTCTAATGCGGTCTTGTTTGTACGCGGACAATCTTTCTCTTATATACTCTTAAAAAAGAAAATAACGCTAAACGGATATTTTGGGCCATAAAAGCAAAACTAGCGGACCAAAAGGTGCAAAATGAAGAGGTTTAATGTGTTGTAGTGTCATTGACAAATAGAAATGCAAACCATAAGTCGGGAAACACGTTCGATTCGGAAAAACGGACCCAGTGCATTAACATGAGGGCCATGGAGCTGCACGTACTTCACGTGCAGCAGCACTATGAACGGTATTAACCTGCAGGGTTTCGGTTGGGATCAGTTTCAGCAGCATGGGTCAACACGTGATTGGCCAAGGTCGGGACGACCAGGAGTAACCACCCCTGCCCAAGATCGCTACATCCGACTGCGCCTCCTACGTGAGAGGACGACCACAGCCACCTCATGATCAACCGCATCCCAAATACCCGGACTGCGCAGAATCACCGACCAGACCGTACGAAACCGTTTAAGGGCAGCAGGTCTAAGAGCAAGACGTCCTGTTCGACGCGTCATATTAAGTCGACAACATCGTCAACAACGACTGTATTGGTGTTGTCAACACAGGGTATGGCATCAACTGCGATGGAGAGATGCGTGGTTCAGCGACTAATCAAGATTTGTCATCCGGGGATGGAAGAGCACGGGTCGACAGACGCCGAGGAGAACGTTACGCCGGAAACTGCGTACAGGAAGTGGACAGGTTTGGTGGGGGTAGCGTTATGATGTGGGTGGCTATCTTTCATCATGGCAGGACAGGTTTGGTCCATATCCAGGGCAATCTTACGGCTCAACGATACATCATCGAAATTTTCCTACCACACGTCCTCCCAATTGCAGCCAACGGCAACGATGTATTCCAGCAGGACAACGCTCGACCGCATACAGCAGGGAGGCATTATACATATAACGTTGATGATCTCCGCAGGCCCTCCAGATCAACGGATTTGAACCCGATAGTGCAGCTGTGGGATGAATTGGATAGACGGCTACGCCGACGTCAACCACAACCCCAGGCGTTGCAGCAGTTGACTTTTGCGTTGCAGGCCGAGTGGGCTACCATTCCCCAGGATGTGATTCGCATACTCGGCTCTTGCATGGGAAGGAGATGTCAGGCCGCTATCGATTCCAACGGGGGACATGCGCGTTTTTGATGGTAGCTGGCCTTCACCTGGGACTTTTCCTATGTACAGATATGACTAGTGTTCTCTCCACAACATTTTGGCTCAATAGTTTGTACGGTTCGTATAAATGTATTTTCCTAACTCATACAAATCTAGCTTTGCGTTTCTTTTTTTGAAGAGTATATATCCCTTCCTTGAAAAAAGTCAAATGACGCATGATCAATAGCAAGGCAGGTGTTCACATTACTATTTTTCCTTGTATACTTCAGCTTCTTTCTGTGTCACACATACAGTGAGAAACCAACTGAAGAAATAATGAGTTCTCATGAGTATAACAATGAAAAAGGTTGCTTTTGGGACCCTTAGGGTTTCCTTAAAACGGAACATGACATTTCATGATGTGAGTAGCATTGGTGTAATTTGTAATAACGAAAGCAAGACGACACAAATAAACACTGTAGGACAGGTGTATTGGGTGTGAGTGAGTGAGTGAGTGAGTTGGGTTTTACGCCGCTTTTAACAGTATTCCAGGTATATCACGGCGTGTCAGCTTAATGTGGGAGGAAAGCCCGAAGTGATGCAGGTCTCAGACGTTTACCACTTCGGTGAAACCCACGAGCACGGGTATGGTGCTGACAAACCTAGAAACATAATCGGGGCGAACCGGGATTCGAACCCACAATCATAGGTTTCTGGCGTGCCTAAGGGACGCAACTCTGCACAGCGAATCGCGGCGCCTTAGACGACTGGGCCACCCGTGCCCCCTGTATTGGGTGTGAGGTGTAATGGGGTTTAACGTCACATTCAAGATTATTTCACTCATATAGCGACGACGTGCATGAACGTGTATGTGTGTCTAGTTTTCTAGTCCGGACTTATGTTAGTTTTACAGTTTAACATGGATACCCAACTCAGACACATTATACTAACTCTGAGCCGACACGTCTTTATTTAGCGTCAGGCAGGGTATCAACAAGTACCACGATTTAATGTCTTTTTGTATGACGCAGCAAAGGGATCGAACACCGACAGACGCTCTATTAGTTACAGTTTAACCTGGATACCCAACTTAGACACATAATACTAATTCCGCGCCGACACGTCTTTATTTAGCGCCAGGCAGGGTATCAACAAGTACCACGATTTAATGTCTTTTTGTATGACGCAGCCAAGGGATCGAACACCGACAGACGCTCTATTAGTTACAGTTTAACCTGGATACCCAACTTAGACACATTGTACTAACTCCGAGCCGACACGTCTTTATTTAGCGCCAGGCAGGGTATCAACAAGTACCACGATTTAATGTCTTTTTGTATGACGCAGCCAAGGGATCGAACACCGACAGACGCTCTATTAGTTACAGTTTAACCTGGATACCCAACTCAGACACATTATACTAATTCCGAGCCGACACGTCTTTATTTAACGCCAGGCAGGGTATCAACAAGATAGACGCTCTATTAGTTATACCACAGAGGCGGTTACCTGTTGGACAGGTGAGGTGAAATGGGGTTTAACGTCGCGTCCAGGATTATTGCACTTATATAGCGACGTGCATTCACGTGTGTGTGTGTGTGCGTGTGCGTGTGCGTGTGCGTGTGTTTGTACTAGACCGGACTCGCCGATTTATAGTGCTAGCTCACTGAGATACCATGCCGCAGTTTAACATGAATACTCAACTCAGACACAGTATACTGACTCCGAGCCGACCAGTTCTTGTTTTAGCCCCTTAATGCCGAGCGCCAGACAGGGTAACAACAAGTACCATCTTTTAACGTCTTTTGGTATGACGCGGCCGGGGATCGAACTCCGGACCTTCCGCTCTCCGGGCGGACGCTCTACCACTAGACCACGGAGGCGGAGCCCTGTTGGACAGAGTTATTTTCATTTTTGTAAGTAGAGTTTCCATTCAATGTACATTGAAAACATGCTTGTACTGAACCTGTGTTTCGTGATCAATACATACTGTATTTATGTTCAATCATTATGTTTTTTTAAATTTACAGCAATGGTAAAATACCCAGGAAATTATAAAAGATTCCAGATACATAATTTTCTAACAATATTATGTCCCAATGATTGTGAATACTTAGTGACAAGAGAAAAAGAAATATCGTACGAAAGTATCATATTATAAATAAAGTCCGAAAGCAGCTTTTTTAGTTTATATTTATCAATCATGGCATTACAGAGCCACGAGGTCCAACGTAAAGCAAACAGTGTTTATCATGAAAATGTGGTAACCTGACATTAAAATGTTCCGCATGTGTCAAGGAGCGAATAAACCGATAAACTGTGAGTAAGTGTACGAACATATGACGCATCATAAATATGTTGGTTGAACATCCGGAGTATAAATGGCTGCTAATATCAAGAGCCCGGAAATATCGAGTGCAAGACCGTGAGATCTACTTGGCAAATAAATAGCCGCTTGCATGTCAACATAGACAGCATAGAATATCCGAAGGTTCAACTAAAATATGACTCCTGAAATGAAGGTTTATTGAGTGGGAAAGAGAAGTAAAACTTATTATACAAAACAATTTTTTTTCATAAATTTATAGTTTCACAAGTTTACAGGACGTTGTAAAATACTGAAATGATGACAGTATAACGATGTGAGCCACCAATGTTTTCTGGCTATGACATATTTCGGTGAGAATAGGAACAACTGGCTACCCAAGTAGACACACTTCAGCACACAGTATCAGGTATAGCCACATATGGCACTCTGGTTCACAAAAAGATTTAATAGGATTCAGCATGCTAAACTCCCATTATTATTCAGAGGGACCGATTCCATTTCCTATTCTGAGTGAGTGCGTGAGTATGGTTTCTCGCAGCTATATTCCAGCAATAGCAGGGCGGGGGACACTAGAAATGGTCTTCACACGTAGTACTCATGTGGAGAATTTCATTTGGCCCCTGATATACTGGATATGGGAGGTCATATTGTGACAGAAATATTGAATACGAATTAAACGAGCTCCCGTGTGATACCAGTTTTATGAAACAGTGAATAGTTGTGGTATTTGACGAGCGAAATGAATGAATTCCTGTATGAATAGGAAAACACCTACACGATTTTCAACGTAATCCAATTGTGTTTAAAAGAACAATACATCAAACACGTCAAACGTTGACACATATTAATTTGAAACCATACAACGGTCCACCTTTAGAATTCAGGCGTCCGTTCAGCAAAGTTATCGTAGCCCTAAGATTATCGTAACTCACATGCTTTAACAGAAACTTACGACTGTCGTTGTGCTACAGTACGATCGCCTTGTGGAACGGGAACATGAACCACAATGTTTTCAATCACGTCACAATACTCAATGACGTGATTTGTGGAATTTTGTTGCAAGATCCACCGGCGAAACAATGCCATGTGATGTCAGCCTAGCAACGGGGTTGCTGCGGCCATTGAGTGTGCATAAGCTCCTCTCAGTGATCTATCATCTCACGCAATGTCGTTGAATAAGCCAAGAGATGTTGAGCTGTATCTCACTAGGTATATGTTGTCTCTCACTAGGTATATGCTGAGTGGGATGGAGGAAGAATGCAGTGTATAGCATCAATTGTATACTCAACATAGCTTAAAGAACAATAACAACCCATACAGTGGGTCACCACATTTGGTACAACAGTTCATAGGTGTCAGTAACGCTGTGTTGTTTACATGGTCAACACTATTAAACAACCCCCGAAACGAATGCATGCTGGTATCAGGTCGTATGTACAAGGAACATGTAATCTCCACAGATCAGAAATTTTCATCATTTTCTTTATATTTCCGATTCAGTCATGATGCACTGACTAACGTCTCTCCAAAGTCTCCGCTGGTCGTCCATGTACTTCTTTACATAGAAGATGTGTCTCTCCTCCACAACATTCAGCAGGGCCGGTGAGATGTCCCCTTGTCTCACGTCCTCAAACAGCACAAGAACGACACTTCCTGCGGGTAGTATAGAGGAAGAATATACAACACGATTAACAGTAAAGCTACACCATTGATCTTCCAGAAATGATCTGCTTAGAATTAGGAGCGTTTTCCAACTGGAATCTATTCCGTTGATGATGTCGTCAGCTATTTGTCCTCCTGGGATGCTGTCTCTGTCCTTCAGGAAGAGTTTGACTCCATGTCTGTCTTCCAGGTGCTCTCTCATAGTGTGACAGATGTACTGATAATCGCAGTCACTGTAGCCGATGTAGGCATCGTTAGGAAAGTCAGTACGCTTTGGCGGTTTGGCAACATTTACCAACCCAAACAACCGGTAAATGATGTTTAGGAGTAATGTCTTTCTCTGGTTTATCAAATAGATTAGAATCATGAATAATATAATCAGTGCAAAGGCAGAAACAGATAGTGACAGCCAAATCGGTCCGGAACATTTTCTCCATATTTCATCATAATGATCATAAATATAGGATGGGCGTGTAATATGGCCACTATCAGATACACAGGTATAAGCATCTCTGTTTTCAACTTTCACATTTGTGTGGAACAGCCACAATACAAAGCCTAAATTCTCACATCCGCAGGCCAGAAGGTTGTTGTCAAGGTTCAACGTGAAGTTATTTGTTGCTGCTAGGGAATCAAACAGGGTCCTCTCTAACTCTGATAACACAGGCAGTGAGTTGTATCTGAGGTCAAGACGTTGCAGAGATGGAGTTGTTGTGATGTCAAAGGGAATACTTTCAAAACGGTTAAAGGATAAATCAATAGCAGTCAGTTGATTTCCAGAAAATATCTTAGGATCCATGACTGCTAAATCATTGCGACTAAGAATAATATTTTCTAATTTACGTAATGGCAAAAACAACCGACGTCCCTGACGAAGAAGAAAGTATTTGCTAAAACCCATTTGAAACATCGTGAGAGTTCTTAGGCCTGGAAAAGATTTCAAGAAACCAGGATTCATGTTGGTAAAGTAGTTTCCAGAGATGTCTAAATCAGTGAGGTTCTCCAAACCATATATATTATATTGGAAGGCATACCATCCGTTAAATGCAAGGTTCACACTTTGGAGCGATACAGCATTTTTAATTTCAATGTTGCCGTTTATGTAGCCCATGGCACTCAGCGTGCCATGGCTATAAAAGTACTTTAGTTTGGGGGGAAAAGTGAACTTGAATGTTGGTACTGACAATAAGGAGTTGTGTTGAGGCATTGATGAGAAGAACTCGTTTCTTCTCAAGTGATTTGTAATATTCACAAACACTAATTGAGGCGCAAAGACAAGTTGGAATAAAATATGCCAGTCTCCCAGAAAATCATTATCAGACAGGTCAATATGTACAATGCAGTTTGAGAAACGTGAATTGGGTTTTAGGATAGAAGAATCAATCCATGCTATTTTGTTTTTTTTCATGGACATCTGCTCAACGCATACACCTTGTAAATTATCCAGCACTTCTTTTGTAAGAGTTCTTAGTTCAATACTACCATACTGAAAGTTAAGGAAGTTGTACATTTCATCAAGTAAAATACTTGTCAGGTTTATCCCATTTAAACCATACATAGATGTAACAGCCTCTACTGGGCTAACGTATTTACCATGAGAAAGATTCAAATCCTTCAGGCTTTTCAAATAAACAAAAGACATTTTATCTAAAGCTGCTAATGGGCAACTACTAAGATCAAGGTCTTCAATTGGGATGAGTTTAAAAGATCGCAACGTTTGGTTCAACACTCTCGAAATCTTGCAACCATTAAACCCCAAAAGAAGCCTTTTGAGACTGGTCATGTTGGCAAATCCAGATCCAAAGGTAGAGGTTTCATAAGTGTCAATTTTCAATTCAACAACACTCCTGAGTTTACCGAAAGCAGTTTCTGGATAGCTACCCTCCGACTTTCGATCATTGTTGTGCAGATGGAGCTTCTGAAGTTTCTGTAGAGGAAGGAAGACATCATCTGGGTACGTAGTGGAATCGAGCATCAAATTGTTGTTCTGCAAGAATAGCTCCTCTAAGCTGTTAATGCTTTCAAATGTCCCATTTTGTAGCTTTGATAACTTATTGTTGGAGACGTCCAGGTATTTCAGCGCATTCAAGGAACTATTGGGTTGAATGTGCAACACGGCAATGTGATTGGTACTCAAATTGAGCGATGTTGTATTTTGGGGTAGATCATTTGGTACATTGGATAGGTTGTTGTTGGAACAGTTAACAAATATCCCTCCATACTTCACGTCATGATGGAAGGTACACGCCCAAATAACTCCTCCAGAGAGACAGACAAAAAATAATAGTATGTTGTTTGTCATCTCTAGGTTGTCTGAAATGGAACAAATACTATTTTAAGTAGCATATATGAGTTGTCGGGTTTCACAACCATCACAATTAAGACGAACTAATAGTATTTCATTTAATTTCTAATTCAAATTTGGTCGAGCTTTCAAGATTTAAATTGTCCAGATTTAATCATACTTTTTTTTCTTGTATAACTTTTGAAACGCCTCCTACTTTGTCCAACGTTTAATCCAACGTTCTTTCCTTATTTGCGCTTGTTTCATGTTCAATACCGCACTCAGCAAAGGTAATAACGGGGTCTGTAAATACTCCAATCGGGGCCAGACATAACGGTGATTGATATTATGATCAACGTATCACACCGTCGGAGTACGGTGACATACAATCAGACAAGTCACCAAGCCATCGAGCCTCACCACCCGACCCATTAATCGCTTGACACAACAAGTATAGTTACTGAGGATCTTTTTAAACCCGGAATCCTCACAGGTTCTTGTATATCTGTTGTGTCAAGACAAGCATTTTTAAGCACTTCAGTATCACTGTTTACACCATTTCACGCCATTATGAACATGAATCAAAACTGGAATTTTTTTAACTGGAATTACATTTTATTGGGAGGAAGGTATCTTTGGTTCTTTTCTAAATAGGACAGAGAAAGCATTTCATTGCCCAAAATGTGATACTACTCATACACTCCGGCCTAATCTATCCTACAGTTAGGACGATATGCGTTGGTGAGACCTCCTTGATTTTGAAAGAGAGATAACATCCTGTTGTTAAGTATCATTGAACCCACTTCATGTCGTTCATCCTTAACTTTAAATTTAAAATTTAAAGAAAATACATCATGTTCACCTGACCTGGTGATGTTTAGTCTAGGTCCTCATGTTCTATTCGACCCGTGAAGATTCCGGGGTAGAATAGGTCTTCAGCAACCCATGCTTGCTGCAAAAGGTGACTATGCTTGTCGTAAAAAGGTGAGTAACGGGATCGAGTGGTCAGGGTCGCTGACTTGGTTGATGCATGTCATCGATCCCAATTGCGTGGATGGATGCTCATAATATTAATCACTGGATTGTCTGGTCCAGACTCGATTATTTACAGACCGCCGTCATATAGCTGGAATATTGATGAGAGTGGCGTTAAACAACAAACCAAACCAAAACCAAATCATGTTCTATTCGGCAGTTGTAGTAATTACACCGTCATCACAACAAATGTACAAAGTCTTTGCATTGAGATATTACACTGACTGCAGTTTCCCAATATATTAGCATTAAGTCATATACCATTATGACACTCACTCACTGACTCACTCACTCACTTAAATACATTACGATACTTACATATTAACATGGATCTTCGTTCAACACAACTACTTCTCAGTGCGCCGGCTATGGTCTTTTCCGCTGTTGTGGTGCAAGTGAGCTCTGATTGTAGTGACGCCCCAAGTGAGATCCGGGTTTCAAGGACTTTTTATCATTGTGACAACGTGAACGGAAATAATGACCCTGCCAAAACAGAGGAGTAAATCTATGCAACACGTATGCTTATGCACGAAATATGTACGACATTATATGTAATATGAGACAGCCGTTATGATACATATTTGTTTTATATATACAGTGTTTGGGGTAACGGTTGAGGTGTGGTTGTGTGTGCAGCTAACCCTTACCCCAATCCAAGTAATATACTGCTAGAGGGGACAAAAGGAATTTACATTTATAACAGCATCACTTTCATAATAGCATCACTGATGTATTCTCCATATCCCTGAAACGGTACTCACTGTCTTACATAGAGGTGTTTACGACATGGTTTAGGAGGTCGTAGCGCTAAGAGGCTTTCGTGAAACGGCACCCTGGACCTGACATACAAGCTCTCATACTTAAGGGCCGGTCATGTACTAGATGTGTCAGTCTCTAGGGGAGGATAATAAATTATGCACTTATTTGGCGAGGGTCTTGATAAAATGGATATTTTCTAATAAAAAATGTAGTTTTTTCATTTTTTTCTTTTCAGGGAGGTTGATAAAAAATATACAAAGGCCATGGGAAGAGTCTTAAAAATATGATAACCATTAGGTTGGTACAGAATTACATATCGTTGGTGAAGGATTAATAGTCACAACTGTTCTCTGTCCATCATGTTGTTACAATATTATCCTTCAGAGTCTGTTGTTTTTAGTTAACGTCATCATGTTAATCCCTCGCACTTATTACTTTATTACATACATGAAAGTGCGATCCATTTACCATCAAATGGTTTTGCTTTGTTGTGTGAGTGGTGGGTGCTAGAGTGAGTGAGTGAGTTGGGTTTTTACGCCGCTTTAAGAGTATTCAAGTTATATCACGGCGTGTCAGCTTAATGTGGGTGGAAAGCCCGAAGTGATGCAGGTCTCGGAGGTTTACCACTTCGGTGAAACCTACGAGCACGGGTATGGTACTGACAAACCTAGAAACATAATCGGGGCGAACCGGGATTCGAACCCACAATCATAGGTTTCTGGCCTGCCCAAGGGACGCAACTCTGCACAGTGAATCGCGGCGCCTTAGACGACTGGGCCACCCGTGCCCCCGTCAACTGTCGTAAATAGCACCACAGGTTTAATGGGCAGATCCGAAATGGTCGTTTCACCTTGAGTCAAGTCTTGGTGCTTGCGTTTTTTATTACTATGGTAATGTTAGTTTCTATAAATTTCTATATAATCAGTAGACGCTTCTTCAAATTCTGCTGTATATGAATTATCTTCATCGCCATCCCCGTCATTATCGCTATCCATAGGTGGTGGTGAGGTAGCCTAGTGGGGATAGAGTTCGCTCATCGCCCTGAAGGCCCGGGTTTGATTCCGCAAATGAGGCAATTTGTGAAGCTCATTTCTGGTGTCCCCCTGCCGTGATATTACAGGAATATTGCTTAAAACGGCGTTCAACCATACCAACTAACGATATACTTAACTGAAGCGATTTGCGACCAACCACGACCACGCCAAAACACAGCCAACTATAACTGATACCAGTCACGTGGGGCGAGAAGTCCGTGGTACAGCGAAAATACCAAATAATAGCAATTATGGAAACAAAATAAGCTGCTGTTATTTGATGCTGACAGTGATATTTGCTTATCTTGGTGATATAATATCCTGTTAAAACCAAAAACGAATGAACTGTAACGCTATTTATTTCAGTTAGCATAGCACATCTAAAAGTGTTTAAACCTAGTGTTTTTAAGCTTTTTAACCCAATATCTACAGCAATTGTTTCTGTTACCTTTAAAACATTTAATGCTCTTAATAAGTTATCTTCCATGTTATGTCTATGTTTTTTATATGTATTTGTATTCGTTTTATTTATTATGTATTATATTTTGTGTAACATTTGTGACACTCTGATGTAAAAAGATTTCTCTCACGGGCAATAAAACATTAATTACCTTATCTTATCTGACCCAATCTAACAAAACAGGTGAGAGCGACTAACAACACGCCCTACCTCGCCGACAGTCTAATGCGGTCTTGTTTGTACGCGGACAATCTTTCTCTTATATACTCTTAAAAAAGAAAATAACGCTAAACGGATATTTTTGGCCATAAAAGCAAAACTAGCGGACCAAAAGGTGCAAAATGAAGAGGTTTAATGTGTTGTAGTGTCAGTGACAAATAGAAATGCAAACCATAAGTCGGGAAACACGTTCGATTCGGAAAAACGGACCCAGTGCATTAACATGATGGCCATGGAGCTGCACGTATTTCACGTGCAGCAGCACTATGAACGGTATTAACCTGCAGGGTTTCGGTTGGGATCAGTTTCAGCAGCATGGGTCAACACGTGATTGGCCAAGGTCGGGACGACCAGGAGTAACCACCCCTGCCCAAGATCGCTACATCCGACTGCGCCACCTACGCGAGAGGACGACCACAGCCACCTAAACCGCATCCCAAATACCCGGACTGCGCAGAATCACCGACCAGACCGTACGAAACCGTTTAAGGGCAGCAGGTCTAAGAGCAAGACGTCCTGTTCGACGCGTCATATTAAGTCGACAACATCGTCAACAACGACTGTATTAGTGTTGTCAACACAGGGTATGGCATCAACTGCGATGGAGAGATGCGTGGTTCAGCGACTAATCAAGATTTGTCATCCGGGGATGGAAGAGCACGGGTCGACAGACGCCGAGGAGAACGTTACGCCGGAAACTGCGTACAGGAAGTGGACAGGTTTGGTGGGGGTAGCGTTATGATGTGGGTGGCTATCTTTCATCATGGCAGGACAGGTTTGGTCCATATCCAGGGCAATCTTACGGCTCAACGATACATCATCGAAATTTTCCTACCACACGTCCTCCCAATTGCAGCCAACGGCAACGATGTATTCCAGCAGGACAACGCTCGACCGCATACAGCAGGGAGGCATTATACATATAACGTTGATGATCTCCGCAGGCCCTCCAGATCAACGGATTTGAACCCGATAGTGCAGCTGTGGGATGAATTGGATAGACGGCTACGCCGACGTCAACCACAACCCCAGGCGTTGCAGCAGTTGACTTTTGCGTTGCAGGCCGAGTGGGCTACCATTCCCCAGGATGTGATTCGCATACTCGGCTCTTGCATGGGAAGGAGATGTCAGGCCGCTATCGATTCCAACGGGGGACATGCGCGTTTTTGATGGTAGCTGGCCTTCACCTGGGACTTTTCCCATGTACAGATATGACTAGTGTTCTCTCCACAACATTTTGGCTCAATACTTTGTACGGTTCGTATAAATGTATTTTCCTACCTCATACAAATCTAGCTTTGCGTTTCTTTTTTTGAAGAGTATATATCCCTTCCTTGAAAAAAGTCAAATGACGCATGATCAATAGCAAGGCAGGTGTTCACATTACTTTTTTACTTCAGCTTCTTTCTGTGTCACACATACAGTGAGAAACCAACTGAAGAAATAATGAGTTCTCATGAGTATAACAATGAAAAAGGTTGCTTTTGGGACCCTTAGGGTTTCCTGAAAACGGAACATGACATTTCATGATGTGAGTAGCATTGGTGTAATTTGTAATAACGAAAGCAAGACGACACAAATAAACACTGTAGGACAGGTGTATTGGGTGTGAGTGAGTGAGAGAGTGAGTTGGGTTTTACGCCGCTTTTACAGTATTCCAGTTATATCGCGGCGTGTCAGCTTAATGTGGGAGGAAAGCCCGAAGTGATGCAGGTCTCAGACGTTTACTACTTCGGTGAAACCCACGAGCACGGGTATGGTGCTGACAAACCTAGAAACATAATCGGGGCGAACCCACAATCATAGGTTTCTGGCGTGCCTAAGGGACGCAACTCTGCACAGCGAATCGCGGCGCCTTAGACGACTGGGCCATCCGTGCCCCCTGTATTGGGTGTGAGGTGTAATTGGGTTTAACATCACATTCAAGATTATTTCACTCATATAGCGACGACGTGCATGAACGTGTATGTGTGTCTAGTTTTCTAGTCCGGACTTATGTTAGTTTTACAGTTTAACATGGATACCCAACTCAGACACATTATACTAACTCTGAGCCGACACGTCTTTATTTAGCGTCAGGCAGGGTATCAACAAGTACCACGATTTAATGTCTTTTTGTATGACGCAGCAAAGGGATCGAACACCGACAGACGCTCTATTAGTTACAGTTTAACCTGGATACCCAACTTAGACACATTGTACTAATTCCGAGCCGACACGTCTTTATTTAGCGCCAGGCAGGGTATCAACAATTACCACGATTTAATGTCTTTTTGTATGACGCAGCCAAGGGATCGAACACCGACAGACGCTCTATTAGTTACAGTTTAACATGGATACCCAACTTAGACACATTATACTAACTCCGAGCCGACACGTCTTTATTTAGCGCCAGGCAGGGTATCAACAAGTACCACGATTTAATGTCTTTTTGTATGACGCAGCCAAGGGATCGAACACCGACAGACGCTCTATTAGTTACAGTTTAACCTGGATACCCAACTCAGACACATTATACTAATTCCGAGCCGACACGTCTTTATTTAACGCCAGGCAGGGTATCAGCAAGATAGACGCTCTATTAGTTATACCACAGAGGCGGTTACCTGTTGGACAGGTGAGGTGAAATGGGGTTTAACGTCGCGTCCAGGATTATTGCACTTATATAGCGACGTGCATTCACGTGCATTCACGTGTGTGTGTGTGTGTGTGTGTGTGTGTGTGTGTGTGTGTGTGTGTGTGTGTGTGCGTGCGCTTGTACTAGACCTGACTGATGCCGATTTATAGTGCTAGACAGGGTAACAACAAGTACCATCTTTTAACGTCTTTTGGTATGACGCGGCCGGGGATCGAACTCCGGACCTTCCGCTCTCCGTGCGGACGCTCTACCACTAGACCACGGAGGCGGTCCCCTGTTGGACAGAGTTATTTTCATTTTTGTAAGTAGAGTTTCCATTCAATGTACATTGAAAACATGCTTGTACTGAACCTGTGTTTCTTGATAAATACATACTGTATTTATGTTCAATCATTATGTTTTTTTAAATTTACAGCAATGGTAAAATACCCAGGAAATTATAAAAGAGTTCCAGATACATAATTTTCTAACAATATTATGTCCCAATGATTGTGAATACTTAATGAGAAGAGAAAAAGAAATATCGTACGAAAGTATCATATAAATAAAGTCCGAAAGCAGCTTTTTTAGTTTATATTTATCAATCATGGCATTACAGAGCCACGAGGTCCAACGTAAAGCAAACAGTGTTTATCATGAAAATGTGGTAACCTGACATTAAAATGTTCCGCATGTGTCAAGGAGCGAATAAACCGATAAACTGTGAGTAAGTGTACGAACATATGACGCATCATAAATATGTTGGTTGAACATCCGGAGTATAAATGGCTGCTAATATCAAGAGCCCGGAAATATCGAGTGCAAGACCGTGAGATCTACTTGGCAAATAAATAGCCGCTTGCATGTCAACATAGACAGCATAGAATATCCGAAGGTTCAACTAAAATATGACTCCTGAAATGAAGGTTTATTGAGTGGGAAAGAGAAGTAAAACTTATTATACAAAACAATTTCTTTTCATAAATTTATAGTTTCACAAGTTTACAGGACGTTGTAAAATACTGAAATGATGACAGTATAACGATGTGAGCCACCAATGTTTTCTGGCTATGACATATTTCGGTGAGAATAGGAACAACTGGCTACCCAAGTAGACACACTTCAGCACACAGTATCAGGTATAGCCACATATGGCACTCTGGTTCAGAAAAATGATTTAATAGGATTCAGCATGCTAAACTCCCATTATTATTCAGAGGGACCGATTCCATTTCCTATTCTGAGTGAGTGCGTGAGTATGGTTTCTCGCAGCTATATTCCAGCAATAGCAGGGCGGGGGACACTAGAAATGGTCTTCACACGTAGTACCCATGTGGAGAATTTCATTTGGCCTCTGATATACTGGATATGGGAGGTCATATTGTGACAAAAATATTGAATACGAATTAAACGAGTATACTCAACATAGCTTAAAGAGCAATAACAACCCATACAGTGGGTCACCACATTTGGTACATCAGTTCATAGGTGTCAGTAATGTTGTGTTGTTTACATGGTCAACACTATTAAACAACCCCCGAAACGAATGCATGCTAATATCGGGTCGTATGTACAAGGAACATGTAATCTCCACAGATCAGAAATTTTCATCATTTTCTTTATATTTCCGATTCAGTCATGATGCACTGACTAACGTCTCTCCAAAGTCTCCGCTGGTCGTCCATGTACTTCTTTACATAGAAGATGTGTCTCTCCTCCACAACATTCAGCAGGGCCGGTGAGATGTCCCCTTGTCTCACGTCCTCAAACAGCACAAGAACGACACTTCCTGCGGGTAGTATAGAGGAAGAATACACAACACGATTAACAGTAAAGCTACACCATTGATCTTCCAGAAATGATCTGCTTAGAATTAGGAGCGTTTTCCAACTGGAATCTATTCCGTTGATGATGTCGTCAGCTATTTGTCCTCCAGGGATGGTGTCTCTGTCCTTCAGGAAGAGTTTGACTCCATGTCTGTCTTCCAGGTGCTCTCTCATAGTGTGACAGATGTACTGATAATCGCAGTCACTGTAGCCGATGTAGGCATCGTTAGGAAAGTCAGTACGCTTTGGCGGTTTGGCAACATTTACCAACCCAAACAACCGGTAAATGATGTTTAGAAGTAATGTCTTTCTCTGGTTTATCAAATAGATTAGAATCATGAATAATATAATCAGTGCAAAGGCAGAAACAGATAGTGACAGCCAAGTTGGTCCGGAACATTTTCTCCATATTTCATCATAATGATCATAAATATAAGATGGGCGTGTAATATGGCCACTATCAGATACACAGGTATAAGAATCTCTGTTTTCAACTTTCACATCTGTGTGGAACAGCCACAACACAAAGCCTAAATTCTTACATCCGCAGGACAGAAGGTTGTTGTCAAGGTTCAACGTGAAGTTATTTGTTGCTGCTAGGGAATCAAACAGGGTCCTCTCTAACTCTGATAACACAGGCAGTGAGTTGTAACTGAGGTCAAGACATTGCAGAGATGGAGTTGTTGTGATGTCAAAAGGAATACTTTCAAAACGGTTAAAGGATAAATCAATAGCAGTCAGTTGATTTCCAGAAAATATCTTAGGATCCATGACTGCTAAATCATTGCGACCAAGAATAATATTTTCTAATTTACGTAATGGCAAAAACATCTGACGTCCCTGCCGAAGAAGAAAGTATTTGCTAAAGCCAATCTGAGACATCGTGAGAGTTCTTAGGCCTGTGAAAGATTTAAAGAAACCAGGATTCATGTTGGTAAAGTAGTTTCCAGAGATGTCTAAATCAGTGAGGTTCTCCAAACCATATATATTATATTGGAAGGCATACCATCCGTTAAATGCAAGGTTCACACTTTGGAGCGATACAGCATTTTTAATTTCAATGTTACCGTTTATGTAGCCCATGTCACTCAGCGTGCCATGGCTATAAAAGTACTTTAGTCTGGGGGGCAAAGTGAACCGGAATGTTGGTACTGACAATAAGGAGTTGTGTTGAGGCATTGATGGGAAGTACTCGTTTCTTCTCAAGTGATTTGTAATATTCACAAACACTAATTGAGGCGCAAAGACAAATTGGAATAAAATATGCCTGTCTCCCAGAAAATCATTATCAGACAGGTCAATATGTACAATGCAGTTTGAGAAACGTGAATTGGGTTTTAGGATAGAAGAATCAATCCATGCTATTTTGTTTTTTTTCATGGACATCCGCTCAACGCATACACCTTGTAAATTATCCAGCACTTCTTTTGTAAGAGTTCTTAGTTCAATACTACCATACTGAAAGTTAAGGAAGTTGTAAATTTCATCAAATAAAATACTTGTCAGGTTTAACCCATTTAAACCATACATAGATGTAACAGCCTCTACTGGGCTCACGAATTTACCATGAGAAAGATTCAAATCCTTCAGGCTTTTCAAATAAACAAAAGACATTTTATCTAAAGCTGCTAATGGGCAACTACTAAGATCAAGGTCTTCAATTGGGATGTGTTTAAAAGATCGCAACGTTTGGTTCAACACTCTCGAAATCTTGCAACCATTAAACCCCAAAAGAAGCCTTTTGAGACTGGTCATGTTGGCAAATCCAGATCCAAAGGTGGAGGTTTCATATGTGTCAATTTTTAATTCAACAACACTCCTGAGTTTACCGAAAGCAGTTTCTGGATAGCTACCCTCCGACTTTCGATCATTGTTGTGCAGATGGAGCTTCTGAAGTTTCTGTAGAGGAAGGAAGACATCATCTGGGTACGTAGTGGAATCGAGCATCAGATTGTTGTTCTGCAAGAATAGCTCCTCTAAGCTGTTAATGCTTTCAAATGTCCCATTTTGTAGCTTTGATAACTTATTGTTGGAGACGTCCAGGTATTTCAGTGCATTCAAGGAACTATTGGGTTGAATGTGCAACACGGCAATGTGATTGGTACTCAAATTGAGCGATGTTGTATTTTGGGGTAGATCATTTGGTACATTGGATAGGTTGTTGTTGGAACAGTTTACAAATATCCCTCCATACTTCACGTCATGATGGAAGGTACACGCCCAAATAACTCCTCCAGAGAGACAGACAAAAAATAATAGTATGTTGTTTGTCATCTCTAGGTTGTCTGAAATGGAACAAACACTATTTTAAGTAGCATATAAGAATTGTCGGGTTTCACAATCATCACAATTAAGACGAACAAATAGTATTTAATTTAATTTCTAATTCAAATTTGGTCGAGCTTTCAAGATTTAGATTGTCCAGATTTAATTATACTTTTTTCTATCTTGTATCACTTTTGAAACGCCTCCTACTTTGCCCAACGTTTAATCCAACGTTCTTTCCTTATTTGCGCTTGTTTCATGTTCAATACCGCACTCAGCAAAGGTAATAACGGGGTCTGTAAATACTCCAATCGGGACCAGACATAACGGTGATTGATATTATGATCAACGTATCACACCGTCGGAGTACGGTGACATACAATCAGCTAAGTCACCAAGCCATCGAGCCTCACCACCCGACCCATTAATCGCTTGACACAACAAGTATAGTTACTGAGGTTATATCCCATTAGTTAGACGTTCCATTAGTTAGATGTCCCAATTGTTAGACATTTTTATTTAGGCAAAGAGGGAGTATACCTACAGGTGTAATGGATCAGTCCTTATTAGATTAAAGTACTGAGTAGGGATAGGGGACTCACAGTTTAGGGAGTATATATGTTACAATTTCGTTTAATTAACCTAAATTACCTTACTCTCAGCACAGGTTCAATAGGCATGAGATTAACTATGTAAACTATGGAGTAGCTTAATTGTCTTACTGTATGATCAGTTGGAGGAGTTGAGTTTAGATTATCTACTTATCAAACAAATAAATATGATCTTGAGGTACGTGTCATTATCAGTATCGATATGGCTGGTTTAAGGAGAGGAGTACATCACCTCTCAGGGGTGGAAGTAAGCAGTTGATATTAGATGGATATATTTACAACAGAAACCGCGAGAGGCAAACCTGCACACATTGGAGATGTGTCGTCAAGACGTGCAATGAGAAATGTACGACTGTCGGCGATAAATAAACTGTAACAGTTATTAAATGTAAAGTGTACATTACCAAAAACTGTCACAAAGTGTTGTTACAAACTGTATAAAATTTATCAAATGTAAAGTGTCATTAAATGTTAAGTATAATATTAAAGTATCTATTTAAAGCTACTTTGCTTTGTTTGTCAGATCTTATCTGGACTATTCCATTTTAAAGTCTGAGGTAACAAGCATAAGGATTAGTGTGCACTCAACCGTTTAAAGTGTTGTTATAAGCTGTCTCACTATTGGGACGTCTACCTAATGGGAGGACACCGTTACTGAGGATCTTTTTAAACCCGGAATCCTCACAGGGTTCTTGTATATCTGTTGTGTCAAGACAAGCATTTTTAAGCACTTCAGTATCACTGTTTACACCATTTCACGCCGTTATGAACATGAATCAAAATTTACTTTGAATTAATTACATTTTATTGGGCGGAAGGTATCTTTGGTTCTTTTCTAAATAGGACAGAGAAAAATGTAATGCTACTCATACACTACGGCCTAATCTATCCTACAGTTAGGACGATATGAGTGAGACCTCCTTGATTTTGAAAGAGAGATTACATTCTGTTGTTAAGTATCATTAAACCCACTTTATGTCGTTCATCCTTAAATTTAAATTTAAAAATTAAAAAAAAATACATCATGTTCACCTGACCTGGTAATGTTTAGTCTTGGTCCTCATGTTCTGTGTTCTATTCGGCAGTTGCAGTAATTACACCGTCATCACAACAAATGTACAAAGTCTTTGCATTGAGATATTACACTGACTGCAGTTTCCCAATATTTTAGCATTAAGTCATATACCATTATTACACTCACTCACTGACTCACTCACTTAAATACATTACGATACTTACATATTAACATGGATCTTCGTTCAACACAACTACTTCTCAGTGCGCCGGCTATTGTCTTTTCCGCTGTTGTGGTGCAAGTGAGCTCTGATTGTATTGACGCCCCAAGTGAGATCCGGGTTTCAAGGATTTATTATCATTGTGACAACGTGAAACCTGGTTAAGGAAGGAAATAATGACCGTGTCACACACGAAGGAGTAAATCTATGCAACATGTATGCTTATGCACGAAGTATGTACGACATTATATGTAATATGAGTGAGTGAGTGAGTGAGTTGGGTTTAACGCTGCTTTTAACAGTATTCCAGTTATATCGCGGCGTGTCAGCTTAATGTGGGAGGAAAGCCCGAAGTGATGCAGGTCTCAGACGTTTACCACTTCGGTGAAACCCACGAGCACGGGTATGGTGCTGACAAACCTAGAAACATAATCGGGGCGAACCGGGATTCGAACCCACAATCATAGGTTTCTGGCGTGCTCAAGGGACGCAACTCTGCACAGTGAATCGCGGCGCCTTAGACGACTGGGCCACCCGTGCCCCCCTTGTGACAGAGAAAGGATTATGAAATTTCGAAAGGCGGTTTCGTGTTTAAGTACTGCCTTCATAACACACGTCCTCAGATAACTACGTGTTCAGTCGCGTTCACCACTATAATGCATACATGCATTGATGAAAAGGAGGAGCATGACTCATCTTAGTGGGGTTATATTACCGATGTTTGCATTTGCGCATTTGTAATCTCTGCACAACTCGAAATGTCGTACATGTGTGTTCTAGTGACAGAATGGCAATATATCGCCTTTCTGTAACGGAGAATACGATGAGAGCGCGGTAGTTAAAGGGTCACTATGTTCAAGCGCTCTGAGTGGACTGAATTTTGGTTTGTTTGTTTTGAGTGTTGATGTCAGTTGGAAAACTGACTCTTTTCGTGTTGAGAGGTGCGCACCCAGGTGTCACAAACAAGTTTATAGCAAAGCCACTACTAGTGATGTTTCTTTTCTCGCGCTGCCCGGTCGAGCAGAAAGGACGCAGTGGCAAAGCAATGATGAACATTGATGAACAATAACAAAATAAACTTTGTCTGGGAAAGAAGTACAACATGAAGGCATGTTACATTCTGTTAACAACGTTTTGATAAGACATTATATACTGAACCGCAAAAGAAACGTCACCCCAAGTACCATTGCATGAAAAGTTGTCATTTAAATATCTGCGTAATTTTTGTCAAAGTTTCTGAAATTTAACATTACCTTGTCCGGAAATATAAAATTTGATGATAAAAAACCACAAAGCAGATGACAATAAAACCGATCGCCAAAACGCATCACGGCAACAGCCATGGTAACCCGATGCACGTGAGTTCCTTGCAAATTGAAATGCACATGCTTTCCCTCATTTCTTGCCCTATAAAAATCCACCCAGATCGGATAACATTTATTCGTTATTGAATTGCTACCACATGACAAGATTGACAAGAAATCAGCTACACCAAGCCCTTGGACGACTGCAAGTTGGACAAACCGCCCGGCAAGTAGCCAATGCATTTCACGTCCACGTAAGGACCATATACAGGCTCTAGCAACGGTACCAGACCACCAACACTACACTACAGATGGCCGACCACGTAGTGGAAGACCAAGGGTCACCACCCGACGTCAGGTTGGTCAGATTTTGCAACAGCATCTTCAAGATCGCTTTGTTACTGCTGCGGAAACTGCTCAACAGACCATTGGGACACATCAACGACACAATAGTGCGGACATCGTGCGTTGACGATTGACAAGCAGACACATCCACTGTCACCGGCTTCACCGAGGACCCATTCTGACACCACGTCATCGCCGGGACCAGCAGTGGAGGAGAGTCCTCTTCTCAGACGAGAGCCGTTACTGTATCTCAACAGCAGATGGCAGAGTCTGGCGACGCCGTGGGGAACGTTATTCAGATGCTTGTGTTGTTGAGAGAGACTCGTGGGGTGGTCCGAGCATCATGGTGTGGGGTGGAATTGGTCTTGCACAGAGGGTCGGCCCTGTGGTCTTCCAGATCATCGCTCCAGGGAGAGGCAATGGTGTCACAGCAGCTCGGTACATTGTTCAAGTCTTGAGACCACACGCCATACCTCATTTGGCACGTCGCCGCAACCACGAGTTTCAGCATGATCACACCCGTGTCCACACTGGGAGAGCAACAAGAGACTCCCTCCAGCAGAATGGTATCAGAACCATACAGTAGCCTGCCCTCAGTCCCGATTTAAATCCCATTGAGCACCTGTGGGACGAGATTCAAAGACGGCTGAATGACGTCCGACCAAGGCCGACAACTGCAGCTGAACTGTGTCAGGCGTTCCTCTGAGTGTGGGCTCAAGTGCCTATGGCCTTCATTAACCGCCTCAACCATTACATGTATCGACGTTGCACGGCAGTCATCAATGCCCATAGCGGACACTAGAGATACTTACTCTATTTTACTGTTATTTTATCAGAGACTAGTGTTGTGTTTCACTTTAAGAACATTTGTCACTTTAATTTCAACCTTGATGATCAGTTTAGCCACGTTTCATCGTTTTAATATGTCTCAAAGTATGTTTACAGTGTTTGGACAAATAAGGTTTCTCATATATCTATCCATGGTGACGTTTCTTTTGCGGTTCAGTATATATACGAATAATGACTTGGTGTTGTCTTTCTCACATAGCCGAAATTCACAAAGATCATCAAAGGATTTTTGAACTCGAATGATATCGATGTTACAGCAAAAAAATGAAAACAGAATGTAAATGTCGTAAGTACAACTGATAAATGTTATATTCACCTGATGAAATCACTTGTTTATATACTCTTCAAAAAAAGAAACTTGACATAGATGTAAAACCACTTTTTGCCAAATATCTAAAATAATTATATTAAATGAGAACCAAATATGTCAAACAGAAAGATGATGTGTCTATAATTCGCGAAAACACATGCAAAGCACATAAACGTAGCGTGCAGCACAGGATCCTGCATTTAGGCATGCAGCCCCCCCCCCCCCCCCCCCCCCCCCCCCCTGCTGAATGGGTATAAAAATCCACATCAACGGCTGTTCATACAGTCCTTCTAACGGCAGATGAGGCGGTGACAGAATGCCAAGACTGAATGCAGCTCAACGGAACAACGCCATTGGGAGATTACAAACTGGAGCAACTCAGCAAGAAGTGGCCAGGCACTTTGGCGTATCCAGACAGACAATCTCCGCACTGTGGACCCGATACAACAACACCAACAGAGTTGACGTCAGACCAAGGTCAGGAAGACCAAGGGTGACAACCCAAGCACAAGATCGATACATCCGGCTGCCACACCTCCGAGACCGCACTACCACAGCCACGTCTACAACCACACAGATCCCTGGGGTACGCAGAATATCAGATCAAACGGTACGCAACAGACTGAAGGAGGCTTGACTTTTTGCACGAAGACCTGTTCGACGTCATGTATTGACCCCACGTCATCAGGCGGACCGTCTGCTTTGGTGCCAACAGAGGGTAAGATGGGCACGTGCAAGGTGGAGAAATGTACTGTTTACAGACGAGTCCCGTTTCCCACTCACACGTGCTGATGGGCGCGCACGTGTCTACAGACGTCGGGGTGAACGTTACGCCCCCAACTGTGTGCAGCAGGTTGTCCCATTTGGCGGCGGGAGTGTCATGGTATGGGCCGGAATTCATCACTGTGGTAGGACGCCTCTCGTGCATGTGGCAGGTGCATTGACAGGTGTGCGTTACAGAGACTTGATCCTACAGCCTTACGTTCTTCCTCACGTCAACGTTCATGGCGGACAGTTCCAGCAGGACAACGCTCGACCGCATATTGCACGTGTTTGTCAGGACTTCTAACAGCACAACAACATCCAGACATTACCTTGGCCAGCCCGGTCACCAGATTTGTCCCCGATTGAGCATCTGTGGGACAAATTGGATTGACGCTTTCGCAGAAGGAATCCACCGCCCCAAACACTTCCGGCGCTTTTTGATGCACTTCAGCTTGAATGGCAGCACATCCAACAGCGTGTTATTGACAACTTGATTGTATCTATCGGTCGTCGGTGTCAAGCGGTGATTGATGCACGTGGTGGGCACAACCGATACTGACAATTTCTGTACCCCTGTGATATTAACTATATCGTGTACGTATGTCTGTCTAGGTGACACGATTAATGTTTTGAACATTGTGTACATTGATCTTCAAACAGTGTTTCAATTATGGTTTCTGTGTCCTATTTTGAAACAATCGCATTATATTACATTTTGAAAGTCAGTGTCAAGTTTCTTTTTTTGAAGAGTATATATATAAAGGCCATTACGTTCGATGAATGTATTCCCATTATTTGACGTGAGAGGTAACGAACGAGATCGGGTGGTAGGCTTGCTGACTTGTATCCCCGTGAAGATCCGGGTTAGAGCAACCACCCTCTTGTCTCCGCTTTCACCATAGCTGACTGGTGACAAACTAGAACAATAGTCGAGGGCACAGTGAGGTGTCGCCAACTCGAGTAACACTGTATGTTTATAATGGTGAGGTGAGATGAAATTGGGTTTAACGTCGCGACCAAGATTATTGCACTTATTTTGCGACGTGCATGCACGTGTGTGTGTGTGTGTGTGTGTGTGTGTGTGTGGCTGCTTGTACTGTCTGGACTGATGCCGAATTATAGTGCTAGCTCACTGAGATACCATGCCGCAGTTTAACATGAATACCCCACTCAGACACAAGATACTGACTCCGGGCCGACCACTCCTTGTTTTAGCCCCTTTATGCTGAGCGCTAGAAAGGGTAACAACAAGTACTATCTTTTAACGTCTTTTGGTATGACGCGGCCGGGGATCGAACCCCGGACCTTCCGCTCTCCTGGCGGACGCTCTACCACTAGACCACGGAGGCGAGAGTGAGATAACAATGAACAATCAAACAACACATTTTCGGTTGTTCACAACGTTTGGTCACAGCTTTATAGAGGCATGCGCACGTCATGTATAGACACGCAGTACACGAACAGTTGTATCCTTCCACTCCATCTAGGTGTACACACTACAGGCCAGATTTTCACAGTAAATCACGCACATCGAAACAAACCGAGTTGCGCACGCATTCGGTTTGTTGTGGCCTCCATTGAAAATGAGTGAGTGAGTGAGTGAGTACGGTTTTACGCCGTTTAAGCAATATTCAAGCAATATCACGGCTGGGGACACCAGAAATGGGCTTCACACATCAAACCCGGGTCTTCGGCGTGACGAGCGAACGCTAAGCCACTAGCCCAGGTAGCATGCCAACATCGGCCCTGCATCGGCCCAACGTCGGCTACATCATCGGCCCAACGGCCGGCAAACTTAACCGGCAGCAGTGTGGCATATTGTTTGACATGTCAACTTTGTGGTGTATTACATCCACATGCCGATGTCAGCAGTGTGGCATGTTGTTTTGACATGTCAACTTTGTGGTGTATTGCACACATGCCGATGTCAGCAATGTGACGTATTGTTTTGACAGGTCAACTTTGTGGTGTATTGCATACATGCCGATGTCAGCAATGTGGCGTATTGTTTTGACATGTCAACATTGTGGTGTATTGCCTTCACATGCCGATGTCAGCAGTGTGGCATGTTGTTTTGACATGTCAACTTTGTGGTGTATTGCCTTCACACGCCGATGTCAGCAGTGTGGCATGTTGTTTTGACATGTCAACTTTGTGGTGTATTGCAAACATGCCGATGTCAGCAATGTGACGTATTGTTTTGACATGTCAACTTTGTGGTGTATTGCCTTCACTTGCCGATGTCAGCAGTGTGGCATATTGTTTTGACATGTCAACTTTGTTGTGTATTACATCCACATGCCGATGTCAGCAGTGTGGCATGTTGTTTTGACATGTCAACTTTGTGGTGTATTGCACACATGCCGATGTCAGCAATGTGACGTATTGTTTTGACAGGTCAACTTTGTGGCGTATTGCATACATGCCGATGTCAGCAGTGTGGCGTATTGTTTTGACATGTCAACATTGTGGTGTATTGCATTCACATGCCGATGGCAGCAGTGTGGCATGTTGTTTTGACATGTCAACTTTGTGGTGTATTGCATTCACATGCCGATGGCAGCAGTGTGGCATGTTGTTTTGACATGTCAACTTTCTTTCACATGCCGATGTCAGCAGTGTGGCGTATTGTTTTGACATGTCAACATTGTGGTGTATTGCCTTCACATGCCGATGTCAGCAGTGTGGCGTATTGTTTTGACATGTCAACATTGTGGTGTATTGCCTTCACATGCCGATGTCAGCAGTGTGGCATGTTGTTTAAACATGTCAACATTGTGGTGTATTACATTCACATGCCGATGTCAGCAGTGTGGCATGTTGTTTAAATATGTCAACATTGTGGTGTATTACATCCACATGCCGATGTCAGCAGTGTGGCATGTTGTTTTGACATGTCAACTTTGTGGTGTATTGCCTTCACATGCAGATGTCAGCAGTGTGGCGTATTGTTTTGACATGTCAACTTTGTGGTGTATTACATCCACATGCCGATGTCAGCAGTGTGGCATGTTGTTTTGACATGTCAACTTTGTGGTGTATTGCACACATGCCGATGTCAGCAGTGTGGCGTATTGTTTTGACAAGTCAACATTGTGGTGTATTACATCCACATGCCGATGTCAGCAGTGTGGCGTATTGTTTTGACATGTCAACTTTGTGGTGTATTGCCTTCACATGCCGATGTCAGCAATGTGACGTATTGTTTTGACAGGTCAACTTTGTGGCGTATTGCATACATGCCGATGTCAGCAGTGTGGCATGTTGTTTTGACATGTCAACTTTGTGGTGTATTGCCTTCACACGCCGATGTCAGCTGTGTGGCATGTTGTTTTGACATGTCAACATTGTGGTGTATTGCATCCACATGCCGATGTCAGCAGTGTGGCGTATTGTTTTGACATGTCAACATTGTGGTGTATTGCCTTCACATGCCGATGTCAGCAGTGTGGCGTATTGTTTTGACAAGTCAACATTGTGGTGTATTACATCCAGATGCCGATGTCAGCTGTGTGGCGTATTGTTTTGACATGTCAACATTGTGGTGTATTACATCCACATGCCGATGTCAGCAGTGTGGCATGTTGTTTTGACATGTCAACTTTGTGGTGTATTGCCTTCACACGCCGATGTCAGCAGTCCGGCATGTTGTTTTGACATGTCAACTTTGCGGTGTATTGCCTTCACACGCCGATGTCAGCAGTGTGGCGTATTGTTTTGACATGTCAACATTGTGGTGTATTACATCCACATGCCGATGTCAGCAGTGTGGCATGTTGTTTTGACATGTCAACTTTGTGGTGTATTGCCTTCACACGCCGATGTCAGCTGCGTGGCATGTTGTTTTGACATGTCAACATTGTGGTGTATTGCCTTCACATGCCGATGTCAGCAGTGTGGCGTATTGTTTTGACATGTCAACATTGTGGTGTATTACATCCACATGCCGATGTCAGCAGTGTGGCATGTTGTTTTGACATGTCAACTTTGTGGTGTATTGCCTTCACACGCCGATGTCAGCTGTGTGGCGTATTGTTTTGACATGTCAACATTGTGGTGTATTACATCCACATGCCGATGTCAGCAGTGTGGCATGTTGTTTTGACATGTCAACTTTGTGGTGTATTGCCTTCACACGCCGATGTCAGCTGCGTGGCATGTTGTTTTGACATGTCAACATTGTGGTGTATTGCCTTCACATGCCGATGTCAGCAGTGTGGCGTATTGTTTTGACATGTCAACATTGTGGTGTATTACATCCACATGCCGATGTCAGCAGTGTGGCATGTTGTTTTGACATGTCAACATTGTGGTGTATTGCCTTCACACGCCGATGTCAGCAGTCCGGCATGTTGTTTTGACATGTCAACTTTGTGGTGTATTGCCTTCACACGCCGATGTCAGCAGTGTGGCGTATTGTTTTGACATGTCAACATTGTGGTGTATTACATCCACATGCCGATGTCAGCAGTGTGGCATGTTGTTTTGACATGTCAACTTTGTGGTGTATTGCCTTCACACGCCGATGTCAGCTGCGTGGCATGTTGTTTTGACATGTCAACATTGTGGTGTATTGCCTTCACATGCCGATGTCAGCAGTGTGGCGTATTGTTTTGACATGTCAACATTGTGGTGTATTGCCTTCACATGCCGATGGCAGCAGTGTGGCGTATTGTTTTGACATGTCAACATTGTGGTGTATTACATCCACATGCCGATGTCAGCAGTGTGGCATGTTGTTTTGACATGTCAACTTTGTGGTGTATTGCCTTCACACGCCGATGTCAGCTGTGTGGCATGTTGTTTTGACATGTCAACTTTGTGGTGTATTGCCTTCACATGCCGATGTCAGCAGTGTGGCGTATTGTTTTGACATGTCATCATTGTGGTGTATTACATCCAGATGCCGATGTCAGCAGTGTGGCGTATTGTTTTGACATGTCAACTTTGTGGTGTATTGCCTTCACACGCCGATGTCAGCAGTGTGGCATGTTGTTTTGACATGTCAACATTGTGGTGTATTGCCTACACATGCCGATGTCAGCAGTGTGGCGTATTGTTTTGACATGTCAACATTGTGGTGTATTGCCTTCACATGCCGATGGCAGCAGTGTGGCGTATTGTTTTGACATGTCAACATTGTGGTGTATTACATCCAGATGCCGATGTCAGCAGTGTGGCATGTTGTTTTGACATGTCAACATTGTGGTGTATTGCCTTCACATGCCGATGTCAACTGTGTGACGTATTGTTTTGACATGTCAACATTGTGGTGTATTGCCTTCACATGCCGATGTCAGCAGTGTGGCATGTTGTTTTGACATGTCAACATTGTGGTGTATTGCCTTCACACGCCGATGTCAGCTGTGTGGCGTATTGTTTTGACATGTCAACATTGTGGTGTATTACATCCACATGCCGATGTCAGCAGTCCGGCATGTTGTTTTGACATGTCAACTTTGTGATGTATTGCCTTCACACGCCGATGTCAGCTGTGTGGCATGTTGTTTTGACATGTCAACTTTGTGGTGTATTGCCTTCACATGCCGATGTCAGCAGTGTGGCGTATTGTTTTGACATGTCAACATTGTGGTGTATTACATCCACATGCCGATGTCAGCAGTGTGGCATGTTGTTTTGACATGTCAACTTTGTGGTGTATTGCCTTCACACGCTGATGTCAGCTGTGTGGCATGTTGTTTTGACATGTCAACATTGTGGTGTATTGCATCCACATGCCGATGTCAGCAGTGTGGCGTATTGTTTTGACATGTCAACATTGTGGTGTATTGCCTTCACATGCCGATGGCAGCAGTGTGGCGTATTGTTTTGACATGTCAACATTGTGGTGTATTGCCTTCACACGCCGATGTCAGCTGTGTGGCGTATTGTTTTGACATGTCAACATTGTGGTGTATTACATCCACATGCCGATGTCAGCAGTCCGGCATGTTGTTTTGACATGTCAACTTTGTGGTGTATTGCCTTCACACGCTGATGTCAGCTGTGTGGCATGTTGTTTTGACATGTCAACATTGTGGTGTATTGCATCCACATGCCGATGTCAGCAGTGTGGCGTATTGTTTTGACATGTCAACATTGTGGTGTATTGCCTTCACATGCCGATGGCAGCAGTGTGGCGTATTGTTTTGACATGTCAACATTGTGGTGTATTACATCCAGATGCCGATGTCAGCAGTGTGGCATGTTGTTTTGACATGTAAACTTTGTGGTGTATTGCCTTCACACGCCGATGTCAGCTGTGTGGCATGTTGTTTTGACATGTCAACATTGTGGTGTATTGCCTTCACATGCCGATGTCAACTGTGTGGCGTATTGTTTTGACATGTCAACATTGTGGTGTATTGCCTTCACACGCCGATGTCAGCTGTGTGGCATGTTGTTTTGACATGTCAACATTGTGGTGTATTGCATCCACATGCCGATGTCAGCAGTGTGGCGTATTGTTTTGACATGTCAACATTGTGGTGTATTGCCTTCACATGCCGATGTCAGCAGTGTGGCGTATTGTTTTGACATGTCAACTTTGTGGTGTATTGCCTTCACACGCCGATGTCAGCTGTGTGACGTATTGTCTTCACATGTCACATCTGGCATGCCATGAAACATTTACATGTTATTATATTCAATTCTTTATTCATGTACATGTGTAGGCCAGCGGCCCATGGTACAATATTCGGTCCATCATTAACATTTATAGGCTCAGTGTTTGGAGTCTAACATTCATAGCATGGTATATAAAAGTTGCAACATTTCTAATTACAGTTTCATTGTTTACCGCCATAAGCATATTAAATTTAGCAAGAGTAGGATGTACAAAATACTTCTGTGGTAAATACTGAAGACGAAGTTCATCATAAGCGTTACAAATTAATAAAAAATGATATTCATTCTCGACATATCTTTGGTTGCAACTATTGCACAATCTCTGCTCTCGTGGAGTATTAACGTACCTACCAGTCTCAATATGGAGAGTGTGGGAGCTACAGCGAAACTGGGCTAGTGCAACACGAAATTTGTTGATAGTGATAGCAGACAAATACAACTCTAGACTGAATGAATTTTTGAAAAGTGTATAATGGAACATTTTAGAACTATTTGCTAAAGACCAATGCCAGTCCTGTTCGTTAGCAAAGTTTAACCGTTATTATGTTATTATATATCGACCTCAGTGGTCACATTAAGAGAGCTACACGTACACGTTCTACGTTGTTTACACGTTGTCTTACTATCGTATGGTTATCACAGCCTGACGGGGGTCGTCCTGCATTCTTACACGTGTCAAAACTCAAGCAGAAAGGGTCCTCTACACTATAGGCAAGAATTAATGTTTGAGTGAGTGAGTGAGTATGGTGTCACGCCGCTTTAAGCAATAGTCCAGCAATATCACGGCGGGGGACACCAGAAATGGGCTTCACACATTGTACCCATGTCGTGAATCGAACCCGGGTCTTCGATGTGACGAGCTAACGCTCTAACCACTAGGCTACCCGACCGCCCCAATAAATGTTTGAAATGGTAAACGTTTAATTGAAACTGACACGTACTTCTCTTGATGTACTTGTCAGACTATGCTAAGGCTTCTGAAAGGAATATTCTTTTTCAGTGAAAGGTTACTAAGATTTTCCCCTAGTTGTAAGGTGGATTTGTTTGTTTGTTTGTTTGTTGTTTAATGCCGCACTCCTGCTATATGACGGCGATCTGTAAATAACCAGACAATCCAGTAATTGACAAAATCGATCTTCGCAATGTGGATCTCCCGTTAGTCGCCTCCTACGACAAGCATGGGTTACTGAAGACCAAGTCTAACCCGGAATCTTCACGGGTCTGTAAAGTCGAAGAAACGGATGACTACCTTGTCTTTTTAATATGCCCATATAATACAGATTAAAGGGTCAACATTACCTTCCAACTACACAAGATTGTGATGCAGCATAGATGCTCGTCCCGTCTATTAAGTGTTAAAACAGATTAATAAAATACTTTGTATTTTACATCATTTTATTCAAATATATTTGAACAACTTGTCGAAAGTCGAAAGTGAAAGTCAGAATGAAAAGGCGGCAATGGCACATCTTTATGTTAGCATGAAGTTTCTGAAGCTTTCTCAGATACAGCTATCTGAACTAATCTAAAACTACATGCGGATATTTGGCAACATTATGGAAATTGAGTTTTTGTGATACAATTGAAAAAAAAAAAGTATTAGTTTCAAATACCCACACATACACATGCTTACAAAAACACACACATGTTCTCTTTTAACAGTGTATAGTCATGATATCATGATCAATCACATGATTGTTTGGTCCAGAATTGATCATTAACTGACCGCCGTCATATAGCTGAAATATTGCTGAGTGTGGCGTTAAACAAAAACAAAACAAACAACAATGTTTAAAACATTAAATACGGTATGAACAATGCCTGAGAATCCACTAATACGTTCATTCTTATCAACCATCTGCCAAAGTTTCATCCCCCGTCGCCGTTTCCTTTCAGTATTTCCTATTATTCATTTCCTTAGTTTCATGATATTTCACATGATTTACAAATGCTTCTTGATTTGCGTTTGTATATAAGAAGAAATGTAAAATGCAGCCTTTCATTACTTGGTCACTCGAACTTGATATCGGTGTAAGAATCGCTAAACGCAAGAAACCAGAAGTTGTTATCCCTGAAGTTGTATGTTTCTTATTTAGTCATCAACTTCTAGTATGCCCAATTCAAACAGTTTATCATGTTTCACCTTTTTGCGAACACGTGAGCTGATGTCATCACAATGTCATAGTGATTCACAGACACATGCTCATGATATGGGGCGGTCGGGTAGCCTAGTGGTTAAAGCGTTCGCTCGTCACGCCGAAGACCCGGGTTCGATTCCCGACATGGGTACAATGTGTGAAGCCCATTTCTGGTGTCCCCCGCCGTGATATTGCTGGAATATTTCTCAAAGCGGCGTAAAACCATACTCACTCACTCACTACTCATGATATAGTCAGAATAGTACAATCGACTCTTTGTTGCTTTTCTCTTACACCACAAACATCACGCGATGGATGTTTTACTTTCTATTTTACATTTGTTACATGGAGTAATTTGAATTATGATAATGAATAATGTAATACACTTTATACAACTTAAGTACGTGTAGTTCGAAAGCAGAATTCGAGACGGAACCTATTTGTCTTTGGGTATCACAATACACTGACAGACGTCTTGCCACAGTTTCCCTTCTTCGCCCCTGTACTTTTCCATGTCGAAGATTTGTTTCTCCTCCACAACGTTCAGCAAGGTCGGAGGGATGTCCGCTCGTCGCACGTCCTCAAACAACACCAGAACAATGCTCCCTGCTGGCATTCTAGACGAGGAATACACTACACGGTTGACAATGAAGCGGCACCACTGATCCTCAAGAAATGATTGGCTGAGAGCTAGAATTACATTCCAGCTGGAGTCTATACCGTCGATGATGTCTTCAGCAATTTGTCCTCCAGGGATGGTGTCTCTGTCCTTGAGGAACAGTTTAAGCCCATGCTGGTTCTCAAGGTGATCTCTCACAGTGTGACAAATATATTGGTAGTCGTTCTCGCTATATGCGATGTAAGCATCGTTAGGGAAATCCTTTCTTTTCAGTGCTTCCTTTGTTGTCTTGAAACCAAACATCCGTAAAACAATATTTATGAGAAGCGTTTTTCTTCGATAAATTACAAATATTGCAATCGTCACCAATACTATGACAGCATAACAAACAACACTCACAGAAAGCCAAAAGCCCCCTACACATTGCTTCCATATTTCATCGTAATGTTCATATATGTAGAACGTATTTGTCACGGCACCATCGTCTTTGGCACATGAGGAATTTTCTGCCGTTGTTCTCACATTTGTCTTGAACAACCATATAATAAAGTCCAACGTCTTACATCCACACGACAGGAGATTACCATTCAGGTCTAACGATAGGTTGTTCCTTACGGCCAGGGCATCGAGCTGTTTCATTTCCGTTGTTGAAAGCGCTGCTATTGAGTTGGAGCTTAGGTCAAGGTGACTCAGATAGGGCGTTGTAGATAGGTCAAAAGGTATTGTTGAAAATCTGTTGTTTGACAGAATGAGGGACTTCAGTGGAACGCCTTCAAAGGAGGTGACACTGAGCATTCGAAGATTGTTCGAACTTACGTCCAGTGTATGTAGGTGAGGCAGAAAAGATAACCCATGTTGTACTTCAGATAATGCCTCTCCCAGGTCAAGATTGGCATCCGACATAATCAGGGTGTCAAGCATAGGAAAGCTGGCTAATAACAAAGACGATATTCCGGCACGGTTATTACCTGATATGTCTAAATAAGAAAGGTTATGAAGCCCTCTGACTGTACTACTGAATCTGTCAAGGCCTGCATATGTCAAGGACATATATTTCATCGACATACCATTATATATGGTTACATTAGAAAAACAACCAAAGTTCTTACCACTGAGAGTCAAATACACCAATGTTTCTGGGAGTGTGAGGCCAAGTGTCGGGAATGAGATTGCACATATTTCTACAAGTCTTTGTTTCGTAGATTGCTGTGTCATGCTTAAGGTATCTGACAAATTGAGGGATACAAGATTTGGCATAAGGGATATTGCAAACAATATTTTGGGATCTCCCAACCAATCATTCCCTGAAAAGTCAATGACTTTAATGCAGGAAGCAAAAGTGGACCCATCAACTAAAATTGAACTGTCAAACCATAACAGCTTACAGTTGATCATTTCAAATCTTTCCACACAGACATCTTTCAGATTTGCAACGACGGTTTTATCTAATATTCGCTGATTCATTAACCCTATTTTAAGATTAAACAATTGAAAGATATGATTAATTTTGATGGAGGTTAAATTTTTTCCTCTCAGGCCATACATTGCGGATACCGCTTCAGTGGGAGTTAGTGTAATTGCGTTTGACAAGACCAGATTCTTCAGGGACGCCAGGTACCGAAATGCATTTGGTCCTATTCTGGTAAGTGGACATAGATGGAGATCCAGTGTCTCTATCAGCACATTGTACTGAAATGATTGGAAAGTGTCATTATAAAGAAATGAAAGTTTGCACTGGCTAAATCCAAACACAAGGCGCTTCAAACTTGTAAGCTCTGAAAATCCTGGTCCAAAATTGGTGTAGGTAAAAGTGTCAATTTTCAGTTCTTGAACATGCTTAAGTTTCGCAATGGCCTTTTCCGGATACGTTCCTTCGGAACGGGGGTCGTTGTTGTGCAGATGGAGCATCTGAAGCTTCTGTAAAGGTTGGAATACGTCATCTGGGTAGGTGGTGGAATCAAGCCTCAACTCGTTGTTATTGAGATAGAGTTCTTCTAAATCAGCTGCCTCAAAAAATGCTCCTTCTTCGAGTATTTTGATAGTATTAAATGATAAGTCCAGATATTTCAGGTTCGGCAAATGTAGGAATCTCTTTACAATGCGCGAAATGCTGTTATGACTCATATCTAAACGTGTTGTATTTTGTGGAAGATCGGAAGGAATGCTTTTCAAGTGTCTGTTCCTGCAATCCACAGAAATTCCATGGAGATCGTGAGACTGGATACAGCCGTGTGTAGATTCTGCAGTGACCGATACAAAGATAAAGATCAAGACCATCACCAACGCCATTCGATCGCACATGGTTCCACCGTGGTTCAGCATCTGGTGGTTGGAACACACGTATAATTATATAAATAATAACACAAAATATCAGTTCTTGTAGACTAATAATGACAGTTACGTTCTTGTATGATATAAATTAGGATAGGTTAGTCGGCAAAATCTCTAATTCTGTCAATCATTTTGAGTTATGGGATGATTGTATATCACATGATCAGTCTTTTTGTGGACAAATTGGGGCCTTACATAAGAAAAGCTATGATACATAAAGACTATTTTTATGTAATATAACACAGTAGGTCGACAGCAAATGCAAGGCATGATCAGGTAACACAACAAGCTTTTTGTTAGTCCTTAGATTGATTAAGAAATATGCATCACTACATGCTTCCTTTGGATATAGCAAAGGAAGGAAATTATGGAATGCTCTATGAAACCGGTTAGGTATAAAAACGATTTCAGAGCTTCTATATCTTGACAATGGTTGTAAATTGGCAAGTTGTTAAAGAGATACAGTTCATGGTATCAAAATAACCTTTTTTACTAATAAATAACACGAGGGGCACTTTTTCCCTCTCATAAAACAACGATGTAGCTCAACTCACTGCACCGACGATTCCCGTTATAGAATGAATCCCCAGTAACGGTAGTTGTACGAAGCGACTGTGACTTAACTTGGTGACCTCATTGTTTACCCTGAAGGCGTGGGACGTTGCCTTTGATATCAGTCACAGAAGGCTAACGCATACAATTTTCTGCATGCAAGATTGTCACAATCAAGAAAGTGCATTGTGAGGGTAAGGTGAAACCATCACCTCTACAATTCAAGGACACACCTACAGTTTGAAAAAAGTCACCACGTCCGACTTGACTGAGGCATTACCATCCAGTTTAGACCTTTCCGAAATGCCTCCATGTCAGAAGTGTATTTTACAACATTATCATGTAAATGTGCGTCTACTTTCGGCCATTACTGACACCAGACCGTTGAATTTATCATGCCAAATGGAGGGGGTGATTACTTGGATCTAACTTGATCTCCTCTACCTGTGAAACTGAGCGACACCCACGCTGAAGGGTCCGTACTGGCGCAGAAAGAGCATGTGCCCCCTGTCGATCTGTTTCGTCAAGCATTATGGTCAAAGATAGCGGTACACCTTCAAGGTCAATTGGTCAGTTCGAGTAAAGGAGTAAACCTTACAAAGCCATGCTTCAAACTTTGTTATGGAGAGGAAGCTAAGGCGAGCCAACTTCAATCCCAACTGTTCTGGAAAGATACTGGTGACACAACTGCTGACAGTTGATTCCACAGATCCATTATCTGGAGGAAATGATGGTCCCATCAATCGAGCACCTTTCATTGAGGGAAGTAAACTCGTAACTATGTCAGGTCCACTGTTGGAAGATGTGTTCACTTAGTCAATGGAGTCGATGTTAGTATCAAACTGTTCAGATCCAGTCCCTTTTTCCACTTATGGCTGGAGCTAGTGAAAACGAGTACAAAATAGAACTACAAGACATGTACCTGAAAGTCTGCAAGCTCAGAATGAATAATGCCCCGGTTCTGGCTCATGCTAAACAGTTTGAGAAAGCTAATTCGTTGTACCCGTACATCTCTGAGACAAGCTGGCATGAGTGCTTCGTAGATGACTTATACATTTGATAACTTACTGTCCAACTCGAGTCGTTGTTGGGTTTGTCAGTGGAGAGGGTGTGAGCGGTTCCTACTCTAAATGCCCTTTCAACTTCCAGGGCTCAATTATCAAAACAGTGGAGCTGTATTTAGATGGGGTCAGTGTTCCAGGTAGACCTGTTGATGCAGACGACAAAGAAGCCTGTGTGAAATTTGTTTGAAGGAGCCAACACGTGGCGAGAGGACACGATTTACAAAGAACGGAGTTTGAATTCTGCAACGCCCGCTTCATTTTCAGCCTAAAACTTTGTCCGTCAATGACAAGTATCGTAATGTTTTAAAATCAGGGAACCTGAGGCTCGAAGTTCAATTCAAATACACCTTTCATTCATCATCTTAAAACCAGATCACATCAATGTCATCAGAGATGAGGCGGTCAGACGGGCAAGGCTTCTAGCTCGTGTTACGGCTTAATAACCATGCATATAGTTGTCATAACCGGAACCAACATGAATAACGGAGACTTCTCATTGAGACCCAGTGTTACTAAAGTCACCATGGAGTCAACATCTTGTCCAGAATGTAGTAAACTCTTTTCCAGATGTGATAAAATGCAGAGACACAGACAGATGCATCAGACCCTTCCTACACCTCACGTCCCTCCCTCCTCTCCTCAACATTATGTCTGTGAACAAGAACCGTTCTAATCTCCTTAACTAAAAGAAATAGATATAAATCAAGATGGCGTCATATAATCACTATGTCTATAGAAACCAAAGGACGCCGCCTCCCCACGACGGAACAAAAACTAAAGAAACTAATGTGTGTTAAGAGGCGAGCGAAACTGGGTGCTCCAGGCATGAAACACTACCCTTGACATAGTAAGTAAACTACGGTTATAACGAACTTAAAGCGACTGCTTATTTTAGTTCGTTATAATCGTAGTTCGTTATAAGCATATATACAGCATAACTTCAGCAAATAGTAGGGACCAAAAACGTAACTTCGTTGTATCCGTCAGTTCGTTATAAGCGGGGGGCACGGGTGGCCCAGTCGTCTAAGGTGCCGCGATTCACTGTGCAGAGTTGTGTCCCTTTAGCACGTCAGAAACCTATAATTGTGGGTTCGAATCCCGGTTCGCCCCGATTATGTTTCTAGGTTTGTCAGCACCATACCCGTGCTCGTTGGTTTCACCGAAGTGGTAAACGTCTGAGACCTGCATCACTTCGGGCTTTCCTCCCACATTAAGCTGACACGCCGTGATATAACTGGAATACTGTTAAAGCGGCGTTAAACCCAACTAACTCACTCACTCGTTATAAGCGTGTTCGTTAAAACCGTAGTTTACTGTACATAAAATTGGATACAACTTTTTATGCTTGTCGAATCAAATCGTAACACACCATTTATTGATTGAGTTAATAAAAGGACGAAAAATAAATAACCGTTTGTGATTATGTCGTGATACACATAGACATAGAATAGTTTATTCACTAAGTGAAAAGATTGGAGTTGCGAAAGAACACACGAATGTACAATGTGACGTAGAACAATGTCAGACAAATTCCTGTCTTACATAAAACACATGATAAATTCACTCGGGGCGAGGCGGTGTTCCACAGGTTATTGTTTTACTGGTTAACAGTCATTGAAAGATACCAATTTTCTAAGACTGGAACCCTTATGTCTAAGATCTTATACCCTCTGAGTTACTATTCTCAAAGTGATATTCAATGGTTAAATGACATATACTTGTAAATACATATAGATAACATGTTTCAGCCAGTGTCGTTTTAATATTAACATTTCACTCTCATTGGAAATGACACAGAGCCTTAAGACTGAAATATGTCGTATGCCTTGGATGTTGGTAGGAGGGTCAGGCACATAATCCTTATTCGTTTTCTTCTGCCGAGTGTGCGTTTTTGAATAATTGACTACCCCTGTCACATAGACCACGTTCGGGCTCTTAACCTGGATTCCCAACTCAGACACATTATACTAATTCCGAGCCGACACGTCTTTATTTGGAGCCAGGCAGGGTATCAACAAGATAGACGCTCTATTAGTTATACCACAGAGGCGGTTACCTGTTGGACAGGTGAGGTGAAATGGGGTTTAACGTTGCGTCCAGGATTATTGCACTTATATAGCGACGTGCATTCACGTGTGTGTGTGTGTGTGTGTGTGTGTGTGTGTGTGTGTGTGTGTGTGTGTGTGTGTGTGTGTGTGGCGTCATGCTTCTCAATAGAAACTGTCAGTAAAATAATATGTTCAAAACGGGAGAAAACGAAATTTGCCTCGAGCCCAGACCGAGAGACAGACACGAATACTGTTTAAGCAATTTCTTCTATAAATTACATGAAAATATTTTATTCGTGTAAACATTGCTACAACTCGGTGTGCATCCTATATTCTATGACATGTAGGTTTTCATTGATGAACTTAGTAAACTTCGAGTACTTTCTTCTTCTTTTCATCGTTATTTAGTCGATTGTTCATAGCCATAAACTAAAATTAAAATTATATTGCTCGCAGAGATCATTCCGGAAATGTATTCATTAGTCTTTCATTTATTGATTTGTTTCAGGCGTAACCATCATTTTCCAGTGGCCCTGAGTAGGCGTTATACCTGTTCTCATTCAGAAACTGCCTCACGTCAAGTACGGTGCAATTGTCACTATCACAAACGACAGCTCGAGTAGAATAGGACAAGACAAACTGTGTGTTCGAGCACTGTGAAGAAACATTGATAGACTGCAAACTGAGATTTCAATAGGATGGTCGTAAAAAATACGTCACTATCTATTAGTTTCATTTTTCCGATTGGAAATACTAACTGCATTAACGATAGTCAAAATGGTGATTGATGTCATCAGAAAAGTTCCGACTACAGCCAGTGTCTAATGACTGAATAACGAGAGTGGCTTGAGTGCATTTAATTATCGCATATTAAATATAGCCGGTGATTCAACAATAAACTTGTACACCGTACACGACAAGAGGTCGAGAAAGTGCCTGCAACTGTCCACCGTGCGAGACATTCAACCAGCCATTGTTGAAGGTACATAACATTCCAATCTACCACTGTTGTCAACACACGTTGTCCTTGTTGATGCAAAACAATTGCAGTGATATCATTCAACGTCATAATTTCATATATCCTCTCCATCTCCCCCCCCCCCCCCTCCCCAAATGTCGGCTCCTTAATATGTATATACACAACCTATTTACGTACATATGTGCACACACACACATACACACACGCGCGCGCGCACGCACGCACGCACGCACGCTCGCGCACACACACACACACACACACACTTGATAACTGTACTCACATGGGAGACACATCCACAGCGACTCTCAAGATGTCTACACTAGAGGAGGATAAATGTGTGCCCACTCGTCACATCCTGTTTGCTTCCCGAGGAACGGGATGCGTGACTTGTAGAATGTGTATCTATTACAACTCATTGTATGCTTACGCGCGAGCGACCGCCTCCGTGGTCTAGTGGGGCAGCGTCTGCTCGGACGATGTTGCTGTAACATGACGCTACGTCCCTCTTTTAGCATAAAGTGAAGAACGCGATCTCGAACGATGTCGTCCCGGTAGCGCACGCCATTGAAATTGACGAGAAAAAGGGAAATTGTTTCCGGCAAAAGTCAAGTGTCGACCCCTCTTAGGATTGGGAATAAACTGTATATCAACCTGCGTATTTGCCACTGCGGGATACTATTTCGTGTTTGTAAATACTTTACAGTCCAACTCACACTAACAGATTAATATGTTCACTCACTCATTGATATATATTATAAAACGTTTCACTCAGTATAGTGTATGTGAATATAGTTATTTTTTGCGTCAAACAACAGGATTTCGCCCGTCGTTTGTCATCGTCTATTTAACGTTATTTCCGCTTTTCAAACTTAATTTGTGTTCAAGCATATGTGATTAAGCGCGCCCTGAAGTATTCAAAAATCTGCTATGTTTATATTACTTGTCCTTTAATACAGGTTGCAAATTCAAGCCAAGGGACTTTCGCCATGAAGTTACACCTAAGCTTCACATATTTCGATGAGGTACATGTTCATTGTGTATGCCTGGACACGCATATGTAGCCACGTATGTCTCTATGCCGGGACACGCATATATAGCACATGTATGTCTCTATGCCTGGACACACATATGTAGCCACGAATGTATCTATGCCTGGACACGCATATGTAGCACATGTATGTCTTTAAGCCGGGACACGCATATGTAGCACATGTATGTCTCTGTGCCTGGACACGCATATGTAGCCACGTATGTATCTATGCCTGGACACACATATGTAGCACATGTATGTCTTTATGCCTGGACACACATATATAGCACATGTATGTCTCTATGCCTGGACACGCATATATAGCACATGTATGTCTCTATGCCTGGACACACATATGTAGCCATGTATGTCTCTATGCCTGGACACACATATGTAGCACATGTATGTCTCTATGCCTGGACACGCATATATAGCACATGTATGTCTCTATGCCTGGACACACATATGTAGCCATGTATGTCTCTATGCCTGGACACACATATGTAGCACATGTATTTTTATATGCCTGGACACGCATATGTAGCCATGTATGTCTCTGTACCTGGACACACATATGTAGCACATGTATGTCTCTATGCCTGGACACGCATATGTAGCACGTGTATGTCTCTATGCACGGACACACATATGTAGCACATGTATGTCTCTATGCCTGGACACGCATATGTAGCACATGTATGTCTCTATGCCTGGAATCGATGCTCATGACATTAATCACAGGATTGTCTGGTCCAGACCGATTATTTACAGACCGCCGTCATATAGCTGAAATATTGCTGAGCGCGGCATTAAACAACAAACAAACAAACAAACAAACAAAACTATGCCTTGACACACATATGTAACACATGTATGTCTCTATGCTTGGACACACATAATTATGTAACACATGTATGTCTCTATGCTTGGACACAATATGACTCTGAGCCCGGATGCATAGTACAATGTTAAGTATACTGATCTATTGAAATGTGATTTTGGCAAAGTGGACTACCTAAAAAGAAGTTGCATACAGACTGAACTATCTGAACAGTTACATGCAGATTGAACTGACTGTATGGTCCTTTGTTCGATCATCCACAAATGCTTCAATCTTCGAAAACCGACAGAACACGCTGATACGAACCCATTCCTAGTTATATGCACAAAAACGTCTGTATAATCATCGGTTTACTGTTGGAATTATCTGATTGTTTTTGTTTGTCTGATGTTTTACGCCGCTGTGAGTAATTTGTATCATATGTTTTGAAGCTATTGGTGATGTTTTGAGTATATCATTTCATCATGATGCGATAGTACGTGATTCGTGACCAGATGTAATGCTTCCATGGTTACAACCTCTCGCGAAGAGGAAAGTTTTACGTATATACAACCCAAGGAATTATATGTCCAATTGTTATGTGTTGTAACTGTTGTGTTGTGGGTTCCCAAGTCTTTGATAGAAGTTGAAGCTTATTTAAAAAATTAACTTATTCAGACAAACAAACTGAACGTTATTATCATTTAATTAGTTACGGTCTTAAATAATATTGAATCAAATAAAGCTTCCAAACATAGAAATAGGTGACGGGGATGATATTAGCAGTTAGCAGTCACTGAGCTAAGACTTTTGTGTATTGTAACAGTAGTCATAACGGGAAGATACGCAGAGGTGAATGTCCGAGAAACTCTCCATTCCTTAAAAATAATGGAGCAAAGGCCCATTATTGTTAAGGAGTGGAGCGTTACGAGGATATTCCCCTACTTAAAATTCATCCCTACTTTTACACTTTGACAAAATAGTCTGTAGTTGGAAATATTTGAAAAAAAACCTAGAACTCTTTGTTGTCTGTATTTATACTGCTTGAGTCGACTTTGCTTGATGCACGAGGAATGCATTCTCTGCCGCTGTTGCACCATTCGTGAACAACTCGTGTTATTCCGGGAACTCGTGCCCCTCTCATGGCCATTTTTGCGACTGGGTTCCGTCTTAGCGCAAACGGGCATACCTAAAACAATTGTCAACTCGTTGCGTAATGGTTCACATATATTACCCCATATATTATATATATTTCAGATGCAATTTAAAGCACATCGGGACGTGCGGAATTATACATTATGATTGAACATATTTAACTGTGTCTTGGGTATATTTTTAGGTGCAAGACATATGTAAAATCAAAAATTACTTCTGAGGGATTATTTGACAAAAAACTCGAAATCATACGCGCATTCTGATTGGTTTGTCGTATTTTCGCACATAACATTCATCGACAGGGGGACGAGTCTTCTTGCAGGTTACAGAAAGGGGCGAGTGGTGACGAATGCTGTTGCACGTGCGCCAAGCTCCGTCGCGAGCTGATATTTACAATGTATGGTACACGGCTCTCCATAATTTCGTTGGGTCCTAAACTAGTATTTATCAATCGCTTGCACGTTGTCAATACATGCTGATGGGTATAAAAGGAAATATAGAGCCCCGAACAAGCGATATTTATATTACCTTATTTATTTATTTTTTTATCAAAGGTTTATCTAACTGCTATAAATATAAACATTGTTTTGGGTAACCTGCTCTAACACAAAATATATACATATTATTTTGAGCTTTTAAGCAAAATTATGAAAATATTTAATACTTATAGTTATACTTACACACCAGGCCTTTATGTTCCGCAGTAGCTGAGATTGACAATTGAACGTTTTCAAATCTTACGATGCGGGTTCGAACCCCACTGACGACATGGTTTTCGGGGGAAAAATGTAACTATTCACTTGTAAATAAATGTAAATAATAGTTCCGTGTTCCAAGTGGAAATTAATTCAATGTACAGTTGACAAGCAACTCTCCATTCCTGAAAAATAATGGAGCGTTCAAACTATTTAATGACGTCACAGATGTGTTTTAAAGTTGGCTAATCATCGACTGTTAAAACTCTTACTTTTCGGCCGATTTGCCTTTGCATGTTTTTGTGACGAGTGGCACCGATAGGGCAGGATACGGGCGCCTTTTCGCGAACACCTGGTATCATCGCTATTTTTTAATGATTCATAAACACATGCTTATGCTATAGTCAGCAACATACAATGAACTCTGCTTTTAGAAGAGATTGTCGATTTTGTCGATTTTATACTTCAAGAGAGTGAATACATTATTGTTTAACGCCAGCTATTCGCGAACAATACGAGGTAGTTGAAATATAACATGAGAGAATAAATAAACTAACAAAACGTTCTAAAATAGTTTCAACAATAACAACAATGTCTCTTCTGTTTATATCTGTTCAAATCAATGTAAAATTAGCATACCAATTACCCAGGCAGTATCATTCCAACAACATTGGCAGTAAACTCGCTCCTTTTTACGTTTTTTATTACAACGTTTATGAATCGTTATCTATCGTGTAGTTGTCCGATTTTCGATCACGAACGTAGATACAACCTAATTTTTGTTTATCCGACAAACTCGTTAATCCGAGATAATCATATGCAACCAACAATGTCGGATTAACAGGACTTGACTGTACAATACTCGCACAGTTTTTGTTTTGTTAATGATATCAGAATATATACATCACACATAGGTTATACATTGTTACACATCCTAACATAACCAGGGGCGGTCGGGTAGCCTAGTGGTTAAAGCGTTCGCTCCTCACGCCTAAGACCCGGGTTCGATTCCCGACATGGGTACAATGTGTGAAGCCCATTTCTGGTGTCCCCCGCCGTGATATTGCTGGAATATTGCTAAAAGCGGCGTAAAACCATATTCACTCACTCGCTCACCTAACATTACTAACCCAATGAAGGTAAACGTGAGACAAAAATGCGATAGCATGAAATAACAATGTTTTCACGTTGAAAAGCAAGAAGTTTTCGCTTTTTCTTTACCGCGCCAAATGACTTCAAGGTAAAAATAAAAAAACCCAATTAGATTTAGTTCAAAATTTTAATTAATAGGACAAACCCTAATCATACTCCATGTGCTCAGGTGTAATAATATTTTTTGCGGTTCAGCGAGAAATTGCTACCACTTTGACTGAGTGTAAAATGTACGATTCGGTAAGGTAGTGAGTTGCCATCGTGCCACCATTAAACAGGCCCGGTCATTGAGTTGTGTGAATAGAGGAAATACGGCACCACATTGTGTACACCAGGATGTAGCCACAAGCCGTATCGAGGAAGGAAATAAATTCTTAAGAACAGGAGGTGGACTATCGTACTCATTTTGTTTGTGTGTTGGTGTGTTTGTGTGTTGGTGTGTGTTTGTGTGTGTGTTGGTGAGTGTGTGTGTGTGTGTGTGTGTGTGTGTGTGTGTTGGTGAGTGTGTGTGTGTGTGTGTTGGTGAGTGTGTGTGTGTGTGTGTGTGTGTGTGTGTGTGTGTGTGTGTGTGTGTGTGCTGGTACGGACAAATGCAGGTTTTCTGCTGCTAACCCACTCAGATCCCATGCCGCAGTCTACCATGTAAACCCCACTTAGACACAACATCCCCACGTCACGTGTTTTTGAGCCTCACCTCTTTTCGAGGAACTAAACAATACGTGACCACGCGCTTAATGGCGTCATCAAGGTAGACGCTTCAAGCCCATTGAAGACGTCAAAAGTGTTCGCCACTTGCCGCTGAAGTCACATTGCGAATTAAGCTACATGAGGTAAGATATTCAATAACTAATGAAAACATAACTCAAAACTTACTATTTCACTCATGCACATTTTAATCAAACTTGATCTGCTGATAATTTTGCGTCAGAAAGTCGTGTGCACCGATGATGTATCGGCTGCTGTTTGTAAAGTTCCTGTTTGTAATGTCATGTGACTCATCCCTGTCATGCATCTTGTTTTAACCTAAAGGTAATGGAGGGGCTCGATCTCATGTGATGGCTCCAAATTGGCGCATCATCCAGCTCGGCGAGGCATTGTTACTATAAAATTTAAATGACATGGCCATGTCACTATCCAAGTGTTAACAGAAATGCATCAAGTTAAAGGTAAGACCAATTTTAGTGTATTGGGATTGCCATGGTCCACGTAATCAGAAATACTTCTAAGGGTCTCGAAAACATAGTACGCGAGGTTATACTGATTCCGAGACGGCCAGGCCTTGTTTCAGCCCCTGAATGCCGAGCCTCAGGCGGGGTAACAACAAGTATAATCTTTTGACGTCATTTGGTACGACGCGACCGGGGATGGAACTACCGATCTTCCGCTCTCCGGGCAGACTCGACCATAGAGATGACATAAACCTCGTATGGGCCATGGCCAGGCAAACAAGCTGCAGTACACGAAATAATCTCGACGTCGGGGTAAAGTTATAATCAATCACCTGTATCCTCGTCTATATGGGTCGTACCTCATGACATCACGTATTATGTGCTGAGAATCTGGGGCCGTCTTGATCAAACAATTTAGTTTTGACTAAAAAACGTAGGTTTCTGATGTTATATTGCAGTGCATTTTTATTGTTGAACAATGTGTAACTGTGTTACATTGTTTCTATGGAGATTCGGTAGACACTCATTGCATTGTGTTTGGATGGTAAACTGTTTAATGTAAGCAGTCCTCAGGAAATTACTATATCTAGATGCCAGTGTGGCGTGTAAACGTCCGGTCTACCGTGGAAGGTGGAATATTGTGTGATATTCTAGTGCCGCTAGAGAGCACTGTGTAAAGATTTCCAGAAGCTAGTGAGCCTGTATACACAGTGACAAGAGCATGTTTACGCAACTCTCTGACACCTTTCATCACACCAAGACCAGCTTTCATGTGTGGATTACTCATCATCCCTGGATCCCTGCCTTGGCCCCTCTCGGAAGCTTGACCGCTGGTGCCGCTGGGTGAATATATATTATTATCACTCATTTTTGCTGTCATCACCGTATGTTTCTATTTGATACTGACCACGGCAATCGTATTTTATACTGCCATTGAATTTTGTACGACTCTATTGTGTACTGCCATAGTAATTTCTGTGCAGTAATTTGTATTGATTTGACGGACAGACAAATGTATTCATTATTCATATAATTTAGAGACGCATGCTTGTTGTGGATTACATTTTGTGGATACTTAAGAACATAGTTGTTCAAGTTATGTGACAGGTTAAGCTTTCCAATACTTCATTCTTCGTAGATGCCAATAGATTTACAAGATGGTAGGTAGAAAAAGAAAATTATAATTATATGTGGTAGATGCTTGCTTAGATAGATTTCTCTTAATACATTATACCTACTTCAAGTAAACATAATATGAAATTCGTCTGATTAATATTTTTACAAAAAGAGCAACGTCTCTGTGCATTTTCAATATTTGTGTATCCACCAGTTTCTACAGCTAACCCAAAGTTACTGCATTTAAATTTTGCCAAAGCAGACCTTAAGTAAACAGGGATGTTTGGTGAAAGGTTCAATTCAACATTCAAAAGTGACTTAAACTGTACAAAGTACCTACATTTTGAGGAATTGGACATTTCGGTAATCCAGGCTTGCAGGAGACTATCAAAGATTATTTTCTTAAAAACGGATAATTATAAAACTATCTATTTTTCCAACATCTTGGGCTATCCACGCAAATCCAAGTAAATATAGGTAAACCAATTAACACGCCCACTTTCATCCACGAATAACAACATCTGATAACATTGGTACAGTGATCTATTTTGGTTTGGTTTGGTTTGTTGTTTAACGCTGCATAGCAATATTCCAGCTATATGACCGCGGTCTGTAAATAATCGAGTCTTGACCAGACAATCCAGTGATTGATATCATGAGCATCAATCCACGCATTTGGGATACGATGATGTGCATCAACCAAGTCAGCGAGCCCGACCACGCGATCACGTCAGTCGCCTCTTACGGTGTGTGTTTGTGAGAGAATGAATGTGTGTGTGTGTGATGGTGTGTTTGTGAGTGTGAGATGGTGAGTGTATGATGGTCTGTTTTGTGAGTGTGAGATTGTGTGTGTACGTGTTATTGATAGCATGAACAACGTTCCATCTAACCCCATTCGGGGGGTACGGTTGGCCCAGTCGCCTAAGGCGCGCGATTTGCTGTTCAGAGTTGCGTCCCTTTGGCTACCCAGAAAACTATGATTGTGGGTTCGAATCCATGTTCACCCCGATTATGTTTCTAGGTACCCGTGCTCGTTGGTTACACCAAAGTGGTAAACGCCTGAGGCCTGCATCACTTGGACTTTCTTTCCACATTAAGCTGACACACCGTGATGTAACTGGAATAATGTTAAAAGCGGCGTTAAACCTAACTCACTGCCTCACCCACTCACCCGATTCAAATGAGGACAACGCGACTCTAACTGACACAGTTAGACAAAGCGATCTTTATTGTTATACCGCTCGTATGTTGACATGGACGTACGGTTGTCGCAGCTCCAAGATTGCTGTGTGGAGTGGGACCCTGTAACCTCACCATAACACTTCTTCAGACTCCAGTAAACTAAACAACCAGACAAAGCCACTGAACACGTGTTAAAACCAGGAAGGCCGATACATTACCCGGACTCATATTATACTTCTTTTGCTTTCTTGCCGTCACATTTTCGTCCACCAACAAAGAAACGCAATAGTCCGTTGATGAGAGGAGTGAGCGACTCTGGGTGGCGTTCATACGCATGCATAACCACCATCATAGACAGGGAGTACAACAGGACGTAGCCCTGGGGAATCCGAGATAGGACCTTCACCTTGGACTTGACCTCCATATTGTACAGAGCATGCAGGGAATGGGGAACGAGGAACAAGGCCAGCTCCTTCCGTCTACTCTCCCTCTCAAACAACACCCCGAGACCACACACGAAGCCGGCTACGATTGGGACAAAGGGAGGTAATGGAGGGGGCTTCCGGATGAAGTTGCGTTGGAGACATATGACGTACTTGGCCAACATAACCATTGTTGACAGGAAAGCACCAGACATGACCAGATTCCTCAACAGCGACAATATGACGACTTTAGGTCTGAAAAATAGAATGAAACCATGGTATTAAGCGGGAAGTTGAGTCGAACATTTGAAATTATCACAGAGGCAAGCGCCAAGTCAAGTAACACTCGTGCCATTATGGTTGGTTGGTTTGTTTGTTTAACGCGGCACTCAGCAATATTCCAGCTATATGACGGCGGTCTGTAAATAATCGAGTCTGGACCAGACAATCCAGTGACTGATATCACTAGCATCGATCCACGCACTTGGGACCGTACCATTATGTGTTAACCTTAGTGCTTACCTACACAGTGGTTGGTTGTTGTTTTACGCCACACTCAGCAATATTCCAGCTATATGACGGCAGTCTGTAAATAATTGAGTCTGGACCAGACAATCCAGAGCCTGACATCAAGAGCATCTATCTACGCAATAGGGACACGATGACATGCATCAACCAAGTCAACGACCCTCTGACCATCCGATCACGTTAGTCGCCTCTTATGACAAGAATGGTTTGCTGAAGATCAGTTCTATCTGGATCTTAGCAGGGATGTACGAAAGACAGTAACCTACATACGTGAATGTCGAGTGAGTGAGTAAGAGAATTTTGTTTTACGCACAGTCCGCAACATTTCAATCATACCCTGCCGGTTTGTAAATAATGACTTTATGGTCAGATAGATAGTGGTTGATATCAGAAGTAACGCCGAAATCAAAAGTTATACCGTCATACATTTTGATGTCATACATAATTGACATGCTTATATACGTGTATAAGTGTGATGCTATAATTGTAAAACTAAAGTATTAACAGGTGTACAAGTTTCGCATCTGATAAAATAAACTCGCCTGGAGTTTTAAAGTTCCTAAACCCCGCTTCAATATTTTACTCTGAAATGAACGCCATCATTACCGTAGGTAAAACGAGATGAAATGCTATAATAAAGGATCGGGCCGTTTCAGAACCTTCCTTGCATTGTGTGCAGGTGTTGATCCACAACATTTGTGCAGTGGTACAATGAACTGTGTGTGTTTCTCTCTGAAAATTTCGTCAACATTTTTACAATTAAGTTTTAGGGGTAGGTATGTTTCCAAACTTGAGGAATTCGTGTGTTTACCCGTCAACTTTTGAACTGCCCCCTTGCAACAAACACGTCGCGCTGGAGCCTAGGGTCCCGCCAGGTCGATCGTAACGCCCATATATTAACACCTACGACAGTCGTAACCTTACGATCGCTTTGTTGAACGTGCCAGGCCCCAAAAGCTTTGAAATGTGGACGACAATGACAGTCTTATTAAAATCGGATCTTTCACTTCGATACCAAACTTTTCTGCGTGGATATCTGTAAAAACTGGTTGTGTAGCTGATACAGTGATGACTTACCGTGTATATTCCACAAAGTTATCATATATTTTCTTTAATCAATGGACTTACGTTGATGCTAATTAATAAGAGCTTACTTCTCCACTATGAGGTGGCGGCGAAAGATGACAATTGGAGTGACATGGATAGGCAAGTAGAGCTTCACAAAAGATGAGAGACTGCACAGGAAATCCCAGAATGCATGTCGAGTGCACGAGTCTGCGTGTAGACCCCCTTCCTGACAGGATATGAAATGGTCACTGGGCAACCGGAACAGTAAGTCCAGTTTCGTATCCGTGTAGTCACGTGACCATTTCAAGATCGAATGGTAATACCCTTTGGCAAGAACACTGGGTCTCAAGGCCGTACAATACACTAGGAAGCCGCAACATAAACAGAAGGCCATTGTTTCACTGTAAGGCACCTTCCGGACGTGTTCACGGGTCACTAGAGTCGATACCCCAGCTCCTAGTGCTCGGGCCACAGCGAATAAAGCCACCACGCTTCTCCTGCTGTGGTCTTCAACGATGATGGTGAGGCCGGCCAAGCCCCCTGCAAGTCCGTAGTTCCATCCATCCTAGAACAAAATTCCAGTCATTTGACATGCGTGTGTGAATTGTATTTAACGCTGCCTTTAACAGACAAATGTTTTCAAGTAATATCACGACGTGTCAGTTTAATGTGGGAGGAAGCCTAAAATGATGCAGGTCCCAAACGTTTACTACTTTGGTGAAACCCACGAGCACGAGTATGGTGCTGATGAAGGAAGACAATCAATTTGAACCGAGAACGAAAAAGGGACGCAACTCTGCAAAGTAAAATTTAAGGGCTTCGAACAACTGAGGCCCCTTTGACATGACCAAATATGACATAATATCACAGTCAGTCTGACGACAACCTTCATAGTAACATAGTTATGTCATTTTAAACATCAATGAAATGGGAAAGTGAAGTGAAGTGAAATGGGGTTTAACGTCGCGTCAAAGATTATTGCACTTATATAACGACGTACGTGCATGCACGTGTGTGTGTGTGTGTGTGTGTGTGTGTGTGTGTGTGTGTGTGTGTGTGTGTGTGTGTGCTTGTACTAGTCCTGATGCCAATTTATAGTGCTAGCCCACTGAGATACCATGCCGCAGTTTGACATGAATACTCCACTCAGATACAGTGTACTGACTCCGAGCCGACCAGTCCTTGTTTTAGTCCCTAAATGCGCCAGACAGAGTAACAAAAAGTACCATCTTTTAACGTCTTTTGGTATGACGCGGCCGGGGATCAAACCCCTGACCTTCCGCTCTCCGGGCGGACGCTTTACCACTAGACCACAGAGGCGGTCAAATAGGAAGAGCATGTTCACAGGTCCACCTGAACAAAGCGATCGCATATCTATGATGCCACATCTCTATTTGTCTTATGAATGTAATTTGATTGGGGTACTCAAAACGAGGCTATTGTGGCGAATGTGTCCAGGGTATTTATAATAAAATGACGATATAATACACGAGATTATCGAGGATGGGACAGATACCGTCCACCAGCTGGGCTAACAACACAATCGTTCTGACGTACAGGTGTTTGTAATACACAGTTTGGTTAAAAGCCAGGGAACCAGTGAAGTCCTGGGTTAGAATTGGTCTTCAGCAACCCATGCTTGTTTTAACAGGTGACTATGCTTGTCGTAAGAGGCGACTAACGGGATCGGGTGGTCAGTTTTCCTGATTTGGTTGATGCATGACATCCCAATTGCGTGGATCGATGCTCATGATGTCTGGTCCAGACTCGATTATCCACAGACTTGCTGCCATATACCTAGAATATTGCTGAGTGAGGCGTTAAACAACAAACAAACAAAAGCCAGTGGTCGCCTCATTACGTTGACTGCGATGTATCCCATGAACATGCAGCGAATACTCACATTGATTCCTCTGTATTTCTTGAGGAGGTCGACAGCAAGGTGGTACACACTGGGATACAAACCTAGGAACGTGGCGAACCTGGCGCAGTCCGAGCTCACGATCTGTCCAGGGATCAGCGGTAGACTGAAAAAGGACAGCATGACCTCAGCATTACGTTGGCGCATTCGTGTCGTTCAGGATTTGAGTATTTATAATAACTAGTGATACCAGTGTGTAAAACTGACATGATTTAATAACAACCAAATAATGCCTTGATTTAATTAAGGTTAGTTTTCTGTTGGATTTTAGAACGAAACGATTTATGGAACGAAACATCAGCTGGTAAAACAGACACTGACTGGTACAGACAGTCCGACCCGTGAAGATCCGGGGTAGAAAGAGAGAATCTCACCCGAGTGTCTTTTGATATGAAATATATCAACACGAGTTGATAAAAGTGGAAAAACTCCGAGGCTGACACGAGTTGATAAAAGTGGAAAAACTACACTTTTACCAACTTTTTCAGTTTGTGGACAGTAGTGTCTTATGTGTAAAACGTACTGCCTACAGCTTCAGTAGCAGAGCCATTAGTGATGTCATTTGATTGTGACGTCATGGAAATCAATGACGTCACAATGGTTTGCAAAGCATTGTGATACAATCTCACCCAAGCGATATCTCCCGTGGGAGCCAGTTTTGGATGATAATAGGTCTAGCAACCCATGCGTGCCGTAAGAGGCGACTGTGCTTGTCGTATATGTATTGTCACCAATACCGTATTCACCTAGTGTGTATGGCCACGCGGGTAATCTATTTGTTAGAGGGTCGGGTGTATTGTATTCGATCATGTAGGCAACTATGCTTGTCGTAAGAGGCGACTAACGGGATCGGGTGGTCAGGCTCGCTGACCTGGTTGATGCATGTCACCGTATCCAATTGCGTGGATCGATGCTCATGATGTCAATCACTGGATTGTCTGGTCCAGACTCGATTATTTACAGACCGCCGTCATATTGCTAGAATAGTTGCTGATTGCGGCGTTAAACAACAAACAAATAACCAACCATACAGCCCAATGTATGTTAATTTAACGCCGCATGCAGCAATGCTGGACCACACAATCCAGTGATCGATATTTTCAGCACAGGCTCCTCCGGACCCACGGGGTACTAGGTCAATGTGTACCAATGTACCTTTTTATGTTCTGATGTCATATTCTACATGTTAAGAAGCCTGTTAAAGATGGGGATTTCAGGAACACCAGAAATGGTCTACGCACATTGTACCCATGTGGCGAATCGAACCCGGGCCTTCGGCGTGACGAGTGAACGCTTTAACCACTGGAAACCCTGAACTGAGTGCATTTCTTTCAAGAAGATAGGGACATAACGCTTAATAGCCACTGATGGTGCTACGATCGAGCCACGAAATCCCGGCCTAGTTCGGCAAGGGAAACTGGACTTTTGTTCTATATATTGACAGTACGATTGACCGATGGTGTGGGACGTTGCTCATTATATCAATCACTAGTTTGGGCTCACCCTAACACACTACGAATGTGTCCAACTTAGTGTTCGAGCTCGCATGGCTTTATACATTTAGCAATATCGCTGTATTCTGTTTTTGGCGGGAAATTTGCAAAACAAACAACATTACCCAATTATTTTTCAGCTCCTTGCATACAAATACCCATGAAATACCCCATATAGTATAATAATTCAGTCCCTTATTACCTACAGTAATATACACTTTTCAACTTGCGGACTACCTACAGTACCTACCTACTGTGCCTTACTTGAGATTTACAGGCCGCTGCCCCCAATTCACATACTGTTGCTCAGAAACTTCAATAACAGCTCGTTCTCACTATCATTATTCCTATAAAAACGTTACATTGAAGAGTGAAAAGTAAAGATAGCAAATTATATTTTATATGACTTTTAAAATTCGAAATTCTTATTTACAAATTCGTTTACGTCAACAAAGGTGTACAAGGTCAAAGTCGGAAAGAATGTTTACATTCACGAGTTACTACCGACGCTAATCTTCTTATCTGAACAGACCCCGAGATTGTTTAGTGGATGTGTCCCGCTATCAACGTGTCGTCTATATTTATACCAGTAAATGTTTTCAATGTAACAGTCAATTAACAAGTGGGTACAAGGTGCACGGTGCGCGGAGGTGATCGCACAAACCATGTGAAAATCATGCCACTTGGCCTTTGTTTACTGATCTGTGCGTGGCTAATCACAGAAAACTCGCCCAGATCATGCGTTAAGGCTTAATTTGACCTGCGTTGTAGGACATACAGTAATTATACAGTAGGCAGTATATCTCAAATTTTATCATTCACATGAACAGTATTATATAAATATGTCACACTGTTTAGCAATCGTGACATGATGTAACGTTACGACTGAGGCGGAGCTCATACAGTACAATGGCCCACTTTTTGCCAATCTCTATTGAGGTGTGAGGATCAGCCTTCTCAAGTATTCACTGAACTTACCCGCGCCGGAACGGATTTTTCGTGAGTGCCGTGACAGTTTTAAATCCCGAATACAGCGCCAAACCGCTTGCGAATCCCCTGACGAAACGTCGAACAAACTTCTTGGTTCTTTTAGACATATATTGAGACTGAGTTGGTCTCCGTGGTCCATCTCTTACCTCCATTACTGTATCAGTGGACTGCTACACTGGTGTAGATCCAGACAGGCCCGACCATGTGATGGCCCTTAGTGATAACACACTGCTGAGCTGTGCATGACGTCCAGAAGGCCATACGGTACATCAACGACATAAGGCGCCTATACATGTAGGCCGATATAAAAGGATTTTGTTTCTGGTCCACCCTCGCGTCATTTTCAACCGCCAGCCTCTGTTCATTTTTTATTTACCGGACCAAGCGCAGGTAACTCTTTACTGCTTTCCCCCAAACGAAAGTTCAAACGGCACCAGACGCACGGTACCTCTAGGTTACACACGACCAAATATTTTCCCATATACTTCACCTTCCTGGGACAAGGGAGTTTGCTGACTATAAAAGTCCATTTTTCACCCTTGCCGAACTAGGCTGGACTTATGAAGTTGTATTTTGGCTGGACTAACGAGTCTATGCATAGTCCAATCAAAATCGCGTAACGAAATCTACATCCGGTTCGTAAACTGCCGTGCAGATTTGGTCGATTGCAGGATTTGCAAAGCATGTGTACCGCCAACTCGGCGTCAGCAGATATTGTCCAAATATTTTCATGTTTAAAATCAAGGCGCTCACGTGATTTGATGCACTTTGAGAAGTAAGACCCGTTTTATCACAATATAGATTTTGATTATCGATCAGATCGTCTTGACTTGGTGACGCCATTTTGTTTGAAGCAAATGCAAGTGATATGAGAGGTAGAATCTGATTGGTCAATAGGAGGGGCATAACTCGTAAAAGCGACTGGTGGCGCTACGATCGAGCCTGGATATTCCAGTCTAGTACGGCAAGAGTGGAAACTGGACTTTTTGCAGTCAGTTAACTCCCTTGCCTCGTGTAACGTTATTTATTTCAAACACACCAGGCATTCAACAGCCACTACATGTACATGTACACGAAGCATGGCCTTAATTAGGCTGCACTAAATTCACAAAATGTGGCTAGCTTAGCCAGCTCCATTTCTGAGTAGAACGCACCAACAAACTCAGTTGTTACCAAATGTCACGTACTTGAAAATATCTGTGGTCCCATTCAGTATATTTAAGTAAATAAAGAAGTAAATATTGAAAAAGATAGTCAGTCTTAATTACTGTGTGGATGTACATGTAAAACTTATATAACTGATATAAATCTTACACCATATCACCCAATCATAGCTGCCCGCATCCTCACTGCATACTCAATCTGGTCGGACAACTGATTCTAAAAAAACTAGTTTTGAACCTTTGTAGGTTGGCTGTGGGAGAAGGACGTAATACCTTTTGTGCTTGTCGAGTGTTGTTTAGACATCACTGAACTGTTATGTATCCCTGCGAAAAGTACATTCTGTTCCTGCAGACAAATACCAATACGAAACCCGTGAATATCCGGTTAGAAAAATCAGTAACCCACGCTTGTCGTAACAGTCGACTATGCTTGTCGCAAGGGGTGACTAACGTGATTGGACGGTCAGGTTCGCTGACTTGGTTGATGCATATCATCGTATCCCAATTGCGTAGATCGATGCTCATGATTTCAATCACTGGATTATCTGGTCCAGACTAGGATATTTACAGACCGCCGTCATGTAGCTGGTATATTGCGGTGTGCAGAGTTAAACAACAAACAAACAAAACCAATACGAAACTTGTCGCGTCATTTTAGGCAGACCAAAAGACCAGACACAATACTTATTTGGCCTTAGATACAGTATCTGAGTGTACAGTTGTGCTTAGAAACCGCACACTCAGCAAATCAGCTTGGAAGTTCAGCTAATCTGCATTTAACATTAAGTGAGTGAGTGAGTTGGGTTTAACGCCTTAACATTACTGGAACACTATGGACCCGGATGTCTCATGTTGTTACATGCTTGAAATGTAGGCGTTGTTCATGTATAATAAGTAATTTACAGCAAATATAATGATGAAATATGTTCAAATATGTACATATATACATAGTATTAACGAATAATTTGGAGTTGTTTCGTCTGTGTGTCTGGTTCACGTCATTATGCGAGTTATTATAAAGGGATATTAAACTGTATTAAGAGAAAGGGGGGTTGGGGGGGGGGGGGGGTGGGGTGGGGGGGGGGTGGGGGTAAGGGGGGGGGGGGGGGGAACAGTGGGACTACTCATCTACATTCGATTCGTTCGTTCATATTTCGATCACAAGAACATTTTTATTTTTGTTTTCGCTGAAACTGCAACGAGAGGAAACCAAACTAAAGTAATTTTTAACTTTTAATTTCATTATTAAATGTTGAAGTACAAAAGCAGAAGAACAATGTCTTATTTAAATGATTATTTAGCAGCTGGTTATATATTCCGATGAACGAACGTGTGTCGGTTCAGGATGACAGAAGGGTTTGTGTTTGAGTAGAACTATTTCCCATCAACTGACATACTACAAATTACAAATAAGAAACCTGAAAAGTTAGAAACCAAATTATTCTCTAAAATGTTGTGAAGAACACCGAAAAGCAACGCGTGCTGTTTGACATTAAATATTTTTGCTTTTGCTATCGTACTGGGGCTAGCTCCAAGCTCCAAGTACACTAAACTTATGCATGATCGTTAATGACCATTAAACATAGAATGTGGGGTCGCGTCAAATTTAGAAATGTCCCCCAAATAAGTGGAAAGCTTTACTGAGGCCTTGAATTGTGTAACCTTGATCAAGTTCTGAGCAAGAGTCGTATGACGATCTTTGAAATCTTGGTAGAAAGAACATGCTCGATATTATCTCATAAGTTGCGAAATGTAAACTCCAAAGGCTGGAATATTGCTCGACATGAAGGGAAACTTGACTGTTGGAAAGTTGAAGTCATCCCTTTTGTCATACAGTCTTGTGGAGAGTGTTTTGTCACTCTGAATCGTTATGCATATATCTAAATATGAAACAGATGAGGCGGTCTCTCAGGTCTCCTTTATTTCTAGTTCAACTGGGTAAATCAGTTGAAGGGAATTGGCTATTGGATTGTTATTGAACGATATCAGATCATCGATATACCTGAAGCTAAAGTTAAACTGCTTGGTCAAATTACCTTATGTTGACTCTGCCAATCCGAACAGAAATTCCGATTCATACTACACTCCAGTCCTTGATACATGGTCGTTTTCAGCTGGCATCACCGCCTGTCTTACAGCGGGAAAGTTTGGCCACGTCAGACATTTTATTTCGACTGGGCTCAATACGACGAATACATGTAGGTATTCAAGTGAACATCCGATAAAATGTCCTTGAAGCATTTCCGACAGTATATGTGTATTTTGTAAAGGTTTGCAGTGATGGCTTTCGCGCTTGACACACTGTTTTTTCATCAGCTTTGCTGATGTCGATATTTTCAGCAGAAGTGCTTGGTGACCTCTAAATGACATGTCAGAAGTCAAACTGGAACTCGTCTCTTGTGTATGCACAGTTGTCTAGTCTACTACGTACTTGAGCTGAGACAGGGCATTTTTGTCGTTCAGCTTTCCTGGACAAAATATAAAAGAGAAACCATTTTCACAGAGCCATGACATGACTTGGTTTGGTCAACCTTGAGCTTTCTCTAAGTTGCTCAACTGACGAGACTGAAACTGTTTGTTTTTGTTGAATCTCCTTTAAATTACACCTGTGGTAATAAATATAATATTACACTAGCTTCAATTTAATAATTATAAAGTTTATGTCCCGGGTGAAATAAATTTCAGTCTGCCCTCGATAAACCTCGTGTAAAACTGAACACTATTTCACCCGGGACATAAACTTGTTTTTAAATTGAAGCTCGTGTAGTATCTTATAAATATTACCCATTGAGGCAAAGATATAGGTGAAAACGATTTCAGTCATTTTCGCTGCGTATCATATTTTGCTTCATACAGATTGGCTAGTTAGCTGGAGCTGTTCGTTTGTTTTCCGTTTGTGAAAAGGATAGAGCAACGTGTCAACATGTGAAAATATTGTCACAAATAATTGAAAATTACGTCATCCATTTTATTCCAATATACTTTTTTATTTCCAACAAAGTACATAGATGGGACATATGACAGGTCAGCAGCAGGACAAATATTTAATGCAGTCAAGAAAAAACCAAAAGTTAAAATTGTATGAGGGCTTCAGACACTTTCCAATATTATAACAAGGTGAGTGAGTGAGTGAGTATGGTTTTTGCGCCGCTTTTAGCAATATTCCAGCAATATCACGGCGGGGGACACCAGAAATGGGCTTCACACATTGGACCCATGTCGGGAATCGAACCCGGGTTTTCGGCGTGACGAGCGAACGCTTTAACCACTAGGCTACCCGACCGCCCTATAACAAGGTGAGGTGAAATGGGGTTTAACATCGCGTCCAAGATTATTGCACTTATATAGCGACGTGCATGTACGTGTGTGTGTACGGGCGGACGCTCTACCACTAGACCACGGAGGCGGTCCAATATTATAATTTAAACAAACGTTTAACTTTCAATTACAAATTTTGACAAAGGTAACTATTCCTTTTCAAATATATTTCCTTGCAATACATTTTTCAATAATGCATGAGCTTTTGACTTCATCCATCGTTCATGACGTCACCAACGATTTAATGTAACATCGTTCCAACAAAAGACTCACGAGACTCCACTGATCGGGAAACGAACAGGTTTAATACACTGCTCAAAAAGGACTATGGGTTATATAAAACTCGAAATTACAGATTATCTGTGTCTCGTGAAATAATTTTAAATGATCCTCGCCAAGAATCTAAGCTTTCAACTTTTATTCACTCGGAACATGTAATTGTAAAGTATATTGCCACAAACCGTACTGTGTTGCCGACACAACCATGTGGACACAAACCGGAGCCTACATCCTTTTGATACATACTATTTCCGGTAAACCAAACCTCTCATTTTTTCTAATTCTAAGTTTTTTTTGTCAATACAAGCCTCTTGACAGCTGTCATATTTAGATGTTCACAAAGAACGTTTATCATTACGTAAAATGTCTATATAGTTTTATTTACAGTGTCCATAGTGTCGATAAGGTTTATTGCGAAAATGTTTATTTGAACATTGAATGATCACTCAGTCATGGAAATAGGGCGAGGGAGTAACCTCGTGTTTAAAGCGTTCGCTCGTCACTCCAAGTACATGGTAACGATTCTCCTCATGGGTACATGTGTGTTCCAGTCGTGATACTGCTGTAAGATTTGTAAAGGAGGCGTACTCACTGATGGGCATAAAGAAGCCTAAAAAATAAAAGATATGTGTTTGTAGTGTTTCGCCATAGTCAGCAATATTTCTGCTTTACGGCGGCGACCGCTAAATACTCGAGTCTGGACCAGTAAGCCAGTAGTTGACGGCATGAGCAACAGTTCACACAATTAGGAGACGATGAGAGGCAGTCAGCCCTGTCACTGAGCTTGACCACTTGATCAAGTTAAAATGTAGTCGCCTTTCACCAGAAGCAAAACAGTGCTCAGGACCTATTCAACCCGAGCACTAATGAAATATATCGCAAACAAGTAACAATTATGATAAAACCAATGCCCTCCAAACTTGGTAATAATGACAAGAATAAAAGACAATTACACATAAATTCATAATACACATAAATCAAATAATTATAGAATAACCCACGAGGTAGGAGTGATTACGTAAAATATGTCACTCGTGAAATTAATGTTGTAAGTTTCTCGCGTGGGTTATTCTATTTATTACCCATAATCATATTAAAGACGTTTCAAGTGGAAAAACCTGTCGGCGATCAAGAATCAGCTGTTTTGTATCAATCCGCGTGTGAAAAAACACTGTCCATTCCCTCCAATCGCATTACTCAATTAACGTGTTGTTACGCGTGAAAATTATAGTTCTGTTAAAAAACTATAAAGATCACATTAATGCAGTTATATTTCTGTCCGATTTACACAGCGTACACTATCTAGCATTGATAAAGGAAGACAAGTTTCCAAAAAGGTTAATCAGGTTTTTTAATCAAGGCTTGTTTTGACAAGATCTCGTCGCTGACAGACAGCCCCCGTTGTGCATCGGCAGAGACATGCATTTCACGTTGAGAAGAGGAAACACGGAAAACCTGTCAAATTTTTAAGGTGTCATTTGAAAAATGCCAAAACCTTTAACTTCAACATAGACGGAATGTACAGAAGTCTTGTTTGTTTGAGAAACGTTACGAAAAGAAGGTAAACTTTGAAAAGTACGATTGCTGTCACAGTGTCGGAATGAATGACCCGACTTGACCCAGTTATGAGACAGCCGAAACCAGGAATGACAAGAGAACCGGCGTTACAGTTTAATCCGGACAACAAGTTAAATAAACATCCTGTGTGATTTGAGACAAGTGTCACTGAATGGAAACATGTGCATGTGGGATTTTAGGAAGACTTGTCAATCAAGCTTGTGGAGTAGACACAGTCAGACGACGGGAGTTTGTTGATATTTTGATGTGATTCATAATGGTCGAATAGAATCTACCTGTTGATAGACTAACACGGTATCTGGAGACTTGGTGACAAGCTGTCCGCATTCACGGAGTTCATTTAGTTCAATATCGGACACAGGATCAGCTCGCTGCGGTAAGTTTTCTTTTCCTTGTATTTTTAATTATTTTAGGTTTGATTTCAAAACCTATCCGAGTTCAGCAAAGTGCATCGATTTCGCAACCAGATGTTGGTAATCTTGTCGCCAAAGGAACATTCTATGCTACCCTTCATCTCCTTCAAAGTAGACATTGCTAATTCTGAACCGTCTGATGTGCATGCCGAAATGATAAATTTACAAAGAAGAATGTTTTTCTTACCTGTATAAATTTAAAGTTCATGTCAACTTGTCAAATTTAGTCTTTTTCATTGTGTTTTCATTTTCATTGGCAGTTATCGATGTCATCATCGTTCACAAAGGCAAACCTGTCTGTACTAAGTCCGGTTTTGGGATTCGGGTGGTAGCAAGATTCGCCCAACAGCAAGTCCTCTAACACAGACGCAAACCCGGATTTGCTTGTGTTGATCTTGGCGCACCAGAAACAGTTTCTGGCAACATCACAATCTGAATCTTGGAACCTCAATCTGGCCATATGCAGTTTTGACAACAAAGACATTTAATGTGTTCAGAGGTTGAATTATACGAATAACTCTTCATGTCAGTCAGATCTCCGTCCGCTTTAACGAGGTCATTTACTTTGACAGGTGTCAAATGTTTGTTTACAAACGTAGACGTAGTTTTGGTTTTTACTGTAAAACGAAAATCATGGAAATAAATGAAAAATAAATAATGTGGAATAATGTTGTTGATATGAAACTATGTTTCTTGTCATAAAAATCTCGAATCAGTGAGATTGTAGCACGTAAATCATCTGAAGGGAAAGGCGTGCTTTTATGAATGAATGTGATGAGAAAAAAATAGTTCCGTTGTCCAATGAAAATTTCTCTTTGTTCAACTGACCAATCAGCTTCGAGAATCACTAATTGCACACTGTGCAAATATCAAAAAGTTATTACTCTGCATATTTGAGCCCATATGGGTAATAAAGTGTCTTCCTTCACCACCATTATCCTCACAGTGATTGGTGAATGGTTTTCTTGAATTTGTCAATTTTGTTTGGTCTCGAAATGGATACGAATATTTTTATCCCTAGGACATTTGTGTATATGTTATAAACGCATATTTTAATCCCCATCCATCTTGATGCACTGGCTGATTTCTTCCCACAGCCTCTCTTCATCGTCCCTGTATCTGTCCACACAGAAGATGTGTCTCTCCTCCACAACATTCAGCAAGGCAGGGGAGATGTCATCTCGTCTCACGTCCTCAAACAACACAAGAAGGATGCTACCAACTGGCATTCTGGTGGAGGAATACACAGTACGATTAACGATGAAGCTGCACCACTGGTCCTCTACAAAAGATTGAGTGAGAATAAGGAGCGTCTTCCAACTGGAATCTATTCCGTTGATGATGTCGTCAGCTATTTGTCCTCCAGGGATGGTGTCTCTGTCCTTCAGGAAGAGTTTGACTCCATGTCTGTCTTCCAGGTGCTCTCTGTGACAGATGTACTGATAATCGCAGTCACTGTGGCCGATGTTGGCATCGTTTGGGAAATTAGTCCGTCTCAATGGTTTTGCTACATTTACAAAGCCAAATAATCGCAGTAAAATGTTGAAAAGTAGAGTCTTCTTTTGAATTATGACATACATTACCGTTAAGAAGAAGAAGAGCAATGCAAAACCTGAAATGCAAACAGAAAGCCAAAATGGACTTGAACAACGCCTCCAGATTGCTTCGTTATGACTATAAACATATAATGGAGATTCAATCTGTCCATTATCTAGCACGCAGATATAGTCGTCTACGTTCTTCACGGTTGCGTTTGACGAGAAAAGCCACAGCACAAAGCCAAGATTGTTACAGCCACAGGACAAAAGGTTGCCATTCAGGTTCAGGGAAAAATTGTGTCTGGGTGACAGCTCATCAACAAGGGTCATCTCTGTTTCTGACAGAACAGGGAGCGAGTTGAAGCTGAGGTCAAGGTCATACAGGGAAGATGTCGTTGTCAGATCAAAGGGAATGGCCTCAAAGCGATTAAATGGTAGATCGATCTTGATCAGTGGGTTATTGGAAAATATCTTCTGATCCATAACTGCGACATCTTTATAACTAAGAACGATCGTCTCTAACCTTATTAACGGTCGAAATACTTCACTTCCATGATTTAAAAGAAAGTTCTTGTCAAGTCCAATTTGAGACATTTTTAAAATTTTAAGAATCGTGAAATAGCTCATCGTATCTGGTTTCATTTTTGTGACTTTCCCGAGATATCAAGCTCTGTGAGGTTTTCTAAACCATAAACACCATACTGAAAAGCTTCAAGTCCATTGAAAGCAAAAATAAAACTCCGGAGTGATACTGCGTTTGAAAATACGATTTTACTATTTAACTCCCCTATGTCACTTAATATACCGTGGATGTACAGGGATCTCAGAGTTGGGGGAAACGATAAACGTAAGGTTGGTACTGATGAAGAAAATTCGTAATTAGGCATTTTTGAAGTAACTCATTTTTCCTGAAATGGTTTGAAACATTAACAAACGAAATATGTGGTGCAAAGTATATACTAAAAAGTAACATCATATCGCCTAATAGGTTATTATCAGACAAATCAATGGATACAAGACAGTTGGAGAAACGTGAATCAGGTTTCAAAATAGAGGTGCCAATCCATAGAATCATTTATATCTTTTTCATGTGATTGATTTTTCTTTGATTTTTTTTCTCTTCAAATAAGATGATATTGAAAATTGAATTTCCTCTAACTTTCATCAAGAAGGTTTCGAATACAACTGTTGCTGGGTATTTTAATTTTAAAAGCTCTACAGGAACATTATCCTGGTCATTACAGGCAAATTCAAGTTTAACTTCTTCAAGTGTTTTTGTAACCATATCACAAAATTCCTTATTATATAACAAAGATGAATTAAATTTCCAATAACCCTTCCCTTTTTCTTTGTTTACAGATGTGGATAAGGTTAAAGAGATGGCTGAGTGATCCGATTTGTAGCCTGCTGATATATTTGCATCTAGTGTTACTTACATTTTCTGATATTAAAAAGAAGTCAAGTCTACCTTGTTGTCGCGGGTTCTTTTTCCACCAGGTATATTAATTAAAAGTAGGGTTCAGTTCTCTCCAGATATCATGAAGATTATATCTCTCCATATTTTCTATAATAAGATTTCGCGCTTTAGGGTTGTTGATATGTTTATAATTTTCAAGATCTATGTTTGGATCTATTACCAAATTCCAATCACCACATACATGTATAACCCGAGTCATTGTCAAATTCTAGCATATCTGTAAATAATTGTTTATAAAAATTTGGATCATCATTATTAGGGCCATAAATATTAGCAATTACCATATCAATTCCATCAATATTTAGTGAAACAATTAGGAAATTTACATTTTTATCCTTTTTATATGAATGTATATCGATTTCACAGTTATTGTTAAACAGAATGGCTAACCTCTAGCATTAGATCTTAAAGGAGCTATAATACTTTGTAGGCCCCATTCATTTCTCACAATTGTTTCATTTTCCTCAGAGATGTGAATATCTTGAAGGCAAATTATGTCAAATTTATTTTTACGATAAATATTCATTACTTCTTTGCGTTTATTTTTATTTGATAGCATTAAAAGAACATAAATTGAGAAAAACAAAAAAACAAATACATGTACCTCCATTCATCAGTCTTATCCACCTATTGGATCTGACACCTAAAATCCACCTATGAGTATCTAGATATTTAAATCATAAAGTGAGTGAGTGAGTGAGTTATAATTTGACATCGCATCGGCAATATTGTAGCCATATCGCGATGAGAACAAATTGATTATATTAAAATTTCTGTCGTCAAAGGACTGTAAAACAGTAAGGTAATTATCACAGTGTAGACATAAAACTTACCTGAGCAATAATAAAACAAAGACGTTTTCAATACATGAGTTATTAGAAAGTAAAACCTGGCTAGAGACCACTGGCGACTTAAATCATAAAGGAAAATCAAATTTACTGAGGCCTTGGAAAATATAGGTACCGGTATTATGAATGAGCATACATGTATATCTTCCTGCTAATCATGCTAATTATTAGGTGAAATCTACGTCAACTAACCTATTGTATAATTAATCGTTAAATTAAAAAGTCTAACTAAAGATTGATATGCTAAAATCAGCAGGTATCACTACGTATTTTAGATCTAGATAATGATAATCAAAATACAATACATCACTACGAAAAGGAGAGATTAGCATATATCTTAATGCTAATTGTTAAATGCAAACTAAGTTTGACTAGCAAAACAAATCTAACTAATGATTGATGAGTATCTTCTCTGTATCAACAACTGTAATGTTAGTAATGTTCCTTTTTATGAAAAGGCTTGTTTTTGCTGTGTTAGTATTAACACACATATGCAGCTATCTTCGTTAATTTATTAAATCGCGATAGTTCGTGATTCAATTTCAAGTGGCGAGGACTAAGGACTAAGTTATTTGATTTCATATTTGTACATGGATGATGTAGTTTGTATAGATAATTATAGTTGGCTTGGTCAAAACGAGAAGAACTTACACATTCGTGCTAAACGGGGTCCTGGAGGCATTGGGTGTCTTGTGAAAAATGGACTTGTACCATACACCAGAAAATTAAAAGATTTTGACACCGAAGGAATATTATGCAAAAGAATTGACAGAAATCTGAAGCAGACCTATGGATCTGTGTTTGTTATCTTCCCCAAATTAGTTCCAGGAGGATAATTGACACTGAACATTTATTTATGGATCTTCAAAACCAGTTCTGAACTTATCCAAATAGAGGTATTACCTATCTGCGTGGAGACTTTAATGCAAGATAAGGACATTTACAGGACATAATAGTGGGGATTGACGATGTAAAACTCAGAGAAATAATAGATAATGTTGTAAATCGTGATGGGGAAACCTTGGTGGATTTTCTATCGGAAAGCGACTTGTGTGTGGTGAATGGAAGCGTTGGGAAACATGATTACACTTATCCTGTCAAGGAAAGTCTGTAGTGGATTATGTAACTACACCATATGAACAACTCCAGTATGTGTACCGAATAAGTGATCTGACAATTTCTGGTAACTGTCCCCACCTATTGTTCCACCAGACCACTCTGTTTTGATTTTGGGTCTTCACATGGACATTACGCCATGTGACATAAAAAGTGAAAGAAGAGCCGTGAAATCTCAAGACCATAAATCACCACAAGATTGTACTTTTATCAAATATGATGTGAGAAATATTCCTGAAAATTTCCCCAACAACAAACAGTTAGATCATGTACTAAAATGGATAAAAGAAACAGATGAATCAATTGTGCAACAAAAACTATTGGATAAAAAATGGTCCGATAAATACAGTGAGAGTAGATATGAAAGATAAAACTTGGTGCGAAGAATTGCAAAACTCCTGGAACAATGTATGCGAAAATGAAAAGACACGTATCAAGGAGTAGAGCAGTCAGGCCACGAAGAAATCTCGTCTAGCGGAATTTCGTCAAGCCAGAGAAAGTCTTTTGACAAGCTGCACAGACAGCATAAAAGAATATTCCAAAAAAAGAAACAAGAAACTTGGTGATTCACTTTCTAGTCCTACTGTATTTTGGAAAGATATTGGCAAGATAGGAATACAGAACGAAAGAAAAATATTTATCCCCAGATAACAGACCACAATACTGTTATGGATAGATGGATTTCAGGAGATGAGCTCCAGTGATCAGTGGTGTCATATTCATGGTGTGAATAAAGTAATAATTAAAACGTGATAATAGGTTCACATGTGTATTATGAACAGCTAATTGTATTAATAGATGACAATAAGAGGGATCAAATAAGCCAAATCTGCACTGACAAAGATCTCTGATTAATTAAATCAGAGCAAATACACAAGCGGCTCAGCTAAGCACCTGTATTAAAGTAATAAAAGGGGAGTAGTTAAAACAACACTTTGACAAGATACTGAACAGATGCTTAGACAGCCCATTAAGTCCACTGCGAGTTAATTAACTCAACACTGACAGCAGCTTGAACAGGTTTGTTTAACGTCGCAATCTGTAAATAATCAAGTCTGGACCAAACAATCCATTTAATGACATCATGAACATCGATCCACGCAATTGGGATACGATAATATGCATCAACCAAGTCAGCGAGCCTTGACCACCTGATCCCCTTTGTCGCCTTTTATCGCAAGAATCGGTTGCTGAAGACCTTTTCTACCCGGATCATTTCTTTAGAGATATGTTGCATTACAACCAAACATTTCCACTGCCATTTCCTCACGTTTTGGTGTTTATGTAAAAAATCCTGTCATTTGCATCCCTTTTAAACCCTATGGAAACAGTTGGGGCGTGGTCTTTTTAATTTCCATTACTTTCAAACCTGTATAAAACTGATAACATTAAAATTACTTTCATTACGTTATGTTTTATTATGTAATGGCTTACAATAGAAACATGTTTCATAATGTGTCTCAGTGGGGTAGCCCTGGTCCGCTGCGGCTGCGAATATCAGTGAGGTGGCACAAGTGAGTGAGTGAGTTTGGTTTTACGCCGCTTTTAGCAATATTCCAGCAATATCACGGCGGGGGACACCAGAAATGGGCTTCACACATTGTAACCATGTCGGGATTCGAACCCGGGTCTTCGGCGTGACGAGCGAACGCTTTAACCACTAGGCTACCTGACCGCCCCTGAGGTGGCACTAAAGAACCGGCATTAGTACAAACGGACATGGACACAAACATTCACGTTGCTATATACGTACAAAAGCCTCGAAAACGACCTTTAACCCCCATCCACTCACAACCTTCCAGTCACCCCTCGTATATTAAACCAAAGATATCTTATCTTTTGTATTCTCAAACTGTCATTTTAAAAATATTTGCTTTCACCCTCTCCGCCTGAAGCTTGGTATGGAGTTGAGAAACACGACATGATGTGGATGGTCTTACGGTTATTATTTATTTCACTCAGTTCATACAACACACATACACTATTCATGATGTGATATATGCCCCGAGTTGTAAGAGGATATTACATCACATTGATGATATATATGCAAGTGTAAATTGATGTACAGAATTCTCCTTAATTAAATTTAGTTAGTGACACAAACGTTTTAATGTTCAAGAACACATATGTGTGCATGCGTACGTGCTTTGGTGTGTGTGTGTGGACTATTTTATTTGTTGGTTTGTTTCACCGTGCAATGCACTACTTTTTATAGGTCTCTTACTTCCAAAGGTCGAAAACAGAAAAATTTACAATTTGTTACTGATTTGGATATTTAGCGGAGGATTTTTCCTCTGAAAAGATATCCTTCAAAGTCGTTTATATAATTATATATTTTCGGTTTGGTTCTTTCCATTCCATACACATATATATAGTTTCCAGATATTATGATCTCATTGATTAATGGGTTATTATGAATTATTATGAACCAGACTAAGTACTTTGTAGATTTAATATTTTCTGTCACACATGTGTTCAGAAACGTGTTGATGTCAATCCATAGCTTGTGTTTCTTTACATTCCGAATAAACATGACAACAACTCTCATTCATTTCTTTACAAAATCTACATAAACTATTGTCAACCATGCTCAATGTAAACAAGTCCAGATCTCATTTCTGAAACAGTAAAGATGAGTATTTTCCAAGAAACATCACAGAACATATTGTCATTGGTAATATTGTAGGAATGTTTTCTTCAGCAAAAATGTGTCATTAAAGGTGATGTTATGTAGATTTGTGAAACTGGCAATATCAATATAATCTTTCGATGGTTTTGGTATATTGAATAACAAGTGTCTGTAATCGTGTATTGATACATTAGTGTCACATTTTTTATAACGTTCACCAAAGGGCAAACGTATTTAATTGTATAGATGACGTTGTTTTAAAACAATTTGCAACGTATTTAGAACTTTGGCTGTTCAATGTCTTGCATGGGCCAGTTCCTCAAAATTTCATTTTGAAAATTTTGTTCAAACCAAGAATTGACAAATATCATGCCTGTGGCTTTCGTGTGCGTGATCGTATATAAAGCTTCGTTAAATGGCGTGGGCTGTGGCATCGAATGGGATCTGTTCAGTCGTTTCGTACTGCTGGAAAAAAATAAAAAAAAGCACGAAATACATATGTACATTTGAGATGATGTTTTGTGGATATCAAGATCATTAAATGGTGTCAAGTGTACACAGACAAGAGTATAAAGAATAAATTGTCAGTACTTATCCTGCTTTCTGTGATTTTTGGTCAATGCATCAACTTATATATACTTCACATTTTTTTCTCTCTTTTCTACTGAACATATATCTAAATTAAAGGTGATTTGGTTTTCTACTCGTATATACCTGTTCTGGTTGTGTATTGCAGCGAAACACCTTCAAAACCTTATTGGGCAGACATGGGAACAGTTCATCTGGAATAGATCGGCTGTACTGGCTAGATACAGGAGCTTCGGGAACAAACCATCCTGAAAAACAATACATCGACACAACTTTACTGACGCATCCTGTCGCACCGGCACAAAGACGTCCAAACTTTAAACTTGTCGTAATCTTACTGTAGAATGGGAAGCAAAGTGTGGTGAAAGGTTAGGGGAAATGGGGTTCAAGATTATTGCACAATATACCTAAGAGCAGGCACAGTGTGTGTGTGTGTGTGTGTGCGTGCGCGCGCGTGCACGTGCGTGTGTGTGTGTGTGCAGCCCATTCAGACACATTAAACCCCAAACTGACCAGTCCTTGTTTTATCCCCTTATTCATGAGTAACAATAAGTACTTACTTTGAACATATGTTGGTCTGTCGCGACCGGCGATCAAACCACCAACATTCGTGGCGGAAGCTCTATCCACTAGACCACGAAGGCGGTCTCCAAGAGCAACTAACGGCACAAAACCACCTGATTTACATCTTTAAAATGATGACAATCTCAAAACAGATTAAAATTAAACGTTAAGTCCGAGGGTTGCGGAAGTATGATTTCGACTTTTGTAGACAAGTGTCGATGTATTTTATATTGATATTCAACATCATTCTGAAATATTATTTAGGATAAGAATGTTTCCAATTTGAAATTAAAGTAAATATTTGAGACCACCATCACGGCACTGGGTTATGTCGATGTGCACCATGTTCATGCGACTGAAACGTTTGCATTTTTGTCATATGTGCAGAAGCTTTGTGAAATCATTACGTATAAACATATTTGTCTCAAGTTTTGGGCGAGATGTCACTGGACATTGTTTTGACATAATCCATATGAGTGAGTGTGGTGGGTTTAACGCTGCTTTTAACAGTATTCCAGTTTATCACGTCTTGTCAGCTTAATGTAGGAGGAAAGTCCGATATGATGCAGGTCTCTGACGTTTACCACTTTGGCGAAACCCACGAGCATGCTGACAAACCAAGAAACAAAATCGGGGAGAGCGGGGATAAGAACCCATGATCGTAGGTTGTTGCGTTGCTTTTGAGTATTGTCGTAAAAAGATCAAATTAAAGGAAACACCTTTCTCTTGAACATAATGAAAATTGCTAAGAAATGTCGCCAATCTGTATCCAGGAACGAAGTTTCTTCATGACGTCACAATGAAAGCGTTTTGTCTTACACAAACTCATATTCTCCTTATCTATAGCGTTAAATTTACATAGTGACATTGTTGGAAATCATTTACAGTAATTTGATTGAAGTAACAGATAGTCTAAAGTAGAATACCTAGGTTTCCATTTGTAGATTTATTTCGCAAAATGTCATTAGCCCGCTGGATACCGCTTGGCCAAACTGTGTGTACAATGCAAAGGAGGACACGTTACGGATGTACGGACAATCCCGTTTGTGAATACATGAAGTTGGAAGTACACCATTGACAATATATGTACCAAGCATACATACGTGATGCAAGACTCGCAGTAATACCGACGACGACAGTGACAAACATTCCCGTGGCGCAGTAGTTGATGTATGACAAATCATAAATTGATAAGTAGCCCCTGAAAATAGACGAAGTCAAATATCTGACGGCCACACCCTGAAAGGAGTCCCGTGTTTTATCGGTACACAAAGCTATTGATCACACGAGCATTTATAGAAACCGAGCATGTAGTTCAAAATATCCGTTGTTATCATTTAAGAAACATAACTCATAATAGCAGGCTTTCTAGTACGAAACCCTAAGACCACATACGTTGCTTGTACTTCTTCAGCAGCATGGCCATCGCTGTTGGTGAAGTTGTCAGCAATGTGTACACCTGTATTATTGTAACCAGTTACGTTCCAGTTGCATCCGTTGACGAACTTACTTGACATAGGCGTTGATACACCGTTAAGGTACGCACCAATACAAATCCATAACATGAATGTAAAGGAAGTGATATATCCAACAGCAGCGCCCTAAAATAAAACAGAACATTCCAAGAAAAGCAAAATTTTAAAAATCAATTATGATATCCTTTATAACAAACAACCAATTAATTGTGCTTTCGTTTCTGTTAAGTAGATGCCCACAAACTGAATATTTTATCAATATTTCCTCAAATTAGATTGACTTTCGTATTATCATTTGTGTATATGATATGACTCAATTATGTTTATATGATACGATATGGTTTTTTTCTACACCAAATGATAATATATGATGGCTTGCAATGAAACATATATTTGATTTTTTTATTCACATTTCCTTATCGTATTTATTATGAGGAACACACCGTTTCGGAGTATATGCTTACTCCGTCATCAGGTGAATGACTTCTGGGATGCAGAGTACCTGTGATGTCAACTAATTAGACCAAAAATCCGCAATTTCCACCATTAAGAACCAAACCCATGCCATCATGAGGGAAACTACCAATGTCTTTGCCACCTAAAACAACTGGCGTCAAAGGAAATGACAAGAAGCCATTGAGAACAATAGATACCGGCCAGCCTTGAACCGTGACCAGGGAACTCCTTTACCTTGTGTTTAGGACTTAATTTGTGCCACCTTCTATCTGTCGCAGTATCCCCCTTTCTAGGCTATTTAATCCACTTTGTCCATTGCTAATTACCAATCAGTGCTAATTATCCTGCTTCCATGTGTCTATTGCTCATTTAACTCCTGGCTTCCATTAGTCCATTGCTAATAATCAATCGGCGCTAATTAACTGATGGCTTTCCCTGTTAATGTTTCCACCGTTGTGGTCGTATTACGTTTGCTGTTTTTACACGTACACATATGCTCTCTGCATTCCAGCAGTCATTCACCTGATGAAGGAGTAAGCATATACTTCCGGATGTTGTATTCCTCACAATAATAAGGCTGATATTTATAAATTCTCGCTCTCATTAACAATCTGTTGATCGGGTTGTCCTCTGTTGATATGCGTTTTTTTTTTACATTAACTGTATGTTTCTCACGATACACAAGTACATTTCCGTGTATGGAAAACTAGTTGCAAAGAGAAACACAATGTATCAATTGTTGTCCGTCAATCTTACAAAGATGAGGTGACTATTGAGATCATATTCACTGTAATGTACAAAAAGTCATTGTTCAGAAACGTAAATGAACATTATGTTTTCAATTTTATTATAATTATGCATATCGATACTATCGAGGGTGTAGTGTGGCATTAAGCTATCTATCGATATTTCAAGGTGTCATCTGTCAATTTATCTTTACAATTGAGAATCATCTGTTTACATGTTACACGTCAGACATATACTTACAACAGAATTTGCGCAGGGGCAGAACATCCCAAGGACAAAGAGGCCAAACAGTGGACCGTCTATGATACTCATGACTGAATAGCACATCTGAAGAATATATATATATATATACTTCACAGTTAGAATTGAGGCATACATTTAGGGCATTTAGGGAATAACTTCACATGTTTCTCATAAATCCATATTTAATTTTTCATATTTTGACAACATTGTTATTTTTGCAAATTACAACTCACCAGTAAAGTACATTTATTTAAAGAGAACTGATATTTGCATGCTGTATAAATTGTGTGTCTTTTATTAATTTTGTTTTCTCAATAACTATTTGTATGTTCTCCTACCTGGAGAATGTTTCCCCCAAATGAAACTACGTAGGACAAAGCCAGGCACAACGCTCCAAACAGTATAACTGCAATAAATCGTAACACATCAATTATTTGCTGAAGGTTCACTGAGAAAGTTGACCAGTATTTTAGTTAATCTGAGGACATTTCGAGGTAACACAGTGTTAGGCGTAGGCGTTGTATGGAACCAAAGAACGGGGACATTATGCTCACAGGCCAAGAATCATACCCCCGAGGTCTGAGAGACCTACACTGTCTTTCCAGAGTGCTACATGTGTGTATTCAACATTATACTCACAGGCCAAGAATAATACCCCCGAGGTCTGAGAGACCAAGACTGGCTTCCTGGAGTGCTACTTGTGTGTATTCAAGATTATACATGTACTCACCAAGACATTTGGAGACGACTGTGGCCCGGAAGTCGGTGATGGTACTGCAGCAGTATGGCCGGATGTAGTCCTCCAGCATGACTGCAGCAAGGGCGTTTAGACACGACGACAGCGTACTGTGGAGTATGGGGAACTGTACTTAAGATAGCTGCCACAGCTTTGCCCCAATTCTAACGAATATTATATATGCACAGGACATTTAAAAAACTAACATGTATAGAAACAAATCATTACAAGTCATCAACTGATATGAACATGGAAAATCAATGGTGAAAACTAAGAGTAATGATGTGGGATTTGATTCTGGAACTTCGTCGCTTCATTTGATTGGGCCACCTGAGCCCTCTGTCATAATTGACACTTTACACTACTTCAGTCTAATACAGCTGAACGTTAATTCATTATCGTTGCCTTTCTCCCAGTGACAGTACCTCAAGCTCCCGCTGAAGATACATGCCACAATAATGCCGGGTAGAGCAGGCGTGGTTGCGAATATGTCCATCGCAAACAGTGGAAGCAGCTGAAAAAGAAAATGCAAAAACATTTGCATTGTACAAAGGATAATTACAGAATACCACGATTTGAGTGTCTTATTATCTTATATACAACATTTAAGTTGTGAAGAACAGGGTTATCAATATTTGATGATGTCTGTAGATTTTGATTATAAATATCAACAACTGATGCACTCCGGGGCCTAACTAACCACTGTGAGAAAACTGAATGAGGCAGCTCGGTGTTCTCGTCCTTTATACTTTATATTTGCCTTAGCTATTTTGTGAGTTTGGATTTTGTTTAACGCCGCACTCAGCAGTATCCCAACAACATGACGGCGGGCTGTAAATTATTGGCAATCCTCTGACAGACAACATGAATATTGATCCACGCAATTCTAACATGGAATCAACCAAGTCACCTAGCCTGACCACCTGATCATGATAGTCCCCCTAGGTTGTTGGGAACCTTAGACGTGCCCCGAACCCCTTCGCATTTATCATCCACGGAATCAATGTTAGAATAGGTCTGAAGTACCATCCTGGGAATCAAGGTACGAATACATGTATGCCTTACTTACCATCCAGGCATTTAAAGCAAGAATAGGTCTCAAGTAATCTATGCTTGCCGCGAGAGGACGGTAAATGTACGTTTAATGAAAAATTTCCCAAATAAACAACACTATATTTTTTTGGTATTGTAGCTGAAACCAAGTACCTGTGAACATCACAGTATTGACATCAATTCTATCAGCTTCAAGTAGATATTTATGCATCAACCAATGATTTTTGTTGGATAGCTCACCTCATCAGAACCAGATACGAGGTCATTGAATTGCAATGGGTCACAGTCCTTGTAGAATGCATGTATGAGCACCCCTATCAGTGTGCACAAAGTCACAATGACGACAAGGCCTATAGAACTCAACCATAAGGCCCTGTAATACAAAGAGTACTTGATCATGAACATGTTTAAACACAACGTTTATGGGACGTTATTCAGCGATTCAAATACTCCCAATACTCCCATTTTTACATGTAATGATTTCATAAAACCCTGTCCCAATGATACATTAAATATTTAAGGCGACCAATAATATTCAGTGATATCATGTCTTGTATATACAAAATCCCACCTGTCTGGAAACTCTGCATGATTGAGAACAGTTTGTGACGTCTATATATCTATACAAGGTGTAACGAAATATTCAGAATTTGTGGAACCCGAGATTTGTTTATCCAGATTATTAATCTTGAGACATTACCGTCCATATGGACGGCATTTTTGTATATGAACACAAGGATAGGTAACACATTGTGTTCGAAAAACAATCTCATGCTTTTATTATGTTGGGCGCTAAAAATAAGAAAACGTACACAGTTCTTCGCAGAGTGATATTTTCATATGAGTAATGTATGTATTAATGCAATTCATGTTAGTTCTTTCACAAATGTGAAGTTTATCGTTAACAATGCAATCAGAAATGTAATTAAGTTTTATTTTGTTATCAATTGACAATGAAAGAAATAATATTATAAGTGTGAGTCATGGCGTCCATTGCTATCAACTATCAGCGCTAACTAAGTCTTAAGTGTTGGCTTCCATTTGTCCATTGCTTATCACCTATCAGCGCCAATTAACTGTTGGCTTCCCTTGTTAAGTTTTTGCCTTTATCTTATTACTTTCGTTATTCTAACAGGTACATGTATATATGTTCTCTGCTTCATAGCATTTATTCACCTGATGAAGGAGTAAGCATACACCCCGAAACGTTGTGTTCCTTAAAGTGAGTGTGTGAGTGAGTTAAGATTTCGAGTCACATCGGGAGTATTTCAGCCATTTCGTGACTACAACAATTTAAGCATACATACGATTGTGTAAACGTACTTAAAAATAACAGTCAGCAAAGAACAGTAAAATAAACAGGGATCACAGACATATTTAAAACCAGTATGGAACGAAAAAACGATATCACCGGACATAACAAAATATGATAAAAACGAGCTAGAGATCGCCAGCAACCAAATTTTAAAGCTAGGCCTCCAAACAAGGGACCCTAGGGACTTACGATTCTTCTGCTTCCCTTGTGATGGCAAAATCAACACAGTCAAGCAGAACATGCTGGACCGTAATTCTCATACAAAATTGACGATCCTCACCTTTCAATAAATATTCATGTGTATGTCTGCTCTGGCCAATACGACATCGTCGTACAATGACCTTTTCAAATCCGGACTGACAACCCAAGTAAGTGTAACCGATAGTTGCTTTAATTTGATGTAATTTTTTATACCTACTTGGGCGCCCCACTTCTTTTCCATAAGATCTTTGATGTACCATCTAATCACAGTAAGGGATAAGAAGTGGTGTCACAGATTTCTTGACTGTCTTTGCAACAGCATCAGCCATTGTGGTACCTACGATTCCAACATGGCTGGGTAACCAACATAAACGATGCCATATTGGCCAGTAGCTAGATCATTATTTAATTCAGCAATTTCGATTAAAACTGAATGTGTACTTGATATTTTGAAAAGGCTGAAGACATGAAAGAGTGTCTGAAAATATTCTGAACTGCCTATGCCTAGACTGATATTTATTATATTTAAGAGCTGTCAAAATGGCATTTGATTCTGCCGTGAAAATTGAACTGTCCAATGGTAACCTGGACGATATGGTTCTGGATCCAATGATAGTAGCGCTAGCAACTGCGTTACCACCATTGGATCCAGCTGTAAATATAGATTTGTAGGAATCATATTTATGTCTTAGTTGATTGTAATCCTGTTGATAACTTAGTTGATTAGTTTCGGATTTCTTTAGTGTTGTTAATGTTAAGTCTACCTCCGGCTTCAGCAGTTGCCAAGGAGGTAGAAGGCGACGAGGAGAAATATTTTCAAGATGTATATTAGCAGCAGAAATGGCAGTTTTTGTCCTTATTCCAAGATGGGGAAATAAGAGAAGAATTATTTTTGTAGTTCTTCATAAAGGGGATGGAAAACGTAATTGTATGCAGGATAAGATTGATTTGAAGATGATTTGTTAATATACTGTAGAGATAATTCCGTACGTCGGAGTTTTAAGTGATGGCTCGTCACTTTGCGTCAAAAGTGTAGACTCTAGATATAGCTATTCATGGTGAACAACATTTGTGCCCTTTAATGACAGAAAACAAGTTTCAATGACACAACTAAGGTTTGATTATCACATTCTGGGAATATGAAGAACACAATTAATGACATTAGCTGTACACAACGTGACAAAGGCAACACACTCGATAATCAAAAGTAAAATTTTTTTTTATCCAGAACGGAAAATATTCCAAACGACATGTGATGGTCCCACAAACACTAACATCGGGTATGACCACCTCTGGCCAAGGTGCAAGCTCTCCAACGCCACTGCATCCCGCGTATTAGCATCCCGATCTGATGTTCAGGGATGTCTTGCCACTTTTGTATCAAGGCGTTCCCAAGGTCACGAAGCATGGCAGGACGTGACACTCTAGCATATACTTCCACACATGGTCAATCGGATTCAGATAAGGGGAGAATGCCGTGTTGCTGTAGACACTCTGTGACAATCCTTGCTCTGTGTGGCACTGCATTGTCGTCCTGAAACACTGGTTCGACCACTCATACCCCTGAGAAACGGTGACACAACGGGCATAATGATGTTGTCTCAATGTGTCTGCCCCGTCATAGTGCCTTGCACAACAACGAGGTCTGCCTTAGCATTCATGCTGATGCCACCCCAGACCATCAATGATCCACCGCCAAACCGATCGTGCTCCATAACTGCAGCGTCAATGTACCGTTCAACTTGGCGTCGGTAAACAGGCCTCCGGACATCATTGAACAACACATTGAAATGAGACTTATACGAAAAGAGTACTTTTGACCATTTGTGATGCCCCCATTGCAGATGTTGTCTTGCCCATTGTAGCCTGATCTGTCTGTGATGAGGCTTGAGAGGGATCGGACCGTGTTGTACACGTATGCTGTGGAGACGCAGTCGACGTCTAAGTATTGATACCGATACACGTGCACATGTAAGCTATCGGATAATAATCTGGCTGTGGTGTGTCTGTTCCAGAGGGCTGTCACACACAGGAACTGGTCGTACTGTCATGTGGAGGCTTTGGGGCGACCTGATCGAGGATGATTACTCACGGAATTTGTCTGTTGGAACCGAATCCAAAGGTTAGATATACCCTTATGGGATAGTCCAAACCGTCTGGCTACATATCGTTGTGATCTACAATCCTGGAGCAGTGCTACAGCTTGATTTCGAATTGTTTGGCTTAAACTTCGCTCACGACACATGATGCATTATTGTCGAGCGCAATTTATGGGCATGCGCTGCATGCTTTCTCATGGTGAAGTGACTTTCACCAATTTCTCATTCGCTTTGGCTACGTAATGACAGATAGTCAAGTGAAATTTCCACAAAGACATCGGTATTTTCAATCTGTGTTCAACAGTGTTGGATCCAAGTTCTGAGTTTGAATTTGACGTGTGACGGCAGCTTGTTGTATCCAAAGAATTTACTATTAATGTACTGTCGCAGATTCGGGTTTACTTTCGAATCGTAGGCTTTGTCTAATCAAGGCAGTAAAATGTCCTCTTGAATCTAAACTTTTGACGCGAAGTATATAAAAGTCTCTTCCTTATGTGTATGACTTCTAAATGCCTTTCAAAGACTTGAGAATATGAATGTTTTTTTCATTCCCGCGTGGAACTTTATACTTACGTTTTCGCCTTCCTGAGGGTTGAGCAGGACATGAGTCTCTGTGTCTCTATCTGATTGACCCCGAACTTGGACATCCACGTGATGCCTCCACCCACAGCCACAGACCACACTGAATGCCGCACCCCTGGGCTAGGGTTGAAACTAAAATTGGATGAATATCATTGTGCAGTTAAGACAAATTTTTATATGGTTCTTTAGATGAAAGAAAACACTCATATATGTTATCACGTTTGCGAGATCCTCAATCTTCGCTTACAGTCTCAGAGCCAATCTACATACCATGAGAAGACTACCGTTCCTTGAGAAGAAAAAGTATATAGTTGTCCAAAATAAGTGGAATTGAAGGCGATGCCATCGAATTCTGGTCTTTTAATCATATTTCTGTGACAACAACTTCCTTGCTTTGTTTTGTTCAATCTCGTGTTCACACGATCGAGGTAACAATCAAGGTAACTACTCAAATGAACTTTGCTCCAATGTAACATATAGTTACTTACCATATGTTAATACCGTAGTTCAGTTATAGCTACTTGTTGGTGTTGACATTAGATGGTGAAAATTTTAACTAGCGTCGGAAAGGGTATGAACATTAATTTAATATAATTGTATATGATATCACAGCATTAACGTTATACTAAGCATGAAATTGTACTTAAAATCGTTTGACCAATTTTGGCTTTCAGGAACTACGTGTAATATTCGAGTTAATCCCCAAAGGGTGTTTGCTTACAATGATTCGAAACTATCTGATACAGATTTGAAGCAGAAGTGTACAGTGGAATAATTCCTGATGAGCATCACTATCTTTATTCCTTGTCGCCCTTGTATTTACTTATTAACTTCCACATTACCGTCCTATATCGAACTTCTGATTTAACTGTCAAGTGCTGACAATAATAAAATCTGTTTATTCGTGAAACTTTGTATTCACGTAGTGCAATTGGTGGACTGGTACCTTGTGCTACTTACGTTTTTTCTTAAATTCGTATCTATGCCTTTTCACAAGGCAACATCTTTGACTTAGATTTAACTCACTCAAAGAACCGCAGGCGCCCCCTCTCCTTCGCAATTTCCCAGGCCCTAGAGAAGCCTCCTACCGCCTGGGACCCCTGAACTAGCAGAGACACGAGCCCAAATATTATGATGATTGTCTGTAGACTGTCCGTCCACAAAACTGTCTTCATGCCTCCCTAAAGATACAAGCACATCTTATAATGCATTATTGGGTAACATGAGGCGATGTGGAGGAAATATAACTCATGTGAAATAAACATCATAGAAGATAACTTATTGATATTGTTGCCACGTTACAGGTTTGGGCACATACAGGAAGCGGTGGTAATGGGGCTGTCTCTAATACAACGTGTAATGTTATCAAGTTACTACAATCTGCAAATTTGTTTCCACGTATCTTTCCATCGACTCATTTATCCACCGATTAATGTATTACAAATAATCCTACCAGAGCTGTGTAGAAGGTCACTATGATCCCAACAGTGGTGATAGACAGCCATAGGTCCAGCCCAGTCACTGAAACAAGTATAGAATATTTCATTTACATTTAATGAATTGTAAATCAGCTCAGCAAAGCCGTAAAACAACAAAAGGAGTATGGCATATCTGGTATGGCACATCTGGCGACCCTTATTTAATTGTCACACAATACTGTCACAGTATGAAGTATATGGCAAAAGAGTAGAAAAGAACACATGTTTGATAGTGGTTTCTTACACAGTAACACCGTGCTTTGTGATCATACCCTTATCACAAGTTAGCCAAGTTCGCTGTGCAGAGTTGCGTCCCTTGGGCACGCCAGAAACGTATGATTGTCGGTTCGAATCCCGGTTCGCCCCGATTATGTTCTAGGTTTGTCAGCACCATACCCGTGCTGGTGGGTTTCAACGACGTGGCAAACGTCTGAGACATGCATCACTTCGGTCTTTCCTCCGAAATTAAGCTGACACGCCGTGATGTAACTGGAATACTGTTAAAAGCGGCGTTAAACCAAAAAACTCACTCACTTATACTTTTGACTAAATTATTCTCACAAGATATGTTAATGATATCGCCTTGAACACGACCTTGACCTTTTAACATTGCCAAAGGACCACATGTGTACAGGTTTGTTTCAGCTTCAAATCCCTTACAAGAGCTTAACGTCTGAAATGCAAATGTGTTTCGTAAAACGTCATCCCGCCTTTATACTGTTATGACAAACTGGTCATCACATGCCATACATGATACATATCACAATAACATAGCCGTGCATGTAACCGACTTTACACAATGTTTTGTTTGTTTGTTTGTTGTTTAACGACGCACTCAGCAATATTCCAGCTATATGACGGCGGTCTGTAAATAATCGAGTCTGGACCAGACAATCCAGTGATTGATAACATGAGCATCGATCCACGCAATTGGGATCGATCACATGTATCAACCAAGTCAGCGAGCCTGACCACCCGATCCCGTTAGACGCCTTTTACGACAAGCATAGTCGCCTTTTACGGCAAGCATGGGTTGCTGAAGACCTATTCTATCCCGGATCTTCACGGGCCTTACACAATGTACTCACACAGGCATGGGTGCCTATTGTGACCGATAAACAGCCTTCATAGAGGCCTCAAGTGAATGTCACTTCAGAAAGTTCAAAGCCTCCAAAATGGGATATGTACACAGTTTCATACATGTTTATTTAACATATCTTGAGATATCGTTTCAACAGTATTATCTACATCAATGTGATCTTAAATATTACACATTGATTTACACATTAAATACAAGAGGACCAATGGCTGTAAGATCAACCTGTTGATAGACCGACGAACCAAATATGATACCCCTCTGGTTTTATTAAATTAAACATGAAATGCAATTTATGACAAGTTTCAAATATCATATTATTCACATTAAAATTACTACAACAAATGGAATAACACTAGATATCTTTTGTTTAAAACTGGAGTATATTACCTGAATAAAGCACCAGTGAAGGTGCAAACAGGACAAACGCCATGTACACAAGCTGAAAATAAATTCACTTGCAATGTACGCAACGTTAAGACAAATATCCAATCACTGAAGAGAAAATGGTGTTTCAAGGTCAGAAATATTAAAGCCAGATGACGGCAGCATGAATAACATCGAGAAGCTACTAGTGTGTCTGTCGGGTAAGAAAGTAGTTGGTAGCATAAACAGTGATCTAAGCAATCGGTGTATGAAACATTAAGTTAAAAGTCTCTATTGGGATTGCGCTCAACATATTGCCATCGATCAGTTCCATACATCATTCAATGTATTTTTCAGCCTCAAATCCACGAGGGGGCGTTCGATATGTTTTGCAACTTCAATATAAGACCAAATCGCAGAATATCTTTTGCACTTTATTTTTCAATATAATCTCCTTTAACCTCAAAAGACTTATTCCATTTGTCCTTCAAGCTTTTAATATCACTTTTATAGACATCCGCAGATTGGCCCTCTGACCACGCCTCTGTGGCAGCCTTTATGTCCTCGTCATTCTGGAAGCGTCTTCCACGTAGGGCAGATTTCATTTCCCGGAACAGGAAATAGTCACTGGGGGCTAAGTCTGGGCTGTAGGGTGGGTGATTTAACTGTTCGAATCCACATTAACATATGGCGGCCTGTGCCTCGACTTGTGAACCGGAGCATGCAAGGAACTTTATTACAGCGCTTTTGAGAGAATCCATGATTGTGACCACCCTTAGCTGAATGAAGCCATCACATCTAACTTAATGTTGTGTCTGGAACTTGTTATGACACGTGTCAACCTGATGTTATGACTAGTGTCACACCTGTCACAAGTTGACATTGTTTGTGAAAACACAAATGCCTAAGTTGCAAAACTTCTTGAACGCCCCTCGTACAACCATACAACACTTCCAAAATCCTCACTTCAGCGTCAGTTGAACTTCCTAATCGACCAAACACTGTTGAGGGTTCTAAATTCTCAACGGCTCAGCGAAGCATTCATAGCAGAATATTTGATTTATGTATATCAAGAACGAATTATTACGGCAAGTTCCGAATGTAGACAATTACGGTTGCACTAATCTATGGTTGTGGATGTTTTATACACCCTGTCGCCCTTGAGGCCCCGACACACAAAAGGGAGTACCATCGAAGGAGTATGTGTGTTCTTTGTCGGTTTTTTAGTTTGCAAATCGAAGTTTCCGAATCATGGGTTGCACAAAGTGATAAATGTCCACGATCTGTGTCTGCGTTTACAGTCGAACGCCCCGTATAGCTCAACGCACATACTCGGACGTAATTACAAAAAAGACGACAGACCATAATAAATAGTAAACTAATCTTTAACGAACTGAAGTTAATATTCACTTCGTCCATGTACATAAACATAACTCCAATAACTGTTTTACCACTTGTACAGTCCAGCTAAGAGATGCCATTATCCGTACTCGCTTCCCAAATCTCAGTTCGAGGTACTGCAATTGGAAATAGACATGGTTTACCTCGAAAGACGATACTGCTTCAATATGTGAACTTGGCATAATGGGCCAACCAATTGATCATACACAATTTCTTCATGTTTTACTTTTAGTACATAGTGTTAATCTGGATGTATCTGTGTCATTTATATAACCTCAGAATTTAGTGTTAGTATGCGCCGCATGTATGTACCCATGTGACAAGCAAAAGCTTTTTACCATGAGGCTTCCCCGCCGCCCCTGACAAAGTTTAAAGACAATGTGCCTTATGTTCTAGGAGAAAATGTCTCAAGAAGATTTGTCACAATTTCGTTTATTACATATATTTTATCTGTTTTTTGTGATGGCATTAACAAATTGGAATCAGGATTCGAACCCATAGGTGTCTGGCGTGCCAAAGGGACGCAACTCTGCACAGCGAATCGCGGCGCCTTAGACGACTGGGCCACCCGTGCCCCCAGCTATTTCTGAGGAAAAGGTCCCACGGCAACAGAATACCAAAGATTTACTGTCTTTCCGGGGAGATAATATCAGAGACGAGAAAATCCGTTTTGTAACAAATACTTTAAATAATTATTTCTATTTTCGCCAAAACTTGACTCCAGTTTTTTATAGGATTCGTTGGCATAGACAGGTTTTTATATGTTTGTTAGATCCTATTAAGTAACAATAACCAAGGGATAATCTACTTTATACTGAACCGCAAAAGAAACGTCACCCAATTAACATTGCATGAAAAGTTGTCATTTAAATATCTGGGTAATTTTTGTCAAAGTTTCTAAAATTTAACATAACCTCGTCCGCAAAAATGATAAAAAAACAACAAAGCAGATGACAATAAAACCGATCGCCCGAACGCATCACGGCAACGGTAACCCGATGCACGTGAGTTCCGTGAAAATTGAAAAGCACATGCGTTCCGCCATTTCTTGCCCTATAAAAATCACCCAGATTGGATAACATTCATTCGTTATTGAATTGCTACCACATGCCAAGATTGACAAGAAATCAGCGACACCATACCCTTGGACGATTGCAAGCTGGACAAACCGCCCGGCAAGTAGCCAATGCCTTTCAAGTCCACGTAAGGTCCATATACAGGCTCCAGGACCGGTACCAGACCACTAACACTACAGATGACCGACCACGTAGTTGAAGACCAAAGGTCACCACCCGGCGTCAGTATGGTCAGTTTGTGCCATATCATCTTCAAGATCGCTTTGTTACTGCTGCGGAAACTGCTCGACAGACCATGGGGTCACACCAGCAACACATTTAGTGTGGACACCGTGCGTCGACGATTGACGAACAGACACCTCCACTGTCACAGGCCTCACCGAGGACCCATTCTGACACCACGTCATCGCCGGGGCCGTCTTCAGTGGGCAACACGGCACCAGCTTTGGCGCCACCAGCAGTCCTCTTTCTCAGACAAGAGCCGTTACTGTATCTCAACAGCAGATACGAAGCGAGAGTCTGGCGACGCCGTTTGGAAAGGTATTCGGATGCTTGTGTTGTTGAGAGAAACTCGTAGGGAAGTCCGAGCATCATGGTGTTGGGTGGAATTGGTCTTGCACAGAGAGTCGGCCCTGTGGTCTTCCAGGGAGAGGCAATGGTGGCACAGCAGCTCGGTACATTGATCAAGTCTTGAGACCACATGCCATACCTCATTTGGCACGTCGCCGCAACCACGAGTTTCAGCATGATAACGCCCGTGCCCGCACTGGGAGAGCAACAAGAGACTTCCTTCAGCAGAATGGCATCAGAACCATGCAGTGGTCTGCCCTCAGTCCCGATTTAAATCCCATTGAGCACCCGTGGGACGAGATTCAAAGACGGCTGAATGACGTCCGACCAAGGCCGACAACTGCAGCTGAACTGCGTCAGGCGTTCCTCAGAGTGTAGGCTCAAGTGCCTATGGCCTTCATCAACCGCCTCATCCATGCCATGTATCGACGTTGCACGGCAGTCATTAATTCAAATGGCGCACACACGCGATTCTGACTTGTGATGCCATTTTCTCAGAGACTAGTGTTGTGTTTCACTTTAATAACATTTGACGCTTTAATTTCAACCTTGATGATCAGTTTTGCTAAGTTTCGTCTTATTAATATGTCTCAAAGTATGTTTACAGTGATTGGACAAATAAGGTTTCTCATATATCATATATCTATTGCGGTTCAGTATAGTATTTCCTTGAACCCAGAGACATTCTGTAGAATATCCCTCGGACAATTTAAATGTGTCCCTGAAACTGGTTATTCCGACAAGACACTTGAATAGGAAGACGCAACGTACCTCATAGACGCTGGTTACCCCAAGCTTGTATAGACAGGGTAGAAAGAGATGTGCCGCTCCAGCCACGGCAATTACCATGCCGAGGGCAAGCCACCACAACATCGTGTCGTAGTTGTAGACCTCGGCAGGCATCCCAAGCAACGTCAACGCTGACAAAAAGGACACCGTCGCCGACAAAGCTACAGGGATAGTGCCCATCTGACGGTTTCCAACCAGAAACTCTGTCGGGCTGTTTGTCTTCCTGTCCTTGATCGCATGGTAGAGGCCAATCCCGGCAGGGATGAGAAGTGTACCTCCAAACACAACATAGTCCTCCCAGTGGAGGGTGTTCTTTGTACCGCTGTTGATGCTGTAGTGCTCCGCCATTGCCGTTCTCTGCCAATGGAACACGATTGTTCATTTTAATATTAATTCATCCAATTCTGGTCCAATAACAAGCATCATCCCATTAACGCTATAGCAGCAAAGAACATACAAACCAACACGAATGTGTTCTAAAATAAGTATTGAAACAAAACATCGAGCACGAAATTGCTACTCATTTCAGAAAGAGTTTGATCCAAACATAAATCTTATAACTCAAAAGTACTCAATAAGGGGGTCCCAAAGTACGTGATCCAGACTACCAGTTGTCGGACTATCATTTTTGCGGAAGCCTCGATTTATCAGTGTGTTAGATAGCTGACTTTGTGTGCTGGCGATGTTGTGCCTTACTCTGAGAGTGTGGGTTCGAATCTCGGATGGGACTCAGCCCCCCAAAATACTAGAATTTGTACTTTAATTACTAAGGAAGAGTTATCCCAAATATAACATATGAGGGTTCCAGTGAGTGAGTGAGTGAGTAATTTTTGCTTAACGCCGCATCAGCAATCTTGCAGCTATTCGCGGCGAGAAAATGTCTAATCTGACCAAATGGAATCTAACATAATAAAAGTGATGCTGAAAATCACTAAAACCTCAGTCAATATCACAGTCAAAAGTAAAAACTGATTGTTCAGAAAAGAAGCTATATTTTATCATACAGTTTGATTTCTTTTAAATATGCTAAAATCAAGTGATTAGAAACGGAGTTAAAAACTTCAGATAGGGTATGAACATTATCATTAAAGTGTTGTCTGACGAGTGCAAAATCTACACAATCAAGCAAAATATTCTTGATAGTATTTGGACAATTGCAGGGGATACAAAAAGGTGGATCTTCACCCTTCAATAAAAACGAATGTGTATAATAACTATGGCCAATGTGGCACCGCTGTAAAACAACTTCATCATGACGATGTAAACCAGAACATGCGTGACCTCCAATCAGTGGTTTGATAGCATGACAAATGTTCAGAGTCTTGGTATTCCATGTTTTTTGCCAGTGATCATACACATATTGTCTGATGGAAGGTTTCAGATCAGAATATGGGAGTTTTGTGTTTGCCGTTGGTTTAATAAGAGCGGTTTTTGCTAAAGAATCTGCTTGCCAGCATGAGTGGGCAGCCAACAAAAAATTATATCTTTTCCAGCAACTGATAAATTGAGATGACACCTTAAAATTTCAGCTAACAATGGATGATCCACTTATCGGTTTTTGATTGCCTGTAAACAGGACAGACTATCAGAAAATATGATAAAACTGGTTTCAGGAGACTTTTCAATATGACGCAAAGCTAATAGTATAGCCTGTGCTTCTGCCGTAAAAATGGAGCTTCCATCAGTTAATCGTATTGACATACTACAGCTGTTTGTAACCGCTGCAGCTGATACCTTCTCATCATCTTTTGACCCATCCGTGTAAATACTGAGATTGATGGTTGCTTTACAGTTCATGAAATTCTTGTTGATAAGATAATTGATGAGTTTCAGATTTCTTTCGTTTTGCCAGTTCTAAATTAACTTCAAGTTGTATAGATTGCCACTGAGGCATTGCTGGTACTTTATATTCAGCAATAGCAGAAAGATTTAAATGAGCATTATTGACATGGGATTCCATGCGAATGCCAAGTGGTGGAATTATGTTTGGTTTTCTGTCATACAAATGCTTATACGGAGGAGAGAATACATGGTTAAAGGTAGGATTAGATGGATTGGAGCGAAGTTTAGTGACATATTGTAATGCCAGTTTTATGCGTCTCAAATTAAGACAGGGTTCATTTGCCTCCACATACAAACTGTCAATGGGCGATGTCCTAAATGCTCCAAGGCACAAACGAAGTCATTGATGGTGAATGGTCACGAGTGCCCGGATATATCATTTATGGGCAGAACCGTAAATGAAACAACCATAGTCAAGTTTGGATCTTATCAAGGTTCTATAGATGTGCAAAAGTGTGTCTCTATCTCCACCCCATTTAGCATTTGATACCACTTTAAGAATATCAAGAGCTTTCAAACATCTAGCCTTCAGATATTTAATATGAGGTATAAAAGATAATTTATGATCAAAGATAATACCCAAAAACTTTGATGGGAATATCATTTAAAGTCAATTCTGGTTCTTTATGTACCTTCCGTTTGTTGCAAAAATGGACACTACAGGTTTTAGTTTTCGAAAACTTAAAACCGTTTTCTTGAGACCATTTATGGATTTTATTGAGACAGAGTTGTAACTGTCTTTCAATGGTATTCATATTGGCACCTCGGCATGATATATTAAAATCATCCACAAATAACAAACCATCAATATTGTCATTTAAGACTTTAGCAAGACTGTTGATTTTTATGCTAAATAGTGTCACTGATAAAATACTGCCCTGAGGGACCCCCATTTCCTGATCATATATCTCAGATAATGTGGAGCCCACTCGAACTTTGAATTTTCTTTCTTCTAAAAAACGTGTGATAAAATCAGGCATACGGCCACGAAGACCCATATCATGGAGATCTTTTAAGATGCCATATTTCCATGTTGTATCGTATGTCTTCTCTAAATAAAAAAAGATTGATACTACATGTTGTTTATTAATGAAACCATTGCGTACAAATGATTCTAAGCCAACGAGATGATCAATGGTGCCCCTCTGATGCCTGAAACCTGACTGAATATTAGTTATCAGGTTATTAGATTCCAAATACTAGTCAACGCCTGTTTATCATTCGTTCCATGGTTTTACAGATGCAACTTGTTAAAGCTATTGGACGGTAATTAGAAGGATTCGTGTGATCTTTCCCTGGTTTTGGCACAGGAATGATGGTAGCATCATGCCAAGAAGAAGAAAAATTACCAGATTCCCAAATATTATTGAAAATGAACAAGAGGGTTAAAAGAGATGATTCAGGTTGATGTTTCAATAATTGATAATGGATATCATCTGGCCCAGAAGCTGTGAGGAGGACATGTGAGGACCAAAGCAATATACACATTTGAATTCAAATTCACATGAGTTGCCATCATGATCTCATCCACCACAACGATAACAAGCGGCATGTTTGGTACATGTTTTCTGTCCATGGCCAAACTTCTGGCATTTAAAACACCTGAGAGGATTAGGAACATACATGTCAATTCTCATAGAGAAGCATCCTACTTTAATTGATTGAGGTAGCTTCGGAATATCAAATGTGAGCAGGTAGGTATTGGATGGTGAAAAGATTCCATCCTTCTTAAAGGTGAAACGCTTTGCCTCAACTACACCTTGCATACGTAACTGACTTACAATGTCATCAGTAGATAGATCAGCAAGACTCTTATCTCTGTCTCGGATAATGCCTTTGCTGAAGCTCAGGGACTTGTGTGTTCATGTATTGCATTATAAAGTATGTAAATAACTCTACCTAATGAAGTAAGCTTATGCATATTCCGTCAAATGAAGAAATCATATTTTGTTTAGATCATGTGACTTTGTTGTTACGAGCGAAATGAAAAATCGTATTCTCGCGCGCCAGAAGGTGTATAAAGCTAGTATTTCATAGGAAGGATAATGGCTACAAGTAGATTCAATTTTCTGCAAGCATCATGATCGAACAGTCAACTTCAGTGTTATAAACGATGTTGCAAAAAATATATCTTTCTTCTTTTTCACAGAATGTATCACATAAATGTTCTTTAAAGTTAGGAAGGGTAAAGGGAACAAATATATATAATATATAATTCAAAGATAAAACAACTTCTGTTTCTGATTATAGCCAAGAGAGTGCAATAGGAAAAAAATATATTAGACTCTGGATTGCCACCCCAGATCATCGAATTATCTTCCTATATGGGGGAGTAATGGCAAAAATGTAGGCTTTCATGTATGGTTGAATTAGAAATCAAACTCTACTTCGAAAAACAGCATCAGTAGAGCTGGTTTTGTCGCGTTTATTTAAAGAAAATATATTGACTGTGGGAAAAGATTAAACTCAGTTGACAGATAGACTCAGTATAATGTGAGATGACTCTTACCTTTCCTGGCGTTGATAGTGAGGAATTAGATGTGCAGCCTGGTGAAAACAAGCTAAAAATCATCAACACTGATTTTGTTTTACCTTCCTTCAGCTAGTTACAGTAATTTCTGCATAATGGTGTCAACATTATTGTGAGAAGAGGAGGGTGAGCAGGTAGGATGTGTGAAAATATTATGATTTGCATTTCATGGTGTCGCCACACGTCATGAGCCGTTGTAATCATTACCTTCGTCAGTATATTTCCTATTCGTGTATAAGTACATATGATACACATTAATTGTGTAAATGTATGTTTGAATCGATATACATCTGTGAACATGATAATTTCTCTCTATATATTTTACAGGGTCCATAATTACCAGGTGTTAAGCCCACTAGTCCATTTAGGAGTCATTGGGATTCATGCCTCATTGCCTTGGTGGCAAATGACCGGGCTCAGTGTCATTAACAACACACGACTGGTATATATCATTACCAGGACACAAAATTGCCTTTGGTTTGAAAAAGGATGGATAACAGGCTTGAGCTGTTCGCCTACACCCTAATTCAATTACACCTCTATTCGCATATACCACAAGTATATTCTACAGAATTGACATCTATTTGGTATTGGGCACTTCCAGTAACGTGAAGGATTACAAATCAAAGGTTCGTACCCCCTAAAGGTTTAAATAGTGGGGAGTTACTAAATGTGTTGTTGGCGTAAGACTAACAGTATTTCTCTCATACAGGAAACAAAAGCTGACAATGAACGTATCTGATTTCGGTTATGCATTTCCCCGTTCAAGGTTATTCCACATATATACATGTCGTATGGAAACGAAGAGATACTCTTATCTCAGTAGCGACCACGGTAAACTGATGTGAGCAATACTGGATGTGACATATGGTCCAAACACATGGATTTTTCCTTTATAATTCATAGCACGATTAGGGCATAATGTTCCAATAGGATGTACTTTTTGATATTGCACATATGGAGTTGCTGTCTTTTATTGCTAATAGAAAAGCACCTGTTACCACTCTCTCTACTGACTCTTAATAACATGTGGTGTTATTTCAGGTGAATGTGACTTCAGAAAGTTCAAAGCCTCCCCACCGGGATATGTACACAGTTTCATACATCTTGATATATCGTTTCAACAGTACTATCTACATCAATTTGATCTTAAACATTACACATTGATTTACACATTAAATACAAGAGGACCAATGGCTGTAAGATCAGCCGATCAACCAAATATGATACCCCCTGGTTTTATTTAATTAAACATGAAATGCATTTAATGACAAGTTTCAAATATCATATTATTCACATTAAAATTACTACAACAAATGGAATAACACTTTATATCTTTTGTTTAAAACTGGAGTATATTACCTGAATAAAACACCAGTGAAGGTGCAAACAGGACAAACGCCATGTACACAAACTGAAAATAAATTCGCTTGCAATAGACCCAATCACTGAAGAGGAAAATGATGTTTCAAGGTCTTGTCAGAAATATCAAAGCCAGATGACGGCAGCATGAATAACATCGAGTAGCTAGTGTGTCTGTCGGATAAGAAAGTACTTAATAGCATAAACAGTGATCTAAGCAATCGATGTATGAAACATTAAGTTGAAAAGTCTCTATTGGGATTGCGCTCAACATATTGCCATCGATCAGTTCCATACATCATTCAATGTATTTTTCAGCCTCAAATCCACTTACAACCGTACAACACTTCCAAAATCCTCACTTCAACGTCAGTTGAACAATTACGGTCGCACTAATCTATGGTTGTGGATGTTTTATACACCCTGTCGCCCTTGAGGCCCGACACACAAAAGGGAGTACCATCGAAGGAGTATATGTGTTCTATGTCGGTTTTTTAGTTTGCAAATCGAAGTTTCCGAATCATGGGTTGCACAAAGTGATAAATGTCCATGATCTGTGTTTGCGTTTACTATTGAACGCCCCGTATAGCACAACGCACATACTCGGACGTAATTACAAGACGACAGACCATAATAAATAGTAAACTAATCTTTAACGAACTGAAGCTAATATTCACTTCGTCCATGTACATAAACATAACTCCAATAACTGTTTTACCACTTGTACAGTCCAGCTAAGAGATGCCATTATCCGTACTCGCTTCCCAAATCTCAGTTCGAGGTACTGCAATTGGAAATAGACATGGTTTACCTCGAAAGACGATACTGCTTCAATATGTGAACTTGGCATAATGGGCCAACCAATTGATCATACCCAATTTCTCCATGTTTTACATCTAGTACATAGTGTTAATCTGGATGTATCTGTGTCATATATATAACCTCAGAATTTAGTGTTAGTATCCGCCGCATGTATGTACCCATGTGACAAGCAAAAGCTTTTTACCATGAGGCTTCCCCGCCGCCCCTGACAAAGTTGAAAGACAATGTGCCTTATGTTCTATGAGAAAACTTCTCAGAAGTCGCACTTATATTTTTAGCTATTTCTGAGTGAGTGAGTGAGTTTGGTTTAACGCCGCTTTTAACAGTATTCCAATTATATCGCGGCGTGACAGCTTAATGTGGGAGGAAAGTCCCAAGTGATGCGGGTCTGAGACGTTTACCACTTCGGTGAAACCCACGAGCACGGGTATGGTGCTGACAAACCTAGAAACATAATCGGGGCGCACCGGGATTCGAACCCACAATCATAGGTTTCTGGTGTGCCAAAGGGACGCAACTCTGCACAGCGAATCGCGGCGCCTTAGACGACTGGGCCACCCGTGCCCCCAGCTATTTCTGAGGAAAAGGTCCCACGGCAACAGAATACCAAAGATTTACTGTCGTTCCGGGGAGATAATATCAAAGACTAGAAAATCCGTTATGTAACAAATACTTTAAATAATTATTTCTATTTTCGCCAAAACTTGACTCCAGTTTTTTATAGGATTCGTTGGCATAGACAGGTTTTTATATGTTTGTTAGATCCTATTAAGTAACAATAACCAAGGGATAATCTACTGTATACTGAACCGCAAAAGAAACGTCACCCCAAGTAACATTGCATAAAAAGTTGTCATTTAAATATCTGGGTAATTTTTGTCAAAGTTTCTATAATTAACATAACCTCGTCCGCAAAAATGATCAAAAAAACAAAGCAGATGACAATAAAACCGATCGCCCGAACGCATCACGGCAACGGTAACCCGATGCACGTGAGTTCCGTGAAAATTGAAAAGCACATGCGTTCCGCCATTTCTTGCCCTATAAAAATCACCCAGATTGGATAACGTTCATTCGTTATTGAATTGCTACCACATGCCAAGATTGACAAGAAATCAGCGACACCATACCCTTGGACGATTGCAAGCTGGACAAACCGCCCGGCAAGTAGCCAATGCCTTTCAAGTCCACGTAAGGTCCATATACAGGCTCCAGGACCGGTACCAGACCACTAACACTACAGATGACCGACCACGTAGTTGAAGACCAAAGGTCACCACCCGGCGTCAGGATGGTCAGTTTGTGCCATATCATCTTCAAGATCGCTTTGTTACTGCTGCGGAAACTGCTCGACAGACCATGGGGACACACCAGCAACACATTTAGTGTGGACACCGTGCGTCGACGATTGACGAACAGACACCTCCACTGTCACAGGCCTAACCGAGGACCCATTCTGACACCACGTCATCGCCGGGGCCGTCTTCAGTGGGCAACACGGCACCAGCTTTGGCGCCACCAGCAGTCCTCTTCTCAGACAAGAGCCGTTACTGTATCTCAACAGCAGATGGCAGAGAGAGAGAGTCTGGCGACGCCGTTGGGAAAGGTATTCGGATGCTTGTGTTGTTGAGAGAAACTCGTAGGGTGGTCCGAGCATCATGGTGTGGGCTGGAATTGGTCTTGCACAGACAGTCGGCCCTGTGGTCTTCCAGGGAGAGGCAATGGTGTCACAGCAGCTCGGTACATTGATCAAGTCTTGAGACCACATGCCATACCTCATTTGGCACGTCGCCGCAACCACGAGTTTCAGCATGATTACGCCCGTGCCCGCACTGCGAGAGCAACAAGAGACTTCCTTCAGCAGAATGGCATCAGAACCATGCAGTGGTCTGCCCTCAGTCCCGATTTAAATCCCATTGAGCACCTGTGGGACGAGATGCAAAGACGGCTGAATGACGTCCGATCAAGGCCGACAACTGCAGCTGAACTGCGTCAGGCGTTCCTCAGAGTGTAGGCTCAAGTGCCTATGACCTTTATCAACCGCCTAATCCATGCCATGTATCGACGTTGCACGGCAGTCATTAATTCACATTGCGCACACACGCGATTCTGACTTGTGATGCCATTTTCTCAGAGACTAGTGTTTGGTTTCACTTTAAGAACATTTCAACCTTGATGATCAGTTTTGCTAAGTTTTAACTTTTTAATATGTCTCAAAGTATGTTTACAGTGTTTGGACAAAGGTTTCTCATATATCATATATCTATTGCGGTTTAGTATAGTATTTCTTAAAACCCAGAGACATTCTGTAGAATATCCCTCGGACAATTTAAATGTGTCCCTGAAACTGGTTATTCCGACAAGACACTTGAATAGGAAGACGCAACGTACCTCATAGACGCTGGTTACCCCAAGCTTGTGTAGACAGGGTAGAAAGATATGTGCCTCTCCAGCCACGGCAATTACCATGCTAAAGGGCAAGCCACCACAACATCGTGTCATAGTTGTAGACTTCGGCAGGCATCACAAGCAACGTCAACGCTGACAAAAAGGACACCGTCGCCGACAAAGCTACAGGGATAGTGCCCATCTGACGGTTTCCAACCAGAAACTCTGACGGGCTGTTTGTCATCCTGTCCTTGATCGCATGGTAGAGGCCAATCCCGACAGGGATGAGAAGTGTACCTCCAAACACAACATAGTCTTTCCAGTGGAGGGTGTTCTTTGTACCGCTGTTGATGCTGTAGTGCTCCGCCATTGCCGTTCTCTGCCAATGGAACACGATTGTTCATTTTAATATTAATTCATCCAATTCTGGTCCAATAACAAGAATCATCCCGTTAATTGCTACTCATTTCAGAAAGAGTTTGATCCAAACATAAATCTTATAACTCAAAAGTACTCAATAAGGGGGTCCCAAAGTACGTGATCCAGACTACCAGTTGTCGGACTATCATTTTTGCGGAAGCCTCGATTTATCAGCGGGTTAGATCGCTGACTTTGTGTGCTGGCGATGTTGTGCCTTACTCTGTGAGTGTGGGTTCGAATGTCGGATGGGACTCAGCCCCCAAAATACTAGAATTTGTACTTTAATTACTAAGGTAGAGTTAACCCAAATATAACATATGAGGGTCTAGGGTTGGTAGTAGACGTCTTAGTGTGTTTTTCAAACACACGTAGGAAGCGTTTAATCTGTACACTAAGAGCAAACAGAATGCAATATGGCACCTCAACAACATAATGACAAATGACATGTGTATGTGTTCATGTATTGCATTATAAAGTATGTAAATAACTCTACCTAATGAAGTGAGCTTATGCATATTCCGTCTAATGAAGAAATCATATTTCGTTTAGATCGTGTGACTTTGTTGTTACGGGCGAAATGGAAAATCGTATTCTCGCGCGCCAGAAGGTGTATAAAGCGAAGGGCAATTAGCTGTGGAAATTATATGAATGGACCACTAAAATTCAGTGATGGCACCAGGTGTTTTGGAAAAGGTTAAGCATGTATCACTGCAGACACGAAAACGTCGTCTTTTTCGTATATGGTCATTGGACGGAAAAACGACGTTATTTGGACGCTTTCAAACCATCGTTTTTCCGTCCAAATAACGTCGTTATTTGACATCGGAATTTACTGGGAGAGACCGATATCATCAAGCTCCTCCCTTTCTTAATTGACATTGTCAATCAAGCAACAGCGTCTACCGGTATTCCTACTTCTCAGATTTCATTGGTCAGTTCTCGCGTGTTAGATTACAGGCCCGAGTTTGACGCTGTACTCGAAGCGCTTAGAGGAAGTACTGAAATCAATCGTTCTGCGCATGCGGATTGCTTAATGCCTTGTCCAAATTGGCCGTTCTGTGCATGCGCGATTTCGCGTATTGTTTCCACTATGTCACCACTATTTGACAATGATTCATAAACACAGTCTCGTGATAAGTTCGAAATCGTACAATGTCGCTTTAATTTATGGCACGTACGTGATAGGCACGCATTTCCCATTAACTAATACAATGATAACGGTAATAATTCTAGTCAAAATAATTAGGAAAGCGCAAGGCTCAGGAACGTCTGAGTATAGGAATAGGATGTATACTTTCTAAAATAATATAATCGTCAAATACGCAAACGAATATCAAACGGCTTTTAAAACTTATTATCGTGGAAGGTTATCTTGGTGTATATTGCCAGATATTATATGCATATACATTTTCCCGATATTGCTTATTTAAATGCTAATTTATAGTTTTAAGGTCCGTCCGCCTAATTGACGGATTCCACTTTCTCATTTGTACATGACACTTGTGCAGTGTCCTGTTACTGCAAACAGATTAGTTTCAAATTCCATACTGGTGATGTCTGTTCAGACTAATGCTTAGTCTCTAAAACTGTATAGTTTTGAAAGAAACAAGTTACTCCATTTAAATTGAAGAGGAGCCCCAGTTATATGGGAGATTGCGAGATGAACCTATTCTATGGATATCTAAGCTGCCTGCCAAACCTATCCAAACGGGACCCGAAAGCTTATTGTATGCCATATATTCACATGGATGTGCACCAGAATTATACATTGTATTCCGGACGATTGTGTTCTTTCATTTACTTTTAAGTCAGGAAAAAAAACTTAAAAGGAGAGTTGTGGAATTTAATAATTAAATGTTGCCTATACACTAATCCTGACGTACTATTCATTGTTCTATTTATGTCATCCTATATATATCAGATATACATTAACGCATTTTACCGTTCCTTAAGTCATACTCTAATATAACCTTATATTGTTCATGGTATCAAAGTTTAATCAACAATATCAAGAGCAGCAATTTAAACTACTGAAACACCCAAACACAAGGCTGTTTTCAAGCGCTAGTGCAGACGTGATGCATCGTAAAAACTGTATTGGGATGCCTTCAGAAATACAATTTCTTGCAACATTTATACTACGAGATAGTAAGCCTAACGCTTACTCACCGGTGGAACGTAGACAATATCGCGAAAATAGATATCACGTATTTGAATGTTAATACAAACTCCGCCCCCCTCGCCACTCGCCACAATCAGCTGATGCCCGATGCTGAAGAACCGTGTTCACAGCTGACCGACTTGGTATTTTTCTGCACTGACAGAAACTGGATATACTGACACACAGCTATTGTATATATTTAAATAACCCCTGATCAAATAGATGCCCTTCGTTAATCTCTGTGTGGAGTACCGTATATACCTGTGATAACGATACCGGTGGCGATGCTGATGTTGATGGTGGTGATGATAATGATGGTGACGACGATGATGATGGTGATGGTGATGTTGATGGTGATGATAAGCTGATATCCTTGCATTTTACAGTGGTGATAAACATTATCTATGATTGCAAACTTTAACCTTTTGAAAAATGAAAACACATATAGTTCATCATATGACCAAGGCCGCTGGCGTTGCCTAGTGGTAAAAGCGTTCGCTCCTCGTGCCGAAAGTCCAGGTTCGATTCTCTGCATATCATAGGCACAATGTGGGAATCCCCCGCCGTGATATTGCTGGAATATTGCTAAGGCGGCGTAAAATCCAACTCATTCACAAACTCTCTTAAATCACTGTGCCATTGCTAACCAAGGTTCTGCAGATGGCACCGGAGTATGTCAAGATTCAACTCTCGGTTGGTCTTCTTCCATTATATCTCACTAGGTGGAGCTACTGGCCTCGCTAGGTCGTTCATTCATCCACAGGGCTGTGTACATGAATGGCGGCACTTTCTTAAAGCGGTTGTCAAGTATGGGTTTATGTCATGGGAAGTTGACCTCAACCGATACCAGCAGTCCTGCTTTTATCTGATCCATTGACCTAAGTTTGTGGCTCTGACAACACGTACAAAAGAAAGTCTTTGTACAGGAGATGCAATGGGCTATTCATGACACATCACAGGCTTTTACGGATTATGAACCGGCCTCGCGATGTCTAATCCGTTGTCCTCGCATAAATATTAACATATCTTCGAGATCTGTCTGATTGAATGGCGTGACAACATTCAAAAAGTTCGTTAACGGCTATGTGAAATATTAGAATGATTCCACCACAGAAGCCAAATCTTTAAGTTGTTTGATTCTTCGGTAGCATTTTATATAAATGTTGTTCACGAGAGGTTCCTATATATATTAATCGAGATTACGCTATCCGCATGGATGACCTATTCCGGCATAGATATATCTAGATCGGTGACGCTAAGCCGGGGACCCGTACCCAGATCCGGACATACCAGTGGGACAGGCACTCAAACTCAAACAATCTATCAATCAAACAATCAATCAATCGTGCTTTCTAAATGCAAGAAAATGGAAATCGAGTGACGGATGCTTGACTCATTGTAGGTCTTTGTACGTCATTGTATCGTTGCTAATGGTACCAGTTACCACACACACACACACACACACACACACACACACACACACACACACATTTTGAGTTACCAATCCCTGAATTGAGAAGACGAAGCGTTACGAAGCTCCTTCAAGTCGTTATCAATATCCGTCAATCAAAGACCAATGCTGTGCGGTTTGATTACACACTTCTACCAGGTCGAACATCGTGGATCTTTAATTTCTACCTAAAGAGAATCATAGTTCATATGCTAACACACATACACGCACGCACGCATGCACTCACGCACGCACGCACACACACACACACACAAACACTAGGGACCTAAATAACCTGGACAGGAAAATACTGCTGATAGACTCTGGTCAACACCGCCGCGCTATCACAGAATGTTCGTCCAACTGCAGGGGACATTCTCAATAGCTTCAAACGCGCCGAAATGTTTTCGCCTTGCATCCAAGATGGTGGACAATTATCATTATCAGGTTTTTTTTTTAATTTAACTGTGCCAGTTTTGCCTTTTCTTCATGCCATGTCTGGATGCAACACAACCTCAGGATTGTATGGTTTTAAAAAAGCAAGACACATATGAACCACGCCTCCAGTACACCAAGACTGCATGAATAGGTTAAACGTCAGTACCCGTCCACTCATTTCCACTCCCTGAGTGTGCATTTACAAGTCAGTACAAATAAGTATCTGAAAACTGCTCTGAAACAAAGTTTACTGAACTTAACCAAAGCCGTTGATTGTTTTTTGAGATCATCATTATTATCATTACGGAAGAAACATAGGCATATAGGCATATTTCAAATGTAACACAAATTATTCTGCTTGCTTGATTTTGTCTGGGTTTCTTCCATAAACACTTTACACCTAACACGAAAAGTTTCAAGATAGAATTTCGTGGTTGGGGAAAATGTCTGGTTTGTGAGATTTTCCACTGTCCTAATCTTGTAGCTTCAGTATGCTCCTTTTGGGTAAGAAGAACTTTAAGTGAATAGCTAAAATGTCGACCTACTCATGCATTGATTCATATCACTCTCATCAGCTATACAGTGATAAATGTATATGTGACAGTGAATAGAGAAACCAGCATATCCCCTCCGTCCTCACTTTCGCCCCATCAACTTAATGGACCCGAGAGAATATCTGTGACTTTATCTCTGATTTGTCTGCGATGACATCCCTGCACGTTTACACATCATCTGAAGATGACCTTCTTTGACACATTTAAACATTCTCTATTTATATAGTAACATTCCTCACTCATGTGATTCTAAAATCCACCTCTTGCACTGTCCTCATTTTGCTTTCTCCCTTTGACAGTTCTTTTTACTGAACCACCTGAATGGTTCCATGGTTGCCACTATTGCCTTGGTTACAATAACCCATTTGACGCACATTCAGGGTGGTCATTTGCTCAACTGAATCTGTATCTAATACTTGTTGAAATGTATAGTCACTTGACAGTGATGCCCTTGCATGTGTTTTGAGTCCTAAAAACAAACCTGTCTCTCAAACTTCCCTGCAACGCGTCACCTGTTAGTCACAAGCGGTTGTCATTTTCTGAGATGTGCCGCATAAACTATGATTGCCTGTCCTGGCTCCTGCTTAGTATTGTGTAATCTGAGACGCTCTGCTGCCTTTTTGATGCAAAATGTCACGAATGACAATTCATGAACATTTTATTATTTCTCCACGAAACTATGCAAATTTATGATTTATTTATTTATTAATGAAAACAAAAGGATGTCAATTTGGATAATTTTCTTTCCTTTCTTGGTAATCAAGCTAACATTCCAATTCGATGCACATGCTTAAATAGGTTCGCATTGTTGGGGGAAAATGTAATGCACAGATGTTTCTCCTTCGCCTGCTTTGACTATGCCGTTAAACGCCACAAAGCTGGCAGTTGTGCAGTTCGTTGCGATGTGAAGTATCCAATTCGCCGATATTTCCTGAAAATGTGATGCATTTTATTCCAATAGAGGAGGTTTGAACTAAAGTTTGAGCAGATTTGCTCGCGTATTGTATGGGAGGTGGATGAAAAGTTACAGGCTGTGATATAGGTCCCGTTTTATAGACTGCGATATTAAAGACCTTGCTCACTCGCTCATCACCAAATTGATTTCAAATGATGTTAATACATGTACACATCCCTTTGACAGGTCTCGCTCACCTTAACAGCAAGTCAGCCGGAAAGATTGGGTTGTATACCATTGTCTACTACATCGGTACTACAGTATAGGCTACAATCATTGGCCTCATCCTCGTTCTAACCATTAGACCAGGTCACTTTTACAACAACGTCGTGGATGTCAGGTCATCAGGAGGTGCCCCTTCAGCTTCAGCTAGAGACATGTTCCTGGATTTAGTCAGGTTAGTTTCATTGAACATGTTGATGATTCTAATGCGTCAGCCACTATGGAATAGCGATTAAGAAAACACTTCGCATTTTATGGACGCCAGAGAATATCAGAAAGAAATCGGTCTGAATCATACGTTTTACGTACACGTTTGATTAACAAAGTGTTTCCTTAAGAACGTGATGTACTACCTTTAGAAACAGAGGATATTAAAGGGTTTGCTAAGGATATTACACCTGTGTAAAACTTATGTTCCCTTGTGTGACACGTAATTCCCATCATAAACAATATAACTATCACCAACCCATCTCATTCACTAAGAATGTTTAAATGTATGTTGGCTAGTATTGTCCACAACCGACGGTAGCTTATAATTATTAATGACGTAAATCCTGCTGAGGTAGGATCAGGTACTGGCCTCAGTATTCTCAGTATGATGGACTAGGTTTGGCTGCAAGTGACCTATATTTGTGTTTAAAATCCTACGGACAGTATTTCTCTGCTACAATATGTTTGACAGACTGCATTAGATGTATCTTTGATGATAATTTAATTCCATTAATTGTAACTCATTCATTTACTCTTGTCAGTATAGGTCTTTAGAAACACATGCTTGCCGTACAAGGCGACTATGATTGTCGGAAGAGGCGACTAACGGGATCGGGTAGTCAGACTCACTGACTTGGTCGTTGCATGTCATCGTATCCCAATTCCGTGGCTATTGATGTCAATAACTGGATTGTCTGGTCCAAATTCGATTATTTTCTGACAAAGTTGGAATATTACTGAGTGTTAAACAACAAACAAACAAGACCTGTGCCATGGGCCAGTGAAGTATGCAAGTTGATCGTGCGGAAACATTGTACATCATAGGCAAACGAGTCCATGCAACTTCGAGAAGACAGAAGGGAATTACATTTTATTGTATTACATGTGACTGTGGCTGCTCGATTTCACACTGACCTCTTTTTGACCCTCTGCAGGAACGTTTTCCCCGAAAATGTTGTTCAGGCGAGCTTTCAGACAAGTGGTACTGTTTATGTACAGAAGCATACAGGATAACTCTACAGCTGCAAATAATTCAAGTATGAACGAGACATCGTCAATTCAAACACGTGAAGGCATATGGGCTCCAAAGTCTGTCTACAGATCAGGAATGAACACGATAGGTATGATTACCTTAGTAGTTCCATGTTGAATGTTGAACGTGCAATTTATACCGGTATGATCTTGTAATATGTTGACTGGGTAATCATAGCATCGAATTTGCTCGTTAACTCTTGTCATTTATGAACAGTCACAGATGTTTTTCACACTTGTCACGCTTGATTTGCATTGAAGAACATTGTTAAAATTATGTAAAATAATAATTTTATCGTTATACATATGTGACGTAGAAAGCCATGTGTGTTGATTATTGACAATATTGGCCTACAGTCTGATTGACCATTTGCCGTGTAGCGAGCAGGCTATTCTCTTCATTAATGATGACTTCACCGAATATGAATTCTTCCCAAATAAGAGTAATTATACAGTTGTCACATCTTTCACATATGAGGTGTCGTGGATTGTACTGGCCAAAATGTTTTGTACACCCCGAGACAAATTAGGTCACCTTGTAAAATCCCGTTAGTGACGAATGCAACTTATAACGCTATTCGGTTTAGTCAGGTCTCTATACTCAGGTGCCACACTGTGAGGACTCCGTTGTCTGTTAAACGATAGAACAGCCACAGGTTATGTGAGTAAACTGCACATGATGTTCCGCACAAAGTTAGTCTGGAACTATTATGGTTCATTGCCAGTTATCCCTGTGTATTTGTTATTGTTCTTTGTCTTATCTACAGGAATAATATGCTACTTCGTGTTCTTTGGTGTAATCCTTGGTCGCCTTGGGATAAAGGGAAAAGTGGTGCTGCGTTTCTTCACTGTTGTTAATGACATTACCATTAGGATGGTACTAATAATTTTGTGGTGAGTATTATAATACAAAACAAACAGTGTAAAGTCCAACCGAACACAATATGCTTACATAGACAGTTACAACTTTTGACAGGGTCATGTATTTAACTTCTTGATACAGCGATGTCCCTTTCTCATGTTGAGTCGTATATAATAACCCTATGTGTGGTCAGGATCTACGGCTGTTTATCAGACCTTCTAACATGTTCATTCTCGATGATATACGGGTTTTATCGAATGAAAACGTAATTTCTGTTTAGCTCTGCAACCTTACCTATTACTATTCGATGTTGCGAAGAGAACTTGAAGATTAACACTGCCATCACTCGTTTTGTGCTGCCGATAGGGGCAACCATCAACATGGACGGTACCGCCATCTTCCAAGTCATCTCTGCCGTGTATATTGCCCAGATACGTAGAATACCTCTACACTTCATTGAAATCATAGTATTAAGGTAAGGTGAACCTAGCAACAACGGTATCAAACGTCATTCTCAATAATAATTCTGCATTAATAACTACAAAACCAATCAGTTGATGTTTACATTGATGGCTGAGACTATCATGCAATTAATAAAGACGCACCGCACCTCCAGTTCACTCGTCATTTCCAGTGTAAAACACAACGTTAACGTGATAACAGAACTCTTCACCTGTTTATGTATCACCTAGTGTAACTATGCATTCTCTCTGTCCCACAACAATACTTTTACGTCTACATGCTTTGAAACATCGAAATTTATACATAGCAATTACGGAAATATGTGGAAAATGCGCAGTACGATCACATATGGTAGTGTCTTAGAAATACGCCACTTGTGAAATTGTGAAAATATATCCTTCCCATCCGCCCCCACCCCCACACCCACCCGTCAATCGATGAGACAAACAGGATTGTTCACTAGACACATAAAACATCATATATATTATGAACCTTTTGTGTAGTTGTCTAGCAGAAAATTGTAAATTCTCCCTACCTTACACGGAAGGACGTTTCACCAACCCTTGTAATTGCGAGTTAAAAAGTAGTTCCCTGTTTGCAAAATCTAAAATAGAATAAACAAAATCACAAAAGTATTTGAGGCAACTGAGGTTCTATGTCATACGTTTGGATATAACAATATAAAAAATCAAGTTCATCAAAAAATGTTCTTGAAATCTAAGAAATCGCTGCTCGAAACGAAAGAATACGCGCTGTTCAAGTAACATGGCGCTTTGGGAGTTAAATGAAAAAGTTACAGTTTATAACGAAACATTTTCAAGAGAAAGACAAGAAGCAATATTAACTCCATAAATTACCATCTGTAATTAACTCAACAGTTTGTGTACAGACTAAACAGTGAAATATAAAGTATTATGTTCACTGCAATGAAAACATCACTTTTCTCAACTTTGTAAAACTCAGTCTTTCACACTGAAATAGATAATGAATATAATTCAATGCCAAATATCTATGTTCTTCAGTTTATGCACAGTGTTGGGCAGTTGGGAGTGCCCAACTCGGCTACAATGGTATTGATGGTGATCCTGTCATCTGTAGGTCTTCCTGTAGAAGACATCTCCATCTTGCTGGCAGTCGACTGGTTCATGTAAGCATGACGAGTACATATTTCAGTCATATTAACAATGCCTTGATAAGAGTGATTCCTACGAATCTGTGAAACCAAAAGGATTTTCAAAACTAACTTTGCATTTATATATCACGACCAAGTCTATAAAAGGCTACGTTGTTGAATATTGGGATAGTTCACCTGCCACATGAAATCCGCCATGTTTTAGCCATGTGATCTTGTGATAAACCAAACTAAAGCCATATCAGCATGATAATAAGAATACAGTAATGACATATAATTCTGAAAGGACGAAGTGTGTGCTAAAGATAATTTTTGGCCCAATTGAAATAGCAAACTTAATTGCCTTTTTTTATTTCTGTATGAAAGTAAGAACATAAATGTATATGGCAAAGAAGAAACACATTGACAAGAAAGTGTACAATCATCTTCATTTGACAGGGCAGCAAAACTGCATTATCGAGGGTTCATAGAGGGAACCCGAGGTCATTCCAATCACAGCCTGACGCTGTACCTGTGAAGATTCGGGTTAGAATAGGCCTTCAGCAACCCATGCTGGCCGTAAAAGGTTGTCGTAAAAGGCGACTAAGGGGATCAGGTGGTCAGGCTCGGTGACTTGCCTGATGCATGTCATCGATCCCAAGTGCGTGGATCGATGCTCGTGATATTAATCACTGGATTGTCTGGTCCAGACTCGATTATTTACAGACCGCCGCCATATAGCTGAAATATTGCTGAGTGTGGCGTTAAACAACCAATCAACCAAAGGTTGTTTTAGTATTAGCCATAGCTGCCATTCGTTAAGCAACACGTTGCCTTTGGTCAAAATATTGATTCACCATCTGATCCCTTAGGTAAACAGTTTCACGAAGAACGAGTGCTAGTTTTCCCCAGATTGGTGCTTATAATCAATTTATATAATATGGGCACATTCGTTTCCTTCATTGTGATTCCAACAGGCTTTGTCTCTTTTATAAATCGCGAGGCTTTATTAAGTTGACTTTCTGATGACCATTGTCAAAATGTTGCCCCACTTCTTTCCGTCATGTAGTAATCGAAACATGTGGCCTACATTTGTCAGTCGTTGAGGTTCATTAGTTTGAGGTTGTGCTGACAATCATCTTTTCTGAAATGCGGGTCAACTTGTTTATGTCAGTACATCTAGTGAACAAAACATATCGGCATATATACTCACCGCCAACAGCAACGCAAGCCATAGAAACATATAGATAAGTATCTCTGTTAAGAAGAGATGTTTCCAATGTGTACCAATTAATGACAACACTAACAATCAGTAATGTGTTACCACAGAGTGACTGTATTCTTATCTTTAAATGCTAATTGGGCACGAAACAAATGTTGCACCACCAGTCATGGATCTACGACGTCACAGGCGGACCTACATTAGCATTGTTTGCATGGATATATTGTAACAGATAATATTCTCATTTTTCTAATACTGAAGAGAAATGATCTTAAACATAATTGTGTGTCGCGTGGCCTCCACGATAGGTACACAAAGTGTATGGAATTTGAAAAGCGTCACAAGCTCGTTCGAGAACAGATTATAAAAAAAATACACTCACTTCAAAACAAATTTCGAGAGGCAAAAGAACTTTTTCCCCAAACATACAACACGTCAACGCCGGAAAATAACCTGACGAAACAGATTGTATTCGATGTAAAATGCAAAATAGTTGTGAAAATTATGTGAATGAATCCCTCCATTGATCAAACCATAAAAGTCATCGGCCATTTAAACAAGAAAGTTGAGTGTGTAAACTTGAATAAAACTGAGAAATAACGCAGACCTATGAATGATTACATCGAACATTTCTGGGCACTTGTTCCATGAAAGGAATGTCAGTTTTGCGATCTTGCTAGAAAAGTGTTCTTTTGTAGTTCTGCACATTCAAATCCAATTATAATCCAGGGAACATACTTACTAAATAGTGATTCGTAAAACCGGTTTTGGACGTAGTGCATATTTTCTTTGACAAGTGCGTTTCGAATTAATGAATTTCGATTAGTCAAGCAGAGTTAGCTCTCTTTTCGAACTACACGTAATGCGGTTTTGCGGACTCATTGCGGACTTTCATAACAATTTCACTTGCATACTGCAAGTATTCCTCTTACGCCATGCAGATCTAGATGTCCTTAACAAACCTCGTCCAATTGCGGGGTGTCGTCATGTTAGACGTACACATAGATTTTGAAGAAATGATTCCCATGCTCATATCCAGATTATCTACGTTTTCGTGCAGTCCAGAATGGTCCCTATATGGCTGTAATAATGACGGTGTATCGTGCAACAAATGCCACAAATTACGTCATAGGGTATTTTGACGTGACTGTAACTTTGTGGTGCAGATCCCCGTTCCACAAGGCGATCGTAGCGCAACAACAGTCGTAAGTCTTTGTTATTATATGGGAGTTACGATTACCCCAGCTCTACGACAGCTTTGAGGAACGGACCCGTGAATTCTAAAGGTAGGCCACTGTATGGCACGTGTTAATACGTGTTCGTCATTAATTTTAATGTGTTTAAAAGTATTTTTCTGTTGAACCCAATTGGATGATGCTGTGGATCGCATAGATGTATGCCTATTTACACAATACAGTGAAATTTAAGAAATAGTTTTAAACGGCAAGTAAAAAATATAATACTATACTTGCTGCCGTGTTATACCAATTTTATGAAACTTGTGAATAGTTCTGGCATGTTTATCTGGACATAACGGTTTACCTGCAAGAGCAAGTGGACTTTGAATTGCGTTATGGTACTTTAGTGCACCCTCTGTCTGTTTTACAGCACAGTAACATATACTGGACCCACGAATAGGTCTATGAACACATTACCGCAATATCCTTTTATCACAAGTGGCCAAATTACCAAGTGCCTACATAAACAAAACATTTACCTGTTCTCTAACTCTACGTTATTGGTAAAAATGACACGCTGTGATGGTGCTTCCAAACTCAAGTAATTAAGTTATTACAGTTATATAGGAAACACAGAACACTGACATATGCCTTCTTGTATTGACAGGGCTCGAATGCAGGGTATGGTGAATATAACGGGCGACTGTTTTGCAGCTTCTATGCTAGATCACTTCTTCCCATACATCCCCGTTGGTCAAACAGATGTCGATGATTCCAGGGCCTCTGAAGACGAAGACAAAGCGGTGAAAGCGGATACAGACGTATAAGATGGGCAACTCCGAGATCAAGTAGTTTGATAAATAGTTTAATAATAGTTTAAAATACTGTGCATTACACTTGTAATAAGTGCATGAATATAGGCCTAAGAGCAGACTATAGATTTCATAGGCATGTATTGCCAGACGTTCGAATTGCGTTCGAATGATCAATGAGCGCTCTGTCACCTAAATAATGTATAGTGTGATTATTATCATTATTTTCCAAATGTTGATAAGCATTGATGTGTCACCTAGACTTGTGTTGACGGGAGCAGTGAAGTAGGTCAACAACATTTCACTACATTGGGAGTTACTATTAATAAGATTAAATGGATTTCAAAATAGCCAAGAGAAGGATATTTTGAAGTATATGAAGTGTCACATTTTTAATAACATTAAAAGTTGTCGTTGTACTACTTCGTTGTGCAGCTACATTCCTAGCTGTGATTAATAGTTGGTCGAAAATCTATTTTTCTGGTTGTATCGTGTTTTCATTAAAAACAGGATAAGAGTTCATTAGAAATTCAGAAGCAAATCAGAAACGTGTTCCCACGGTGCCATTGAGAGAAGTCCATCAACCTCAATACAGGAAATGGCGTTGTGTGTTCACATGTACTTCCACACCTGCGTAAACACCTTAAGATCTTAAGAGTGCTACACAGCATGTACCGTGACGTCAACATAAATGACATTGTTGGGAGCTGCCAAAAGTAACACACATACCGTGAGCTAATGACTATTTGGATTATTATCACGTTTTCAGAGAATCTACTGCTGGTTTGATTGTGTGGCTATATTGCCTATGGCAGCATCACAGCTGGTTAAGTGAGGAAATAGCGTTATGACGTATAAAACTCATTCTCAATAGATGCTGTCTTTGTCTTATTTTCATACGTTGGACACGTGATATTGTTGCATAGCGCACAGGAGAAGTGAAGCAACATCGGCTGCAGAGAGATGGACTGGTGACTGAGCCTGACAACGAAGAGATTCAACGTCTTGAAAAAGATGCTTCAAGATGTTGTGTTTCCTTAGACAAGTGAATTTATTCTAAACGGGTCTCTGTTCACCCAGCGCAGCAAATGAGTATCAGCAGGATGAAATAGTAATGTGGCTATTAACCTTCTAGGACCTCATAAATACATTGGATATTAGCTGAGCAGAATGAAATTTGCAAACTGATCCATTCTTCTTCTTCATCATCATCATTATGATTATTATTATTAATTTACTCATGTACTTTGGAAGGGAAACTTTAAATGTTGAATACCACAAATAAGTTTCATGAGTTTGTATAAATAGATGTTTGTTAAGTCGATGTTATAGTTTTTCTGAGTCCTGCATATTTTAATATAATTCAATTTGTTACTACGGTAAAGTGGCACAGGAATGTCCATTTGTATTACATTTCCTATTCATTTAATGTTTAGATAGTGCTTAGATAAAACTAGTTTAATTGTAATGCAATTATTCCCAAATCCTGGGATCAATTTGATGAATGTAAATAAACTGAAGTACAAAAGAAAGTACACCCCCCACTATTCTGACAGTAAAAGAAGACAGGGCAAACTTTATTGTGATTGTAATGTCTAATGTCATTGTTGAGTCATTTTCAAACATGTTTAGAATGGATTTAAAGATTTGTGGCCACATAAAACTTTACAGTTGACAATAACGTCCATAGGCGGTCACTCATCAAAAATCACACTTGTAGAAATGATGACAGTCCCAGGTATGAAGGCCATGCGAGTGGTCTCAGTACCTCGTATGACCCCCATTTGAGTTAATGCAAGCCAGGACACGCCTTCTCATGGAAAAGGTCAAACGTCGGATGACGTCATTAGGAATCCGCTGCCACTCTTCTCGCAGAGCCTGTTCCAGCTGTGGTATGGTGGTTGGTGGCTGTGCACGTCGTCGCAACTGTCTACCGAGATGGTTCCACAGGTGTTCAATGGGTGACAAGTCCGGAGAGCGTGACGGCCAAGGCAAAAGCTGAATGTTCTGACGGTTCAGGAAGTCCATAGTGAGTCTAGCGGTGTGTGGTCGGGCGTTATCTTGCTGAAAAAGAAACCCCTGCCTTTGCCCCTGCATGAAGGGGATCACCACCGGCTGTAACACTTGGTCCCTGTACCTCTGGGCTGTCAGGGTCTGGTGGAGAATGACCAAATCCGTCTTCTGTTCGCCGCAAATGCCTCCCCAAACCATAACGCTGCCTCCGCCAAAAGGATGAACTTGTTGGACACATGCTCCAGCCAGTCGCTCGCCTCTACGTCGGTAGACTCTCACTCTACCGTCAGCATGGTAGAGGTTGAATCGACTTTCATCGGTAAAGAGGACTCGTGACCAGTCACGACGTTGCCAGCGTCTGACTCTTCTTGCCCAGCGAAGACGGCTGATACGGTGTTGAGCGGTCAAGGTCATCCCACGGAATGGTCGATAAGCCCGGATACCGGCAGCTCGTAGTCGTCTCATGACTGTGTTCCTGCTGATGTGGTGACCTAACGCTGTCGACGCTGTTGATGCCATTGTGAGGAATCTGTTGCGCAGGTGTAATGTGCGTATGTACCGGTCTTCTGCAGGGGTCGTCACTCTCGGTCTTCCTCTTCTTGGGCGGTCGGATGTCTGGCCAGTCTGGTTGACACGACGAAGGAGCCTGATAATGGTTTGCCTGGTGCAGCCAAGGGTCCTTGCGATGTGACTGTTCGACGCCCCCACTTGGGACATTCCCACGGCTCTCTCTCGCTCCTCTGCTGTTAAACGTGGCATTTGTCTTGTGTTTATTTTCGTTGAATGTGTAATGAACGATAGAATCCACTGCTTTTTATACTGTTTCTGCGCACATTGCACGTGCAAATGGAGAAAATTGCCATTTTCACAATGTGTGCTTTTGTTGCCTATCATAATGTCAAGGTTACGTTTCTGCGATATGCTCTCAATGGTTTTGTTCATTACATTACGATAGCGCCAAAAATGTAACAACTTTTTCAACCATATGCGTAATATATGATATTTTAGGGGTGTGTACTTTCTTTTGTACTTCAGTTTAATAGCTTTCGGAATATGTTTTAATTTCCATAAACTATTTTTGTTTCCTCTGAATTTAATATAAAACACTCAGTTTACACTGATAAAAGAATCATATTAAGAACATGATTGATCGCGGCCAAATACATATGGTACTCTATATGTAAATTAATGCGACAAAACCCTTTCCCTAACCACAAAACATATCTGTTAAAAATGAATACCATGTGTTCGCGAAAAGGTGAGCGTATTCTGCACCACAGGTGACAACCGTCACAAACACTTGAACAGGCAAGTCAAGTAATCACCTGAACAAATACGGGAACATATGGAACAAGTACAATAGGAAATTTTATAAGACATGATTTAGGTCACTGATACGTTTTGGACACATTTTGAATGGTTTACTTATGTCTAGAAAGCTGTAACACTGACCAAACACCTTTTGTGCAAGGATCTTAAGATGCTCCATGGACAATTTGAAGAAAGAACATGCTCGATGCTACCTCAAGAGTTGCCAAATGTAGACCAGAAAGGTTGGAGCTACTTGAAAGTTGACTATGGAAAGTTTAAGCCATCCCACATATATTCTTCTGGACAAGTGGGTCAGTGGAATAGAATTAGCTATTTAACCATCACTGAATGATATCAGATCATCGATATACCTGGAACGTGTTAAGTGGAACGTCTTAGTCCCATCTTTTGATTTTGCAAATCCGAGCACCCATGTTGGCAGAGATTGCTTATGAATATAGAAAAGGTTGTGTTGCTTTTATTATGCTTTATCTTTGAGACAGGGGTTTTGTGATTTATTTCCTAGTTCCCGCAATGTATCTCGCAATACATATTTACGGTTTTTATGGACCTCTGTTATCCAGTATTAGAGATGTCTTCAGGTTTTAGAGGCAACCCAAAAGCTTTAGGTACTGATTCGTAGTTTTGACGGAAAAACGTCATCGGATGACAGTGAGAAGAGGAATCGCAGTCAGCTGTATTCAATGTGTCCCAAAGCCTTTGGTACCGTTACCAACAATAGGACAATATGACCGACCCAGGTAAAGAAATGCGACAAAGTCCCTTCAATAATCTTAGGAAATCATTCATTCTCAAGGTAATGACAACACATATACATGTATCATGTACACCATTAGTCCGTTGCACGATTCCGACTAAATCCATGAATCACTATCAAATAGTGTTGATACCAGGTGTTCGCTTAAGGCGACCATATACTGCCCTAAGGTAGCACTCGACACAAACACATGCAAAGGCAAGTCAACTATTCACCTGAAACAACACGGGACCATACTTATGGTACAAGACAAAATATGCTGATGCTTCAAATTTGGATATGTCCCATCCTTCACCTCTCTTTCATATTACATTTTAAAAGCGTCACTGAGGCATTGCATGGTGGAAAGAGCATGTTCGACTGTACCTCTACAGTTATGAAAAGTAACAGTAAATGCTAGAGCTGTTGACATATTGCTCGACATAAAGGGAAAGTTGTCTTTTGGAAAATTGAAGTCATCCCTCTTGTCATACAGCCTTGTGGAGAGTATTTTGTCACTTTGAATCTTTATGCTTAGATATAGTTATGAGGCGGCCTCACTGATCTCTTTTATTTCTTGATCAGGTAGGTCAATCAATGGAAGGGAATTGGCTTTTTGATGGTTATTGAACGATATCAGATCATCGATACACCTGAAGCTTATATTAAACTTCCTGGCCAAATTTTGTCTTCACTTCGACAAACCGAGCAGAAATTCTGATTCATGTGCATGAAGAACCAGAACAGCAAGAAGGGGAGCACAATTGATGCCCATGGGAATGCCTTCTTCGTGCCTACATTGGTGACATTATGACTTTAAGGAAGCCTTTCTATTATTTCGCGTGGAATCAGACTCGAGGGAATTGCAGTATTTTATCTGGATGTTGTGTAGAATATGTATAATATAAAGCAAAAAATACCCATAATATTTAATCATACCAGAGAAGGATTAGACATCGTACCCAGGAAATAATATCTTCCTTCCGTCAATCCTTACAATGTTAGCAGGTTAGCAGGATAATTGGAAAGCAATGAGAAAATGTATGAAAAATAATCTCGACCTTATGGGGCTGTTGCATGTCGCAAGCATGTCGGTAGCAGGATACAAACGAAAATTATTTTGATAAGAAATGTCAGTCGAGGGCCATTTTTAGGCTTCTCTCTTGATCCTATGACGAGGGATGGGTATACGGGCCTTCTCGAACCCAAAAGAAATGTCAGTTACAAAGTCGAAATGAACAAAATATAATTATCATACATATGTCCACATCTAATAACCTTTATGAGATTTTTTATAAAGTTTCCCCAATTTCTTAAATTAAACAGGGCCAAGGAACCCTATTATCATACCTGGGCCGTCAAATCATAAGCGTCTTGTGTTTGGTGCTAATGTGGCCATGGTGGAGTAAGCCTGTGTGGTTGTATTATACTATATTTTCAAAAAATATTTCGTTGATTGATCCCTGTAATTGACATCAAACATTTGACGATTGAAGCTTCAAAGTGGACACTGCTGTGTTGGGGCAGGTAGGTTTTGGGTTTTATCTTTTCTCAGCAGCATTCAGTTATATCATGGGAGCGAAATATTGGAAACATCTTAACGCGAAGCAGGGTTTAGGCGTTTTTCACTTTGGTCAACCCCAGGACCATGGGTTTTGTGCTCACAAACCAAAAATCAGATAGGCTGTATGAGGCGTTTCAACCAGTCACTAGTTGATACCGGATTTGTTCTTTGTAGTACCACACACACCATCTTGACTTCGGACAGGGATTTACAACATTATCTTTAGTTTGTGAAGGATATTCCAAAGACACATTTGGTTGATTATGCTTTCTGTTTTCACTCGTAAGCATTTGCACGTCATGCTCTTATCAATTCATAATTCAGGTGAGTCTTGTGGCTCCTTTTCTGAAGTGATGACACAGACCAATATTCTTTCAAATAGTTTTAATGAAACCAGAAAGCAAAGAAAGGAAAATAGATCTTTCAGATCATATGCTTCAAAATGAAAATTTCTTCATTACAAGGTACAATTTAGGAGGTTAGTTGTTGGCACATAACGCGACTGAGGCCAATACTAGATCGTCGCAAAATATCCAATCATGTCTTGACTGACACTCCAAGTAAGCATAACCTGTTTTTTGTTTACATTCATCAAGGTTATTGATGCCTTCTTGGGTATCCTACCTCTTTGCAACTGGTTTCAATTCTGGCTAAAAGCACTGTATTTGATAAGAAGTGGAAATATAGGTGTGTCAAGAGCTGGTTTAGTTGCAGCATTCACTTGTGAGTTACGTGCCATGTCAACATAGAGGGAACCACTGAAATATGATGCCACATTTGCCTGTGGAAATACAATTATGCATTTATAAAATATGTTGCATGCATTGAAGACGCAAGCGCATATATGTGTATGCAGGAAAAAGCTACATCTATAAGGTAACGAATAGATGCAGGTTATTCATACAAATTAACACTGGATAATGAAAGTGGATTGGGTTTGTCTTTTGTGCTCAGGAGAAATGAGTTAGTGGCATAGTGTTTTCAAGAACACCCAATCACTCATCACAATAAAGGCAACACATTCTTATTACCTAATGTTTAAAATTTTACACGGCTGAGCTACAATATTTGACACATAGAATACAAATTGAAGGGCATCTGCCGGAAATCCAGAAATTGTTAAATGTATTTTGTGTTTCCCTTACTCTAAATTAAATTTAACCTATCAAGCATTGTTCACAATAAAAAAATGAAAAGAGAAATGGGCCGCGATGGCCTCACACCAGTTCGCTCTCGAGCATCACCTGCTCCTCACGTAGCGGCTCACTTTGTGTCTCTGACTGGTCACGTGGAGGAAGATTCGTGTAACGGGAGACAACTCCTACGACCAGGCAATCACTAGCCACATTTACCATGGTGCGAAATCTATCTCTGGAGAAAGAGAATGAGAGAGTGTTTATGAGAGAGTAAATATCGTTTATGCCTTAGTAGACAGTTTTCCAATGTAACAAAGGGATGTGTATATCATCGAGTCTATGCCAGGCAAACCAGTTGAACATAATAATATATCATGTATTGCGAATACTGAAACAGTTTGATTCATCAACAGAATGAAGTAGAATGAAGTCATACAATCTCTGAGATCTATCGAAAAAATAATTTTTCCCTCAAGTTATACGAGATCTTACATATATAGAATTTTCTTTAGTTACACTCAAGGAAACCAGTAACTGTTCCCCCTCTATTCACATCAATATGCTCACTTTAAGGGTTCGCAGTTACAATTAGATTAAACGTAGTTATTGTCTATAGTGATATTAAAGTGAGGAACTCACAACAGCCATTCTACAGTGATCAGGAACGAGACGCCTCGATCCGGGAGTCCAACAGATTTAAGGACAAGCAGCAGGACAGCTAAACCCGCACCTGGCACACCAGCAGTTCCAACACTGCTGAGAATAGCTGTTAAACTGGAACAAATATTTCGATGTTTTAACTGTTGCAATTATGACATCTCAAATGACTAATATTATGTATAGTACTTCTCAAGCGGACTGTTGTTATCCCCCGCCGCGCGAAAGCGCGAAGCGGGGTATATAGTATTCACGACCGTCCGTACGTCCGTCCGTCCGTCCGTACGTCCCACCTGTTTGTTGCCGCGATATCTCAAGAACTAAACACTGGATTGTCTTCATATTTGGAACTATGGTGTATATACAGACTCCGCAGACACCAGTCGGTTTTGGTGACCTTGACCCCATTTTCAAGGTCACAGCAGGCATATCTGCTTTTGGAGTTGGAAAACGGTGTTGCCGCGATATCTCAAGAACTAAACACTGGATTGTCTTCATATTTGGAACTATGGTGTATATACAGACTCCGCAGACACCAGTCGGTTTTGGTGACCTTGATCCCATTTTCAAGGTCACAGCAGACAAATCTGCTTTTAGAGTTGGAAAACGGTGTTGCCGCGATATCTCAAGAACTAAACACTGGATTGTCTTCATATTTGGAACTATGGTGTATATACAGACTCCGCAGACACCAGTCGGTTTTGGTGACCTTGATCCCATTTTCAAGGTCACAGCAGACAAATCTGCTTTTAGAGTTGGAAAACGGTGTTGCCGCGATATCTCAAGAACTAAACACTGGATTGTCTTCATATTTGGAACTATGGTGTATATACAGACTCCGCAGACACCAGTCGGTTTTGGTGACCTTGATCCCATTTTAAAGGTCACAGCAGGCAAATCTGCTTTTGGAGTTAGAAAACGGTGTTGCCGCGATATCTCAAGAACTAATCGCTGGATTGTCTTCATATTTGGAACTATGGTGTATATACAGACACCGCATACACCTGTCAGATTTAGTGACCTTGACCCCATTTTCAAGGTCACAGCAGGCAAATCTGTTTTTGGAGTTGGAAAACGGTGTTGCCACAATATCTCAAGAACTAATCGCTGGATTGTCTTCATATTTGGTAGTATGGTGTACAGGCGGGGGATATTTCGTCACTCTGTGACAAATACTTGTTTGTTCACTTTTCACCATTTACCTTGGAACTAACTGTTTCAGATCATCAACATACCTTACAAGTATTACATCTCCAAATGACAGGCTGACTCCATTGTACTGTGCTATGAACACAGGCCCAATGGCAGCATACACAGCACCGGCGTCCATGTTGACTGTGGGAGTCAGGATGGTAGAGGTGGAAGCTATGTGGCTTATGCGGCTTATCGTGCCATATGAATGTCAATATGGACTATTACTATGATAAAGAAGACACCAAAAGACGTTTGGTAAATAAAACAACTTTCAAACTTTTGTCAGTGTAACAGGGGCATGAACATACCTAACAATTATTACATCTCCAAATGACAGGCTGACTCCATTGTACTGTGCTATGAACACAGGCCCAATGGCAGCATACACAGCACCGGCGTCCATGTTGACTGTGACTCCTACTGGGAGGACGAAACGGGAAATACGTGTGTCTATCTTCATCCGCTCCTCGACGCACTGCATCGTCACCGGCAGCGTGGCAGCGCTGCAAGCAGACAAAGTAATTATGTACATGAGGCTGAGACTCACGTTCGATACAAGTCCTTTTCTGATCAGTGCACACTACCTTGCAATTGAATTATAGATCTGCATTTCCCTTTGAAGTTTTGTCATGGGGGATGCTGTGCTTCAGATGTTATTTCACAGATACGTTTATAAACAACAGAGGCATTCAAAACCTTGAGCAACAGTAAACATTGCACAATTAATATATGTTCCGCATGAAAACAATATGTGGACATGTAAACCCCCCTATAGTGAATGTACGAGGGAAATTTAAACAAAATAACCCAGCACCACACCACATGCTATACATGATGACAGTTCACATAACAACTGGTGTCATCACCGTTTGATAGTGATTCATACACACACGCTTATATGGTCGGAATCGCACAATCGGTATTGGATGTGGACGGGGTTTAGTCGCCTTTAATTACATGCTTAAGAATATATGATGACAACTGACTTTACAAGTATTGGAGCACATTATACAATACTGGTACTTAGTAATGTGAAAGCATGTGACCAAGTAATTGTCACATGCACAGTGGGTTCACTGATAAGTCAAGAAAATAATATTCTGGCAATAATCGCCCAAACAATTGAACTGTTTTGCGAATAAATATACCAAATATGATGAGCAAATGCATCCATTGTTTCACATAATAAACATGTGCCTGCACATACATCAACGATTCGAATAGAGGCTATTACTTGTTAAGATGACAAAATAATGAGGATGATGTTCTATGTCCACTGGCAAGATATGGTACCAATTTTCACTGATTGAAATGCCACCGACATTTGGTATCGTATGATGTAAATCTCAATTTTCATACCGGTAGAGTTTGCCTTACCTCAGACACTGACTACGATGTAACCATGATTTACAAAGACATCAAAGCTGACTTTGGACTCATCTTGATGACATTTTTTTCAAAGTGCCTCGTCCAAGGAAAGGTAAGTACACAGTTTAGTGACAAATATTTAATACTTTCTGAGAAAGTGTAATCACAACCTCTTATGCCCAATACATTCGCATTGTAGACATGAGAAACATAACCGGCAGAAATGGAGGCAGTCAAATTCAGATAAAACCATAGCCATGTAACTGAAACCGAGTTAAGATGTAGCTGGGGAAGTTATACCTGGAGGCAGTAGCAAAGGCTGTCAGCAGAGCTTGTATTACTTTGAGGTATATGGCAAATGGGTTTTTTCTTGTCAGGATGAAATACAAGCCTGGAAGGACCACCAGTGAATGGATTGCCAATCCGGCCAACTCAGTTGCAATGTAGATAGCCAGTGTTTGTCCAGTCTCCGTCATGTCAGTTGTGGACATTATCTGGCCCATGATGAGAAACAGTATGCCAAGTGGTGAATACCTGGAGCATAAAAAATGGACATGGACAAGCATGGACATTCATTGCTGCCACATTGGCAGTTTGCATCCTCGCTTAAACCTTTTCTAAATAAATAATGTACTATCACCAATTTTGTATGTATGTTACTTTTCCCGGGACCAAATGAAAAATATGATTGACCTGTATATTTACAGATAAATCCGAAAACCTTTAAATGATACTGTGCCACATGAAGAACATATCAGGTGTGAAAGGTTACATGTAATGTTGAGATGTCAGTTGAAGTTGAGTCTACTCACCACATAACAAGTCTGATCATTTTTAGGGTGATGGTATTAATGACAGTAAAGAACTCTGTCACCACTGTTCCACTACGACCGAGTTGGCTGAGAGTCACACCAAAAACAATGCAGTACATAAGTACTCCTGTAAGGAGAATATTAGGGAATTAAAGAACATCACACATAATACCCATGATATACCCATGACAAACTATATTGTCAGACATTTACTGATTTCCGAATGGCCGTCCATGTGCACATTCATTGAGAAAGGATAAAACAGGATTTGATTTGGATCTAAACATTAGTGTAGCTGGTTAAACTTAGGTCACGGCTACTGTCAATATATACATTTCAATCAATGCAACCCTTCCCCACCGACAGTATAGTGAGGAAATGTTCAGCACGAGGTAGTGCGGGTCATTCATTCTGTACAATCGGCACATGCACGTATTAATAAAAGAGACGATCCCGACTATAACATGAGCAAGGGGTAATGAATCACTATCAAATATTGATGACACCATTTCTTTGCGACTCCGTGAAGATCCGGGGTAGAATAGGTCTCCAGCAACCCATGCTTGCCGTAAAAGGCGACTATGTTTGTCGTAAACGGGATCGGGTGGTCAGGCTCGCTGACTTGGTTGATGCATGTCATCGATCCCAATTGCGTGTATCGATGCGCATGATGTCAGTCACTGGATTGTCTGGTCCAGACTCGATTATTTACAGACCGCCGTCATATAGCTGGAATATTGCTGAGTGCGGCGTTAAACAACAAACCAACCAACCAAATCTCAAGTTCACAGTTTTCGTATCAGTTGTGTTCAGTTTGAGATTGCCCTTCAGATGCCTTCAAATTAGTAGTGACCTCCTGGCCACCAGCCTTGATCACGTCCGGGGTCACAGCCTTTGCCTCGCTCGAAGCACTTTTTGTTTCCATTTCGGAACTGGTTTTCTTTGTCGTTAATTTGACCCCCTTAATTATAGGTGAGGTGAGGTGAAATAGGGTTTAACGTCGCGTCCCTTAATTAGAGGGTTTGAAGTCAAGACTTTGGATTAATCTCTTTAAAGCCAAAATAAGGTTTAGAAATGAAAAGGGCTTTTGAAACCTAAGGTTTGAAATGAAATGTTTCTAAACCCAGGCTTTGAATTACGGCAGCTAAATATATAGGTGTGTTGTTTCAAAATCTGGACTTCGACGGGGTGTTTCATAATCTGGGTTTTGAAGTTTAGCCAGTAACCAATTACTTCAGCAATCTAGGTTTATGGAGCCTCACACATTGCCGACCAATATGCTGATATGTTTATAAAGTGGAAATAATTCCATGTCGACAGCGACAAATATATCTCTCAATTTCCAGAATAGTTACTTTTAAGTGCAACAAAATACTTCATTTAAAATTGAATTGTGAGCAAACAAAAAGGAGTTCCAGCCGTGTCAAAATATTTTTATGATAATGATATGTTCCTGTTATTAAATGTAAAAGTAAATGGTTAGACATTGGTGGCATGCAACTTTCCATGACATTCTCCAATGTGCACTTCTGCATTCCACTTCCCAAAGGCGGATTTTGGACTCTCTGTACATGTTGTTTGATCATTAAGAATACCTAAGATATTTACACCATCAACCAGTTGTGTTTTTCTTGTTGAGGATAGTTGATTCGTCATGTTGACTTCTGTAGAATTTCCAGTATCATTCAAGAAATCAGAACTGTAGCTGCCACCATCCTCTGTCCCTGTCACGGTGCTTGAGTGTTGGGATGTTGCAGCAACTATGTTGTCTGGCACTATGTTCCTAAAGAATAATGTATGAGTGAACGTGGTTTGGAATTGATTTCAATGTTTACACCGTAGAATATGTTCATGGTGTGAGAAGCAAGACCAACCAGCTTCAAGGATAAGAAACTTAACAAATACACGTATATGGAACGATTACATTCACAATTCTAACGTTACCAGCACATGCATTGGCCCTCCTTAAATGTTGTATTCAAACCAAGATGTTGCATCAAAGAACTCGTGGATGTATTTCTGGGACAGATTTATCCCACAGAGCATGTTTGGTCTAATGATCATTCTCACAACTAAAGTAGGTATGTTGGAATGAATGATTTTTGTTAGGTACAGATTTTGTAATGGACCATGTGATATATACGTATAGTCCTTCTATGTATTAAGTAAGAAAAAACTAGCACAACACTAAAATAGCATTCTTTGTCAGATATTTGTTCAACTTGCAAAAAAAGCAAATGTATACATATATGTCTGAAATAACACATACACTTGTTCTTTAGTGAACATCTTCAGTATACATGTGACATGCACCTATTTCTCGTAAATATCTTACCTTAACAAGTGCAAAAAAATATCAATTGTTGACGTCATGGCGTTGTTGTGTGATATATAGGCTGTTGACGAGTCTGAGTATGCTCCAGGTTTGATGGTCAGGACTACTGTCAAGCCAACCACTGTTGCCACAATAGAGGTACTTGCGTAATAAACCATAGACAGTACACCTATCCTTCCGGCAGATGATCCTTTCATATCCCCAAGACCTTTGAGACAGCATTGGATTCACTTCATAGTTATACAGATATAGTTTACATCGCAAAAAGAGCTTTTATATTATATATTATATCAAATCAGTGTTAAACATGTGATGCTTGCAAAAGGAACTAGCAAAGACATATTGCTGAGACGTACACGTTACATTAAATGTATGATGAAACATATATACATTTAAAATAACTGTTTACAAGGGAAACGCAGGTAAACACGCATGTGACTTTATCGTTTCTTGCAATTGTAAGAGTTAATGTGTAAGTAAATTTGGTTTATCGTTGCTTAGAAAAGTAGTGCAAGTATTTCAGTATGTGTCACTAACATGGGAGGAATGCCTTTGTCACGTAGATATTAAACGTATATTGCTTTCGTGAAACGTTTATGTAAGGAGAATCATTGTGAATCAAGGATCCCTAACGACCTCCATCTGATTCCAGCGCCCAATCAGAGACGCAATTCTGCAGAGGATGAATCACATAGATTTCTACATAACGGTATCAGGTCCTAGGAATAATACGCTCACTGGCCATGCCATGAATATTTTCCATGTAATAACCCTTTACAATTCTTAGCTGTATGGGAAACAGCTCCGGTTGGAAACATTGAGGGATAGCCGTATTATGTAAACAATTTATCTTATGGTCTCTTTTCCCCCTTTCATCCTATAACGATGACAAGAACGTAGAAACATCACCTGTAATGATACTAGCTATTATCAGAGGCAGCATCAGCATCTTCAGCATACGAAGGAAAAGCTCTCCAGGAAACTGCACAAGATGAATAGTGTCAGAGGACGGCTTGAGGGGCCGGCACACCATCCCAGCAACAATTCCCAGTACAACAGCGAGAAGTGTAGAGATGAGGAGAATGTTGTGCCGGAGGAACTGAAGGACCTTCATCTGCCATAAGACCAAAAGAATGGTTATACATTTATCAACATACCGATTGTAAATAGATGACGTTTTGTCTTTAAGTACGACAACTCCGGTGCTCACTGTGCACGAATCGTCAAAACTCATTTCAAGCAGCACAACATCCATAGAATACCATGGTCAGCAATAAGCCCAGACCCTACCCCTATTGAAGACGCTTAGGGCATGAAAGGGAGACGTGTGCGTCAAGGTCATAGGCTTCCGACCATGTTGACTGAACTTGGCAGGACGCTGCAAGAAGAGTGGGTAGACTCCCTAAATCGCCATTGGGAGACTCATACGCTGTATGCCTCTTCGAGTGAAAATGAATGTTTGACAAATCGTGGTGGTATAACCCACAACTGATCCAAGATTTCCCATCTTACCCCCATCGTCCTTCAAGCTCGCTGGCAGCCATAACATCTACTGTTATACTTGACTACCGGCTTTAACGTGTCGTAAATTCGTTTATTGTTATCATACAACTATTACCAGAAACTAATATCTGTGAATATCCCCCCCTTTGACCGGAAATGTTTTAATGGTGTAAGTGGAGGAAAAGGTTGTTCAGTTGTAGTTATTTTGTAAATTGTCATTCAAGGACTATAGCAAAAGTAAGCACCTCAATATACACGTAATTCGTACGCAATTCGCATTAGTAAAACTTTTCTGTCTCTGAATTTTGCAGATGACAGATGCTCTCAGCTGGAGTGGTGTGAGTGAGTGAGTGAGTGAGTTGGGTTAAACGCCGCTTTCAACTGTTACAGTATTCCAGTTTTATCGCGGCGTGTCAGCTTAATGCTATAGGAAAGCCCGAAGAAATGCAAGTCTGAGACGTTTACCGCTTTGGCGAAACCCACGAGCATGGGGGTGGTGCAGATATATATAGAAACATAATAGCGGCGAACCGGGATTCGAACCCACAATCGTAGATTTCTGGCGTGCCCAAGGGACGCAACTCTGCACAGCCTTAGACGACTGGGCAACCTGTGCCCCCTCATCTGGACCGGAGGAGCTCGACCATTTTAACCATCTTATATTATAAACTACGCGACAAAAGACAGTTTAGGTTGGCATTTTGTAATTTTCCTAAAAACCGCCATAACTAGTGGAAAGTGGGTATGAGGAATATGACTGCCCAGGAACAGGTACAAAAAAACAACCACCCGAACGCGCCACCTTTGACGGCGCTCGTGCGGTGACCAAAAAATGGTGAAACGGGTTTCCCACCTATGGCATAAACTGCACGTACATGTTAGCTGTTTAAATGCATTCGTCTGCAGGGTATAACCACACGTGATGAAAACACACAAAAGAAATGCCACGTCTGTCACATGAGCAGAGAAAGAGAGAGTCATCGGTATGGCCGAAATGGGGGCAACACAGGTCCAAATTGTCAGAAGGTTTGGTTGTACACAATTGACAGTAGCCAGGCTGATTCAACGGTACAGACTGACAGGGAGGACACAGAACAGGCCTAGAAGCGGACGACCCCGAGTGACAACACCACTGGAAGACGGTCAGATACGGCTCATTCACCTTCGAAACAGACGGCGACGGCAGCAACAGCGTTGGGACATCCCATTAGCCAACGTACAGTACTACGACGACTCCGTGCTGCTGGAATCCGAGCGTATCGTCCTTTCCGAGGAATGGTCGTGACTGCTCAACTTCGACGCCTGAGACTGCGATGGGCGAGGCAGGTTCGACGCTGGCAAGTGCGAAAATGGCGTCGAGTGTTGTGTACTGATGAAAGTCGGTTTAACTTGTTTCGAAATGACGGCAGAGAACGAATTTATCGACGCAGAGGGGAACGTTTGGCTCCGGCGTGTATCCATTCCATTCGGCGGGGGAGGTGTCATGGTATGAGGCGGTATTTGTGGAGATCAGAAGACTGATTTGGTGATACAACAGAGAAACCGGAACGCTGTGCAGTACAGAGACCAAATGTTGCAGCCAGTTGTGCTTCCGTTCTTACAAAACCAACAGCAGGGGACATTGTTTCATCACGACAATGCCAGGTCCCATACTGCAAGACTGACTCGGAACTTTCTAAACCAGCAGAACGTTGACGTTTTGCCCTTGCCTGCCCACTCACCCTATAATGAATCCTATTGAACATCTGAGGGACCATCTTGACAGACAGACATCTTAGAGCACGTCATCAACCTCCCGTCAACAGACATGAATTGGCCCTGAGAGACGAGTGGCAACGGATTCCAGTCCACGTCATCAGAAGACTGACGTCATCGATGAGGCGGCGTATCACAGCATGCATTGAGGCAGCTGGATGTCATACACGCTATAGAAGGCAACTGTGTCGACAATGAACTTGTAGTGTGTCTGACAATTTTTTGGTGACATTTCAGACAACTTTTGAAAATGAAATTTCTTACCCCACCATTGTTTACCTTGAGCTAACATTACCTGTGATTGCACAATTTCATTCAAACTATGGTTGATCAATCATTTGTTACCCCTCCCTAGATTATATTATAATTCACAAAACCTCTTCTTGTTATTTTTTTCTCGTTCATCGAACTCGACCTATACTTTCTTTTGCCGCCCAGTTTATATCCTTAACAATACGAAGGTGTTATCATGATATGCTTTTCAGTGATCCAATCATATACTTTTCACCACTTTTGTCGCTAGAATTTTGCCTGTTACACCAGATGGAATCCGTTTCGGATGGATTATTCTCTGTTGATGACATTCTGGCAGAATTATCATTATTTCATGTTTATATTCTTTATCTAGTGCCAAATGGAACCAAACAGAAGCAGTGATGATTGCTATTTCGTGAAAAATGTCAGCATGTGTGCTTTGTTACACTACGGAAACTTGTTATGCATTCTATGCTTTTAATACTGAGTTTCGGAGATGTGTTGGACGTTTAATGAATTGTCACAGTTTATGTCTCTATCAGATTCATGAGCATGCCGACAACCAGTATTATGATGGCTAGCAAACAGACACTCCCGTGATATTACATAAATAAGACCACCTCCGTGGTCTAGTGGTAGAGCGTCCGTCCGGAGAGCGAAAGGTCCGCGTCATACCAAAAGACGTTAAGAAATGGTACTTATTCTTACCCTGTCTGGCTCGGCATTAACACACACACACACACACACACACACACACACACACACACACACACACACACACGTGCATGCACGTCGCTATATAAGTGCAATAATCTTGGACGCGACGTTAAACCCCATTTCACCCCACCTATCAATTACCAAAGATCATTAACAAATGAATCTTCGCGGGGAGAAAAGTAAGTTGTATGTTACACGCAGAATACAATAATGACCACCCGATCCAATAAAGTCGCCTTGTCCGAAAACACGAAGTCAAGAGGGGGAATAACTAAAACATCCACAAGTATATGTTCATTAAGACCTTGGTAACGCGTGGTCCTGAATAGTGGCAATATCGGGGCAGTGTCCCATGCTTGTCGTAGAATCCGTTGGGGTGGATAAAGCGTGTGACTTGCCTGATGTTGCAATTCTGTGTCACTCCTCATGCAGTTCTCTTTCACTGTAACTTGGCAACACTCGGTCATAATATCGATATGCTGCTGCATTAGACATCATTCTCTCCTGAGTTTAGTTTAACGCCTATTTGAACATTATTGCACTTATATCACGACATGTCGGCTTAATGTTCGGGGAAAGCTGGAAGTGATGGTAGGTCAAAGCAGGTCTTGGGGCTATACCACTGTGGTGAAATCCACGAGCACTGATATATATGTGGTGCACAAAAACGTTGATACATTAGCGGGGCGAATCTGGATTCCAACCCGAATTGCGGCGCCATAGAAGGCTAGGCCACCCGTGCCTCCAGCACATATGTGATCATATACATAGGACAAATCATTGTATGATTCCAACTATATGGTAAGCATGTGTCCATGAATCTCTATCCATTCCCGACCATGCCAAATGGGAAAGCGGTGTTGTACTGGTTGCAACTTTAAAGCTAAATACAGGTCAGTCAAATTTACGTACCATGACACAATCAGAATGCTTATTTTAAAGATATGGTTGGAAACACGCTCCTCTGAGACGTCATTTGGATAATGTGAGAGGTTCTTTTGACACCCGTTGTAATATATTCTTGTTTTCTGACCACGTCTTGGTCCCAAGCTAATGCTGGAGTATAAAATAGTATTCTTTTGTCTATGTTATCATTATGGTTATTGTGCCACCTACCTCAATAAGGGCAGTATGTACGGCAACACCACAGAAGAAATATCTTCTTTTGTGACGAGAAAACACCAAACAGGCAAGCCATTCTCTTTTGAGGTAATGTAATGAAAACACGAAAATTACTGACGTGTTACCCAATACAATCTTCACATCAAATTAGAATTTGATAAAAACTGATAGATCCCACTGATATGAAAGCATAAGTTACGGAAGAATATCATGTTGTAATATTCTGGAATGGATTCGTACACGAACATAGTGTCGTGACTATGTGGATGAAAATGTTAATATACATGCATACTGTTTGCATGTTATTAATTGATATGTAGCACAAACAAGAGGCCATAATCCACGTTAACCATGCCTAGATCAAAGGATTCAGACTTATGTGTTGTTAAATCTTAAGTCTAACAGTCTAACGTTACCGGATGATAATACCTGTGCTGTGCTGGCGAAAAAGGTGTGATACAAGAAAGGCACCATTTGTATATTTCACACATTATACAGAGAAAAGACCAAAAAGTTTTAAATGTATGTATTTCCACTCAATCCATTTACTTATAGATACGGGCGAAAGTCTCACCCACCTGATCTCATCTCACCTTGTTATACTTGAATTTTTGAGGTCTGAGGCATGAACTATCTGGAGCTGCGCTGTTACAAGCGACTGGCATTTGATCCTGAAGGGGGCTAAATTGTACACATGATTTAGCACATTATCGAGGTTGGGCAAAGTCACGTTGCGGGGACATCGAGCTGTGTGAGCGTGTTTGTCAGGCTGTTAAAATAGCTTCCGATTTGCTGATATGATGTTACATACCAATTGCACCAATGGACTGTTGGACGTCAGTCATTTGTATCTACAATATAACCACACCAAATCTACAAGAGCCAACCTATTGATTCAACTATGATCTATGGACATATGGTCACTCAAATCAACTGAACACAGTGGGACCTCATGTTTCATGGTTACCTGAAATGCTATATTAAAGATATCAAAAAAGAATTCAAACGATGACAGACAGCCGTCAAATTGACGAGTGACGTGGTAATTGTTCAAAGGAACGCGGTGAATGAATGGACAATCAACTATGACATCCATGACATTAACATTGACTCATGATAGATGACATATCCTCCAAGAGATCTTGATTAGTTAGTCACATGCCGAAAATAACATTGATTCTGAGTTTGAACTTTTGTTTCTTGATGTGGTTTGCCTGCAGACAGGACTACTTGCCCCCCAATTCATGGAATGTGTCTCGATTTAGACAATTGTATGTTTCGCTAAAGCCAAATTAGATCAAGTCGATTGTAAAAGTATCCCATTGTTTAAACTTTTTTGAAATACGAGAACTACGAAATGCGGCAGGAAATCAGGTAGTATATCAGATGCTAAGATGAACGATTAGAAAATTCCCAGCAAATGACGAATACACTGAAAACATTACATCAACGATCTAATTAAGGCCAAAGTCGCAAGTTGCATGTGCTTTTGAAACATTTTTTAACCTTACTTTTCTGTCAGGAATAGGGATATTTAATGTTTTCTTCTTTAAATATAGCATCTTCGTGACGATCTCGTTAAAATAGTTGAGACGTGAGTGAAAATGTTTGAGAGAACACCATTGTGAAATGTGGCTAGGAAAATAGTATGTGTTGCCATAAAGATGACTAGGGCTAATAATGTGTTAGGAAATTTGTTATTTAAGCATGACAGTAAGGTGAGGTGAAATTGGGTTTAACGTCGCGTCCAAGATTATTGCACTTATATAGCGACGTGCATGCACGTGTATGTGTGTGTGTGGCTGCTTGTACTAGTCCGGACTGATGCCGATTTATAGTGCTAGCTCACTGAGATACCATGCCGCAGTTTAACATGAATATCCCACTCAGACACAGTATACTGACTCCGAGCCGACCAGTCCTTGTTTTAGCCCCTTAATGCCGAGCGCCAGACAGGGTAACAACAAGTACAATCTTTTAACGTCTTTTTGTATGACGCGGCCCGGGATCGAACACCGGACCTTCCGCTCTCCGGGCGGACGCTCTACCACAAGACCACGGAGGCGGTCCATGACAGTAAGTTTAGAACTTACGCAAAATATATTTGAACCCATATTCCTGAAGATGTTAATTGGATTTGTTCAAACTTCGTATATTTGTCCTATCCGTCTAGATCTCGGATTGCATAGGTTAAGCATGAAATGAACACTAACAGTTGCACATGTGACCTCTACTGTCACCTCAATTATAATTGTTTTCCAGAACAATTATTATTCTCAAACAGGTTTTAAAAAACACAATTGTATAGTTTTCAATAAAGAGATGTCAGATCATTCTGGTAAATGAACACTAACACTAAGGTGGAAGTGTAGCCCATAGTGCTACTATATTATAACACAAGGTGTTACATTTGCATCTACTAGTGACCGTTTGCCTAATATCACTTGTGTTGAAAGTGGGGCAATTGGTACGCTTTTGAAAACCAGTTTTAAGATATTTGTGTAGCCAAAATCGTAACACCTCTAATATGAAGCCGTCACTTAAGTATGGTGAAGGTAAATGATTTATGTATATTTCATCGAAAACATTTTACAATTAGTTTCAACAAGAAACGGTGTTTGTTTGAAAAACACTGAAGCAACCTCTCTATTCATAACTAAGGTTTCAACCTCTGCATGACTTTGTCATTCAGGCGAATTTCCGTCAGTTAGTCACTAGGTACCGCGATTTTAGTATTGAGATAACAAGTTTCATGAAATTATACCGAGAAGTGTCTTCTCAAGATTTGTAACAAGATTTAATGTACCAGAATGACCTTCGAGTGACCTTTCTGTGACCTTCACCCTGATATAAAATAAATAACAATGTCTTCAGAAACAAATTAGGCATGTACTAACACTATCTCAGCGAACAGAGAAAAAATGTGAATAATGCGGCCTCTGCGTGACCTTGGCCTTCAAACGGCACTGGGCTCGCAACCTCAGTGTAAAGGTTGCAATATGAACCCCTAGTGATTCAGTGACACCAACAGTTGCGGATGGTGTTTAAAGTTACACTAAGAATTAGGTGAACACTTGGGGTTGTAACAATGCTTCAAGTTGTTGGAATTCACCGAGGGGTACCTAATATGTTAATATGTGACTCAGTCAGTGATTTCAGACTTATGAACAGGGTCCAAACAGGGTCCAGACACAAAACGTTAATAATCGGTCCTTCACAGGTTTCAGTTAATCAGAAAACAAGCTTCAAGAAATCGAGCCGAAACAGCCAAACAAGCCGCTGTTTATCAGCCAGCAGGCCACCTGAGTTGAAGTTACTAATCCGACGATTAGAAAGGGTACCTTTGCAGGTAAACTTCATGATCGATGACTAGATGTCGTACCACCGTTAACAAAACAAAATATTGCAACCAGACGCCAACGGTGATTAAAGCTTAGAAAGTGTGATTTAATGGTGTAAGTGGAGGAATAGGTCGTTCAGTTGTAGTTTGGAAATGTTTTAGTCAAGAACAAAGCCATATGATGTCTGATTTGTTTGGTTCATACACGTACTTCGTACGCAATTCGCATAAGTAAAACGCTTCTGTCTCTGAATTTCGCAGATGACAGGTGCTCTCACCTGGAGTGGAGTGAGTGAGTGGGTTGGGTTTAACGCCGCTTTCAACAGTATTCCAGTTTTATCGCGGCATGTGAGCTAATTGTGGGAGGAAAGCCCGAGGTGATGCAAGTCTGAAATGTTTACCACTTTGGTGAAACCCACGAGCACGGGAATGGTGCAGACCGGAATTCGAACCCACAATCATAGATTTCTGGCGTGCCCAAGGGATCCAACTGTGCACAGCGAATCGAGGCGCCTAAGACGACTGGGCCACCCGTGCCCCCTCATCTGGACTGGAGGAGGTCGTCCATTTTAACCATCTTTTATTATATATCCTTAACAATACGAAAGTGTTATCATGAAATGCTTTTCAGTGATCCTTTCATATAAGTTTCACCACTTTTGTCGCTAGTATTTTGCCTGTTACACCAGATGGAATCCGTTTCGGATGGATTATTCTCTGTTGATGCCGTTCTGGCAGAATTCTAATGTCTGTGTTTCATTATTTCATGTTTATATTCTTTATCTAGTGCCAAATTATATCATTTACGAAACCGAACAGAAGCAGTGATGATTGCTATTTCGTGAAATATGTCAGCATGTGTGCTTTGTTTTACTACGGAAACGTGTTACGCATACTATGCTTTTGATACTGAGTTTGAATTGAGTCATGAATTGTCACAGTTTATGTCTCTCGATTGCATCAGATTTTTCACAATTCATGAGCATGCCGACAACCATTATTATGATGGCCAGCAAACTGACACTCCCGTGATAATACATAAATTAGACCACCTCCGTGTTCTAGTTGTAGAGCGTCCGCCCGCGTCATACCAAAAGACGTTAAAATATGGCACTTGTTGTTACCCTGTCTGGCGCTCGGCATAAAGGGGCTAAAAGAAGCACTGGTCGGCTCGGAGTCAGTATACCGTGTCTGAGTGGGATATTCATTTAAAACTGGCACTATAGGCGTAGATTTGTGACCTGGCTGATGTTGCAATTTTGTGTCAATTCTCATGTAGTTCTCTTCCAGCGTAACTTGCATAGGCATGAAATGAGCTATCGCATCAAGCATAAACACCACCTAAACATAACGTTCCCATGATCTATACATGTTTCAATAAAGTTCATATCATCAGGAAATAAGTCAAAGGTGGATAGGATTTATAATATATATTGAATTTAGATGTGCATATCAGATTCACAGGCACTTGCATAACACCACCAGGACTTACAACGGACTTGGTCCAATATTAACATAACAATGTACAAATAAACTAAACTTGGTTAATGGAGACAAGGCAAACTGAGATCTTTGACCACAAGCAGCACAACTTGTAACGTGAAGGGTTACAAATCAAAGGTTCGTATCCCCTAAAGGTTTAAATAGTGGGGAGTTACTAAATGTGTTGTTGGCGTAAGACTAACAGTATTTCTCTCATACAGGAAACAAAAGCTGACAATGAACGTATCTGATTTCGGTTAAGCATTTCCCCGTTCAAGGTTATTACACATATATACATGTCGTATGGAAACGAAGAGGTACTCTTATCTCAGTAGCGACCACGGTCAACTGATGTGAGCAATACTGGATGTGACATATGGTCCAAACACATGGATTTTTCCTTTATTATGCTTAGCACAATTAGGGCATAATGTTCCAATAGGATGTACTTTTTAATATTGCACATATGGAGTTGCTGTCTTTTATTGCTAATAGGGAAGCACCTGTCACCACTCTCTCTACTGACTCTTAATAACATGTGGTGTTATTTCAGGTGTTATTATGAGCATTACACACTATTACAAGCCATGTAATCTTGAGCAGTACACACTATTACAAGCCATGTAATCTTGAGCAGTACACACTATTACAAGCCATGTAATCTTGAGCAGTACACACTATTACAAGCCATGTAATCTTGAGCAGTACACACTATTACAAGCCATGTAATCTTGAGCAGTACACACTATTACAAGCCATGTAATCTTGAGCAGTACACACTATTACAAGCCATGTAATCTTGAGCAGTACACACTATTTCGTATATTTCTACAGGGGTTCGTCGGCTAACGGGGCGACCACTTCTGCCAGACGCTATGGTTTAAACATGTTTTTATTCATTGAAATTAGTTGGGATTGGTGAACAAGCTTTACAGCTTATGTTAACACCGATCACATACAACATATATTACATATTGAAATGAAGAATGTGACGTCATCGATATAGACATTATTTAAATAATATGTTTGTACATATTACATCAAATACAAATACAAAGTGATCATAAATAGAAAGTTACAGCTTGTGTGTGTCTAACAAGTCGTTTGTAACAAAAGACGCTATTGTTCATTAATTCTTATCAATAAAAGACAAACAGCCGTGTTTGGGGAATAGGTCAATATTTAATTGACAATTTATTTGACAATTCTTTATATATTAAAACAATGTAAATGCACCCCTAACTAAAATATACAATACCAAATCAATATAAAACTAACAAGCCCTGAGTGGGAGTCTTACTTTCTCGCCTGCAGGGAGAAGACGGCTCGTCATCGGGGACGTGTAGCGGCCTCATGGATGCTAAAACACGTGCTGATCGTGATCCGAGCGGCGGATCGGCTGCGTTGTAGTGCTTACCGAGTTAAACCTAAATAAAACTAATTATATAAAAACTAAATAATATATATATATATATATATATATATATATATATATATATATATATATATATATATATATTGGTTACCATGAAATCACTAATGGCTCTGCTACTGAAGCAGTTAACAGTAAAAGTGGAAAACTCTGAGGCTTGCCGAGGATTTTTTTTACTTTTATCAACGAGTGTTGATGTATTTGATATCAAAAGACACGATGGTGGTATTCTGTCATTATTTATATATATATCAACACTGATGCAGTAAATGTACCACAGGCCTGATGCCTTTGCGCAGTATGAATGAATAATACTCGCTGACACAAATTATTTGTAATAGTGTTTTCTAATCATTGTGACCTTTTACTCAGTGGTCTGATCAAAATTATGATTAATTGCATATTACAATGTTTCTAGCTCTGATAATAGGGTAATAGAGTTAGCAGGGTCTTTTATTTAGAAATGATCAATCTCCAGTTATCACATAAAGGATCAGTAATTAGAGCTGTTGTACATATTCAAAAGTATTTGTTATTAACCCCACCTGGTTTCAATATATATTGAAAGCAGACACGTTTCAACTTAAACGTCACTGGTGTTTCATCATAGTATTTACATATATAGAATAGTATTATATCTTCCTAAATAACTGTTCACAGTTTCTAAACCAAACACGGTGGTTAAAGTCAAGACATTTTCCAGTTTACTCTCAACGTAGTCTCTGTCAGAAGTGTTTAGCCTGTGTTCGGTCCGACTTGGCCCAGGTGGTCGACTTGCGCAAGTATCTAAGAAAATAACAATTAAATCACAATTTCTAGATTTTATAAATAATAAGAACAATTTGTCCCTATAAGACACTTGTGTTCTGTCCACTTTTCTAGACTTGCTAATTTGGAGAATAGAGTTACGACACAAGGCTACCCGGGCGGTTAAAAGCAACTCAAGCCTAACGGAAAGCATTAAATTTTACGTCTATTGACATGTTTTACTCGCTGGCCCGACTTGTAGGCAATCCCAAATAAATGATAATTACGATTTTGTCTGTGTTTTACGGGTGAGGAAACTTAAACCTACCAAACTATATCTTGCAGAAATTATGTTTCTGGAGTTACACAATACAATTTTGGTTTAAACGTATTTATTCCATGATATGTACATGGCCGGATCGGCAAACAAGCTGTGTGGGCTTATTTGAATGCCTTTACGTATAACATGGCTAGCTTGCTACTCATTTATCACGTACATCGATACTATGAACCAGGTGTTTTATTTATTCATGGTGATTATAATAGTCGTTGTGGCAATTTACTAGAGTATGTAGAGGGTGTGGATGTGCTTTTTGAAAGAGAGGTCGTTGATCCAACTATCAATTCCCATGGTCATGTATTTACGGATTTTCTAATTAATGCCAATTATGCTATTGTTAACGGTAGAAACGGCCGAAGTAATGACTATACATATGTGTCATCAAGAGGGTGCTCAGTGGTGGACGATTGCATATGCCCATATGACAACCTACACGGTATCACAGACTTTGAGGTGACCCGACCGAATGCACTGGTGGAAGCGGTAGGGTGTGTCTCGGGGTATGACGCTAGAACAGTGTTAAAGCTAGACCACTCGCTTCTCACGTGGAATGTGAAATTGGACCTCACGTCAGCCCTAGATGAATATAGATCGAATAATTGTGAAAAACCTCAAAGTACTGGAAAAATTAAGTGAGACACTTCAAACGTGCCAAGTGACTTTATGCAATCAGATAGACGGACTGAGCTGCTGAATGACGTCATCGACAAGTTGGATTCCAGTAAGCAAGAACAGGGTGATATTGACGAGGCATATAGTGAGTTTACAGACTGCCTGTTATCAGAACCGCAGCAAACACTTCCCACACGTACTATTGTCATTAACAACGGTAAAAGTAATAAGAAGAGGCGAACTCGGAAGGAATGGTGGAACGACAACATGTGTGTACTTTGGAATGACATGGTATCACCAGAGAGGAATTGGACTAAATGTCAGGGACCACATAAACAGCATCTTAAAAGTGTATTATGTATATAAGCGTAATTTGTTTGACAGAACTGTTCAACGGACTAAACGCCAACATACTAATGCTGTTCTTCAGGAGCTAGAAAATCTGTGTGATACGGACTCCGGAGAATTCTGGAAGAAAATCGGCCGGATAGGAGTTGGGCAGGAGAGAGAAAAGAAAATCCCAATGGAGGTGTTACTACAGGGTGGGCCTGTGAGTAATGATACGAACAGGGTGCTTGAAGAATTGAGACGATCGTACTGTGAACTTCTCAATAATCACTCGACTGAAAACCCAGTGCCTGTTTCTAATATTAACGAAGATGAAAACGATGAACTAAATGCGCCCATATCCTTTGATGAAGTAAAATTAACCATCGAAAATGGTAAATCACCTGGTCCAGATTGAGATCCCAACTGAAGTGCTCAGAAGTAATAATTGTGTACTTGTTCTCCATAAACTGTTCAATAGGTGTTTAAAAACTGGAATCCTACCATGTAGCTGGAGTAAAGGAATTATCTCCCCTGTTCCCAAATCAGGGGGTGATCCGAGGGATCCCCTGGCTTATCGAGGCATCACTCTCACTAGTTGTGTGTATAAACTTTACTGTGGTATTCTCAATCGAAGATTGACGAAACATGTGGAAGTCAATGATCTACTTCATGGTTCACAAAATGGATTTAGAAAAGGCCGGTCAACTGTAGAACACGTATCTAGTCTTACATCCATAATAAAAACCTGTAAATCCCAACGAAAATCAACGTACACTGCCTTCATTGACTTCCGTAAAGCATATGGTAGCCTTCACAGAAACCTCCTGTGGGAAAAATTGACTGAAACGGACGTAAATTGCAACATGTATCAAGCTCTTGTCTCCATATACAAAAACGTTCAATGCTGTGTGCGAATCAACGGACTCAATTCACCATGATGTCCGATGTGGTCTAAAACAAGGCTGTTTGCTATCACCGCTATTATTTAATATGCACATAAATGATCTGTTAGTTACCATTAGTAATTTGTAAATTGGTGTGAATGTCGATGATAACAATATCTGTATTTTAGCCCTATGCTGATGATGTCGTCCTTTTAGCCGAGAATGAAGATGATTTAAATGTAATGTTGGATGTTTTACATATGTGGTGTGACAGTAACAAAATGACCGTCAATGTATAAAAGACAAAGGTCATACACTTTCGACCTCCATATACAGCTATGTGTACATGTATCTTTAAGTGTGGTGATGATGTCATGGAAATTGTGGAGAGTTATAATTATCTTGGTTTGCTCCTTTCTGAGCATTTAGATTATAAACGTATGGCTAAAGCTGCACCTGCGTCTGCTGGTAGAGCTCTTGGTTTGCTTATTATAAAGTTTAAACTTCTTGGTGAAATGAATTATCATACTTTTACAAAGTTGTATAACACAATGGTGTGGTCTACCCTAGAATATGGGTCATGTATACGGGGTGTGTATGAGTTTTCATGTGTAAATGCGGTACAAAATAGAGCTATGAGCTTCTTTTTAGGTCTACTTAAATTTGCACCAATTAATGCTGTAATTGGTGATATGGGCTGGACACCAACAATTATTATGCAATGGTGTAGTTTTGTCAGATTTCATAGACGTTTATGTAATATGGACCCTGATCGGATAACATAAAAAATATTTGTATGGGGCAATATCAAAGCACTTTTTAATAAAAGAAATTGGGTTTTTAGAGTAATAAAAAAGCTATCCGATCTTGGCCTAAATCATTTTGCTAATATCTCCAATAATTATTATGCCAAATATGTAGTAACTGTTGCATCTGTCAAGAGTAAAATGTATGATATATTTCGTACAAAGTGGAGTGAGGATGTGTGTCAGGCATAAAGTGTAAATGGTACAGGAGGAAACAAATTAAGAATGTATTGTAATTTTAAGTATTTTCCAAATTGTGAGTTTTATGTTAGTAATTATATGTCTTGTTCTTATAGACGAGCAATTGCTAGTTTTAATAGTTTAACAGCCCCTATAACGATTAAGACGGGACGATACGATGGTACAGTTCTAAATGAGAGATATTGTTTTTAATGTCAGAATATATTAGAAGATGAATGCCATGTTATACTTAAATGTCCTTTATACAATGTGGAGAGATCCCAGTTACTTGATCTATATTTTAACACTTGTCCAAATTTTGATATTTTGGTTGATATTGAAAAGTTATGTGTTATACTGTCCAGCCATGATATTTGCTATGTTGCGGCCAAAACCTGCTATTATATTTTAAAGAAAATAAAAGAAATTTTATATCGTCGTTAAACACGTTGTTTATATACTGTTTAAATATATATCTGTATATATGTGTAAATAGTATATATAGTCTCTCATAACTCCATGTGGAGTGGCTAAAATGTTAATAAGATGCTGTATGTTATAATGTACATTTATGAGGTGAGACTTAAATACAAATATGCCTGTCTGTCTGTCTGCCATAGAGTCAAGGAATACAATGATATAGTCTGTGTGCTGGAAAGAAATAGTAAACAAACCAGATTACTGAAATTTAAATCTGTCTGAAAGTAAGATAAAATCATGCACAGAATTTTTGTGTTAGTTTCTTTAGATTTATGTGGATTGCCAGACAGGACCGAGTTAAGATCATATTCATTCAGATAATAATACATATACAATGATATTGCAATATAAAAGGCAGAAGAAAAGTAGTGGAAAGAATCTTCACACTGATGACCACAGAGATAGTAAGAGTGAGGCAATAGATGTCGCGTGAACTTGTTCAAATTTAAATCGTAACTGTTACATAAAGTGAAGCATCGTCTGCGAAAAGACGGATTTTCCTTTTGGTGACTTCAACAATGCCAGTATAAAATGAACAATAGCGGCTCCAAGACAGACCCCTTGGGCACACTGGCTATAACTGATTTAGTATCAGATTTGGAACCCTGTACAACAACATGTTGTATTTTATATGAGATATGAGTTTTACCATCTATGAATGTTACCAGTAATTCCATATTTTCGTAGTTTAAATAAAAGACCCTCATGCCAATCTGTACAAAAAGGTTTACTAATGCCACAGAGTACGTCCCTAAGCTCTTCAGGGTTTTTACGATCCATCACACATCTTTGTGCTTGATAATGGCTTTGTGTCTGGGTTTTTCACCAATTTAAGCTGCTGCTCTTGATATTGTTGATTAACCTTTGATACAACGTACACTATATGAGAGGATGACTTTGGAATGCTAACAGGCGTTATTATATGTCCAAGATGACATAAATGTCATGTGTGGTACACCCAGTATCTTACATATAAAGGAAACATTTCATAATTGAATTCAGCAGTCCCACATAATTTGGCCTGACACTACCATGCCGAATACAATGTATTTTCGTGCCGCACTACCAGCCAAGCAGTATAAAACAATGCTGATATCAACCCCCCCCCCCCCCCCCCCCCCCCCCCTCTCCCATGTGTTGATATGTCGCAGAGTGAGTGAGTGACACACTAAATGTACATAATATACACGTAAAATAGGCTCATTTCCTTTGGTATAACTGGGGACATATTCCCTCTCGTTCATAACGATGGGTCTATGTATAAATTGTTCAGGGGAATTTTAATATCAAAACGTCTATATACAAGCATATACAAGCGCCGTCAATGTATGCCCCGAGTTTCACGTAAATTAATTGGAAACGAACGTAAATACACACGATCAGAATGAATGGTTATTGAATAATTAAATGGTTTGTCAGGCAATCAATACTTTCGATAAATAAACACTATCGCAAGATTTCAGATTTGCATGTCATGCTGATAGCTATCATTGTGTGTGGTTTGTAAATAGTATATTGTCCTCAAGCATAACAATTGCGTCATCGTCAATGGAAGTTTGATAAAAAATAAGAATAATACATGAACCTGCAGCTGGGTACTTTAAGAATGTGTTATATTCCTCATTACTATCACCCTGAGACGTAATGGCAGGATAGACCGGTTGTAGTGAGGAGTATCAGGGCATCTGCCCCCCGGAATACTGCCCTTAGGCAAATGCCCCCACAAAAATTGACCCAGGGAAAGTATCCTAATCAATGACAGAATATAGCGGTTGTATTTATCTCTGACAGCTATCAGTTCCAGGTAACCGCAGTTACCGTGTATGTTATATATAGGGATTCTACCGACCAGCTCGTTGAAAGGTCCCTCAGCCATTGTCGTCAACAATCAGACCACTGTAGCGATCGTAAGTAAGGCTTACATTTCGTGATTGATTTCGTAATTGTTTTAACGTTTCTTTCAGTATTTTATGAAGTGCCATATTTCAGAGATTTTGTTCATCTCTTTATCACATATGTGTTAGAAATTCTCTACAGAGAATTTTATTTCCTTATTATTTCATTTATTGTCATATGACAAACATTAATTATTGATAAGATGAATGTTATGAATATACTTTCAAAATGAATGCAAATGGCATTAAATGTATAAGATGTAATGGCTTTTTGGAAATAGATCCTGGAAAGTTTAAGACAAGTTTTAATGTTTTCATTACGCGTTAGTGAATAACATCATTAATCCATGTACATCTTTGGCTCCTTGGTATGAGTCCCAAACAATGCAAAATAAATACCTTGAAAAATATATGTAAACAAATTAGAACGAATTACTAAATGCCAAACATGTACATTAACGTCTGGTAGCATTGGTTTGTGTTGGATTAATGTTTGATTCCGCTCCAAGCGACTTTATTTTGGGTGACGATTCATGACATAATACATTCCCGAAAAATGAAGACATTTTAACACGTGTCTCTGTAAAGTCACCTTAATAATACAATTACGTAATGTGGCTGTGAGGCCCACATCGTGAGAACATTTTTTATTACTTTTATTGTCTAGAAACTTTCTGTTTAGAAATATCGTTAAATTATCTTTCACTTGAAAATACTGTCCATCGCTAAATATCATTGTTTAGCACATGGTTCACTGGATAGGTGCTTACGCTGACAAAGTGAGCTTGTTTTATATTTTGTGATCAGAAAGTTACATCAGCACTAGCAGTAAATATAAAAAATGAAAACATTTGCTGAATCAGACATAAGTTTTCAAGTTATCACAGTTGAAAATCAATCTTCAGTGAAGAACACCAATCTACGTCCTCAGAAGAAATAAACCAAAGAACATATTGTAACATGTAAAATACATGAAATAGAGAGATACAGGGTGCAGAAATTCAATATATGGTGATAATACATTTTAAAAAACAAAAACAAATGCAACATACCAGAAATAGAAAGATACTTTTTGAGATATCACTCTTAATCCCCTATTGTTTTTAGATTGAGCAATCTTATTCTTATGTGCAGGAAACGTGCGAAGACCCCTAGGGCACATTGACCACATTGTGTCAAATAAACCCTGCACCTTTGATTCTCTTGATCTTGCTCATTTCAGTCAAAATATAATACATGTAGAAAACAAAGCAAATTAGAAAGTATGGGATATTTACTTGTGAACATGTCATAAAAAGTTGTGTGGTGATATTTCTAAGGAACTATTATTTGTAATAATGACCCAACTATATCTTTTTAAACCAAAAACAATGTACGAATACTTTTGGCCTTAAGAAGAGCCAAGAAAATGCCAATAAAAGAAGATTGAATATGTTCTTAATATAATAATATCCACAACTGTCGGATGTTACCATACAAAACGTTCTCAGGAGGTGTTTTATGTGGGAAATGAGTGACTTTGGTTTAACACCGCTTTTAACAGTATTCCAGTTATATCGCGGTATGGGGAATGAATATAGCCTGCCAGAGTAAATTTGTAGTGAATGTTTAATACTTTGCAGTTGGGAAATCTTCAGGGATTTCTATTTGTGGACCACACCTTCTTTATTTTACTGTAATAGCAACGTTTACAGATCCTTCTACCGTTGCCAAGGTTGACTGAATAATGAGCACGGTACAGAATAAATATAGTCGGTGGAGGATAAACAGTACCAACATGGGAGGTGGATGGGAATGAAATGCCTTGATCTCTGTTGATTGATGGCTAATGGCGGCGAATCTGGACTGCTTCTGTTAGTTTTAGTGAACTCGCAGGGGTTGTTGGATGGGATATGGACATTCATTTTCTAATTGATGTTGTGATTGGGGCAGTTGGTGATACGGTCCGAGATGGCTGATTTACTGTCTGATTTGATGGTTGAGGTTTTGTGTTCTTTGATTGTGGTGTTTGAGGGGCGTGATGTTTCACCTACATAGGATTGTCAGTCAATTTTATTCTACACCTTTAGGTTCTTTGAGTGAACCATGAAATGAGATCTGTAAACATCGTAAATTGCCCCTTTTAATCGTGCAATATACCATCTGCTCCAGCTAATGACGTTCGCATTTCTCAATTGTTTAGGTACTGTAGAGTAAAGGCCTGGTTAAGTCAGAGAAATATAATGATACACATTGAAAGGAATTCACCAAATATGACACGTCGCTTGTCAACATGATCCGCCGTGTTATCCCATACGACGACCTGGGGTTTTCACACCTCCTTCCTCGCATTCAGTTACTTAATGAAAGTTTGGTGAGTGGCTGGTATCTTAATATTGCACTTACTCTAGAATCAATCCTAAATCCACAAAATAAATTAGAAAAATTCAAAGCCTTAGGCATATACTTAATTAAAACAGGACTAATAAGTCGCATTTAAACCCAAAATAAACTAATAAAACCAAAATCACATAAACTAACAAACCACCCAGCACACACAGCTCCCTTAGTTTGCCCCTACCCACTCTTGGCATTCATTCCAAATCTCAAAATCTCAGAATTACTATATAAGCAACCCTTAAACCCCCCTCCTGGGTTGCACCACCACTTCCTTTTCCCCCCTTCGGAAACACATTAAATGGCCTGACGGACCCGTGTGCGACAAACGCTTGCAAAGCGCACGTAAAATCTCAAATGTCAGTCAGTCAGTCAGTCAGTCAGTCAGTCAGTCAGTCAGTCAGTCAGTCAGTCAGTCAGTCAGTCAGTCAGTCAGTCAGTCAGTCAGTCAGTCAGTCAGTCAGTCAGTCAGTCAGTCAGTCAGTCAGTCAGTCAGTCAGTCAGTCAGTCAGTCAGTCAGTCAGTCAGTCAGTCAGTCAGTCAGTCAGTCAGTCAGTCAGTCAGTCAGTCAGTCAGTCAGTCAGTCAGTCAGTCAGTCAGTCAGTCAGTCAGTCAGTCAGTCAGTCAGTCAGTCAGTCAGTCAGTCAGTCAGTCAGTCAGTCAGTCAGTCAGTCAGTCAGTCAGTCAGTCAGTCAGTCAGTCAGTCAGTCAGTCAGTCAGTCAGTCAGTCAGTCAGTCAGTCAGTCAGTCAGTCAGTCAGTCAGTCAGTCAGTCAGTCAGTCAGTCAGTCAGTCAGTCAGTCAGTCAGTCAGTCAGTCAGTCAGTCAGTCAGTCAGTCAGTCAGTCAGTCAGTCAGTCAGTCAGTCAGTCAGTCAGTCAGTCAGTCAGTCAGTCAGTCAGTCAGTCAGTCAGTCAGTCAGTCAGTCAGTCAGTCAGTCAGTCAGTCAGTCAGTCAGTCAGTCAGTCAGTCAGTCAGTCAGTCAGTCAGTCAGTCAGTCAGTCAGTCAGTCAGTCAGTCAGTCAGTCAGTCAGTCAGTCAGTCAGTCAGTCAGTCAGTCAGTCAGTCAGTCAGTCAGTCAGTCAGTCAGTCAGTCAGTCAGTCAGTCAGTCAGTCAGTCAGTCAGTCAGTCAGTCAGTCAGTCAGTCAGTCAGTCAGTCAGTCAGTCAGTCAGTCAGTCAGTCAGTCAGTCAGTCAGTCAGTCAGTCAGTCAGTCAGTCAGTCAGTCAGTCAGTCAGTCAGTCAGTCAGTCAGTCAGTCAGTCAGTCAGTCAGTCAGTCAGTCAGTCAGTCAGTCAGTCAGTCAGTCAGTCAGTCAGTCAGTCAGTCAGTCAGTCAGTCAGTCAGTCAGTCAGTCAGTCAGTCAGTCAGTCAGTCAGTCAGTCAGTCAGTCAGTCAGTCAGTCAGTCAGTCAGTCAGTCAGTCAGTCAGTCAGTCAGTCAGTCAGTCAGTCAGTCAGTCAGTCAGTCAGTCAGTCAGTCAGTCAGTCAGTCAGTCAGTCAGTCAGTCAGTCAGTCAGTCAGTCAGTCAGTCAGTCAGTCAGTCAGTCAGTCAGTCAGTCAGTCAGTCAGTCAGTCAGTCAGTCAGTCAGTCAGTCAGTCAGTGAGTGGCGGGTGCTACCGGTAGGGCAGAGCAGGATATTGTTACCCATTACGGAAACACCTGGCATCATCATTGATTTTCAGTGATTCATTCATATAATTGTCATCACTATTTTGCCTTTTAGGCTCCACTGAATCTGTCTTGGCAGATATTCGAGACTAATTATTCTATGGCGTTGACCTTTTGGAATTAGCTAGGTTACTGTTAACAAGAGAAACGAATCTATCATATTATGGATGACCGACCTCCTTCATACTCATTTCTTTTTGTCTCGGGTGCGTTCACAATCTGTTTGATTGTTTATTAGCAACAGTTATTTGAATGTGAATTTGTATTTTCAGACAGACAGATAATGTATTACTTTTTCACCTAATATATATATATAAATAGTAAAATAGAACATGTTGCTCTACACAGTATTCAACCACGGGCAAATCAATGAAGCTCAAAAGCACAGACGCCTCACATGCATAAAGATTAACTTAATCCCAGCCAACTCATTACCTAACTGTAATTGTTTGTTTACACATGTCACAAAAGGGTGGTGGGAAAGGCATTGATGTGATCTTGGCAAACAAAGGCACCGAGACGTGTCAGATCCGTAATGACATTGGTGAGCTGAACATGTTTGTTCAAGTGAACCAGGCAATAAATCCTACTATTGCCCTGTCGCATGTCAGCTAATGTATTGTCTATCTCCAACCTACTTGTAGGCTAGAGTTAGCGTGTCTGAGTCCCACTGCGTTTTGAGAATTCCAAAAAATTGCAGATGTTTTCGGATTATCCAAACAAAAACCAGAATTGATCACTATTGGGGGTTTTAATTACGGAAAGGTTGTTTCTTGTTAAACGACGCAGTCGGCAGTGTTTCAGCCCTTTCATGACAGCCTATAAATATTCGTCTCGGGGCCAACAAACCATTGGTTGTTAATAGGAAAATGCACTGCATTGGAGATTACGGGTGGTACGCAATCAACCACCCGATATTTTGATTGGCCCCTTACGGCAAGCTACTGTCGATCTGTTCTAACCTCAAATCCCCATTGGGATTCGTATTTGATATAATGATGTACACGTACGTTGTGATTTAGTTTATCAAAAACAATACCAACAAATGTGTGCCCATTTCTGGTGTCCCCCGCCGTGATATTGCTGGAATATTGCTAAAAGCGGCGTAAAACCATATTCACTCACTCACTCTGAAATGTAACAGAATCTAAACAATGAAAAAGGCAAGGATCTTACTCATACTCATCTCAGGAAAACATACTAATCAAGACTGCTCTTAGTTTACAGTGTACGTGTGTTGCAGACAGACCGAAAATGCGAAGCAGATCCTACATAAATGTACAAAATATTAAATAACATCATTATTCTTATCTTTTCTGTGAACAATAAATGTTAAACACTGGATTATTGATAATGGTGATGTAATCCCTAGTACTATTATAATATCCGGTATTTGTTCAATGTAATTTCCCATGTATAACATGTATAATTTATTGTTTGTTTCAGAGTTGGCACCATGGCTTCATGCAAGAAGATGTTGGCAATGATGTTATTGATAACATGGTGTGTGGTTCTTGTTAAATACATGTACACCTCGCCAGCAACAACATTGAACAACGAACAGTATAATCTAGCACTCAAAACATCGAATAATCCTTCATCTAAAAGCATCCCACCATTCAATCAGCACTCAAGCATCCTGTCGCATTTATTGACAGGGCACTGGAAAATACGACCACTGACGAAAACGGAAGACGAACAAATATCGAACTTTCTTTCTGACGCAAATGCCCGATACCGTTTCCCTACGAATTATCAAAGGACCGACGGTCTCTGTGGAAATGTTACCCACATCAAATCTAAAGCTGCTGAGTGGATAAGGGCCTTGTGTGATCCGAAAGGAACAACACCTTGCTGCTTCAACAACAAATGTGCTTTGAAGTCTGTGGAGGAATGCGTGTGTCCTGATTGTTATGATATGAGGAACCAGAAACATGCTGAATATTCCACCTGGATACCATCAGACACGAAATACGTCTACAAGGAACACAGCCCCCAAGAAGCTTGTAGCATCCTCAATGGTAGCACGATTCTGTTTGTTGGGGATTCTCTGGTTCGTCATGTGTACACGGCTATGCTGCTTGTTGTTACAGGGAATATGAAAGATGGAGCTATGAGGGATAATGTACCACAGAGTAAGTTCAAATGGTTCAATGCGTTCAGCTAATAGAATATTTCCTGCTGAATCTAAACGAATGAACGAAGAACAGTTTTGTAATAGAAGTGCATATAATAAATATGCACAGTTATGTCAATGTCAAAATAGAAGGAAACACTCTAATAGACATACATTTATAGTAATATCAACACAGACGTGGATGTGTGTTTGTTTGTCTGTTTAATATGACTTGTTTATTACTTTGAGAAAACCGTAGAAGTCCTGATATAAATAAGATAAGCCTTCTTGTGGAATATGTTGTTAACGCTATGTGCTTCACATACTGCTTTAGATGTATTCTGAAAGATATTATAGCAGAAGCAAAACATTGGTCATTGAATGTTTAGTATTATATTTGCCTTGCCATGTTGAAGTATATTTACAAAAAGCCTTATTTTGTCTTTCAGATATTAGAAACATGTGTAGCGGAATGTACATGTTCACAGAAAAGGTTTGTCGACTGAATTTGAAATATGGGTTTAGTGCTTGCAATGGTGCAGTTAACCTGGATCTCAAGTACTACTTCTATGCAGCTTTTGGCCCAGAGTTGAAACAAAGTGCCGAGAAACTAAATAGCAAGTCTTTACTTTTTACTGGCGTAGGAATTCACAGTCATTATAACCATAAAGAGATCCAAAAGTCGTTTTTGTTACCAACACTCAAGTACATAGAGAACAATACGAGACCTTGGCCAAAAGTTATGTGGGCAGCTAGTCATGCCCCTGGTATCATGAAGTCCCCGATGGTGTCGTCCCAGTCTTATGACAGTGTGAAACTCTTCAATGACAACATGGATCCTTTCCTCAGATCTTGGAAAGTTCCTGTTTTCAATACTTTTAACATGACCGATGGAATGGCGAGTTTTGATGGTGAGCACTACGGACTTGGGATGAATGTAGTGAAAGCAAATCTTCTTCTCAGTTACCTACATGAATTAAAAAATAAAGGATTGTGGTGAGATTGTCTGTGTCGGTCTTATTGAGTTTTAGTTATTTCTATTTGACAAAGAAACCAATACGAAAACAGTTTGTACGTATCTGTTTACAATCGTTGTATTTTGAGTGAAATCAAATATATGCATAATATATGATATAGCCGTATATTTTAACAGTTTCATGTTTATATGTATGTCGAAATAACACGACATTATGTATGTTAAAATATTTTCCCCTAAGATGAGAGATATTTATCATGTAACATAGTGACCAATTTGCACCTTCTCATTCCAAACAGGGGTTGTGAAGGATTTGGAATTGAAAGGCTTATCGACAAGAGTTATGCAAGTATTTCAATAAAATGACCATCATCAGAATTTTAATTCATTATTCTAGAGTCAAGCCTTCATCTAACTAGTCATCTAACTAATAAATTCTCAACATTTTCGAGATTTTAGTTGTATCATACTTTTATCCTTTTCCTGATGCAAGATTCTTGTCAGCAGTCGGCTTGATACACCGAGTTCTTAAAATAACAGATAGATTGTATCATGTTTCTAACGGAGAGCAACAAGAAACTATTAATCAATATCTACAGATATGTAGATAAGCTTAAAGACAGCCATATTACACGAGAGTGTAAATAAATAATCTACTCCATAACAATTCTGATGGTTTGTATTAATTTGATTCTCTCAATATATAGGTGTTGTCAAGCGAGAATGTTTTGGTATAGTAAATATCCTGTATTAGGAAAAAAACATTTTATTTAGTGAACCTTGTCGATCTGATATGGAAACTAATCCCGCTGGTGTTCTCGCTAAACTGTTTCGCAATTTGTACCTCCAAAGTTGCGCAAACTTGTATAATGACCCGGCGACGTATATGTAAGACTCTAATCGCTGGTACCTTTGACTATTATTTGGATAATGGTAACAATTCTTCCAGCAATTTGTCCAGATCCCCTATGGTTAATTCTGACTCGATAGGCGATAGACAATGGATTTTATGTTTGCATATTTATCCGTATGTGACCCAATCGGATTTTATCCGTTGGCCTTATCTTGCCGAGAAACCCATCCATTATATGGTATTCCGTAGGGGATATTTTGTTTCGGGGTGCAACTACAGGAAATACACCAATGTCTGGCAATGAAAGTAAGTGATTTACGATAACATCAAGCTCCCAAACAGAACATTGTGACAGCCATGAAGCACATGACTCCGGAGAGCACGTGCAAGGGGTGGTTTGCCCGATTTACCATTGTCACTTAGACTCTGTAGACTGTCAGTTTTACCTAAAGTCATGGCGATGCATACTATAGAAATGATCCCTTAAAGTATGATCTTAAGAATTTGTTATATGCTCATGGCTTCGGACATGTGTGGGGATTTCAAGGTGCTGGTGACCCTGAATATGTTATAAGTGAGTTTATACTGAGGGCTGAGGACTGTCATGCACAAACATGGTATTCTGAAGTGTCTGGATGCTCGAAATTAGAACTGTATTCATTATAAAGACATCATTATCACTTGAACCGTATCTATTAAATGTATTATCAAAATGCTTACCCTTTTACGTATTGGAGAACTGGGAATTATGCATAACACAGGAAGGAGGGATGGCATCGTTAAGACACTCCTGTTTTGTCCATTGTGCCAGTTAAGGGCAGTTGAAATTCATTTCATTCTTGTTTGCCCTATTTATGCCCTATTTATGAAGATATTCGCTAAAAATGTCCCATATTTAGACTTTATTACTGGTAATAATCGTAAAGATATACCAGTTTGAATGTTAAAATCTTCTGATGTAAACTGTCTTGAGAACTTAGCCAATAATGTTAAAGATGCTATCTGTCTTCGTTCTTCTTACCCGTTCATATTATTTATGCAGCACTTGATGTGAAACTAAATTGTATATATCTGTACGTGGGCCTGAGGCCTTATTACCGAATAAACTGATTGACTGATTACAAAGTAGACTAGCTTGTGAGCAGACACATATTGTTTTCTTGGAACCTAACGCTCAAAGACACTTAATTAAACACATTTAATCATTAAGGAAGCAACAACATTGATCATGCGACGTTTGCAACGCGCTGAACGTTAACATTTGTGGGTTTCACCGAAGTGGTAAACGTCTGAGAACTGCATCACTTGGGGCTTTCCTCCCACATTAAGCTGGCACGCCGGGATATAACTGGAATACTGTTAAAAGCGGCGTTAAACCCAACCCAATTATGAATGGTACTTAAAGTGGTCAACTGTAAAATGATGTACTATGCATGTTGAAAAAGTTTAAGAGGTAAATCGTCATAAATCGGACAACACATAATAACATGCACCTCGTCTTGCACGGCACTGTTATTGCACAGGGGATACGTGCGTTGATCAACAGGAAGATTCTCATATGACCCGGCTTCTAACGGAATGAGGAAAACAACGCATCGAAATTTCGTTCAGGCGCTTCTAAATCTTCCGGGCAATGTAACTGTTGCATAGTTTTCCGCGCCGTATGTGCGTGTAAAACAAACGATGTGATCTTAGTTTGCCAGTGTTGTCTGCTGGTTTTTACGACCATCTTGATAAAGCATTTTTAACATTGAGCTTGGGTAAACAAATATTACATTGATTATATATGTTATGCTTGACACAAACTTGGTGTACTTTATACTTCCAATTTATACATTTAGCTGACTGTTTACCTTCTGTTCATGAGAACAACTTTCTCAATTTGAAATCATTCATATACTCTTAAAAAAAAGAAACGCAAAGCCAGATTTGTGTGAGGTAGGAAAATACATTTATACGAGGAACCGTACAAGGTATTGAGCCAAAATCTTTTGGTGAGAACACTTGGTGATTGTAGTCATCTCAATTATCGGTACATAGGACAATTCCAAGGTGAAGGTGAGCTATCATCAATAACGCGTATGTCCCCCGTTGGAATCGATAGCGATCTGCCATCTCCTGCCTATGGAAGAGACGAGTATGCGAATCACATCCTGGCGAATGGTAGCCCACTCGGCCTGCAACGCCAACGCCAACTGCTGCAACGTCTGGGGTTATGCTTGACGGCGACGTAGCCGTCTATCCGATTCATCCCACACGTGCTCTATCGGGTTCAAATCTGGAGATCTGGAGGGCCAGGGGAGAACATCAACGTGGTTGTTGTGTGAATAGGCTCTTATGATCCGTGCTGTATAGATTTTGCGCAGTCCGGGTATTTGGGATGCGGTTGAGGTGGCTGTGGTCGTAGATGGCGCAGTCGGATGTAGCGATCTTGGGCGGGGGTGGTTACTCTTGGTCGTCCTGACCTTGGCCGATCACGTGTTGACCCATGCTGTTGAAACCGATCCCATAGCCTTGTGTTTGTACTGGGAGCTACATTAAAAAAACCTGGCTACAGCTTATCGGGACTTCCTTGACGTTGTTCGCAGATACCAGGCAAACAAAAACTCTGCACTTTAATACCGTTCATAGTGCTGCTGCAAGTGCAGTGCGTGCAGTTCCATGGTCCTTTTGTTAATGCACTGGGAGCATTTTTCCGAATCGTACGTGTTTCCCGACTAAAGGTTTGCATGTCCTTGTTGTGATCATTTTGATTCGAGAAATTTGCCACTGACACTGTAACACATTAAACCTCTTCATTTTGCACCTCTTGGTCCGCTAATTTTGCGTTTATGGCCAAAATATCCGTATTGCGTTTCTTCTTTTTGAGAGTATATATACCCGTCTTCTCCACGGACCAAGCACAGTTTTCCACTGAACAATATATTCAGTGGTTCCCCGTCGTTGTCACCACTTGTTGCCTTATTTGGAGTACATTTCCCAACCACAGGGAAACATCTACACCCTTGGATCTGAATGATGTATATTAGAGCATCGTCATTAGATCCCCATGTAGCAGCACCGTACATGATAATAGGTAAGACAGTGTAGTTTTATAACTTTGTAAAAACTTGAAACAACGTACCACCAATTGCGTAACTCCTAGCAATCAAGAAACCTAATGCTCTGCTGGCAGACTGAGCTACCGCTTCAGCTGTAATACCGTAATCTAGGAGGCCTAAGTAAGTACACCTTCCAAATTACCACAACTTAAAATATAAAGGGAACGCGAGGCTGACGGAATACGAAAGTGCACAATATTAGATTTATCAGCGTTTTCTTGCATGTTGTCATCTACACATCATCTTCCAAGGTAATCGAGCAAGATAATGTTTCCAACGGTGTGAGTGAGTTGAGTATAACGCCGCTTTTAACAGTATTCCAGTTATATCACCCCGTGTCAGCTTAATGTCGGAGGAAAGCCCGAAGTGATGCAGGCCTCAGACGTTTGCCACTTCGGCGAAACCCACGAGCACAGGTATTGTGCTGACAAACCTAGAAACATAATCGGGGCGAACCGCGATTCGAAACCGCAATCATAGGTTTCTGGCGTGCCCAAGGGACGCAACTCTGAACAGCGAATCACGGGGCCTTAGACGACTGGGCCACCCGTGCCCCCTGTTTTCAATGGAGCCCATATCAGTTGCATCTATCTCTATCAGTTACCGGTAACTGCAGTTATAGTGCAAGGTACATACAGGGGTTGTAGCGACACTTGTTCTTTTGATATCCTTGGGCCATAGTCGTCTACTACCACTCTAAACGTATAAACCACTGCACTACGTAAGTAAAACGTATATAATGATTTCGTTGTTGTTTCAACGTCCATTTAAGTAATTCTTAAAGTGTCATTTTGAAGAGATTTTTGTCACCTCTTTTTGAAATTCTCTTCCAAGTTGTTCAGTTTTTCATTATTTCGTTTATTGTCCCATGATACCATTTATTATTGAATATGAGATTAATGTTCACAATATGATTTAGAAATGAATACAAACGACATCAAGTGTATTAGACTCTAAACGGCTTTCTGGAAACTTTCTGAAAACTATTTTCATTTGGGGGTTAGTGCATTACCGCATTTAACCCATATATATCACTAAACAAATCCCCATTAGATAGCCTTTTTGATTACAACCCGCTGAGTTTTGAAATATACGTACGGCATTAAAGAGATTCTATACCAACGTGTGTATTTCAACGAGTGATAGCTATAGATTTTCATCTCAAGGTGTAACCTGGAAATAAAGTGCGCAAGTGTCTCCAAGACCGATTGTAAGAAACGTTACGATGCCGATTCGAAACCTTTGTTCATAATAGCGTTTATATACACAAACACCGCCAGGTAAGAAACTTCTGCATTCAACGGTGAGGGGAGCCCGCGAGACGAGCCATGCCATCGAGCCATGTCGTGTTGGCTATGTGATTTCATACGAGTAAGCAGATGGTTTATCTGTTATGAAACTGGTTCTAATTACCGCAAAGCTACACCATATGCTCAGTTCGGAGAACGAAGATTCACGACATGAGATTGCAGAGGACGACATTTCTTTCATTTACAACACGAAGTTCAAGGTGGTAAGTAGTACACTCTATTTCAAACGTTTTTGTTCGCAAGTTCTGCGATACATCACAGGCAACTGCAAATACTCACTGACTTGACATATTCAAGTAACATAGCATTAATGGAGTAAGATCAAAGAAGTATGAAGTAAAGTTTTGAGTGCCTCAAGGCTCTGTTCTTGGCCCAATACTTTTCACCATCTACACCCTACCCGTAGGAGATATAGCAAGATCTCACAATCTAAGCTTCCATCTGTATGCTGATGATACACAAAGGTATTTGGGATTCAGACCGTTGACTACATCATCAATCAGCACTGCCTTTAAAGCAATCTCAAGCTGCATAGATGACATCAGATGCTGGATGAGAAGCAACTTTCTCAAACTTAGCGATGACAAAACTGAGCTCTTGATTATCAGCTCTAAACAGATGCAGTCCAAAGTACGAGTTCCTGGTTTGAAAATTTGGGACTGTACGGTTGAGCAAAACTCTGGTGCTCGAAATCTAGGCGTGATCATTGACTCAACACTCAGTCTGGATAACCATATAAGCAGTATGTGCAAGACAGCTTACTTTCACACCAGGAACATCAGACAGATAGCAAGATATGTAGACACAGCATCAGTCAAGTGCCTAGTCCATGCATTTGTAACATCAAGACTTGACTATTGTAATAGTCTTCTGTATGGTATCCAGCAACATCATCTGGATAGACTACAGCGTGTGCAAAACACTGCTGCCAGACTTATCACACGGAAGTCAATGCGTGAACACATTACACCCGTCCTCGAAGAGCTGCACTGGCTACCTGTGAGACTCAGGATCGTGTTCAAGCTGAACTTTACATATATGTAGCCAACTTTGTAAAACTATTTACAAACATGACTGTGTGGCTCACATTGTGAGAAATACTGTTTAGAAATATCTTGACTTTGGGTGGAAATACTGTCTAATACACGTGTGGATGAAATGCACTGGGGTATGTAGCACTTTTAATATAACGTGAACAAAATTAATATAAACAATGGTCAATTTGTTTAATCATCATGCGACAGTAACATTTTACATTTAAGGATTGACTGTGTATTGTTTTCAGTTCATTGAGGTAAGAATCGAAAAACCGATGTGCAAACTGTATGAATCCGCGTTTGCACATCGGTTCATACCTCAATGAACCAAGAAAACCCACAGTCAATGTTTATAATTAAATTCGACAACGAAAACATACAATAGTTTAACCCAAAACAGTTGTTTATATCAATGCAGTCAAAAATGACGAGATTGATAAACATTACAGGTGAAGGAATACATACTGTGGCGTGACATGAATCAGTTCATGTTTAATTTATTCACATATCTTGACACGCCCACAAAGTCAGTAGCCAATCAACGGAGAGTAGAATAAAAACACAGTTCATTGGACCTGTCAATCAAGGCCAGAGGCGAGAAGAACTGCAACGGTCAGACTGTAACGAACCGGAACAAATATGTCCGGGAGAAGGCGGCTGTTTCAAATGACATGGTCAGTTGCCGTCAGATTCGAACATTAATTCCCTGAGAACGGGAAGATACAGTTAGAAATGAAACCTGAAGACATGAAAGTTGTGGAACCGAGGCGAGCGGAGAAAAACAGTCGAGCGAGCCTGCACGTCTGCTGTTTTATTCCTTTCCGGCTTTCGATCTCAAAGGGTTGTTTGGACGATGAATATGCATGAATTTCGCTAAATGCCTCCTCATGACGATACACATGAGCAGAAGGGGAATTCCCTCGACTGTAATATTGGGATTCCCCGACTTTACGCAGTAATAAGAATAGTCCGCCTCGGTGGGCGTGGCTTAACTTTTTACATTCATTGGGAAATGAATGCAATAACACGTGACCAATTCTGCTGATCAGAATATGGGAATTTCAATTTAATTATTACATTATGTGCTGGTAAATACCTCCATTCATCGCATCTCTGTTAACTTGTTTTACATGTGCACGTTTCCATACATTTCCATGACTGTAATGGATAGGTCCGTAGTTTAATAGACAATAAAATATGTTTGATCAAATCGGACAGAACAAAATAAACGTCTTACAGTATAAGAACCTTTGAATTCGCTTGTAGCCTGGTTGCTATTCCAAGTAGTTTGTGTAAGTGAGTACAACTCGGCCACCTGTCACGGCATCCCTTGAACAATCGATTTCGTGTCAGATAAACAAGTGCCGTCATCTACAATGACACCTTCAGCAGGGAACCGCACTGACACGATCCTCATGCCAGACTTCCTATCTCCTCATCAGCTAGATAGGGTTATATTCACTTTGCCTGTACCATTCAAAGTGCTAATCCTAACAGTGTATGTTTAAGCTTGTGCGTGCGTACGTGCGTGCTCTGAAGGGTCTAAAAAATCCAAGGGTAAAGTGTATGATCTGCTGGATAGAAGCTTTCAAATGCCTGATACAACGAGGCTGATACACCGAACTTTTTTTGTAATCACTTAAATGCAAGGCTTGGTTGATAAGTCGAAGTTGTAAGTCAGCAATAGAGGAAAATACAATGAACACATTTTAATATTCAGACATGAGTGAACATGTTCAAGTAATCACCGCCTCTTTGATCTAGTTGTAGAGCACGATGCGTATTTCTAGATTAGTTCTTAGTCACGGATGGGCAGGATACGCCCATCTTTTCGCGAACACATTTTGTATCATCACAATTTGATGGTCATGTGGTCGGACATGTACATCAACTATGCTTTTGGCAGAGATTTCTTATGGATATGGAAATAGTTTTTTGTCGCTTTTATTTACATAGTCAGCTTTACCTTTTTACTTCGGAATATGAGTCAATAAGATTGGACAGCAGTCTGATTTGACAATAATGACATAATGTCTTGTACATAGGAGATAAATCCACTGTGTTTTCAACGTAGAGCTACGTCACCTGTAGATTTAACCGCACTAAATTGAATTTGATACCTCACGCTGTGTGTTCGGATCCAAATGTTAAATTTAGACGCTGTTAATTCTACAGGTAACGAAGCTCTACATTGACAACACAGCAGGTTTATCTCAATTCTACTATGACTAAAAAAAACGCGAACTCTTTGGTATTAGCAAATACATTGAGTGAAGCGACATGGGTTGAGTTCAGTGTTTTGATTGTTTTGTCGATCAGAATTGAAGCCTTTAAACAGAATATGGGACTCAATATGCTCAAGCACGTTGTTTATACCGTAATTCTTCACTGGAACTTATGACAGGAACTTAACGGATGTAGCACGGCAACTTCGTAAACTAACATGAGGTGGGCACTCCTGAAGAAAACTAAGCAAACCTTGCAACGGTTTCGTTCTACACCGCACGGCACTATTATGGCGTCATATCGCTCATTGTGACACAAAAGATCTGACGTCACAGTCGAAAATGGACAAGCGCCAAACAGCAAACTCTCTGTTGTCCTCAAAACTTAAAATACATTCCCTTTGTAGATTTCTATCGTGTTTTCTGCACGATATGTATTGAAATATTGTCGTAACCGCAGCTTTGCATTTTGTAACTTACGATTGTTCATATATTATATTTAAATATGCCTACCGACAATGACTGTTAAAGAAGAACTATTCTAAGAATGTTAGCTTCCGAGGTGATGCGGCTGTCAAATCGGCGGTTTCAATCAGAGGAGGTTTATTGTGATTCGATACCTCTCACTGACCAATCGGAATCGAATAGTTCCAAACGTCATGGTAGAATAATAATTAACCAGACTAGTATAAGGTATGTCCAATGCAATTTACAATTTATGTATACCGTAGTAACAATTCCATGACAAATATTTTGCTATTTGTTTTCCAGAGCTGGTGCTATGGTTTCACTCAAGTTGATGTTCGTAATGGCGTTATTAATTGTAATAACATCGTATGTGGTTCTTTCTAAATACATGTACATCTCGCCAAGCATGCTCAGCGATACATCTGGCAACAACGAACAGTATAATCCAGCAATCAATATTTCTTCATCTAAAAACATCCCACCATTCAATCAGCATTCAAGCATCCTGTCACATTTATTGACAGGGCACTGGAAAACACGACCTCTTACGAAAAAGGAAGACGAACAAATATCGAAATTTCTTTCTGACACAAATGCCCGATACCGGTTCCCTACGAATTATCAAAGGACTGACGGTCTCTGTGGAAATGTTACCCACATCAAATCTAAAGCTGCTGAGTGGATAAGGGCCTTGTGTGATCCGAAAGGAACAACTCCTTGCTGCTTCAACAACAAATGTGCTTTGAAGTCTGTGGAGGAATGCGTGTGTCCTGATTGTTATGATATGAGGAACCAGAAACATGCTGAATATTCCACCTGGATACCATCAGACACGAAATACGTCTACAAGGAACACAGCCCCCAAGAAGCTTGTAGCATCCTCAACGGTAGCACGATTCTGTTTGTTGGGGATTCTCTTGTTCGTCATGTGTACACAGCTATGCTGCTTATTGTCACAGGAAATATGAAAGATGGAGCTATGAAGGATGATGTACCACAGAGTAAGTTCAAATGGTTCAATGCGTTCAACTTGCGGAATATTTTCCTAATTTGAATCTGAATGAATGAACGAAGAACAGTTTTGTTATAGAAGATCATATAATAATAAAACATGCACAGTTATGTCAATGTTAAAATAGAAAGAAACACTCGAATATCGAAAATAGATCAATATCAACATAGTACAGAAGAGCTTGTTTAATATGATCATTATTTTGAGAATGTTACAGTGTAAGTCCTAATATAAGATAATATAAGCCTTTGTTTCGTATGTCTTGTTACCGTAACAACAGTATCACGTCTTACTGCTATGTGCTTGTTAGCCTGATACAGATGTATTCAGAAATATGTTAAAGTAGAAGCAGTCCATTCACAACCACTTTATTAATCATTGAATATTTAATAATGTACATTACATATGCCTTGACATTTATAAGTATTTTACAAAAAGCCTTTGTTTGTCTTTCAGATATTAGAAACACGTGTACCGGAATGTACATGTTCACAGAAAAAGTATGTCGACTGCATCTGAAGTTTGGGCTTCGTGCTTGCAATGGCACAGTTAACCTGGAACTTAAATACTTCTTCTATGCCAGTTATGGCCCACAGTTGAAACAAAGTGTTGAGAAATTAAATAGCAAGTCATTACTTTTTACTGGCATCGGTATTCACAGTCATTATGAGCATAAAGTCATTCAAAAGAAGTTTTTGTTACCAACACTCAAGTACATAGAGAACAATACGATACCTTGGCCAAAAGTTATGTGGGCAGCTAGTCATGCCCCTGGTACCATGAAGTCCCCGATGGTGTCGTCCCAGTCTTATGGCAGTGTGAAACGCTTCAATGACAACATGGATCCTTTCCTCAGATCTTGGAAAATTCCTGTTTTCAATACCTTTACCATGACCGATGGAATGGCGAGTTTTGATGGTGAGCACTACGGACTTGGGATGAATGTAGTGAAAGCAAATCTACTTCTGAGTTACCTAAATGAATTGAAAAATAGGGGATTGTGGTGAGTTTTTTTTGTCGGTGTTTGTCTAATCTAATTTTATTTAATTTTGTTTGACACAAGAATATGAAGATCCATTTTGCTGGTGGTAAATCTCATGGTTGAGTTTTGATCACATGGTTACAACACGTGGCTTCAGAGGATCGACAGTCGTGTGACTGCGAGGGTTGGTATGTAGCAGCGCGAGCATTATGTGTAAATATAATACAGTATTAATACACATTTACACGTCACATATAGAATTGGCGGCTATAAAACATTTCGACAGAGTACTTACAAGAAGTTTAAGAAACAGTGTGTTATTAAAACTCGTGAGCATTATAAATATATTTTTGTCATTAATAACGTTTTTGTCCAATATGGAATAAAAGCTTCTAAATAATTCAAATTAAGTTCTTCATGAAATTCGTAATCAGTTAAAAAATACATTTCGGTTTCACAGAGTCACAGTGTTTTCATTTCTATAATAAGTGAACGTTTATACTGATCCATTTAAATAATTTCTACCTTCATGTCAGTTTGGCGTTATTCTCTTGAAAACAAGACGTTGATTCTCGAGATAAATCTCTATTTTACTCCGAATGTCACTTTGGCGGGAATGAGGTTAACATTAGGCAACTCAATTTGTTTTTATTATTTCTGATCAACAAAGGAATCAGGATCTTCTTGGTATAAGTTTGTTATTTCTATTTCGTGCAATTGTGGATTAAGGTTGGAATGTTTGGGTGATCTAAATATATTATAAAGATAAAAGTCCTTACTTACTTTTTCTTAAAATGAGTGATGGAAAACAAGAAACAAATATGTTTCAGGTGCCACCTAATATTCTAATAACAAAAAACAAATTTCTTTACATAACGAAAAGATGGTTAGTCATGTCAGGCAAACAGTTACGTATGGTTATTGTCAAGTCCAGAACATCAAGAACTAAGAGACCAGCAAAACGCAACATGCTTCTTATGGTGGCAACGTGGCCACCATGGGTAGAATGTGCTTATCTCTATTCAACGATGTGACGTCAGAAGCCTGTTAAGCAGGAAAGGCTTACAAAGTTTCTACTTTTCTTCTGTGTTGTGACCCACGTGGTTCCAGTGGTTTCTTACCGTTGCCACAGTAACACTCAGACTGACGTCAACACGCGCTGCCACCTGACGTTGATTATCACGCCTTTGGAGCATGTCAATACCTCTGGCACGAGTTACAGTACACATAAATCGGCGCATTGTTGTCACGTTCAACTGTTTATAAACAGAGCGGCTTTATCTCAGTTTTGAATGAGTACATGAAGTTAGACTGGTTAGTTTATATATCCGTGTTTTATCCAATCCACAAAACATTTGTGCAAATTTAGTGAGAGTGTGGTGTATTTTACCATTATTTTTGTGGAATCACCTAACGCATGACTTTCTGTCAGCGCAATAGACACTTCACGGTGATTATTTATTATGCGTCAAAGTCAGATTGACCAATCAGACAGCCGAACTACTAACCCCATATAAACCCGTATACCGTCAGTAAAAATCCAAGATGGTTGTTACTGATCTAAAATGAGACCGTATACCGTCAGTAACAGCCAGTCTGGATTTTCCAACACCAATCTCACATATTTCACATGAAAATGCTGGTACAGACATTCGTTATTCGACACTGTTTTGGGTTTTAATAGCATTAATTGTGATGTGCAAAGACATTATTTTTTAAAGAAACCACGTTCGTGACCTTGTTAATAAAATTCTAGAAAAAAAGAGGCTTACAGCGGATGTCACTGATTTACCATTAGAAACGTCACAGAACATTATAGGATGACGTCACAAACAAGAAACGTGCCGCCAATGACGTCACATAGCAAAAGAATAGATAGCGGTCTGTCGATAGGAAAACGTGGACTGCTATCAAGTTACAGTAGTCCGCCTATTTCTGATAACATTTTTTATGCATTTTTATGATAGTTCTATCCATTTCAGCTATAATACTTGTTTAAACATTCACATTCCTTTGTTAACGTTTGTGTTTACATTAAAGCGTTGTATCGAAACCATGTACTGGTCCTGTCGGTTATACAAGTAGTGTAAACTTTTCGGCATAAAAAATTCGTTATGGTGTCTTTAGTTGCCGTGTACGGTGTCATATTAGGTTAGCAGAAAGATATTGGGATATACGGCAACTAAAGACACTATAACTAATAATAGCCCTATGACATACACCTTCACTGTAACGTGAGTAGAAATATAGACCCAATATGAGAACTTGCCGCACAATACATGCATACTTGACACGCACGCACTTAAAACGCTGTGTGTTCGTGTGTGTGTGTGTGTGTGTGTGTGTGTGTGTGATCGTGTGTGATCGTGTGTGTGTGTGTGTGTGTGTGTGTGTGTGTGTGTGTGTGTGTGTGTGTGTGTGTGTGTGTGTGTGTGTGTGTGTGTGTGTGAGTGTGTGTGTGTGTGTGAGAGAGATACCGTGCGGCAGTTTAACGTGAATACCCCACTCATACACATCATAGTATCCGATCCGACCACGGCAAAAACATTGAAGAGAGGTGCACTATACAGGATGTCAAAGGATTCTATGTCAGCGGGTACCTGACAGATCCAACCTCCGTCAGAGCACACACAGAGCAGAAAATGTCTCGAAATATTGTACAATCTGCGAATATGAGGATATTAAAAGAATGTATAAGACAATGCAACATGCATGTATATATGTACAGTAAACTACGGTTATAACGAACACGCTTATAACGAACTGACGGATATAACGAACTTACTTTTTGGTCCCGACTACTTGCTGTAGTCATGCTGCATATGTACTTATAACGAACAACGGTTATAACGAACTAAAATTAGTAGTCCCTTTGAATTCGTTATAACCGTGGTTTACTGTACTAAAATAGTACAAAAGCATCTCTATCAAGCCCTTTATTTCTATTTAAGACAGTGATTAATATAAGATTTCAGGAGTTTGGAGAATACATGAGTGATGCTATTATAAAAAATGATGCTGTTATACATGGAAATCCCTTTTTCCCCTTTGATACGTGTAGTATGAAATTACTTGGGTTAAGGTAAGGGTTAGCTACACACACAACCCCATCTCACCCGTTACCCTCGCACTCTGTATATATAAAATATATGTATTATAACGGCTGTCTCTTTTTACATATGATGTCGTACTTATTTTAGTGTGTAGACAGGCATGTTAAATATTTTACTATTTTGAGTGTGACACGGTTATTATGTCCTTCCAAACAACCTTTACCAAGTTTCACATTGTCACAATGCCTAATAATTCCTTAAACGCCGGACCTCAACTGAGACTTCAACCCTGACCTCAACCTGGACTTCAAAACATGCAGAGCTCATTTACATCACAACAGCTGAGAACCCAATAGCCGACGCACGTAGAAGTAGTGGTGTTGAACGAAGATCCATGTTGATATGTAAGTATTGTCATGTATTTACGTATTGAGTGAGTGAGTTGGGTTTAAAGCCGCTTTGAACAGCATTCTAGTTATAGCACGATGTGTCAGCTTAATGTGGGCTGAAATCCCGAAGTGGTGAAGGTCTCAGACGTTTACCACTTCGGTGAAACACAAGAGCACGGGTATGGTGCTGACAAACCTAGAGACATAATCGGGGCGAGCCGATGTAGGAGGATCAGGTCACTCACCAGGATCAAACCACTCCAGAGTGATTTCATCCTTGGATAAAATCACTCTCCCGAGGATCATAACATTTCCCTTTGCAGGATAAAACACTCCCCAGGATAACATACTCCACAGGATAAAACACTCCCCAGGATAAAACACTCCCCAGGTTGAAAATACTCCCCTTATACCTTCTGCATGCTGAATTGGCGATAAGCAGCGCCCTACCCTAATTAAATATCTATCCAAACCTTTAATATGGCTATATATTCAGTAAAAATACTTCACTTAAAAATCACTTAAAAATTACGAGAAGTCGCTGAATATTGATAGTAGTATTCGTATAATCTATTTTTCAAATATCTTATCTCTAAACTTGTTAATTTTTGTCAAACGTTTCCGAAACCTAGATATTTCCACTGAAACTGACAGGCGAGACATGGCCGCCCTCTCACTGTCAACAGAAGTGACCCAGAAAGCTACGTCACATAAGTTCGATCATTTGATTGGCTGGCTTGTCGCATACCCGGGAAAAGATGTTCGGACGATCTCTTGTGTCAAAATCCGAATAACAACAGTCCACAGTTCTTTCAGATATCTTTGCCCATGAAATGTTCATTTTATTTTTAATATTAAAAAACCCGATGAATAGTCACATATATTCAGCTTATTTACAAGGTATATGCAGGGAGTTATTCTTCAGGCTCATCGAGACAGTTCTGGGGGCGGGGCACCAATGTCCCAAAGTCGACGCACAACACGAACTGGCGTGCAGAAACGTAAATGCGTCCAGTGCTGACATGTAGGGTGGGTACATTGTGCCCAGGGTGTAATTATTAATGAGACACTAACTCAACCTTTTCAGGTACAAATTGGTTACATTTGCAGCAGAGTTCGTCATCACTTGTCCCATCACTATTAGTCCAGGTTAAATAAGGTTTCACATGGAACAAATTGCAACAGAATGTATATCGTACGAATCTAAACTATCGCCCCGATGCGCGTTGGTCCGTGAAGTTCCAGAAGTACTTGCATTAGTCGCAGTGACAGTACTAGGTTTCTTCGAAGATTTACATGGTTTAGATGTTTGCTTTCTTTTTTGGGGTGCCGATGTCTCAGGTAGATGGGAAATAGTTTTATTCAGAATTACGGTGATGGCCTCGACCCCGCCAACAGCGCTCAGAACGTTTCTCTTTTTAGTATGCACAGCTTTCTTGAAAAAAAACAGTCGTCTTGTCTTTAATGAATCCTGCTACATCATTACCCTCCGTATGTGAAGTGACAGTCTTGTCTCCAACTGGCACACATGAATCAATAACACCAGTATCAGGATGCAGCAAACGTTTAGTGGACTTAAAAACTGTTGATAGTACACAGTTGATATTCGCGTGGGAGACTTGACAAATAGGTAGACTCCACATTTGATGAAAGAGGATTGCAAATTTGTTGGTGTCAACGGCAGGTTATAAGCTCTACAACCAAGTTCACAAACCGAATGTTTATCAACTGAACTTGTGGCATTTTCCCGCATATACGTATGACGGAGGTTGTTGTAAATTTTAGCAAAAGGCCAAAAGCAGCCAACATCCATTGGCTGTAAAACATGGGACGTGTTTGCGAGCAGTACAAACAAAATAATTGGACCTGACGTGCCAATTCGATCAGTGGCATATATAGATACGTGGGATCTATGGTCATCGTACACAATAAATGGACTATCTGCAGACGCAACAGTATATTGTTGAAATATTGTTGAAAAATCTCCCTGTTTGACCAGCCAGTGTCGCTTACAGTACGTGCTGCTACATGTGTAGCAACCTGTAACGGTTGTCGTCCTTGATCTTGTTGTTGTCACTGCAGCTGTAGTAAACTGACTCGATGTGACTACTTATGATGGGGTATGATTCTCCACAAGTCCCTTTTGATCAGCATTATAAATTCGATGAGGGGCATGTCTTCTGGTTGTACATATCCATGACAAGGTGTGCCCATTTTGCAATCAGCCAGAATCCATTGCTCATTTGTTCCTGGACTGTCAAGATGCCGGCATGTAATTAAAAGATAGAGTCACTGTACACAGACAGCAGATTAGAGACCCTGATGGTCGATGCTTAGGTGTCAGCAAACACATTGATGATTGCGGAAACGGGAAATTTACTATTTTTCCGTTTTATAAATTGTATACAAGTAACAAGCAGCTGAGACTGGAAAAAGAACAAATGTTTATCCAATTGATGAAACCCAAATTGAACTCTAGAATGTATTAATAGATTTGTCATTTCAATCGTAAATGTTACACTGTTACTTTACAAATACTGTATATCTTAATTCAAATGTCTCCCTACAATTGTTAAATTACTTGGTGTCGTCGCTGGAGTGTGTAAATACATTATGACGTCACAGCTGTAATTTATGACGTCATCATAAGTATGACGTCATTATATGTCATTGTCAGTTACACTGAAGAGCTGTCATGAGACAGCGAAAGTACTATGTCTAAAACTGATATAAAGAAGATGATGGACTAAAGTGGACTTTATTATTTTATTATATATATTAACTTTAATATATATATATATATATATTGATTAACTTTACTGGAAATGTGACTCGTGGTTTTCGTATCCTCTAGGTGATAACAACAATTATGCGCAGTCAGTTTGAAAATTAGAACTTAATAACAATGTATTTCATAGGAGGAAAACATAGTTCGTCATCATTTGAATGCCGCTCACACCTGCACCATATACACACAAGCTACAAGATACAATGATTACACCCCTACTGATAACTACCGTGGCGTTTTGTACCCCTTTGAGTTACAGCATTTCCAAATAAGTAAATGAGTATTTTGCATTCTTTCCGGGGGAAGTGATTTGATTCTAAGGAGGGTTGATTGTATTCCGAATGGAGTGTTTTGGTCCTGAGAGGGGAGGAATTGGATCCTAGTATAATTTCACTCGAGTGTGTGTTACTTCTACATGTAGGATCAGTTCGCTACGGTGTGATTCTGTCCTATGACAGTGAAATGTAATGGGAGTGATTTATTTCCGCCACACTGTGATTCAAACCCACGATCATAGGTTTCTGGCGTATCTAAGTATGGAGAAAGTGCATGTCATCAGCAATATTCCAATCTTTATCACAGCGGCCTGTAACAAGGAAGTCTGGACCAGGCAAACCAGTCACCGAAAACATGATCATTGATCCGTGGCACCAGGTTACGAATACGCTTTCAGCCAAGTCACATAACCAGCTATCCGATCCGCATTTACGACACACATGAGACAACAGTGTCACAACTGTATATGAGAAAATGCTAAAATATTGGGAAACTGCAGTCAGTGTAATATCTCAATGCAACGTTTGTTTGTGATCAAGGTGTAACAACTGCAACTGCCGAATAGAACACAGAACATGATATCTGAAGAGTGAGTGAGTTAAGATTTAACGTCACATCGGCAGTATTTCAGCCATATCTTGATGATATCTGAAGACCACGACTTAATATTTCTAGGTCAGGTGAACATGATGTATTTTGTATTGTAACGTGAGAGTTAAGGATGAAGGACACGAGGTATGTTATGTGAGCAAGGTCCAAGCAAAACTTATATTGTTTCAGCCACCATAAGTGGCGTTATGTAAATCTCTGATAGAGTTATTCACGGAAAAGTCCAAAAACCAATGTCACGACACAGTAATAGGTTTTCTCCCTTTCAAAATAAGGTTGTCTCATGCCAAGGCACTGTGTTCCAATAATCATGAGTGTCACTAAACAAGATTAAAGTAAGAATGAGAACCTGGTAATAGGTTAACATGTTTAATATCAACAACTAATTGTACCAATAGACGACAATAAAAGGATAAAATGCCCAATCTGCGCTGACAAGGATCTCTGATAAATAAAATCAGCACAAACACACAAGCGGCTAAGCTAAGCAACTTTATTACAGCATATGAGAGTAGCTAAAAGAACACTTTGACAGATAATTCGTAGGCCATCCAATTAAGTCGGCTGCGACCAATTAACAACTGAGGTAATTAACTCAACACTCATAAAGAGTGAATAACCCCGAGTGGTTTAATAACGGGGAATATAAAAACACAGACGGCCTGTCCCAAAAATATATCACTTTGACTATAGAATAGACGAGAACGTCTGAATATCAAACTAGTCTAAATGACAAAAGATTCTGTCACTTTGACTGAGCAAGGAATACTAAAATTCCCCAAAAGCTTGACAGTCACGGGAAGGTCGGTTATCCACGGATTGCTAGAAAAACTTAGAATTGGAAATCCTAGTTTCTAAGTGTAGCACAATACCAGAGTAAGCCAGTACTAGATCAAATCACTTACTAACGAAACCTGAGTTTCGAAGCGACCACCCAGTAAAATATTGCGCACGGACTTCAGAGAGTCAGAGAGGACATTCTCTCCCTGACAGCCGTGGAATACAATAGTCTGAGGCCCTTAGCCAACGTGTGTTTCTAACCACGACTAACAAATCAACTACTATATCCATACTGAAGATGTAAGTATCAAAATAACACAAGCTATCCAACGGTATGATTAAAGATTTACAAGAAGCTATGTACACTTATTTTGGAGGCAAAAATGATCATAAATACATGAGAAATATCTGAGTGTATACATGGGTGGGTGGTGGTGGTTTGTTGAACGCCGCACTCAGCAATATTCCAGCTATATGACGGCGGTCTGTAACTAATCGAGTCTGGACCAGACAATCCAGTGATTAATATTATGAGCATCAATCCACGCAATTGGCATTGATGACATGCATCAACCAAGTCAGCGAGCCTGACCACCCGATCCCGTTAGTCGCCTTTTACGACAAGCATAGTCACCTTTTACGGCAAGCATGGAATGCTGAAGACCTATTCTACCCCGGAATCTTCACGGGTCGAGTATACATATGAATTCCCCTAATGTTTGAAAATCATAGTTTTACAAAAAAACATTTTCAACACATGAATAGCGATTATATGGGAGATAACAAACATCAAGTCAATACATTAGGTTACAAGAGAGTGGAATAGCAGGGTCACTTATTCTTTAACCATGAATGTAATGACACTGTACGACGACGACCGCCGGACTTTGCCAAGTGGTGTCGGAAATATAGTGATGGAGCGGTGTGAGGTCACCAGACTGTGACAAGGGTAGATTTAATGACCCGGTGACATCTTACTAACACATATCGTCCTAACTGTAGTTGTTAGAGATTAGGCCAGAGTGCTTGGATACTAACGCATTGCCGGCAGAAAATCGATGACATTTTGAGCAATGACAGTTTTTCATTGTCCTATTATTTGAAGATACCTGCCGCCCCAAAAATGTAAATAATTCAAATTAAATGTTGATTTATGTTCATAATGGCGTGTAATGGTGTAAATATCGACACGTTAAAGTCTTGGTTGTGATGGCTGTGAAATCCGACAGCTCATTTATGATACTTACAATATTGTTTGTTCTATTTCAGACAACCTAGAGATGACAAACAACATAGTATTATTTTTTGTCTGTCTCTCTGGAGGAGTTATTTGGGCGTGTACGTTCCATCATGACGTGAAGTATGGAGGGATATTTGTTAACTGTTCCAACAACAACCTATCCAATATACCAAATGATCTACCCCAAAATACAACATCGCTCAATTTGAGTACCAATCGCATTGCCGTGTTGCACATTCAACCCAACAGTTCCTTGAATGCACTGAAATACCTGGACGTCTCCAACAATAAGTTATCAAAGCTACAAAATGGGACATTTGAAAGCATTAACAGCTTAGAGGAGCTATTCTTGCAGAACAACAATCTGACGCTCGATTCCACCACCTACCCAGATGATGTCTTCCTTCCTCTACAGAAACTTCAGAAGCTCCATCTGCACAACAATGATCGAAAGTCGGAGGGTAGCTATCCAGAAACTGCTTTCGGTAAACTCAGGAGTGCTGTTGAATTGAAAATTGACACATTTGAAACCTCCACCTTTGGATCTGGATTTGCCAAAATGACCAATCTCAAAAGGCTTCTTTTGGGGTTTAATGGTTGCAAGATTCAAAGAGTGTCGAACGAAACGTTCCAATCTTTTAAACACATCCCAATTGAAGACCTTGATCTTCGTAGTTGCCCATTAGCAGCTTTAGATAAAATGTCATTTGTCCATTTGAAAAGCCTCAAGGATTTGAATCTTTCTCATGGTAAATTCGTGAGCCCAGTAGAAGCTGTTACATCTATGTATGGTTTAAATGGGCTAAACCTGACACGTATTTTACTTGATGAAATTTACAACTTCCTTCTTTTTAGGTCTGGTACTGTTGAACAAAGAATTCTTACAGGTGAAGTGCTAGATAATATACAAGGTGTATGCGTTGAGCAGTTTTCGATGAAGAAAAACAAAATAGCATGGATTAATTCTTCTATCCTAAAACCCAATTCACGTTTTTCAAACTGCCTTGTACATATTGACCTGTCTGATAATGATTTTCTGGGAGACAGGCGTATTTTATTCCAATTTGTCTTTGCGCCTCAATTAGTGTTTGTGAATATTTCAAATCACTTGAGAAGAAACGAGTTCTTCTCATCAATGCCTCAACACAACTCCTTATTGTCGGTACCAACATTCAAGATCCCGTTACCTCCAAAACTAAAGTACCTTTATATCCATGGCACGCTGAGTGACATAGGCTTCATAAACAGTAACATTGAATTTAAAAATGCTGTATCGCTCCAAAGTTTGAACCTTGCATTTAACGGATGGTATGCCTTCCAATATAATATATATGGTTTGGAGAATCTCACTGATTTAGACATCTCTGGAAACTACTTTACCAACATGAATCCTGGTGTCTTGAAAACTTTCTCAGGCCTAAGAACTCTCACGATGTCTCAAATGGGCTTTAGCAAATACTTTCTTCTTCATCAGGGACGTCAGATGTTTTTGCCATTACGTAACTTGAAAAATATTATCCTCAGTCACAATGATTTAGCAGTCATGGATCCTAAGATATTTTCTGGAAATCAACTGACTAGTATTGATTTATCCTTTAACCGTTTTGAAAGTATTCCCTTTGACATCACAACAACTCCGTCTCTGCAACGTCTTGACCTCAGTTACAACTCACTGCCTGTGTTATCAGAGTTAGAGAGGACCCTGTTTGATTCCCTAGCAGCAACAAATAACTTCACGTTGAACCTTGACAACAACCTTCTGTCCTGCGGATGTAAAAATTTAGGCTTTGTGTTGTGGCTGTTCCACACAGATGTGAAAGTTGAAAACAGATATTCTTATACCTGTGTATCTGATAGTGGCCATATTACACCCCCATCTTATATTTATGATCATTATGATGAAATATGGAGAAAATGTTCCGGACTGATTTGGCTGTCACTAACTGTTTCTGCCTTTGCACTGATTATATTATTCATGATTCTAATCTATTTGATAAACCAGAGAAAGACATTACTTCTAAATATCATTTACCGGATGTTTGGGTTGGTAAATGTTGCCAAACCGCCAAAGCGTACTGACTTTCCTAACGATGCCTACATCGGCTACAGTGACTGCGATTATCAGTACATCTGTCACACTATGAGAGAGCACCTGGAAGACAGACATGGAGTCAAACTCTTCCTGAAGGACAGAGACACCATCCCTGGAGGACAAATAGCTGACGACATCATCAACGGAATAGATTCAAGTTGGAAAACGCTCCTAATTCTAAGCAGATCATTTCTGGAAGACCAATGGTGTAGCTTTACTGTTAATCGTGTTGTGTATTCCTCCTCTATACTACCCGCAGGAAGTGTCGTTCTTGTGCTGTTTGAGGACGTGAGACAAGGGGACATCTCCCCAGCCCTGCTGAATGTTGTGGATGAGAGATACATCTTCCATGTAAAGAAGTTCATGGGCGATCAGCGAAGGCTTTGGAGAGACGTTAGTCAGTGTATCATGACTGAATAGGAAATATAAAGAAAATTGTTACTCGCTGATCAGTGGATATGCTATGTTTGTTGTACATACAACCTGAGACTAACATACATTTTTTTGGCCAATGTGGCAAATGTTTTTAAACTTGTGAAATTAGGAATGTCCTAATAAAAAAATCTTTTTATATTAGTATCAGTTTTATTTTCTCTTGAGTACGCATTGATTTCGGAGTCCAGGCCACTTTGTTTTATATTTGCTGGGTGAATCTCACGATTCTGCTCTCAATATTTCCGGGTCATCATGTCATATTAGCAGTGATTCATATTCCAAAAGGTTTAACTAACATATTGACACAAACACGGAAGCTTTTGGTTCATGTAGTCCTACAGTTTCCGACTGTATCGTGAGATAGTTCCCTGGTTAAGTCTCTACTTGACACATGCGGAACATTTTAACTCCAGGTTACCACATTTCCGCGGTGAGCACTGTTTTCTCTACTTTGGACCCCGTTGCTTTGTGATAAACATGAACAAAAAGACGAATTATTTATCGTACATTATTTACAATATTGTCATTTCCGACGATAGTTTTTTTCGTGTCAATAAGTATTCACAATATGAGAGACATTGTTAGAAAATAATATTTCTGGAATCTTTAATAATTTTCTTGGTTTTTAATCGCCACGGTAATAATAATAATATTTCGAGGATCTGTTCGTTCAGCACCTCAGAAATATTTGAGTTGCAGATCAAGTACATGAACATTAAGCTTTATGTCTCTTTATCCATTACTGTACAGGGGGCACGGGTGGCCCAGTCGTCTAAGGCGCCGCGATTCGCTGTGCAGAGTTGCGTCCCTTGGGCACGCCAGAAACCTATGATTGTGGGTTCGAATCCCGGTTCGCCCCAATTATGTTTCATTACTGTACACGTAAAAACATTGAACATTAATACGACAATATGTATGTGTGACAAGGTTAAAGGTCAGCTTAAGCAGGTTTTCAATGTTTATTAAATGGAGACTTTAATTATAATAATGAAATTAACTCTGTCCCACAGGTAAATCCCTGGTATAATTGATAGAGCGTCTGTTGGTGTTCGATCCCCTGGCCGCCTCAAATCAAAAGACAATAAAATATGGTACTTGTTACCCTGCCTGGCGCTTTGAATAAAGGGGATAAAACAGCGACTTGTTGACTCGGAGTCAGAATGGTGTGTCTAAGTGGGGGTATCCATGTTAAAATGTAAAACTGGCACACGTCAAGACTAGAACAGTAGACACACATACACTTTCATCACGTCGTCGCTATATGGGTGAAATAATCGTGAACGCGACGTTTAACCCTATTACACCTCGCGTTAATAGTGTTTTCTTGCTTTCGTTATTAAAAATGAAACCAATACTACTTACATCATCCGGGTCCCGAAAGAAACCTTTTTTATACTAATATTCACGTGAACCTATCTTTTCTTAATTTTTTTCTCACTGTATGTGTGACGCAGAAATAAGCTGAAGTATACAGTCATAAAACGCCTCTGTATTGATCCAACGTCATTTGAGCGCAGTTTTCTCAAGTACGGGACATATTAGGAAGACATTATTTGTTAACAAACGGTGGTGAAAACAGCTGTCAGTTGTGTGTCAGAAGAATGGGAAATTTATGAAAGGGAAATAACTCCTCCCGACTAAAGAAATGCAGTAAAGCCTCATAAAATGTTATAACAATAACTTGTTATAATCTCGCTTATGCCTACATTCATTGCCGAAGTGTGGGGAAATAACAACAGGAGGGTTGATTGTGGAAGAAATGGGCACAGCCTTATTTATGAAGCAAACGTACATAACATTGATTCGCGCACCGATTAGGTCGTTAGATATTAGCGATGTATTTTAATCCAAGAATACCCAACAGGAAATAATTTAAGGAAACTTGGTTCAGAGTGGGCGTTGACAAAATAACTCAAGAGTCCTTGCAGAGAATTGATGAAAATATCGCGTTGACAAACAAACTTCTTAGTTGTTTATGTTCGTTTTTAAGTGAGTGACTGGATGAGTATCGTTTTACGCCAGCTTTAGCAATATCCCAGCAACACACCATGGGGGACACCAGAAATGGGCTTCCAATATTGTACCCATGTGGGTAATCGAAACCGGGTCTTTGACGTGACAAGCGATCGCTTTAACCAATTAGGCTTCCCGGCCCCCCACACCCCATCTTTTAAAACAAAACCCAGACAATGAATGAATTGCCGAGAAATTGGGGGCCAACATTTTGTACCCAGATGGGGAATCGAACCCCGGTCATCGGCTTGAGGAACACAATTTACAAAACACACACAACAATGCTAATTATCACTTGTGATAAATGTGGAAATGTGAGGAATGTTGTACAATCAAAGAGCAAATGTGGTTATGTTTCAATGAGATAGAACTTGCACCTTCAGTATAGTCTAGTGAGTGAACCACAAAAGCGCTGCAAAACCCTCCCCAATTTCCCTCATCCACGGGCTTTCTTCGACCCTCTCTAATTTCCCGAACCCCGGACTTTCTGTGGCACTCCCCAATTCCTTCATCCCAAGGCTCCCCCCCCCCCCCCCTCCACTATTTGCCCTCACTTCCGGGCTTTTTTTCGGCCCTTCCCAATTTACCCACCCCGGACTTTCTTCAGCCCTCCCTAACTTCCCTCATCCACGGACTTTCTTCAGCCCCTCCCTAACTTCCCTCATCCACGGACTTTCTTCAGCCCTCCATAATATCCCTCATCCCCGGACTTTCTTCGGCCCTCGCCAATTTACCTCACCCCGGACTTTTTTCTGCCCTCCCCAATTTATCTCATCCACGGACTTTCTTTAGCCCTCCATAATATCCCTCATCCCCGGACTTTCTTCGGCCCTCGCCAATTTCCCTCATCCCCGGACTTTTTCGGCCCTCGCCAATTTACCTCACCCTGTACTTTTTTCTGCCCTCCCCAATTTATCTCACCCCGAACTTTCTTCAGCCCTCAATAATTACCCTCATCCCCGGACTTTCTTCGGCCCTCTGTAATTTCCCTCACTTACAGACTTTTTTTGGCCCCCCTTAATTGCCCTCTCTTCGGGGCTTTCTTCGGCCCTCCCCAATTTACCTCACCCCGGACTTTCTACAGCCCTCCCTATTTTCCCTCACTTACGGACTTTTTTCGACCCTCCCTAATTGCCCTAACTTCCGGGCTTTCTTTGGCCCTCCCTAATTGCCCTCACTTACGGACTTTCTACAGCCCTCCCTAATTGCCCTCACTTCCGGGCTTTCTTTGGCCCTCCCTAATTGCCTTCTCTTCCGGGCTTTCTTCGGCCCTCCCCAATTTACCTCACCCCGGACTTTCTTCAGCCCTCCCGATTTTCCCTCATTCCCGGACTTTCTTCAGCCCTCCCTAATTTTTCTCATCCCCGGACTTTCTTCAGCCCTCCCTAATTTCCCTCATTCCCGGACTTTCTACAGCCCTCCATAATTGCCTTCACTTCCGGTCTTTCTTCGGGCCCTCCCAAATTTACCTCACCCCGGACTTTCTTCAGCCCTCCCTAATTTTTCCTCACCCCCGGACTTTCTACAGCCCTCCATAATTGCCTTCACTTCCGGGCTTTCTTCAGCGCTCCCCAATTTACCTCACCCCGGACTTTCTTCAGCCCTCCCTAATTTCCCTCATCTCCTGATTTTCTACAGCCCTCCCTTTTTTCCATCACTTCCAGACTTTCTACAGCCCTCCCTAATTGCCCTCACTTCCGGGCTTTCTTTGGCCCTCCCTAATTGCCCTCACTTACGGACTTTCTTCGGCCCTCCCTAATTGCCTTTACGTACGGACTTTCTTCGGCCCTCCCTAATTGCCCTCACACCCGGACTTTCTTCAGCCCTCCCTAATTTTCCTCATCCCCTGACTTTCTATATACAGCCGTCTTTAGTTTCCCTCATCCCCGGACCCTTTTCAGCACTCCCTAATTTTTTTCTCATGCCCGGACTTTCTTCAGCCCTCCCGATTTTCCCTCACTTACGGACTTTTTTTGGCCCCCCTTAATTGCCCTCTCTTCGGGGCTTTCTTCGGCCCTCCCCAATTTACCTCACCCCGGACTTTCTACAGCCCTCCCTATTTTCCCTCACTTACGGACTTTTTTCGACCCTCCCTAATTGCCCTAACTTCCGGGCTTTCTTTGGCCCTCCCTAATTGCCCTCACTTACGGACTTTCTACAGCCCTCCCTAATTGCCCTCACTTCCGGGCTTTCTTTGGCCCTCCCTAATTGCCTTCTCTTCCGGGCTTTCTTCGGCCCTCCCCAATTTACCTCACCCCGGACTTTCTTCAGCCCTCCCGATTTTCCCTCATTCCCGGACTTTCTTCAGCCCTCCCTAATTTTTCTCATCCCCGGACTTTCTTCAGCCCTCCCTAATTTCCCTCATTCCCGGACTTTCTACAGCCCTCCATAATTGCCTTCACTTCCGGTCTTTCTTCGGGCCCTCCCAAATTTACCTCACCCCGGACTTTCTTCAGCCCTCCCTAATTTTTCCTCACCCCCGGACTTTCTACAGCCCTCCATAATTGCCTTCACTTCCGGGCTTTCTTCAGCGCTCCCCAATTTACCTCACCCCGGACTTTCTTCAGCCCTCCCTAATTTCCCTCATCTCCTGATTTTCTACAGCCCTCCCTTTTTTCCATCACTTCCAGACTTTCTACAGCCCTCCCTAATTGCCCTCACTTCCGGGCTTTCTTTGGCCCTCCCTAATTGCCCTCACTTACGGACTTTCTTCGGCCCTCCCTAATTGCCTTTACGTACGGACTTTCTTCGGCCCTCCCTAATTGCCCTCACACCCGGACTTTCTTCAGCCCTCCCTAATTTTCCTCATCCCCTGACTTTCTATATACAGCCGTCTTTAGTTTCCCTCATCCCCGGACCCTTTTCAGCACTCCCTAATTTTTTTCTCATGCCCGGACTTTCTTCAGCCCTCCCGATTTTCCCTCACTTACGGACTTTTTTCGGCCCTCCCTAATTGCCCTCACTTCCGGGCTTTCTTCGGCCCTCCCTAATTCCCCCCACTTACGGACTTTCTTCAGCCCTCCCTAATTTTCCTCATCCCCGGACTTTCTATATAAAGCCGTCCTTAGTTTCCCTCATCCCCGGACCCTTTTCAGCACTCCCTAATTTTCTTCTCATCCCCGGACTTTCTACAGCCCTCCCGATTTTCCCTCACTTACGGACTTTTTTCAGCCCTCCCTAATTTCCCTCAACCCCGGACTTTCTACAGCCCTCCTTAATTTCCCTCACTTACGGACTCCTCCCCTCTTTTTTTTTGCCCTCACTTCCGGGCTTTCTTCGGCCGCCCCTAATTTCCCTCATCCCCGGACTTTCTATATATAGCCGTCCTTAGTTTCCCTCATCCCCGGGCCCTTTTCAGCACTCCCTAATTTTTCTCATCCCCGGAATTTCTACAGACATCCCTAATTGCCTTCACTTCCGGGCTTCTTTGGCCCTCACCAATTGCCCTCACTTCCGGGCTTTCTTCAGCCCTCCCTAATTTCCCTCATCCCCGGACTTTCTACAGCCCTCCTTAATTTCACTCACTTACGGACTCCCCCCCGCTTTTTTTTGCCCTCACTTCCGGGCTTTCTTCGGCCCTCCCTAATTTACCTCACCCCGGCCTTTCTTCAGCCCTCCATATTTTTTCTCATCTCCTGACTTTCTACAGCCCTCCCTTTTTTCCATCACTTACGGACTTTCTACAGCCCTCCCTAATTGCCCTCACTTCCGGGCTTTCTTTGGCCCTCCCTAATTGCCCTCACTCCCGGACTTTCTTCAGCCCTCCCTAATTTTCCTCATCCCCGGACTTTCTATATATAGCCGTCTTTAGTTTCCCTCATCCCCGGACCCTATTCAGCACTCCCTAATTTTTTTCTCATGCCCGGATTTTCTACAGCCCTCCCGATTTTCCATCACTTACGGACTTTTTTCGGCCCTCCCTAATTGCCCTCACTTCCGGGCTTTCTTCGGCCCTCCCTAATTGCCCCCACTTACGGACTTTCTTCAGCCCTCCCTAATTTTCCTCATCCCCGGACTTTCTATATATAGCCGTCCTTAGTTTCCCTCATCCCCGGACCCTTTTCAGCCCTCCCTAATTTTTCTCATCCCCTGAATTTCTACAGCCCTCCCTAATTGCCTAGTTTTATTATCCCCGGACTTTCTTCAGCCCTCTCCAATTTACCTCACCCCGGACTTTCTTCAGCCCTCCCTTATTTCCCCCATCCCCGGACTTTCTTCAGCCCTCCCTAATTTTTCAGCCGTCCTTAGTTTTATTATCCCCGGACTTTCTTCAGCCCTCTCCAATTTACCTCACCCCGGACTTTCTTCAGCCCTCCCTAATTTTTCCTCACCCCCGGACTTTCTACAGCCCTCCATAATTGCCTTCACTTCCGGGCTTTCTTCGGCGCTCCCCAATTTACCTCACCCCAGACCTTCTTCAGCCCTCCCTAATTTTTCTCATCCCCGGACTTTCTACAGCCCTCCCTATTTTACCTCACTTACGGACTTTTTTCGGCCCTCCCTAATTGCCCTCACCTACGGACTTTCTTCGGCTCTTCCTAATTGCTCTCACTTCGGGCTTTCTTCAGCCCTCCCTAATTCCCCTCATCCCCGGACTTTCAACAGCCGTCCTTAGTTTTATTATCCCCGGACTTTCTTCAGCCCTCTCCAATTTACCTCACCCCGGACTTTCTTCAGCCCTCCCTAATTTACCTCACCCCGGACTTTCTACAGCCCTCCCTTTTTTCCATCACTTACGGACTTTCTATAGCCCTCCCTTAATTGCCCTCACTTCCGGGCTTTCTTTGGCCCTCCCTAATTGCCCTCACTTACGGACTTTCTTCGGCCCTCCCTGATTGCCCTCACGTACGGACTTTCTTCGGCCCTCCCTAATTGCCCTCACTCCCGGACTTTCTTCAGCCCTCCCTAATTTCCCTCATCCCCGGACCCTTTTCAGCACTCCCTAATTTTTCTCTCATCCCCGGACTTTCTTCAGCCCTCCCTAATTTTTCTCATCCCCGGAATTTCTACAGCCCTCCCTATTTTCCCTCACTTACGGACTTTTTTCGGCCCTCCCTAATTGGCCTCATTCCTGGACTTTCTTCAGCCCTCTCCAATTTACCTCACCCCGGACTTTCTTCAGCCCTCCCTAATTTCCCCCATCCCCGGACTTTCTTCAGCCCTCCCTAATTTACCTCACCCCGGACTTTCTACAGCCCTCCCTTTTTTCCATCACTTACGGACTTTCTATAGCCCTCCCTAATTGCCCTCACTTCCGGGCTTTCTTTGGCCCTCCCTAATTGCCCTCACTTACGGACTTTCTTCGGCCCTCCCTAATTGCCCTCACGTACGGACTTTCTTCGGCCCTCCCTAATTGCCCTCACTCCCGGACTTTCTTCAGCCCTCCCTAATTTCCCTCATCCCCGGACCCTTTTCAGCACTCCCTTATTTTTTTCTCATCCCCGGGCTTTCTACAACCCTCCCGATTTTCCCTCACTTACGGACTTTTTTCGGCCCTCCCTAATTGCCCTCACTTCCGGGCTTTCTTCGGCCCTCCCTAATTGCCCTCACTTACGGACTTTCTTCGGCTCTTCCTTATTGCCCTCACTTCCGGGCTTTCTTCAGCCCTCCCTATTTTCCCTCATCCCCGGACTTTCAACAGCCGTCCTTAGTTTTATTATCCCCGGACTTTCTTCAGCCCTCTCCAATTTACCTCACCCCGGACTTTCTTCAGCCCTCCCTTATTTCCCCCATCCCCGGACTTTCTTCAGCCCTCCCTAATTTTTCAGCCGTCCTTAGTTTTATTATCCCCGGACTTTCTTCAGCCCTCTCCAATTTACCTCACCCCGGACTTTCTTCAGCCCTCCCTAATTTCCCCCATCCCCGGACTTTCTTCAGCCCTCCCTAATTTTTCCTCACCCCCGGACTTTCTACAGCCCTCCATAATTGCCTTCACTTCCGGGCTTTCTTCGGCGCTCCCCAATTTACCTCACCCCAGACCTTCTTCAGCCCTCCCTAATTTTTCTCATCCCCGGACTTTCTACAGCCCTCCCTATTTTACCTCACTTACGGACTTTTTTCGGCCCTCCCTAATTGCCCTCACCTACGGACTTTCTTCGGCTCTTCCTAATTGCTCTCACTTCCGGGCTTTCTTCAGCCCTCCCTAATTTCCCTCATCCCCGGACTTTCAACAGCCGTCCTTAGTTTTATTATCCCCGGACTTTCTTCAGCCCTCTCCAATTTACCTCACCCCGGACTTTCTTCAGCCCTCCCTAATTTACCTCACCCCGGACTTTCTACAGCCCTCCCTTTTTTCCATCACTTACGGACTTTCTATAGCCCTCCCTTAATTGCCCTCACTTCCGGGCTTTCTTTGGCCCTCCCTAATTGCCCTCACTTACGGACTTTCTTCGGCCCTCCCTGATTGCCCTCACGTACGGACTTTCTTCGGCCCTCCCTAATTGCCCTCACTCCCGGACTTTCTTAAGCCCTCCCTAATTTCCCTCATCCCCGGACCATTTTCAGCACTCCCTAATTTTTTTCTCATCCCCGGACTTTCTACAGCCCTCCATAATTGCCCTCACTTACGGACTTTTTTCGGCCCTCCCTAATTGCCCTCACTTCCGGGCTTTCTTCAGCCCTCCCTTATTTCCCCCATCCCCGGACTTTCTTCAGCCCTCCCTAATTTTTCTCATCCCCGGAATTTCTACAGCCCTCCCTATTTTCCCTCACTTACGGACTTTTTTCGGCCCTCCCTAATTGGCCTCATTCCCGGACTTTCTTCAGCCCTCTCCAATTTACCTCACCCCGGACTTTCTTCAGCCCTCCCTAATTTCCCCCATCCCCGGACTTTCTTCAGCCCTCCCTAATTTACCTCACCCCGGACTTTCTACAGCCCTCCCTTTTTTCCATCACTTACGGACTTTCTATAGCCCTCCCTAATTGCCCTCACTTCCGGGCTTTCTTTGGCCCTCCCTAATTGCCCTCACTTACGGACTTTCTTCGGCCCTCCCTAATTGCCCTCACGTACGGACTTTCTTCGGCCCTCCCTAATTGCCCTCACTCCCGGACTTTCTTCAGCCCTCCCTAATTTCCCTCATCCCCGGACCCTTTTCAGCACTCCCTTATATTTTTCTCATCCCCGGGCTTTCTACAGCCCTCCCGATTTTCCCTCACTTACGGACTTTTTTCGGCCCTCCCTAATTGCCCTCACTTCCGGGCTTTCTTCGGCCCTCCCTAATTGCCCTCACTTCCGGGCTTTCTTCAGCCCTCCCCAATTTTCCTCATCCCCGGACTTTCTATATAAAGCCGTCCTTAGTTTCCCTCATCCCCGGACCCTTTTCAGCACTCCCTAATTTTCTTCTCATCCCCGGACTTTCTACAGCCCTCCCTAATTGCCCTCACTTCCGGGCTTTCTTCGGCCCTCCCTAATTGCCCTCACTTCCGGGCTTTCTTCGGCCCTCCCTAATTGCCCTCACTTACGGACTTTCTTCGGCTCTTCCTAATTGCCCTCACTTCCGGGCTTTCTTCAGCTCTCCCTAATTTCCCTCATCCCCGGACTTTCAACAGCCCTCCCTAATTTTTCTCATCATCCCCGGACTTTCAACACTCGTGGCTTATAGTCCCATATTATGAGAGGCTTTATAGTGAGTGAGTGACTTGGGTTTAACGCCGCTTTTAACAATATTCCAGTAATATAACGGCGTGTCAGCTTAATGTGGGAGGAACGCCCAAAGTGATGCAGGTCTCAGACGTTTACCACTTCGGTGAAACCCACGAGCACGTGTATGGTGCTGACAAACCTAGAAACATAGTCGGGGCGAACCGGGATTCGAACCAACAATCATGGGTTTCTGGCGTGCCCAAGGGACGCAACTCTGCACAGCGAATCGCGGCGCCTTAGACGACTGGGCAACCCGTGCCCCCGCAATTGCCTGAAGCATATAAAGTTCGATGCAGATTTAGTTCGGGGACCTGTATTAGGAAAACACTATGGGACAGCACATAGCTCTGTGCAGCGACAAGTCAATATCAAAATCTTTTATAGGAGAGTAGCACAGAGATACGGTTATCGCAGCAACGTATTGTCAAAACGGAATAGTCAACTCCTATGTTTGACAATTTTATCAACAACGGAAGGCATAAATACATTTATCGTTGTTTGTAACTGGTTAGAGTAAGGTTAATTCAGGCTGATTAAGGGCGAAATAAGTTTTGAAAGGTATGCATTTAGATATTTCAGTAGTTTGCTTTAAATATAACTTGATACAAGAAGGTCGCAAAAATACTTAACGTGTATGAGTTACACATTTGGAATTAAATAAGGCACGGTTTTATTAGAAATCGTTTCCTGGTTAAAAATTGCCGCAAGCAGCCAACTCGGATACGATTATGGCGCATTGGTGATGATTTACAAGTAAACAGGTTTACTACCTTATACATGCGTACCTCAAAGCTTTTTTCTTAACTGGTCTTTATTGTACTTTATCGAGGTTTAATACCATTTGCTCCGATAACCTCGGCATCTCTTATAGCAATGACATCTCGGAAAGATATAAGGGCGTAAAAATACAGCTGCTGCATTATTTTTGCAATACAAAAATTATTCTCGCCTTGTCATTTTATAAGGGGTCATTGTTGAAAGTATTTTAGAAATTGTTTTTAGTTTTCTTGTATAACTGAAAGGTGTCAATGCTACATATGGACGACACAAACACATAATTAGAAGATCCTTGAGGATGTTTTAGAGACCCCATTAATGTGACCATACACATTTAGGTCTGCAAACAAATCGAAAATGTAAACATTTGTAAGATCATTGGAACTTATAGTTCACGTGAACTAAAGTGGGTCAGAATGTCAGTTCCAATACGTCTCCTTCAGGGGGTATGTATAGAATAGCATCGTTATTATGTTGACAAATTTGAGCGAAACCAATTTTTGGTCCATCCGTGGGTATCGGTAACGTGGGTCTTGTCGCTTAAGACATGTGATGTTTAGGGTGGAGAGGTGGACGGGCGATATCGAGGTATACAATGCAAAAATTCATATTAGTATTTCATCATACACAGCTCTGAATCCACCAAACAATTAGTTCCTTCTAGAGGCTGATTCTGATTTTGCACCGACCGTTTCTTAACGCCGAAGACCATTTGTATACTCCCAAGTTCCTGACCTTTCAAACACGCACAGTATTTCGCTTAACTACAACAAAACCATACTATGAACACTGATGAAAAGATTAAACAGTGAACAGATTATGTGATTAAAAGATGCTAAGGGACATAACTTACAGAAGCAGTTGGCATGATACACAAGCGATACTGTGGAATCTCACACATAACATCACAATTCACAAATCCCCGAGGCAAGAGTGTCCATTAGCCAATATCAAAGCCTAGTTTCTACCCTTGCCATTGCAAGCAAACTGTTCTTGGCTCGATTGTGGCACCACCCCGTGTAGAACACGATTTATGTCTCTTGTGATGAAAACACGAAATCCAATCAGATCGATTTTCTCATTTCGAATGGCTTTACAAGGATGACTACCATATCAGACAGCATGGTCGATGAGAAATGATTTGAGATTTCATCCCTGACAGACAAAAAAAATGACAGATTATTATTATTTGTACTCAAATATATACAGGTAAATGGGCGAGTAATTGAAAACTTTGAACCACTTTCAGTGCAAATTCAGCGCAAATTCGACAGGCGATGGTTGTGTCCACTGTAGCAACCACGGTTCGGAACCTGAGTCGGATTGGACTATCGAACACGTAACATATCCCTATGATAAATGACCAGTCCCTAAATAATGTTCCAGTACATTCATGGCCCATCCCCCTTAATCTCACCGCGCCGCGATTTCACAGTACTATTTTACTGTTTACATTCGTCAAGATGAGTAAATACTAGCCGAGAAGAGAGCCTATGGTAATTCTGTCTCGAAACACAGTCTTAGCACTTACTGTATCAAGTAGTACATGCCTTATAAAGCCTCTGGGGGCACCGGTTGCCCAGTCGTCTAAGGCGCCGCGATTCGCTGTGCAGAGTTGCGTCCCTTAGGCACTCCCTAAACCTATGATTGTGGGTTCGAATCCCGGTTCGCCCCGATAATGTTTCTAGGTTTGTCAGCACCATACTCGTGCTCTTGGGTTTCACTGAAGTGATGAACGTCTGATACCTGCATCCCTTGGGGCTTTCCTCCCACATTAAGCTGACACGCCGTGATATTACTGGAGTATTGTTAAAAGCGGCGTTAAACCCAAGTCACTCACTCACTATAAAGCCTCTCATAATATGGGACTATAAGCCACGAGTGACGTAAACGAACATGTGTGTTGATGCAGTTAGGCTGTGGAAATGATTAAAGCTTAGTACGTTCTGGTTGTGCACGTCCACGATATACATAAGATTGCAAACCCATTCATGTAGAAGTTAACACTAATTCTTACTATCGCTTAGTGCCCAGGGACCTGTTCCTCAAAGCGATGTTTCGATATGATATCGGATATATATGCTTTTATAAATACTGGTGGAATTTTTTTTAAAGCTTTAGATATATATATATGCCTTCACAATGTCATACAATGGTGTCGTTAATTTGGCTGGTTTTAAATAGATATAAATGTAATCTCAAATGTGTACACAAACTCATCCAGTTTTCCGTGTGTGATAAGTGTTTAAGAAGATATGAAACTGCTCGTTCAATTATCTAACAGTCTTGTGTACGTTCAACCGAGGGCAACATTTCTCGTAAATAGTAAATACGACATACACGTAGCGTACCCAGCACCAAAGCTTGAAACAGTAAGTAGTTTTCTGATGAATTCAAGTAATCCCTGCTAAGACGAAGCTCATCATCTTTCAAACCTAACACACAGTAAACCGATTATCGATAAATTGTAAATTGTTTTTCAAGGCTAACATAGAAAATACTAACAAATAATGATAATGACAAATATGCTTGAACTGCATCATCATATCTTACGTTCTCTTAATATTTCATAAAATTATTTCACTTTTTTCTGGAATATCGTTTACTCACTTTGAAAGGTCAAGATCACTGTCAAAAACTGAAAACATATTCTCATTGAATGAACAAAAGGTCTGCATCTGTTTATGATGGTATGGATGTCACACACTTATTAAACGTTTGTGTCGTTCTCTGGCGTTGACGTTTGGTGGTTGTGTTACTGACTTAATAAGTTAATAAGTAAGTAGTGAACGTTTAATGACCTGAACGGTTAATAACTGGGCCTTTCACATAGAGAATAACTGTGAAATTCAAAACGTCGACGCCAGAGAATAATCAGTCTCGATTATATGTCGAAACAGATTCTATAGGGCGTACAAGTCAAAAGCGGGATGAAAATTATATGAATGGATCACTGAAAATCAGTGATGATTCAAAGTGTTACTGAAAAAGGGTAAGCATGTTCTGCTCTACCGGTAGCACATGCCACTCACACACGTTTCATAAAAAATAAATGTTTGATTATTGCTAACGCTGCATCCAGCAATACTCAATGAAACAATGACAGTCAATGAATCAACTTCAATATCAACCAGGTGGCAATATGGATGGATAACCTTAATTACCTATGTAAGTCTCTAGTGCTTAGCTGTTCCATTGAGCTGTCAAAAAGGGTTTCAATGTTTCTATTTTTAGATGCAAACCCACCAGAGATGGTCACTCTACCAAGGGGGTTCAATGATCCTGTTCATTATCCTTGGATCTATCGGCTCAGGATCAGCACATAGTTGCAGTAGTTTACCAGATAGTATCCATCAAGGAACCTATGTAAACTGCAGTAACAGGAATTTAACAAGCATACCCATTGATCTACCGAGAAACACAACGATTTTGGATCTGAGCTTCAACATTATTTCAAGCCTCTCAAACATATCACTAAATTTGTCGTCTCTAATTAGGTATTTGCAGATTGCATTTAACAGTGTTTCAGGTCTAGATGCTGGGGCATTTTGGCTCATACCTAACATTGAAGAGCTCTATTTGAATGACAATAATCTGTCACTAGATTCGTCTACCTACCCTGAAAATGTTTTTCTGTCTCTACAAAAGCTTCAAAAGCTCCATATCCATAACAACGACATTCGTCCTTGGGGTTCCTATCCAGACAATGCAATAGGAAAACTGAGAAATCTCAAAGAATTGAAAATTGACACATTTGTAGACACTCAATTTGGATCCGGATTCGCCAGACTGCAAAGCCTGAAACATTTGTTACTCGGCTTTGGTAGATGCAAACTGTCACACATATCTAATGATACATTTAAATCTTTTGCTAATGTAACACTTGAAACCGTTGACCTTCGTTACTGTCCGATTGTTTCAATACAGAGGAATGCATTCGCACACTTCAAAAGTATCAAAGATTTGAATCTGTCAAATGCGTTCCCATTAAGTCCAACTGAAGCTGTGTCTGCATTGTATGGTTTAAGACTGAGTAACATGACATCCATCAAGATTAATAACATATTCAACTATTTCAACCTTGTGAATTCCATAACGCTGAGAATAATTGACGATAAAACATGTATCAACCTGAAAGATGTCTGTGTTGAAAGGTTTGAAATGACCAATAGTAGAATTTTATGGATCACTTCAACATTGAACAATGAAGGATCACGATTCGCTTCTTGTATAAAGGTTCTTGATTTGTCTGGAAATGACATATATGGAGACCCGAAATTTCTGTTAATGATATCCTCAATGCCAAACCTTATCTCTCTAGATGTGTCAAGCAGCGATGGCGTCAAAAGAGAATCACAAACTGTAAGAAATATGCAAGTATGTCAAAAAACAAATATCACTCTTGGAATCACACTACCTGAGAAATTGGTAAATTTAAGTTTTAGCCCCAAGAATGTCGGTTGTTTTTATAATCTTATTTTCTATAATGCTTCATCTCTCAGACACCTTGATGTATCATATGCTAGCCTTGACAGATTTAGCAGCAAATTCAAGGGACTAGAAAGTTTGACCTATTTGGACATCTCAGGCAATAATTTTGCAGGATCACCCGTATCAGGTTTCGACAGTGTTCCTCAACTTGAATCTCTAATTATGGCTGATTCTAATCTTGATCAGAGGGGAGCACTATTAAGACTACAGCATAAGTTATTGTCACTAACTCATTTACACACACTAAGCATTAGTTCCAATAACCTTCAATTGTTCGATGTTAAGAATTTGCAAGGGATTGGACTGAGGCAGTTTATTTTGTCAAATAACAGATTTTCGGAGATACCATTTGACTTAACCACAACGCCCCATCTGAGTCACATTGACCTCAGTTTTAACTCACTGACTGTTCTTTCGTCAACTGAAATGAAACATCTGGATGACCTGGCAGCCAGAAACAACATCTCTCTGGATCTTGAGGGTAACCTTCTTGCCTGTGGATGTAAGACTTTAGACTTTATAATGTGGTTGTTCAAATCAAATGTTCAACTACAAGAAAGAAACTACCCATGTGTCAGAGACGACGGCTCAGTGGTAAATACGTCCTACATCTATGAACACCATGATGAAGAATGGCGACGGTGTTCCGGAGGTTTCTGGTTGTCTACGAGCATAATACTTTTAGCCATGTTTCTGTTAGCACTTGGTATAGTGTCAATAATAAACCAAAGAAAGACTCTTCTCGTGAATATCCTTCTTCGGATGTTCGGTTTCAAGACAATGAGGAAGTCCCTGACAAGAAATGATTTCCCCAATGATGCGTACATCGGATATAGCGACAACGACTACCAGTATATTTGTCACACTGTGAGAGATCACCTGGAGAATCAGAATGGGATTAAACTGTTCCTCAAGGACAGAGATACCATCCCTGGAGGAGAAATCGCCGAGGACATCATTGACGGTATAGACTCCAGTTGGAAAATCTTGCTAGCTCTCAGCCAATCATTTCTTGAGGATCAGTAGTGCCGCTTCATTGTCAAACGTGTAGTGTATTCCTCTTCTAGAATGCCAGCAGGGAGCATTGTTCTGGTGTTGTTTGAGGACGTGCGACGAGCGGACATATATCAACACTCGTCGATAAAAGTTTTAAAATGTTGAGGACCTTTCCAAATTTGACGCATAAGTGAGAACAATGTCTGGTGCAATTCCCTAGTTTGACTTGTACCATAATATGTTCCTCTGTTGTGAACAATTGTTTTGCCTTTACATGTGTCTGTGATGAGTGGGCCGGGACATAGTCACCTTTTCGCGGACACCTGGTATCATCACTATTTGATAGTGATTCATAAACAAATGCTCATGACATAGTCATGAAGGGTCTTGTCATTTATATTTCAATGTATATAAAATTGTAAGTAGAATAGTTGTCTTTTCGTTGATTTTGGATGAGACAGTGAATACTTTGATCAAAGAAACAATACATGCAACGACTTCGATGCATTAAAAGATTGAAAGTTTTCATTATAATTATATCAAATGTATATATATGACAAACGCTCAACCCTTTCGCTATTTCCGTGAACATTAACATTAACAGACATTTATTGACACTTTTGAGATGACCCCTACTCATTACAATAGCGTTGGGCCGTTAGGTTGTTTTTCATTCTACTGGTGTGGGAGATTTCCGCCTACATCATTACACTGTCTGGATGACATTGAATACCTCGGTTACAGTAGACTGCGATTCTCAACGTTGGTCCCCAGACACCTGATGTAATTCAATAGGGTGAATATGGCCGATATCTTTTAATATATAGATGAACTTTGTCGTTGTATAAAATGCTAGCATAAACTTCCGGAAATGCACAATTATAGAATCCTACAGACTATAACAATTGTGGACACCAAACATAAGCATATACTTTACGCACTTTATTGCTTTCACATGGATTGGATTTATATGGATTGCTCAGTGTGTTGGAGATATATACTGAACCGCAAAAGAAACATCACAGGCTCCAGCAACGGTACCAGACCACCAACACTAGAGATGACCGACCACGTAGTGGAAGATCTAGGGTCACGCCCCGACGTCAGGATCGTCAGATTGTGCGACAGCTTCTTCAAGGTCGCTTTGTTACTGCTGCGGAAACTGCTCGACGGACCATGGGGACACACCAGCGACACATTAGTGTGGACACCGTGCGTCGACGATTGACGAGCAGACACCTCCACTGTCACAGGCCACACCGAGGATCCATTCTGACACCACGTAATCGCCGGGACTATCTTCAGTGGGCAACACAGCACCAGTATTGGCGCCACCAGCAGTGGAGAAGAGTTCTCTTCTCAGACGAGAGCCGTTACTGTATCTCAACAGCAGGTGGCAGAGAGAGAGAGAGAGAGAGAGAGAGAGAGAGTCTGGCGACGCCGTGGGGAACGTTATTCGGGTGCTTGTGTTGTCGAGAGAGATTCGTGGGGTGGTCCGAGCATCATGGTGTGGGGTGGAATTCGTCTTGCACAGAGGGTCGGCCCTGTGGTCTTCCAGGACATCGGTCCAGGGAGAGGCAATGATGTCACAGCAGCTCGGTACATTGATCAAGTCTTGAGACCACATGCCATACCTCATTTGGCACGTCGCCGCAACCACGAGTTTCTGCATGATAACGCCCGTGCCCACACTGCGAGAGCAACAAGAGACTTCCCCCAGCAGAATGGCATCAAACAATGCAGTGGCCTGCCTCAGTCCCGATTTAAATCCCACTAAGCACCTGTGGGACGAGATTCAAAGACGGCTGAATGACGTCCGACCAACTGCAGCTGAACTGCGCCAGGCGTTCCTCAGAGTGTGGGCTCAAGTGCCTATGGTCTTCATCAAACGCCTCATCCATTCCATGTATCGACGTTGCACGGCAGTCACCAATGCACATGGCGGACACTCGAGATACTGACTTGTGATGCCATTTGCTCAGAGACGAGTGATGTGTTTCACTTTAAGAACATTTGACACTTTAATTTCAACCTTGATGATCAGTTTTGCTATGTTTCATCTTTTTAATATGCCCCAAAGTATGTTTACAGTGTTTGGACAAATAAGGTTTCTCATATATCTAGCCATGGTGACGTTTCCTTTGCGGTTCAGTATATTTGCTTTTCTGAAACTGTATAAAGCAGTTGTAATTGATATGTATCATCAATCTTGGAATAGTATCATAGAACGTAGCTCAAGATACTAGAGTATAAGGAGTTTTAAAGCTTAACCGAAGTTTCTCACCCTTTTACGTTTGTATCCTCTCTGTAATCTAGGGATAAAAAATGAATATAATTTAATTATAAAATGTTATACCTAGTGGGGCCATACGACACCTCTATCTACCAATAAGGTATTGTAAAAATCCGAAAATGTATAAATTTGGAACGCTTCTGACTTTGAACAATGTCAGGATACTGAGAAACGTATGAACATATTTATGTCACAGTTATGAAATGAGCCAAAGCTTTTCAAATACTGGAATAGTATGAAGTAAGTTATGTGTGAGTCCATGTACCACTGTAATGCAATGTATATATGCACTTTCTCTGTATATGGATCGTTGAGATTCATACAAATAAAGCCTCGACTTGCTACCAATACTTAAACTGCGTTGTTCCGTTGTTAGTCGTGACACCTGTTTCAGCTTGGGATGAAAACATAAACGTCTGGCTTTTTCCTTCGTGGTGGGGCATAGGGGATTTATTCTCCCTCTCAGAAATCCACGTGCAGTGTTCTTCGTGGCGGGAAAAAGAATATTTTCTCCCGCTCAGAAATTGGATATATAGTATTTTATCAAGCTCACGTGAACACGTAAGATCTCACCATTCTGACATAGAGGTAAGATAACTGTGTCTATACCCTCAATACCATTGGACACCTCTTCAACCATCCTTCCGTTGTGAAATACGTTGACTGGACACCAGTTGCTACCAAAGCCAATTCCTTGTTCATACCTCAGGTTAACGGCAGGGTGAGGGGAGGTGAAAAGGAGTCTAATGTGGCGTGTACATAGCGACGTGCATGCATGCATGCATGCGTGTGTGTATGTGTGTGTGTGTGTGTGTGTGTGTGTGTGTGTGTGCTACTCCGGTTATTCCGGTTCTACAGTTCTAGAACACTGAAATACCAAGTCAAGTTTAACATGAATACCCCACTCAGACACAGTATACTGACTCCACGTAAGTCAAGGGGAACCCCTACTTTCAGACAAGTTACAATTGACAAAAAAACATTTCTGCAATAATCTGACTTTAAAAGCTCCCAATCTCAAAATCATTTTTTTTTTACTCCGATACAATACCTCTCAGAATCAAGATAGGACGACACCTCCAAATATCGTATAGGACGTATAGGAGAAGAAGATCTGATTTTAATGAGATTGAAAAGCTCCTAGTTACTGTTATGTTGTAATCATTTCCCATTTTTGACAAATTATTGGACACAGGTTGTTTTCCAATCTTCATTGCATTATTTAAACACTTAGATTTGAAGGTTACTTTTTTAACGTTTAACATTTGCATCTGTACAAATCGGCATATGAACTTATATATCATTTGTCCTACATGTTACTATCCTACTTGTATCAGTGGAAGCTATCTTTGATTAGGGATAGTGCTACTGTAAACCCTACGAGAGCAGAGGCGTGGTCTGTCTGACATATATAGCAAGTCCAATAGAGAAACACCTAAACCCCATAAATCTTTTATACTGTACTGAACCTCCGCTTGAACATTCTTTCGTTTTCAATACTGCTGCACTGTATGCATATATAGTACATACCATGGCGTCAAGAATTTGACGGAGTCCTGCATGGTGTAGATTGCTAAATAATGATAGCAATTAAAAGAATGGATCACTGAAAATCACGATGACACCAGGTGTTCGCAGGATCAGGGTTAGCATATCCTTCTCTACCGGTAGCACCCGCCGCACACAACTTTCATTAAAAAAGGTCCACTGAGTAAGAAGGTGTGAACAATCAACGTGAACATAGCATGGGATGACAAACTTCATGATGACAAACGAAGTGTCATATTCAGTATCATGGCTCGCCTCCTGTAGCCTCAAACTTTGAGGGTGGTTGGGTAGCCTAGTGGTTAAAGCGTTCGCTCGTCACGCTGATGACCCGGGTTCGATTCCCGACATGGGTACAATGTGTGAAGCCCATTTCTGGTGTGCCGCCGTGATATTGCTGGAATATTGCTAAAAGCGGAGTAAAACCATACTCACTCACTCACACTTTGAAAGTAACAAAACAATACCTCCATCAGCTGATTTTACTAACACTTCAGGAATAGATTGTAATTGAGATGCCGAAATAGGTAAATATCAATATTGTTATAACCATCACAGACACCAAAGAACCTTTCTCCACATGCAAATAACTCATCAGTTCGTTTTAAAAAGATTTAGTCACACATATAACATTTAACATTATTTTGAGGTCATTCTTACTTTTGGCGTGTAAAACAACATCGATAGCTTGTGCTAAAATACTCTCAACCTAATTGCCGTTTTGCAGCATTGATCATATATGGTTTGTTCTGTTCTGATTGTTTGCTGTTTAACGTCGCACTCAATCAATATTCCAGTTAAATGTAGGCGGTTTGTACATAATCCAATCTGGACCAGACTAACAAGTGATTGATATTATGAACACCGCCGGGTACAATGACACATAATCAATCAAGTCACCGAGCTTGACCACCCGATCCATTCAATCGCCACTTCCGATAAGCTCAGGCTGTTGTAGACCAGATCTAACCCGGATTCCAACTCGGGCGATGATCTCTCACGGTTTTCATAGATCAGAGCTAAAATATTAAAACAATGTCAGGGACCCTTGAAGATTCCGGGGTAGAATAGGCCTTCAGCAACCCATACTTGCCGTAAAAAGCGACTATGCTTGTCGTAAAAGGCGACTAACGGGATCGGGTGGTCAGGCTCGCTGACTTGGTTGATACATGTCATCGATCCAAATAGCGTGGATCGATGCTCATGATGTCAATCACTGGATTGTCTGGTCCAGATTCGATTATTTTACAGATCGCCGTCATAAAGCTGGAATATTGCTGAGTGCGGCGTTAAACAACAAACAAACAAACTAAACAATGGCAGGCCTTTGAAAGGCAGTTGGACGCTGGTGCCTTCTAGAGAAAGATGAAATGATATACCCCTGGAAATGAATTAATCGGTAATGACATGGGCATGTGTCTCATTCAATTGTAAACTTGACTTGACAGGGTAATCTGAACATGACCTCGGTATCAGCATGACATCCTGGAGACGGCAGTTATCCCCCACTTTCACAATCATGCGTTAGCCACTAGATGCATTGGTCTTCATGGATGATGATGCTAGTTCTTACAGATCACGTGCTGTTCTGGAATGCTTACAGAATGCCAGCGAGACACTTACTAAGAGTGAGTGAGTAGGGTTTAACGCCGCTTTTAACAGTATTCCAGTTATATCACGGCGTGTCAGCTTAATGTGGGAGGAAAGCCCGAAGTGATGCAGGTCTCAGACGTTTACCACTTCGGTGAAACCCACGAGCACGGGTATGGTGCTGACAAACCTAGAAACATAATCGGGGCGAACCGGGATTCGAACCCACAATCATAGGTTTCTGGCGTGCCCAAGGGACGCAACTCTGCACAGCGAATCGCGGCGCCTTATACGACTGGGCCACCCGTGCCCCCCACTTACTAAGAGGTCCAGGGGCCGTATTCATAATGATTCTCAGAATTGTCTTAATAATACTCTTAGCGGAGAGTTACACTAAGCAGTAAAGTCATAATAGCTCTGAGAGTTACCCTTAGCCAAGGGCAAAGCAAAACTCGGAGAATAACTGTCAGAATGAATTTCCACCGTTTCTAAGGTAAGTCCTGTGCTAATTATAGACATATTAGTACTCTGACCTTTGAGGTTACATGACATAACATATCATGTGATGTGTCATGTTACTCATGAACATGTTAGCAAGAACATGTTCAGAAATTGAGTGTCTAGCATTAATATTAACTTATGATGTTAACTTTGACTAGGTGACAAATTAGTTATTCACCCAAATGTATTTGCCATGAATCCTTTTAGTTTTGCGTTATTGAGTCTACCTGAACCTAACGCAATGTAGAAAATATCTACTAAAATATGGAACACTTTTGAAATGATTGAGGTTGTGAAAAGGTTGTTCAAGGGCTTGACAGCAAATATGAAAGCAAAAGGCTGTTTCAAGATCACACAGGTTTCATTTTCAAATGCCTTTAAATCCTTGCTGAAATGGTTTTTTTATGACAAACAGGTTCTTAATTTATTGTAGACCTCTTTTCCTAATGTGTCTGTTTTGACAAATGAATCACATTTTCAAAAGATGCTTTTATAAAATAAGATGTGGTAATGTACAGAAGCGTAGTAGGGCCACGGTGAAATTCTTTTTTGTCTAAGTATCTCCTACGTAGGACTTATTATCTCCCACGTAGGACTTACACTCTTACGTAGGACTTACTATGGCCTAGAATCACAATCTCCTACGTACGACTTAGTATCTCCTACGTAGGACTTCCTATCTCCTACGTAGGAGATACTAAGTCCTACGTAGGAAATATTTATTCTAGTCCATAGTAAGTCCTACGTAAGAGTGTAAGTCATACGTGGGAGATAGTAAGTCCTACGTAGGAGATACTAAGTCCTACGTAGGAGATAGTAAGTTCTACGTAGGAGATAGTAAGTCCTACGTAGGAGATACTAAGTCCTACGTAGGAGATATTTATTCTAGTCCATACTAAGTCCTACGTAGGAGATAGTAATTCTAGGCCATACTAAGTCCTACGTAGGAGATAGTAAGTCCTACGTAGGAAAAAGTGATTCTAAGCCATACTTAGTCCTACGTAAGATATAATAAGTCCTACGTAGGAGATAGTAAGTCCTACGTAGGAGATAGTAAGTCCTACGTAGGAGATAGTAAGTCCTACGTAGGAGATACTAAGTCGTACGTAGGAGAAAGTGATTCTAGGCCATAGTAAGTCCTACGTAAGAGTGTAAGTCCTACGTGGGAGATAGTAAGTCCTACGTAGGAGATACTAAAACATACGTAGGAGATAGTAAGTTCTACGTAGGAGATAGTAAGTCCTACGTAGGAGATACTAAGTCCTACGTATAAGATAATAAGTCCTACGTCGGAGATACTTAGACAAAAAAAATCACCGTGGCCCTACTACGCTTCCGTAGTAATGGCAGTGTTAACATGATAGGTTTACTATTGTCTAGGTTCATGAAATTATAAATAAGGCAACCGTGCTTACTCGCAGATAGCATTGAATTCGTGTAATCCCGAGAGGAAAACACCCGGATAAATAGACTAATGGTAAAACCCCAACACTACCCAAACAAATTCCTATCAGTGACATTGTGTTGAACATAATGGAATAAATACATTCTACGAAACAGATTTATTTTACATGGGTTTGAGTGTCATTGTTTATTCCAAAATTCCCAAAGCACATTCATCCATTAGTGACATTGTACATAGATCTTTAGTATGTGCTGCTGTCCCAAGGCTGTCTTATACAAAGCTATATGGCAGTTTTATGTAGATTAGTGAATCACTGTGATTACAATTCTCCTGATTGGTTCAAAACTGGAGTGTTTACCGTCAACCGTCTGGTTGCTATTATCATCCATTATGTATGAGTATGATTTATTGTGCTTGCATTACAGTGCCCGCATCTGTATGTGGCTACGTTAACTCAACACGTAGTGTCTTAGGGATGATCATAGAAGGGCAGTGGTGACCGGCAATTCGGAATTCCACAACAATATCATTTAGGTGACGAATACGACTCCCTGAAGACTTCCACATAATTATATATATTACTATAAAACGTTAACGCAAGAGAACAACCGATTCCGACCATCCGCTGAAACAGATTCCACCTGTAAGTACATATAGTTGAATGTATTAACATAAGTTATTAGAAAAGATTTAAAGAATGTACACAAAATGTCGTTGTAACGTTGGGCACTTATTTTCAAATATATTGTGTTAAGTAAATGATTGACTTGTTGTACACGATTGGTACTAGGGCATATCCTGATCAACATAATTCCTGAATACCTATGCATGTAGGCCTTTATTACAACCAGAAATAATGTTTAGATATCACGACGCTGTAGCGTTAGTCCGTTGTGGGAGTTTACATTTAGAACGTGGGTGATATTTTTTGTACATACTGCAATGTTGGTGAAATTGATCAATAACACTTTTTGTTTATATGTACAGAAATAATTTGAAATGAAAATTAATAAAAAAGGAAATACTATAATTTCGAATCGAGAGAAAATGTGTATGCTGTGTGCTTAATTTAATCTAACATTACAGCTAAATTATACTGCAGAGAACCCTTCAAAGACCTTTCATGTCAAACTCAAAACGTCATCTATGGCATTGACTGTACCCGTTGGTTGCGTTATCTTCGAGCGACACAACAACAATTATCGACAACATAGATCTGACATTAACAGAAATGTTTTCAGTTGACTCCACCAACATTTATATTCTGAATATCACTCCATCCTTTGCATGCAAGTTAGTATATGAAGATAGTATCTCAATCATCTAATAGCCTTGGATGACGGATGACCAGATAATATAATTGGATCCGACTGTGTACAGCAATTGCACACGGATATAATGATGAAATAAAAGGCAGTCTTTCAACATAAACGCGACAGAAAGCATTTTCATATTCATAAGAAATCTCCATTGTCCCCTGTACGATTCCCACAATATCATAAGCATATGTTTATGAATCACTATGGTGTTCGCGAAAAGGTGAGCGTACCCTGCTCTATCGGTGTCAAACATATGCAAGTCAGTTCGCCTTGAAAATATCCAACAGAGCAGCATATGGTACCAATCAAAACAGGGAATTTCACTGGGCATAATGTTGGTCACTGATAAGTCAATTTTGGAAATGTCCTCCATATTTCTGAAATATTTTTTTAAGCTCCAATGAGACCATGAATTGTTTAACCCTGATGAAACAACATGCTCGATTGTTCGCTAAATGTTATAAAATGTAGACACTAAAAGGCTGGAGCTTCTGGTTGGTTGGTTGGTTGGTTGGTTGGTTGGTTTATTGTTTAACGCCGCACTCAGCAATATTCCAGCTATATGACGGCGGTCTGTAAATAATCGCGTGATTAATATCATGAGCATCGTTCCACGCAATTGGGACCGATGACATGTATAAACCAAGTCAGCGAGCCTGACCACTCGATCCCGTTAGTCGCCTTTTACGGCAAGCATTGGTTGCTGAAGACCTATTCTACCCCGGAATCTTCACGGGTCTGGAGCTTATGGAATACCTCCCAACTTTTGAGGTACAATCTAGCATGCTCTTTCTACGATGATTTCAAAGAGCGTCATATGACTGATGTGGCGTCCTAACGCTGCCGTTACCTCTTCCGTTGTTGTGGCGAACCTGTTGCGCAAATGCAAACTGTGCAAGTACCAGTTATCCTGTTATCCAGCTATCGTCTCGCGTGGTCTGCCTGATCGTGCCCTGACCTGTGCAATGCCAGTCTGTCTCTGATGTTTAAACAGACTGACGATGGTTGCACGTGTACAGTTGAAATTCCTTTTGCAATCTTGGCGTGGATGTCCCTATTTTCATTATTCATTCATACAACGAACGGGTCGTGTTTTGCACTTAAAGTTTGCAGTGTTTCGGCGACTGTTTTCATCCTGGTAAGCTTTTGACAAAAGGAAGCGTTTATAATTCTTTGGTCAAATCGAAGTTTCTAGTGTATACTCGTATTTTCTTACCCCGGCAATTTAGTTTGAATCGTACAATGGTATTTTTGATGATTATGGAAGTTCTTTGTCGCTTTTATTTATAAGAAAAAAAACAGTTAAGAAAATTTGCTACTGTCAAAAGATCTCTCTATTTGAATATTTGATTATATTAATTACAGAAACATTACCATGTGTTATACTAAATACATTTTTGATGAAACAATGTTTAGTAAAGTTTGACAAATAATAAGAAATGTCTTGTCTATTTTCAATTGTACCGAAATTTAAAATCAAGAAATATTCTTAAATGACATGGGAACAAATATTGCTTTATTATTATGACAACACAATATAGGATTAATCAATTTATTTTCCACTGATTACAGAATCTAATTCATTTCTGCAAATGGAGGTCCTGACGTAGAAATCAATAATAAATACTATTAGTTAAATGTCAGTTACATCCCAAAGCCATACTGGGAGCACGGGTGGCCCAGTCGTCTAAGGCGCCGCAATTCACTGTGCAGAGTTGCGTCCCTTGGGCACGCTCTAAACCTATAATTGGGTGTTCGAATCCCGGTTCGCCCCGATAATGTTTCTAGGTTTGTCAGCACCATACCCGTGCTCGTGGGTTTCACCAAGTGGTAAACGCCTGAGACCTGCATCACTTCGGGCTTTCCTCCCACAATAAGCTGACACGCCGTGATATAACTGGAATATTGTTAAAAGCGGCGTTAAACCCAACACACTCACTCACTCACACTCACCAAAGCCATACTACCGAAATTAAAGCAAAGTAAATGTCAGATAGGTACTTTTGTGTGTGTGTTACAGGGAGACGGCTACATCACTTGAAGATGAAGGAGGAGAGTAAAGCTTCATTTGATGTTGCTTTGTCTGCATTAGGTGGCCAATTCGGCTGTTCCATTCAAGGGCCATTCGAAGCAATAGACGAGGCTGAAACCTTGAAGGTATGTGTAAGATTTACACCTGTATCTCATCAGGAATAATATTTTTTAGAACCTATTAAAGGCTCGTTGTAAGATTGATCAATGTGCCTGACCTCTCCATGTATGTTTGTCAAAGCGAAGAAAATACATACCACACGCTAACCAGATGTTCTTCTGACATTAGGTACGGGCACGGGTGGCCCAGCTGTCGGAAGCGCCGTAATTCCTAATTATAGTCGGATGGAATCCCAGATTCGCCCAAAATGCTTCTAGGCTTGTAGGCACCAAACCCGTTCTTGTTGGGTTCATCAAAGCGGTAAAACGTCGAAGACATGTATTATCTTTGGCTTTACCAATACAACATGGTGACACACTGATTATAACCGAAATACCTTTTAAAGCAGCGTACAAAAGTCAACTCACTCACCGGCGCATTTCTGAATTTCTATCAGAACGATTCTGCGATATTATATCCTGCATAATTGTACTCTGTAGTTGTCTTGTGTTTTGTCTATGGCGTTTTGTGTTCATTTCTCTTTGTTAAAACCAATTTGTTTTTCATTTGAAACATTGGCATTTTCGAAAATTATGGAAAAGTGTAATAAATTGAACAACCTCGCAGTTTTCTTTGTCCTTTACGACAAGGTGGTGGGCCAACCTAGTGGTTAGGGGTTCACTCGTCACGTTGAAGGCCCAGATTTAATCACACTGAAAATTCCATACTGGACCACTTCTAGTCATTGCCAGCAATGGCAGGGCCACATATCGTATGTTTAAACAACCCACGCTACCCTTCAGATGCACAATTAACATTTGAAACTGATATATTTTTGAAAAGGCAGTTTTCGATCCCCTCATAATGAACATAATTCCTGTATCCTACGTTGCTGCTACGTGGTCATTTCATTTTGTTCTGTACAATTTTGTTGAAAGAAGGAATACCTCTTCGTATTTGCTAACCCTAAGCTACCACCAAGCTACCATCAAGAAGTCATAACATCTGACGTTATTCATCACACAAGTCTAAAATGAATACTTTAATTTGTCTGCAACGCTCGGGGCGACTACGGGCTACTGGCCTGCTGGAAACTGGCAGAAGTCGACGTGCTGTGACCAATAAGCTTAATGTTTCACAGTCAATGACTAGCAGACTGTGTAACAGGTACGACCAAACCTAAAATGTTGACGATCGACCCCGTTCAGGGCCTTTCAGTTGAACGACAAGAGTACAGGATCGATTGATCCAAAACCCTGCTCCAGGAAAATTGAGCTCAAACGGCAATTCACATTGCTGCAAAAAAAAAAGGCTACTGTAGTGCGAGTTACTTGTCAGGCGATTAAAACTCGTCTACTTGCAGCTCATCTCCATGCTCGACGTCCAGGTGTTGTACCGACCCTTACAAATCATCAAACTGCCAGCAGACTTGACGGTCCACACAACGTCGACACTGGGGTAATCGTCGCCGGTCACGTGTCATGTTTTCAGACGAGTTCCGATCCACTTTGCAACTCCTTGACAGGCGTGGTCGTGTCTGGCGACGTCAAAATGAACGTCAATCGAACGTCAACAGGAGACCTCGGGACTTATTGGGCGGTGGATCGGCTATGGTGTGGGGCGGCATCACTATAACTGACCGAACCCCATTCCATGCTGTTCAAGGAGGAGTCACTGAACAGTGCTATCGGGACAACATACCGACATCCTTTGTTGCCTCGTTTGCAAGGCGTGTGGGTTGACGTTTTGTCTTTCAGGACGGCAACGCCCGTGCTCACCGTGCACGAATCGTCAATGCTCACCTTCAGCAGCACAACATCCATAGAATGCCATTCCCAGCAATGAGCCCTGACTGTTTCCCCATTGAACACGTTTGGGACATGATAGGGTGACGTGTGCGTGTACGTTCATGCTGGTTGAACTTGGCCAGGTGCGTGAAGGAATTTTTGGCACATCGTGGCGGTATTACGCACTACTAATGAAAATAACCCCGTCAACTTTGAAATTGCCATCTTACCCCTATCATCCTTCGGATTGTTGGCAGTCATAACATATTCTGCCATACTTCACTTCCGGTTGTAATGTGTTCTCAGTTCGTTCCACGTTTAACGACTTACACCCTGTTAGAGAGAAAAGAATTATTCCATACACACCATCCATTCACACCACACACGCACACGCACACACACACACTACACCACACCACACATCAACACACAGCACACACATCACACATACACAAACACACCAACACGCACGCACGCACGCACGCACGCACGCACGCACGCGCGCACATACAGACCACATGCAAGCGCATACGCACTTCATACACACAAACCACACACGCACACCACACACACACACACACGCACGCACGCACGCAAGCACGCACGCACACACACACACACAACAAACAATATTGTGCCTACTGATTTCAACTTCTCTATTCATTCAATGCGGCGTCATGGTATTGATGCTAGTACTGTATGCATCAGGACCGAAACGCCGCATTAAACCACAAAGAGGTTGAAGTCCTCCATGTCTTCATATTGATACTAGACCCGTGAAGATCCGGAGTAGAATAGGTCTTCAGCAACCCTTGCTTGTAGTAAAAGGCGACTATGCTTGTCGTAAGAGGCGACTAACGGGATCGGGTGGTCAGACTCGCTGACTTGGTTGATGCATGTCATCGTATCCCAATTGCGCGGATCGATGCTCATGATATTAATCACTGGATTGTCTGGTCCAGACTCGATTATTTACAGACCGCCGTCATCGAGGTGAAAGATCGCTGAGTACGTCGTTAAACAACAAACAAACAAACATCATATTGATACTACAGCTTTCATAATGCCACTTACCGACACAAATATATCTCTGCAACTGTTCATGTTCACAGAACCCAGATGAAAGTACAGTCACCCCTCCACCAGATGGAGGCAAAGGTTGGTTTATCTTATTGGCGGCCTGTCTTCTACTCTCCGCAAGATCCATATATATTATACTTCAGCCAAACTCATTATCAGTTGCGCAAAGTCCCGAAACAACCACACCAGCAGAAAAGACATCGAGTGTCAACGGGATCTCAGGTCTGCAGTCTACAACGGCCTTTCCCCATGGATCTCCAGCTCGGGGGGCAGGAGGTAAATATAAGCGACGAATCAGTTATCACAAGAAATCCCTCGTTGTGCGATGTGGATTATTTCATAAGCACGGAACGCTCCCAAATAGTGATGATAACAGGTGTTCGAGAAAGTCTATCCTGCCCTAACGGTGACACCCGTCCCAAACACAAGCAAGCGCAAGTCAGTTGTTCACCGGAAACAACACACGTGAACATATGGTAAAAGTCAAAATAGGGAATTGCATAATTTTTGTCACAGATGCGTCAAATTTGGAAATGTCCTCTATATGTCTACCATAAAACAGTTCTTTAATACTAGTATCAGATGTATTCTCATGAATAATATCATTAATGTAACATATCTTAACTTTTGAATAACACTTTCGTAGTGAAGTACAACTTCGAGTATTTGTTGGGGTGGAATCCCATTTGGACACTCTCAGCCTAAGGCACCTAATCGCCAGCACACAGTCAGCGGTCAAACCCACTCAGCCACAAAAATGGAAGTCCAAAAACTGATAAATGTAAATTGTCACGGCTCGCATAGCCGAATGCTATGAACAGTCTAGTATAGAAAGTGGTCAAATGTAACATATTATATATTTTGGATTACACTTTCTTAGCTAATATCGTTAATTATGGCTGCTTGGATGTAAGAATTAATTTCTTGTTGACCTATTTATCTATAAATCCGAATATGAATATTTCAAAGTAGTTTTCTGCTTAGTTTTTATCCTGAGGCAGTCCTATGTGATTTAATTTTATAAGATGGTAAGCAGAGAAATAAAATAACATCATCTACCTTGAAACGACACCTCTCTGCGTTAAGATACAGATCGTGTGAATATATACGGAAATATAACCCATTATTAATTAGTTGCCGTGAATGTATATGTGCAATGTCAACAAGTTATGTGTCCAATTAATGTGAAATGCCAAGGTCAATATCAAGGCCATTCATGGTACAGTAAACTACGGTTATAACGAACTCAAAGGGACCACTAACTTTAGTTTGTTATAACCGTAGTTCGTTTTAAGCATATATTCAGCATAACTAAAACAAAAGTCGGGACAAAAAAATCAGTTCGTTATATCCGTCAGTTCGTTATAAGCGTGTTCGTTATAAACGTACTTTACTCTAAGTGGAAAACGTTATAAGAGTGTATGAAGAACGCGTGACTTTGTTATTTAAGTTAGCTTGACACACTGTTTTGGTTGAAGTCATTCGTGCATTGCATCTGGAATGTGACACGAACAATCATTTGATTACATACTAATATATTTAAAAGTGACTTTGGTATCAGTGAAGAAAGGATTCCTGTATGATTCTGAGTGAGTGAGTGAGTTGGGTGTAACGCCGCTTTGAACAGTTTTCCAGTAAACAGTTATATCGCGGCGTGTCAGCTTCATGTGGAAGGAAAGCCCAAAGTGATTCAGCTCTCAGACGTTTAACAATTTGGTGAAACCCACGAGCACGGGTATGGTGCTGACAAACCCAGTAACATTCGGGGCGAATCGGGATTCGAACTGTATGATTCTGAATTTCTTTCATTCTTACAATGCCTATTTCACTCGATTTTGTAGTTATCTTTATCAAGCCAATGGTCATTTTATTGGCAGGCACATGTTTGATAAAGTAAATATTAACCAAAAGTAGACGACTGAAAGTTGTCAGTAAGATATATTGTGCCTGATCTTGAAGCGAGGTGAGGTGAAATCGGGTTTAACGTCGCGTCCAAGATTATTGCACTTATATAGCGACGTGCATGTACGTGTGTGTGTTTGTGTGGCTGCTTGTACTTGTCCGGACTGATGCCGATTTATAGTGCTAGCACACTGAGATACCATGCCGCAGTTTAACATGAATACCCCACTCAGACACAGTAAACTGACTCCGAGCCGACCAGTCCTTGTTTTAGCCCCTTAATGCCGAGCGCCATACAGGGTAACAACAAGTACCATCTTTTAACGTCCTTTGGTATGACGCGGCCGGGGATCTGATTTGGAAGTATCCAAATGTCTCCTCTTTCAGTGCCACCATCTGCAGGACAGCCACAAGGCGTGGGACTACTAGACAATGTCGAGAAGGTACTGATGGTGACAGAACTGATTCAGTTAATGGACAAGTTCAACGCTGGAGATCACACTGTTGTTCCTAACATTACCTCGATCCTGTTTGCACTGAACAAAACCAGCGAGGCAGAACAGTTTCTCGAGGCATTCAGGAAACTCCAGGTCCAGACCAGCCCTGTTGTAACCACTGTCATTGCCACGAACAACGTCTTCTCATCAGTATTTGGTAACTATGGAAGAAACACGTATTACTGTAACTTACTACTATGAACTTTAGTACTCAATAAGCAGGTGCTTGGTCTCGGAAACCGGTATTCCGAACCTCTCTGTACTGGATCTCTCTGTACTTTCCAGTTTTCACGGTTTTAAATTCGCATGAGTACATATGCTATTGAAATTCAACACACCCAAATCTGTAGCAATATCCCGATGGAGGGAGCTAACGAATTAGCGTCAAAAAGTGTTCAAAAATATAATATTTGTGACCAACCTGAGATAAAGGATCTTATGGGTGAAAAATCACTTTTTGTCTTATTATTTCATTTTAAAAATACAGCGTCTTCGGAACGCAAAAATACATTTCAATTTTCAATTTATATTTATTACATAGATACATGGCATCAAACATTTGGACTATTTTCCTGCAAAAACCCATTAATAACTTAAATGTTTATGTAATAATTGCAGTTTTTAGATTTAATGTCTGATTAACTATGTATGCTGAAATGTTTTTGAATTATGGTTTTATAACATTTAATTTACGAACTAACGAGAGAAAAATAAGATGGTTTTTAACAGTACGCCCTCATGCCAATTTAGTTGACGTCCCTCTTTATGACGTCAGAGCGCAGTCGTTTCCCTTTTCTCCTGGTGGGTCACATATATAAAGAGTGAGTGAGTGAGTTGGGTTTAACGCCGCTTTTAACATTATTCCAGTTATATCGCGGCGTGTCAGCTTAATGTGGGAGGAAAGCCCGAAGTGATGCAGGTCTTAGACGTTTACCACTTCGATGAAACCCACGAGCACGGGTATGGTGCTGACAAACCTAGAAACATAATCGGGGTGAACCGGGATTCGAACCCACAATCATAGGTTTATGGCGTGTCAAGGGGACGCAACTCTGCACAGCGAATCGCGGCGCCTTAGACGACTGGGCCACCCGTGCCCCCACATATATATATAAAGAAGATATTGATGACAATTTCCTTACATATGCGTCACACTAGGATTTGTAAGATTTATTGCAAATTAAACATCTTAACGAATACACGGGGAACTGTTAACGTTACGGCTCTCAAACAATGCATCGGATATGTCACGCCTGCTTTTAATTAAGATGGTCGCAGTAATTGGAATGCTGAAAATGAACGGCAAATATGTCACTGTAAAGAATAAAGATACTTCCCTCTTCCGAAAGATTTATGTGGTGTAAGAAGTTTTTTTTGTCATTTACTCGATCCGATCAACGGTGTTTCGGAAAAATAATCAGGCAGTATTATAGGAGCCAAAGAGAAAGCAATGGCCCATGTGATAAATATACTACTCAAAACAAGTTAAGGATCACACGATTCTTTCATATTGGTAATGTTAATCTGTCATGGCACGAGAGATTAACTATTGTAATATGAAATAATCAGGTGATCCTTAACTTCTTTTGAGTAGTATATAAGGTTTTACCTGATGAAAGCACGACCATCACACTTCTTAATAGACATTTTCTCCTATAGGTGTGTTCAGCAGTACACTGGTAATGCTATTTGGTTATCGTTGCACGGCGGTGGCGGGAAGTCTAGTCATTGGATGTGGGATATTGGGTACATACTTCTGTGATCACTCGAACATCGCTCTAGTTGCGTTCCTGTATGGTGTTCTGACAGGTATGTTTCCTTACACTATCTGCTGAAAACAGTAGTCTTGTCTATGGACATATTTAATACTTCACGGATTTGTATATATATTACCTCAAGCAACCCGGAAAACCACAAGTGTCACAGACACTTTGTTTCAAATATAAGGCAACAGTAGGGTTCGCACAAAATGCATAGATGGAATAGGGTTAAGTTGACTTTGGTCAGTTATATGCGGTCGCATTTCACTGCATGACATAAGACCCGTGAAGATACGGGGTTGAATAGATCTTCAGCAACCCATGCTTGCCGTAAAAGGCGACTATGCTTGTCATAAGAGGCGACTAACGGGGTCGGGTGACTTGGTTGATGCATGTCATCGTATCCCAATTGCGTGGATCGATGCTCAAGATATTATTCACTGGATTGTCTGGTCCACACTCGATTATTTACAGACCGCCGTCATATAGCTGGAATATTGCCGAGTGCGGCTTTAAACAACAAACCAACCAACCAACTTGACAAACTTTTGATTCGCGCCACTATTACAACACATATGTAGTGTAGTCACGGGTGTTGGAAGCCGTCAGTATTGCTGAATGCGGCGTTTAACAACACACAATGAGGGACGCAGGGCATACAACCCCGTGAAGTATTGACAATGATATTTAATGAACCAGTCGTGTATTTAGCACTGGACCTTTTTAAAAAAATTTAGTCATTTTCCCTATTTGTAACCAGTGGATACACCAGAATGAACATCAAGTACAGTCCCCTCCATTATAACCATAATGTTGTCATACGATTGACTCTCTAACTCTTCGTAAAATCGCAAAAATACATATTTCTGACCTTGATAAGTTGTAATACCAATTGAGGCGTCTGATTTGTTTGTGTGTTGTTTAACGCCGCACTCAGCAATATTCCAGCTATAAAAGAGTCTGGACCAGACAATCCACTGATTGACATCATGAGCATCGGCCCACGCAATTGGGATACGATGACATGTATTAACAAAGTCAGCGAGCCTGATCACCCACTCCCGTTAGTCTCCTCTTACGACAAGCATAGTCGCCTCTTATTGCAAGAATGGGCTGCTGAAGACCTTTTCAAACCTGGATCTGTGGCGTCTGAGACAATATGGATACGATTGCAATCTTTCAGCTAGAGGCATTTGGAGCGGCTCGATTGGGTTAAAGATGTTTTCTTTTCTTTCGTGGAATGCTGCATTGATGACCATATGCATCATTACAGCAAAGTCGGCATTGCTGAATATCCACTTCTGGTGGTCGCTTCAGTGTATTAATGGCATACATCCAGGTGATATTGAGGCAGTTCCTTCATAGAATAAGCGTCACGCGAATAATATGTTCAACTTAAATAAAAGCGACAAAACACTTTCCATGTTCACGAGAAATCTCTGCCAAGAGCAGAGTCGATTGTACGGTTCCTACCCCATCATGAGCATGTGTCTATGAATCAGTATTTAATAGTTTTGGAACGTTCCGAATGTTTTGTCTATTAAAGGGACTGTTTTCACGTAGCGTCGTGCGCCGACTCGTGCCTTCCCACGCGGTGACTCGTAGAGGAACAAAGATGGCGTCGGAGACAGAAGCAACGCTGTTTACGTGAAGCCAATGCCACATTTTGTTTGATAGCATGCAACCCATCAAGATATATCTACACAAACTATTGATTGAAATGTGGAATATTTTCTTCATATTGGGATGTATTTTGACGTGTGTGTGAATTCATAGTTCTACTAATGGTGCTGTATGTGGTAGTGTATAAAGCATTGTATTTTGGAAAAGGTTTGCCACAATCGTCATTTAAATGTTGAAAGGAACGTAGTCACACAATGGAGAAACAACACCCCTTCCCACAAGTATACACGTCGGGCATCATGTGTGTCGGGGTACAGGTGGGTTGGGGTGCGGTGAATTCGTAGACACCTTCAATCCTCCATTTTATGTGAAACGTTTGCGTAAAATAAGGCGCTTATATGGCGAAACGTTATTCAATAACGTTACAGCAAAACAGGACGTTCATTAAGCGAATCAAACGCTTTTCAGAAACGGTACAAAAAGTTTTACTCTATTTGAAGCAAAATGTTAGAGTATCCTACCTCACCAATGGCGCCCGTCACAAACAAGATAATTGGGCAAGATAATTGTTCACTTGAATCGGGAACATTTGTTACAAGTCGAAATAGAGAATTGTATCGAAAACCATTTTTGTTCCTGATGTGTAACTTGTGAACTGGATATCATTATCTTTTTTATGACAGGCATTGGACAGAGCATGATCAACGTCTCTGGTCTTTCGGCCGTTCTGGAGTATTTCAAACGAAAACGGGTTATTGCTCTGATACTGTTGAGTATTGGAAATTTGCTAATGACTCTCTTGGCTGTGCTCCTAATGGTACTTGTCTTCCCATCTGTGGGTATGGACAACAGCAGATCGTATTTCATCATGCAGTTTGTAATCACTGGCCTCCTCGTCCCAATCAGCTTGATGCTGAAGCCACTGAACCTAAGGATGAAAGGCTCTGCCGGTAGAAGTCTCATCTCAAGACAGATGGGAATTAAATGTTTTGTGGTCTACAAGAATCCAGCTCTTTATACAGTCACTCTAGCATTTTTCTTCTGGGAAGCAGGTAACATATAACCTGTGTAGATGCATGAGGAGAAAATATGTAGAATTTGATACGGGAAATAGAGAATGAGCTTTGACTGTTCATGGGATGAAACATGACTCCTCTAGAGAACAAGAGGACCCTTACACATGCTACACCAAGCCCTATTAAAAATCACATATTCATATTCTTATTAGCATCAGAAATATGCAGTCGCTGGTAAGCGTGAATGTAGGTTGGGGTTATCCCCGCTTTGCACAGTATTCCAATAATATCTTGCTGTAGGTGAAGATATGAGATCAATACAAACCATAATAATGTCATTATGATACTGACAGATTTAGACACTGAGGCAACCAGCAAATGCAAATTAAACCACTGGGCTATCCGACCCGTGAAGATCCGGGATAGAATAGGTCTTCAGTAACCCATGCTTGCCGTAAAAGGCGACTATGCTTGTCGTAAAAGGCGACTAACGGGATCGGGTGGTCACACTCGCTGACTTGGTTGATACATGTCATCGATCTCAATTGCGTGAATCGATGCTCATGATGTCAGTCTCTGGATATTGTGGTTTTAGACTCGTTTATTTTGCAGACCGCCGTCATAAAGCTGGAACATTGCTTAGTGCGGCGTTAAACAACAAACAAACAAACTCTGGGCTATCCTCGTCCTACGTAATAAAAGACGAATAGCATATATTATTTGAGTTCATAAATTTGAAAACGTCATTTGATTACATACATGTGTATGTTTTATAATTTCTTGTCGAATGTTTTTATATATGGTTTCAAGGTTTCGCCATCATCAACAAGAAGCTGCCTGGCTTTAAAGGGTTGATATCCATCCCTAATATGCCCGATGGAATGCTGCTGACCCTAATTCTAAGCGTCGCATTGATGTTGGGCATTGGGATCGCATGCTTCTTCATCAAGACCACCCGGCTCAGGACGACCATCATCATATTCTGTGTAAACTGCGTCATCATCTGTTTCTTCAGTGTCCTGGCTAGTCAGTTGTACAAGGAGATCTACGCTACTGTGTATTCCGCAGTGGTCGGTCTGTTCAAGGGTGAGAATATATGCAAGTATATACATGTATCTACCCACGCGTAGTGTTCAGTGGTAGGAGTGGGGTGGTATCTTGTGATATTGTAGAGGTCTAGGAACTTAGTTGTACAAGGAGATCTACGCTACTGTGTATTCCGCAGTGGTCGGTCTGTTCAAGGGTGAGAATATATACAAGTATATACATGTATCTACCCACGCGTAGTGTTCAATGGTAGGAGTGGGGTGGTATCTTGTGATATTGTAGAGGTCTTAGAACTTAGTTGTACAAGGAGATCTACGCTACTGTGTATTCCGCAGTGGTCGGTCTGTTCAAGGGTGAGAATATATACAAGTATATACATGTATCTACCCACGCGTAGTGTTCAATGGTAGGAGTGGGGTGGTATCTTGTGATATTGTAGAGGTCTTGGAACTTAGTTGTACAAGGAGATCTACGCTACTGTGTATTCCGCAGTGGTCGGTCTGTTCAAGGGTGAGAATATATGCAAGTATATACATGTATCTACCCACGCGTATTGGTCAGTGGTAGGAGTGGGGTGGTATCTTGTGATATTGTAGAGGTCTTGGAACTTAAGGTGAGGTGAGGTGAAATGGGGTTTAACGTCGCGTCCAAGATTATTGCACTTATATAGCGACGTGCATGCATGTGTATGTGTGTGTGTGTGGCTGCTTGTACTAGTCCGTGCTGATGCCGATTTATAGTGCTAGCACACTAAGATACCATGCCGCAGTTTAACATAATATACTGTCTCCGAGCCGAGCAGTCCTTGTTTTAGCTCCTTAATCCCTTAATGCCGAGCGCGAGACAGGGTAACAACAAGTACCATCTTTTAACTTCTTTTGGTATGACGCGGCTGGGGATCGAACCCCGGACCTTCCGCTCTCCGGGCGGACGCTCTACCATTAGACCACGGTGGCGGTCGTCTTGGAACTAAGTCGAGCGTAACTAATCTTCAATCCATGAGAATATGACATGCCATTCATGCTGCCATTCTGTAACGACGCTGGAAAAAGATTGAAATATTGTTAAACTGCCCAAATAATAATACTTATATGCATAATTAAAAAACAATAAACATTTATTCCACGTCCCTCCTCATTGCACGAGTCATGGGTTAATGACCCTCGACTCCCATAGCAGTGATATACTCAGATCATATATCCAAGTTGCATTTTACAGTCGAGAACTGCAAAATCTCTTCTCTTTTCAAGGGTTTACAGATCCGGTGATGCTGTTCACCGTCCCCGTGTTTGTTGGGGAAACCAACGTGGCCATCGGCATTGGCATGGTAACAGTGGGACAGGGCCTTGGATCATTCATCCTGCCTTACCTTGCAGGTTGGTGTAAGCAAAAAAGGCCACTGAACATTTGTGTTTACTGTAAAATACGCTTAAATATTTACCTTTATTTAACGTCATCCAGTGCAAATAGAACCACGTCCCTCCATGTACAGAGGGTTAGCCTTGTGATTAAAGCGTTGGCTCGTCACGCCGAGGACCCGGGTTTGATTCTCGACATGTGTTCAATGAGGCCTATTTTTTGTTCTTGGTATCATTTGAGAATTGCTTGAAGCTGATTTCACACCTGACTCACTTTGTTTTCAGATAATAAACCGCCTAGGACGTTGACAATATAACATGATCTCGTTCAGTAGTCAGGAATTTGTTATCACTACCCTCTTCCCACTTCATATTGGTTTGTTAGATCAGTATGAATTATAAAACCCTGAGGTAACCTCGCATACATACTACCAGTACATGTATGTCATCGACGTCTTTGGTGTGATTATTGTGATATCTCTGCCTTGGTGAAATACCTTCTATTACGAATTCTGACCCCCTCACATCATGTGCAAAACAAACGGATTTCAAATTAATATATTGACATTCATCAATCAATGGCGTGTCAGTTTAATGTAGGAGGAAAGCACAAAGGGATGCAGATCTTAGACGTTTACCACTTCGGTGAAACCCACGAGCACGTGTATGGTACTGGCAAACCTAGAAACATAATCGGGGCGAACGGGTATTCGAACCCACGATCATAGGTTTCTGGCGTGCCCAAGGGACGCAACTATGCACAGCGAATTGCGGTGCCTGAGACGACTGGGCCACCTGTGCTCCTCTTTATATTTATGTGGCATTTATGAATCTTTGGTAACAAGAAGTCAGAAATACTTGACATCAATTTATGGTATTCTTTGAAAGCGGCGTTTCGGAACAGCGGCGTTTCGGAACAGATGCTGGTGCTTTTACCAAACAAATAATCAATATCTGAGTTGGACATGGTTATGTAGCTAAAAATCAAATACACGGAAATTAGAAAAAAACACAAACTAAAAAGGGTGACAAAATGGTGATAGAGGAGGCTTGTAACAGCAAGGAGGCTGATGTACTCTCTAGTATAACCCCATGAGGATTCTGTGACAGAACATGGCCATGAACATACTGCTTGTCGTAAGAGGCGAGTCAAGATGATGGGGGCGTCGTTTTCGTGTCATTATGCCCTGAGGAGACAATTGCTCATGCTGTCAGACACTCGTTGATTTGACACATACATGATTATATGCAGGCCCTCGTCAGAACTCTGGTATAATCCAAACTGAATTGATAACAAGAATCACTTACTCATTCATTACTCCGACACGGGCGATCCGCTCCCCTCCCACGTCTCCACCCTTCCTCCCAAATACTGTAAGCCTGATGTTCAAAAACAAAGCAGCCCTTGCCCTGAAATCGTTTATTGCAGTAAGGTCCAACTTACAAAATGCCATTATGACAGTCGTCCACTTCTGTATATGCTTACATCTCACGGTAAATTGTATACCATTATTTTTTATCAGATGAGATCGACAGAAGAACAAAGAAACTCGACCTGTGTTTCTATCTGGTGGGCGGTTTGTATCTGTTGGCTTCTGCAGCTATGCTTCTGACCTACGTCTTACACAAACGGGCAAAGGTTGAAGATTCAACTGCAAGGAAATCTGATGAAAAGGTCGAGGACCATCAACAACCAACCAGCTCTCCAACCGAAATCAAAGATGGAGACACATCCTCTCATGAAAAGGGTAATGAACCGTCCCCTTCAAATAATCATGCAGAGGACGCGAATTTACAAATATTTACCGTATACAATTCGGACATTGAACAAGAGAGATAAAGAGGTCATATGCCACGGAAAAGAACCAACGTTTGCTTGAGCTAAAGCATGTTTGCTTCACTAGTGTTTAACATAATTTTTGTGTGTCAAATTGTGTTACTGTGGTTTGACTAGGGAATGTCACAAAACAATACCAATTCCATCAGACTGTGAAAAAAACATGTTTCCCAGGTGAGTCACAAGTACAGTCAAGTCTAACGGATCATTACACAGAGGAGTTAAATGCACTGTGTAAACATGATCACGAGCTTGTGTGGAACTTATACCGGGCCCGCTTGCACAAAGCGATCTTAGTGCTACGACTATTGTAAGCCTATGTAAAAATATTGGAGTTACGATCATCTTAGCGCTAAGATCGCCTTGTGCAAGTGGGTCCTGGAGTCATGTTGAATCTTTATGTAATGATAATGATCATACACCATAGGTATATAAAAATTAAAACACAAATACAATGACGTGTTTCCTTGCATGGTTGGAGCTTCCTTGTAATTGTATAGCTTATAGTTGTTGTATCAGTTATACTGGTAACATTTGACCTTGATATTGAATTAGTTTGGGCTGTTTTTTGTGTGTTGATATATGTTGTGAGTACTAACCTTTCGTGTATACCCATAGGTATCATAATAAGTCGCGTTTCATTTCACCAATTCTAATGTTGACATGTCAGCAACATTTCATTATAGAATATGTCTAGATATTCTAGTTCCAATCTTTGTTACTTATGTATCACTTCACATTTATCAAAGGATCCGCTGATATTAAATTTGGACTGTTTAGGTAACTTCATTGAATATAACTATAAAATTAAATAGAAGATTATCAGTTACAGTATATAGTAAGGCCATTCAAAATGAATGTTAAGATTTTCATCCCAACCCGTCTCACAACCGACAGCTACAGACGAACAAAACATATATACGTGTACCCTTCTTACTGAACTGGATGAAACAGACTATACTGCAGTCCGTTCAAACATTCATAATTCGTATGAATGGCACCCGTCGATAGAATTTTTCACAGATGCCTTCAAATAAATCATATAAAATGGCTCAAACATACAGGACAAATTTGGTTGAAAATCTAATAATTTATTATGGTCTAATCATTTGGATTTGTCTACCAAATAATGAGTTCAAGACAGAACTTGTCTTAGTGGGAGCATGAATCACAAACGAACAATGGATTGAATCAAACACACCTCATTCTGATTGTTGACATATTTATTGTAAACATTGACTAGATACAATGCTTAAACATTCAGGTATTATTACAGATATCAATAATCCATTGATTAACTTAGGTAAACATATAATACAATACCAGTGTGTATAAGTGAGTTAAAACATTGTTAAAACCCCACAGACCATCCCATGTAATGTCGAGATTTAGGTACTTTTACACAAGCTGAGTGAGTTGGGTTTAACGCCGCTTTTAACAGTATTCCAGTTATATTGCGGCGTGTCAGCTTAATGTGGGAGGAAAGCCCGAAGTGATGAAACCCATGGGTATTGTGCTGACAAACCTAGAAACATAATTTGGGCGAACCGGGATTCGAACCCACAATCATAGGTTTCTGGCGTGCACAAGGGACGCAACTCTGCACAGCGAATCGCGGCGCCTTCGACGACTGGGCCACCCGTGCCCCCCTACACAAGTTGAATCCCAGTAAGGTCACACCGCCTTACCTGTGATTTCGAGATAAAGGAAATTGGGGTCACGAGGTTGCACTGTAAACGCAATCGTTTGACCTCGTTTAGTCGAACGGGTCTACATATCGAATTATGTATTTCCTTGTTTAATGTGTGGCAGGACTGATATTTCTGATAATACGTTTATATGTATATGTATCGGCATCTGTCAAACCAATATGACTTGGAATTCTTTTCTGTATTGCTTATAGTACATGTGATATGTTATTAAAGACTTTTTATCCAAATACTTTCTTCTATTCAGTCTAATTTCGACACCCGCATGTTTGGGAACTCTGATAAGTCGATATTTTTTAATTTTAACTTTCATACGCCCATCCATCCATCCATCCATCCATCCATCCATCCCTTCGTCTACAGAAAATAATGTTTCAGTCATCCAAATGTCACTTGTTAAAGATGTGTAAAATATATTTTTTAAACGTGCCATTATAAAGATTATCTATTAGAATCCCCGTGCAAACTGTTTATTCGTGTGGAAATAATGTTTAAAACCGGCCAACTAGAATAAGAATAATAATCGCATCAGTAAAACTTTGTTTGGTTCCCCCTGGTCATCAGGCACATACGCAAATTTAAACGTTTAACTAGAAAGTACTTGTATGTGAGTTTATGTGTTGTTACAATGATTCTTGTATGCTTTTTGAGGAATAAATTATTGAACTTGTTTTGAAACAAGTTCTATGCACATCACCGGGCTGTGTTGTAATTTTAATTCGAGTCTGTGTATTATTATGAATCGGAGCACCGGAATTGAAAACATCATCCATTCTCTTATAATTATAAGTAGATGAATAGATATTTTTGCATCCTGCCCTTGGGTTGCAATCAACTTGAGTCGACATTTCTGTCTTCCACAATAATGTAATCATGATAATCACCCTAGCTTCGCTTCTTACTGACCCTATATAAGTAACTTAGGGCTTAGACGATTCACCAGTTCAGTAATAACACATTCAGCCATACACACATAACACTCTTTGGTATGTGTCGACACGCATCTTTCACAAGTTTTTGATCTGATCTTCATAGCATCACATCAGATTGATATGTATAGGTGTGATACCTACCTACATTTGGTGTAATCATCTCATCTAGATGTGTTGAAAAGAATAAACATACTCAGTTGACATAAAAAGTTTTTTATGAAGACTAATCAGGTTTATTTTTCTAGTTATGCCCAAATCAGAATACACTCTTCAAAAAAAGAAACGCACAGTTAGTATGTTGTTCATTGAACCTGACTACACAAAAAATCCGGTATATAAATTGGATATATGTTATTGGAAAATGTTGGTGGCCTGATAATCGACGAATGGTGCGTCAAAACGCAGCCATTGACGATTTGCAATATCTTTAACGGCATTGTTTTCACACTTGTTCAAAAATGTCATGGCGGAAAACAGTAAAGCAAAATGCATGTACAGGTTAAGGCATTTGTGACTTGTGGTGGTGGCTATAAAAAGGCAAGCATAAGACAATACTTTGTCATTCAACTGTCAACATTTTTCAAGTTCGAAAATGCCGTGACTCAGCGCTTCCGATCGGAACATCGCCAAAGGAAGCATCCAAAGGGGGGAATCGCAGTCTTCTGTTGCTTGCCACTTCAGCGTCCACCACAGCACCATGTGCCGCCTTTGTTACCGATACACACAGTTCAATTCTACTACAGACCGTCCGAGAACGGGCCGACCAAGAGTTATCATCCCTGCACAGGATCACTACATTCGACTGATCCACCTACATGTGTACGTCATCGCAATGCCACAGCTACGGAGACTGCAGGATGCATCCCTGGTTTGAGGAGGATATCGGACCAGACTGTAAGGAACCATCTTAGCGAGGCTGGAATCGTACCCAGAAGACTAGTTATAGTCCCTGTTTTGCAACAGATCCATCGACAGCGACGCTTGCGTTGGTGCCATACCTTACAGCCTTGGAATTTGAGAAACTGGAGACGATTGTGGCTTAGCGATGAATCACGATTTCTTCTTCACCGGCGAGATGGAAGACAACGTGTTTATCGTCGTCGAAATGAGCGTTTTGTCCAACATTGTGTTCGTGAATTTGACAAATTCGGTGGCAGTAGTGTCGTGGTGTGGTGTGTACACCACGAGATCTGACTTGGTTGTTGTTCAGGGAAAGTTGACAGCAAATCACCACTTGAATCAAATTCTTCAACCTCACCTTCTTCCAATCATTGACCGCTAGAGGAAGCTGTTTCACAGGACAACGCTCCACCGCACACAGCTGGTGTCACGGTAGACTACCTTCATAATACCAACATCAACGACTTGCCCTGGCCGTCGAGATCTCCAGATCTCAACACGTCTGGGATGAACTCGATCGACGTGTACGTCAACGTCAGAACACGCCGCAGACACTTCCACAACTGGCCAACGCGTTACAAGCAGAATGGCGCGGAATTCCGCAGGACAGAATTTTCGTAGGTTTTGGGGATGCATTTTTACCTTATAACAGTACGCACACAGGGAATTGGGCAATGTTTTCCTTGTCGGGAAATGGATCCATGATATTGCTTGGTGAAATGCCCACGTGATGGCGATCGATACCGCTTAACTTACGAATGGACCCGCGAAGATCCGGGGTAGAATAGGTCTTCAGCAACCAAGCTTGCCGTGAAAGGCGACTAACGGTATCGGGTGGTCAGACTCGCTGACTTGGTTGATGCATGTCATCGTATCCCAATTGCGTAGATCGATGCCCATTATGTTAATCACTGGATTGTTTTGTCCAGACTCGATTATTTACAGACCGCCGTCATATAGCTGGAATACTGCTGAGTGCGGCGTTAAACGAGAAATAAACAAACAAACAATAACCTACGAATGTCGCAATATAGAATCCAAGGTGGGGTTGGGGTTGGTTGGGATGTTTTTGAAACAATTATCAATCCCTTGTGGGGCGGTCGGGTAGCCAAGTGGTTTAAGCGTTCGCTCGTCACGCCGAAGACCCGGGTTCGATGCCCGACATGAGTACAATGTATGAAGCCCATTTCTGGTGTCCCCCGCCTTGATTTTGCTGGAATATTGCTAAAAGCGGCGTAAAACCATACTCACTCACTCACTCAATTCCCTGTTATATTGAGAAAAATACATATGTCTCGAGTTGTGGGGAAAATATAATGTTCCCTTTTCTTGCTGACGGTGCGTGTTTAAATATTGAAAATTTAATTCACATAGTCTTGGATTAAACTGTAATCTGAACAAGGCTGGCATCTTAAAACTAGATGTTTCAGACAAAGGGGTCTCGTCAGTCTTAGCTGGTGGCTCTTCTTGGGGAAGGAAAACACTCATTCCAGACCACCGAAATCTGTTGCATGGACAAGAGCTGGCCCTCCCCTTCAAGCTGCCCAAGCCTGTGTCCAGGAGACACATCGCATCACATCGTTCTTTTAATGAAAGTGCTTTACACTACCTATACTTGCCCAAATTATGCTGAGATTAAATCTGAAAGCTATTGTCATGTTAATGGATATGACCTCGAACCGTCCTGTTTGGTACCGTCAGCCTAGACAATGAAATGCTGCTGAATATCGTTGACTCTGTACATCATTTCTTCTCTATGAGCAAAACATTTGTCTAAACATGTACTCTTTTATAAATCTCACTAACTGTTTATCTACGAAAGCTCAGGACAATGCTTGTACATACATAACAAGATTCGTAATCAATGGATTCACTGATCTGCATTGATGGCTGAAAGGTTGGTTTAACTTTTCATTTCGGAACCGCGTCAATTAGCGAGTTATCCCATGATGTGCGGTAATGTCAGTGCTTGCTATTTATCATCAATTACTGTTGTGATAAATGTAATTGAGAGGACCCACCGTCGAGAGTGGGCGCCGGTGTATACGCTGTGACATATTTCTCTGATGGGGTATTAAATGATACTTTATCTGCTCTCACTAATGCTGTTATTGATTAGCAGGTGTTCACATTAGGCCACCAATTGTGATTCCGGCGAAGATTAGATCCTTCCCCCAAATTAAGCCAGAGTCGACGAAAGTGGATTGGTGGGCCAGGCTCTGTGACTTGCTTGATGGCATGCCAATGTGTCTCGATGAAGTGGATCGTTCCCTATTTCTGTAATCTCGTGTGACTAGCCGAGACCCGGTTATGTACAGGCCGCGCTGTGGCGTAAAACAGCATTCATTCACACGTCCGTAAACTCGAAGTTTGTTGAATCGTATACACTGTAATGAGTGATGTCGGTGTCGGCAGGCAACAAACATTACTTTTTTAATGCAAATTGTGTGAGTAATGTGAACAGTGGCGGGTGCTACGAGCAGGGCAGGATAGTCATAATGCTTAGTACCTTTTCGCGAACAACTGCTGTCATCACTGATTTTCAATGATCCATTCAAATCTTCACAACTATTTTGACTTTTACGCCCGATGTATATTTTTTATTCCTGCGTTGACGATCTCCTGATGGTAAAAGGAAACGGGACTCCGGACGAATTATCTAGAACGTAACGACGTTTTTAAGAACGAATTAACTGGCTTAACATATTAGACACTGTTTATACGGTGATCATTGTCCAATAATACTATATATGGTTCATCCTGAGGTGATTACATGACTTAGTACGTGGAAGACGTGAGTGAGCTCTTCTGAAGAATCCTATGAATTCTCAAGAAAAGAATCGATCATCATAAGGATTATGAGCAGACCTCTTTTACAGAACACTGGTTTAACCAACTTAGTGTCCAGGGAAAAGCTTAAGTACACAACGGAAGTATATCTGGTTGTGATGTTCATATGCGTAAACTATTTTTTCATTTAACCTCATCTTATCATATAGAGATTAATTAATCACCTTGCAAGCGATGATATATTTTGCAAGACTGCTTGGTTGTTTATAAGGCATTGGTAGGAATTAATAGAAAAAATCATACAGAGATCACAAAGCCGAGATTTCTTCTAACACGGAATTTACTTTTCCAGGCTTCTGAAAATTCCATTGAATGATACAATGTAATTGAATGTATCCATCATTCACTGACATAACAAGACATGTAATTAAACATGCTGAAGTACTCTTTTACAATAAACTTGCGAAACAGCAATAGGATGATACCTTACACTGTAATACAATGACTGCTCCCTTGCTACGTGCGACTTTGAAAATGTTGTTTACACAAAAATATGTAATAAAGCATTACCACTGACCATGTGGGCAGTATGTAGTTTCTAACACAATAACAGCGGTTTTATGACATAAAACTTGCTATATATGAAGATTTTCCTGCGATAGCGTGCACCTCTACAACGAAAATAGGATACACTATCGCACGTGGCTAAATAATTCAACTTTCCAATAAATGTAAGTAATTTACAGACAACAGCTTACAAAATGCCCATAAATCTTAATATCATCTCATATTCATGTTTTCTGTACCTGAAGAGTGGATCTTGGCCATGTAACACTTCTCAACAGTTGAATTTCCACACTTCTCCAACTCTTTGACCATCGCGGGTCACTCGCTCGCAGTAAAACAAATACTCAAGGGAGCATCTGTTGTATCACAATGGTGCAAAACAGTCAGTGTAAAGCCATTTAATTGGCATAATTATGTTTTCAAGTCTCAGTCTACATCAATGATATATGCATTATGAGATTTACAGTATTTGTGTAACTATACAAGGAGTAATCACATTTCAGTCTGGTATCATAACATAATGCTACACGATAAATGAAATACAGGTCTCTCCATAGATGGATCTATTAGCTCGATCATATAGCCGATAATAAATCAGGTGCAACCTAGCTCTTAGTTAACATGGTATAATATTCCAAACAGGCATGTTCTGGTAAATCAGGATCTGTGGGTGAATTTTGTTTTAACATTGCTGGGCAGAGAGGCAGGTTTGATCTCATGGACCAGATCTCATGACCAGAGGATCCTGGAATGCCTAAGGGACCAAACACAGAGCAGCAAATTATGACGCCTTACACCAAAATTGAGGGATACCTGGTCAACTTGACGTGTTTGTACTCATTATTGCTGGAGGAATGTATTTCTCAGTTGCTATGATGGACATACATAGCATAACTGACGAAAAAGGAAAACGTTACAAAACTAAAAGCTGGACATGTTGGGTCCAACCTCCGAATAGTGTTACAAAATGGTTGAGAATCAATCGCCCAAACACAACCAAAACAGTTTGCTGAGTAATGCACGTGCTACAAAATCCAGATCAGTGGATCTTGAGTTTGAAGTGGAACTTTTACCGCACTTGTAGCATGTCAACCGACAAAGATATGGGCCTGCAAGGAACGATGTACTGTTGATTCACACCCAAATAACATGCTAAGATAAAGGCCACAACAGAGAGAACAAGCCGCTGGTGTGATACATCAAGGACAAGAGCGTGAACACGTTGCAAGGGGTTTGGCTTGTTGCAGGCAGACTGGACCGACGAGAGACTGAAGTAGATGTGGAAGACCTCCTGAACACCCAGAAACACGTTAGAGACGTATCCCCCGTCATCAGCTGCAGCAGTCATCCTGTCAGTCACTTGACAGTATCCAGAAAACTGTGTCAGCACAATATCATAGTTTACAGATCACTACGAAGTGTAACGCTGACACCCGAACACCGACATTCATTGGCTAAAACACTGCAACGCTGGTAGAACAGAACCCAGCAAAGAGTCATGTTCACAGGAGATAGGAGATTCCACCGTTTCAGATAAGATGAGAGAGTTTGTGACCACTGCGGCCGATGAGAACAGACTTATGTTGCTTTCAAGATGTCGAAACATTAGCGTTACATCGACCAATCTCTAAACCCTGTTTTACTACCGTGCTTCCAACAGAACCCCAAGGCCCCATACAACGTATATCTATATACTTGTAATACCTATAGAACACGTGTTGGATCACCTTTACCGTCAGTAAGGATAAGTTAGAATAGGCCCGTCGAGAAGAATGGTGTTGAATCCCACTTCTTGTGATGTGACGTCGAACATCTTCTGTGCATCGTCGAGTTAGGTCGCGAATTGATGCCCGTGGTGAGCATACACCATATTGACTGACAAGTGTTACATTCTAAGGATTAAAAAGAGTTTCATGTGCTGATTTCTGTCTAATGGTTGATCGATTACTGAACGACTGTCCCCATCCTCCAAACTGCGAACACAGTATCTTAATATGTGTTCTCATTCACGGCATAACTTGTAATGACCTGGGCCCACTTGCACAAAGCGATCTTAGCGCTAAGATGATCGTAACTCCCATACTTTAACATAGGCTTACAATAGTCTTAGCGCTAAGATCTCTTTGTGCAAGTGGGCCCTGGTCCTGTTCTGCGTTTAGAAACGAACAATGCTGGTGGTTAAAGTTTTTTTTGCTTGTCAGTTTACATTATTACAATATATTATTTTTATTTATATATATGATTATGTTGTATGTCCAAGTAAGGATAAAGTATGCCTAATGGGCATTTCACATCACAGTCAACAACTGTTTCAGTTATATCACAGCAGGCCAGGTGGAGTCAATAACCTTTTCTAAGAACACAAAACAAACTCTTGAAATGGAAGATTTTAATTGATTAGCATAATTGTGAGATTTTTACCGACCATATGATTTTGGGAAAATAAAACCGAAAAGCAAATAAAATGCTTTAGTTATTTTTTCTATGTGTTTGATAGAACATATGATCAATAAGGCATATTTCATCAATCGCGTTTCAGGAATATTAAGCGGCATTCTGACGGTCTTGACTGGTTGCCGGTTGATGGAGCTGATCAGAAGTGTCCTGACGGCCGTGGGGTATCTCGGAGCCGCGTTTTGTGATATTTCCGATGCCCATCTCATCTCCATCCTATACGCATGCTTGCCGTAAAGGGTGACTATGCTTGTCGTAAAAGGCGACTAACGGGATCGGGTGGTCAGGCTCGCTGACTTGGTTGATGCATGTCATCGATCCCAATTGCGTGGATCGATGCTCATGATATTAATCACTGGATTGTCTCGTCCAGACTCGATTATTTACAGACCGCCGTCATATAGCTGGAATATTGCTGAGTGCGGCGTTAAACAACAAACCAACCAAAAAAATCCTTCCTCTACGGGGCACTGCCAGGTTAGCTCTGTCCAATATTATTTTGAGTGAAGCTACAGCCTGATATTTTGACATTTGCGTTCACATATGAGCTGAAAACATGAAACTAATATTACTTCTGAGCACCCCCCGAAAGGCAGGGGGTCGAATGGAAAATAAACATGCAACCCATATAGAAATGTATGTAGATTTGAATTTAATACATATGTCACTTTTGTTTATTTGCCCAGGTTATGTTTCACAATTTGTCACCTCCATACTCTTGCTTGTTTCACCAAAGTTGTGAACGTCTGAGACATACATAATTTGTTCTTGAACATTATCATTGATTGGGTGATCAGGTTTAAATTAACATATTCTGTAAAATTCAAATTCTTAAGATCATCCATAGCCCTGTTGTCATATTTCAGGTATTGCTCACAACCTGATCGTAGTGGCTTACCTCACGGTAATACTGCAGCGATTTAGAAAGCGCCGTCTGGAAGCTCTACTCATCCCTCATGCTGGTGCGACTCTGGGGGCTACGGCTTCTTCCACACTTGTTCCATTCGTTTTTTATCTCCTTGGCATGAACAACTGGAAGCTTTATCTGCTCTTGCAAGCGGGTGTTGCCAGTTTTATGATTCCGGCTAGCCTCTTTCTGAAACCACCGGATGAAACGCAAAGCCAATCAAAGCCTACAATCTTATATGATGGGTATGGATGAGCTGAAGGTCTTCCGATCAACTCTGCTCTACGCCTTTGCGGCGGTCTGTTGCTTGTGGGGCGGAGGTAGGAAATAACACTCACAAAAAGGAATTCTGATAAGGAGAGCGAACCGTACTGAAATAATATAGAACAAGTGCATGGAAGATTTACTTAGTGTTTAATCTTAAATAGCAGTTTGTGTAGTCTTGTGTTTTCAACAATGAATGTGAAATGTCTACTTTGAAATGAGCATTTTATTTTACAACACACACGAAAGCTAAACGTCAAATTCTTCTTCCCAAATGACGCGAAATTGCTCAAATGTCCTTGATTAGCAATATCTTTACAATACAATAAGGGGCTTCTCCTTGCATTCGTCACCTTCTACCCTGCATACTTTTGTTTCCCCAATGAGTGAGTTAGTTGGTTTTAACGTCGCTTTTAACATTATTCCAGTTATATCGCGGCGTGTCAGCTTAATGTGGGTGGAAAGCCCGAAGTGATGCAGGTCTCAGACGTTTACCACTTCGGTGAAACCAACGAGCACGGGTATGGTGCTGACAAACCTAGAAACATAATCGGGGCGAACCGGGAATCGAACCCACAATCATAGGTTTCTGGCGTGCCCAAGGGACGCAACTCTGCACAGCGAATCGCGGCGCCTTAGACGACTGGGCCACCCGTGCCCCCGTTAAGTTATGGTATTCTGTGCGTTGTAACCAGGACAGATTAACTGTAGTCAAATGAGAGAATCTTGTACTCTTTAACTTCTTTTAAATTGTATATATTTATATTTTAACTTGATTTACTTAGAGAGTATTGCCATGACTGATGTCCTGGTGGTCCATAAAACCGCCAACTTGACCCATAACACAATCAATTTATTTCCCGCAATAATCCGTGGATTGTTTTAAATTAACCTACATCTGTAGGTATTATGTTTCAGTGAACAGAGAGAACATTTCAAAATTCCTTCTACAGGTAGTATTTGAAATGTGACTGGAAAGGTCTCAGCTCGCTTTTATGAAGAAAACAACATGACTCCCGCCATCAATAAATGGTCATTACTGTTGTTTTACGTGTATACCTTTATTCGTAAAGAAACACATGACACATCCCCCCTATCGTGACCGAGGGGGGATATTGCTTTTACACTAGATGAGACAGCGATATACAATATCACTTTCTCGTCTCGAGTTATCGCTATATCGCTTTATCGCGGCCGTAATTGCAGTCAGCGAAACTATGTCCCCTCTCGGTCACCATATAGAGTGGATGTATTCCAATTCTGTTTCCTCTTTTTCAGTTTGTGCATTCTGTCAATGACAACATCACGCACTGACTTAACCCACTCTTAAAGGTTCTTTTGGCCCATTTTTTGTCATCACTTATTATCATTGAATAAGATCTCGTGATGTATGAGTTGGTGTAAGTATTTATGCCAGGTCATGGATTAACACACACTATATCTATGTTACTGTACAAGAACTTTGAGTTCGACCATAGCTCATACCATACCACCGTTAATAAACGTAAAGTATGCATCATCTGTGCCGGTGTAACGATCCACTGGAGTGAGTCAGTGAGTATTTGTTTGTTGCTTAACACCGAATAACAGTAATCTTCCAGCTGAGTGAGTGAGTGAGTGAGTGCGTGAGTGCGTGGATACATATGTATGCGTCTCTGGGTCCATTTTCCCTAAGGTATATTGTAATTGCTATGGAGATTTCCATCCCTCACTTATCAGGATTAGGTTTTCGTGGCTTCGAATCCCATATTCACACTTCTGTAATAGATGTAAGAGTGTGTGGTTCCTATCGCTGCTGTGTTCCTACACAGAGAGATGACCGGGCGGAAGTTGCTGACAATTATCAGTAGTACTAATTTCTGTCGACCACAACGGCAAACGACACGCCATTAAACTCAAGGATTTAAGATACCGTCAGTGACAAATATAGTTAAACGTGTCCACAGTTTCGCTGTTAAATAAACACGAACCCATATTGATTATCCAGCATCGTTTGTTCTAGGCATTACTGGAATCGGTATTTCTAGTGAAATGACAATAATTGTACGCGAAAACACAATAGTTAAATTGATGATATGGGCTAGTATACCAATAAAGAGTGAGGCAATCTTTGCAAACGAATTATCAGTTCACACGTTCAACTGATATGACGAAACCAATCTGGCGCCCCCAGAACCTGTACCGTTATCATAACAGAAAAGGTATTGTTGAGAGTTTGGATACGTTCTGACCCCATTACTATATAACGGTAAGCTTTTATTCTTGGAATCTGGTGGCTTCTGCAACCGCCTTGTAATGTATTAATTTACAGAACTGATCCAGCCGAAATATGGTTAAAAGGACACTTGAACAGTGATAAAATTGTATAAAAGATTCGAAAAACTAATGGATTATGAAACAAACTTTTTGAGGTGAGGTTTATCGTCGCGTCCAAGATTATTGCACTTATATAGCGACGTGCATGCACGTGTGTGTGTGGTTGTTTGTACTAGTCCGGACTAATGCCGATTTATAGTGCTAGCTCACTGAGATACCATGCCGCAGTTTAACATGAATACCTCACTCTGACACAGTATACTGACTCAGAGCCGACCAGTCCTTGCTTTAGCCCCGGACTTTCCGCTCTCCTTGCGGACGCTATACCTCTAGCCCAAACTTTTTGAAGCGTGAATAGCTCCAGGGAGCATTCCGCACTAAAAATGTTATTTGCTTCACGCTAAACTTTGATAGCAGCTTGTTTTGTTTGGTTGTTGTTTAGGCCGCACTCAACAATATTCCAGCTATATGACGGCGGTCTGTAAATAATCTAGTCTGGATCGGACAATCCAGTGATTGACATCATGAGCATCGTCCCACGCAATTGGGATACGATGACATGCATAAACCAATGCAGCCAGACTGACCACCCGATCCCGTTACGACAAGCATAGTCCCCTTTTACGGCAAGCATGGGTTGCTGAATACCTCTTCTTCCCCGGATCTTCACGGGTAGTATTGATGGAAGACATTGGATTGTGACTCAGCTTTTTACAGCATTCATATGTAGAACTTTAACCAGCAGATCGACATACTGATCTTATATCACACTATGAACATAATGTCTTCCGCGTTGTCCAACGTGATAAGAACACTGATAAGATTGTTACACTTATTTTAATATTTCCCTTTAGATAATACTAACATGACGTACAAGCAGCGATACTGATGAAAGGTCCTACTGCCATGAGTGGACACGAGGACAAAGACCATGATCCCCCGGGGACATCAAAGGAAGCAGAGGTAGGGACACCCGTTGTAAACTAAAACTGTCAAGACGTTAGGAGTAGTTTTAGTCATATAGTAAAATGTTGGTGTAACGATTTCCAAGGGACCATTAAAGGTATGGATAACAACGATTCATGGCCATAATATTCCTTTTCAGTACTACAACGAACTTCTAAATGCCTGTCATCCGACATATCCGAAATTCATTACTCCCGAAACTAGAGAATATATTCGCAATCTCGGATTGAAATGGAAACTGAAAACGTGAACCAAATTATCACAAAAGCGAAATCAATATTAAGTAATAATATATTAAGTATGTTCAGTATAATTTCTCAAAATAAATGTTTTTCAAAGTCTGTAATGTTTGGCTTGACCAAAGGTGGGAGGGTCTATATCCGCATTTCCGTAGATTTAACAAGGATAGAGTCTTAAAAGGGAGCGACAAATAAAGGAATATTCTTAGAAGTGACATTCGTAGATATAGAACGTCAGCACTAGAGAATATACAATCTCGATTATCAACCGAAACAGATTCCATTGGGCGTAAAAGGAAAAATAGAGGGTGAAACATATGAATGGATCACTGGAAACCACTGAGGACACCAGGTGTTCCCGAAAAGGGTGAGCATGTGTCCCTATGGGTAGCACCCGCCACACACAAAATTTGCAAAAGAAAGTAAGTGTTTAGTGTAAGTGTAAGTGTTAATTCGTTTGTTAGTTACACACATAAAGGACTCACTATTCTATTCACTAGGCCGGTGTTACCGCGTAACTTGTAATAAGGCGGTAAATTGTAACAAACTGTGGTGAATTGTAATAACACTACGGTATTATGTAATACTATAGTGAACTGACATACAAACTGCAGTAAACTGTAATAACTACACTACGGTGAATTGTAATTATAACTGAAACTGAATTGTGGTAATCCCTGACGCAAATTGTAATAAAATAGTATTCATGTGGTAGTATACAATGAAATTAGATAGACTTCGATTTACAGTATTTGTTCGACTTACAAATAGCCCATTTCAGACTGAGAGTGAGTGAGTGAGTATGGTTTTACGCAGTTTCTAGCAATATTCCAGCAATATCCCGGCGTAGGGACACCAGAATGGACTTCTCACATTGTACCCATGAGGAAAATGGAAGCCAGGCCTTCTGCGTGACGAGCAAAAGCTTTAACCACCAGGCCACCCAACCGCCCCTTACACTGAGAAGCAGGTGCGGTACATTGTAACCTTTGACGTAAATTGTAATCAACTGCGGTGAATTCTAATACTATCTCTCATTCTTTGAGATACAAAAGAAATTTGACTTCCAATTTTAACCACCACCATGTAAAAAACCCAACACTTTTGAGTAATTTCCTCCATTGCTCTCATTCAAACTGGTATGGTATTATTCATTGTCACCCAATGTCTGCCCTACATGAAACGTCTGTAGTTGTTCCAGATGACAAGGGCTCAAATAAGATAACCTTTATATGTTAGCAATCCTGCACGAATTGTTTGATCTTAGAGCTTGGTATAAGTGACAAATCAAATAATGTCACAGGTAAGGCCAGTATGCTAAAGTGCAAGTATCATGAAAAATAGTTGTTGATTTTTTCTTACATCATGATGTAGCCGGTATTATGAACAATACGACGACAGAGAAAAACAGTCCGAAAATGTAAAATTAGAGCTGTTGTGCTTAATTAAAGGTACCTATTTTGAAATCTGTATTTGTAACAAGCCAAACGAATCTTAAAAACGCAAACGAAGAGGCATGGCTAATTAGCAGCACCGGCTATGCCTGCAAGCTGTTTGGGTATTACCACCGGTCGGGTACTGAATATACGCACGCCGTGATATAACTGGAATACTGTTAAAAGCGGCGTTAAACCCAACTCACTCACTCACTCACTCACTCACTCACCCAGAATATACGCGATCGTTTAATTAGTTGTCGGGAGAACTGTGTTGTATCTACAATACATGTATGGATTCCATGTATGTCAAATGTATGGCTCGCGAGCGCTTGTCAAGTAACCTTGATTTAACATTAAATATATAATTATAATTGTAAGCTATTTTCATTTTCAATTTGATGACCTCATTAATTGTAAATGGCCTTGGTCACATTTCCGTTGTTGAAAGAAAAAGGAGTACATTTTAATCCTTTAATTAAACTCACGCGAAGGAAAGTGCAGTGTACAAATGGTCATTGTTTAATTGTGGACAGGAGAATGTCTAAGGGGTAAAAAATGGTGAATAATAGGTTTGCTTTCCCGAGAACATGTGCAGTCGACCATGACAGTGAACAGAGGCTTGCCTGCTGGAGGGTGAACGGTGGGGCGGGCTTGTGCGTTCAAGCGTGTAACCATGGAGGACATTTCCTCCAACAAGACCATATTTGGAGCCTCTATATACAAAGACTCCGCCTCCGCTGTATTTTCGTTTCACCCTTTGAAATAAATAGACAGGACTAAAATGCAAAGATACCATATTATGTGCCGCTTTCGAATGTTTCGAATTCGATATTTGCATTAACGATGTTACGATCTATTCAACTCTGAAAAATTGTAAATACCCTTGAGACTTGCATTACAAATGAAGAAGAAATCTTCCAAAAGCACACATTAGTACTTGGCTTGACTCTAAAACTTGAACAGATGTCCATTACTCCTTTTCGCTGGCTACAAAAGCTCCATAAAAAACAGTTTCATGTAATCAATCCATGTCTTCAGTCAATTTTCAACAATTCTGAAGAAACCTAGATTCGCTCATTGCAACGTTTGTCAAAATACCATTTTCAGCGACACACGAGTGAGTGAGTCAGTATTGTTTTCCGCCGCTTTTCGCAATATTCCAGCAAAATCACGGCGGGGGACACCAGAAATGGGCTTCACGCATTGTACCCATGTGGGGAATCGAACCCGGGTATTCGACGTGTGAAGAGCGAACACTTTAACCACTAGGCTACCCCACCGCCGAGTAAAACATGAACACTGCTTCAACAAATTTTGTGCCGTGGAAAAAGTTTAAAGTCATAAGGGATGTGTCTGATTGTAATGTCTTGGTGCGTCAACTATTCTTTCACTGACATCAACTTTACTTTAATACTTGTAGTGGATGGTTTATCTTGAATATAGGAGTAGGTCGTTTGACCAGGATCCTGGCCGGCTAAGGGACACAACTTAGGGACAGAACAGCGAATTGTGCCACCGAAGACCACTCGATCACCTGATTTTTTGTCTCCTTGTGAAGGATGTGTTTTCATATTTCAGGAATTTACAATGGACCATGGCACTGGCCAAACACTGACCATCCCGACAGCCGATGCGGTTGTGGATCCGCGTGATGGGGGAAAGGCATGGTGCTCAGTATTTGTTGTTGTGATTTTAACATCTTTGATGGAAGCGCTCATCGTTCTTCAGCAACCAACTCTATTCTATATGAAAAATACAAATATCTCATCTGGAGGCGACTGGAGACAGTTGTTATTATCATCTAACCCGCCAGCCGATGTTCTGACAGTAGTGGACACGTACAAGGCTCTGTTTTCCATATCAGGTATGCCATGGATATAAATAATTTTATCATAAAATGGGTAGGTGTCTCGGCAGGATAAAGCCAACTGATAAAAACGGTATATGTGAAGGTCATATACGGATAACGATGCAAATATCAAAGGTCAGGAAGGTACTTCTTTCAATGTTTACAAAGAAACATGTCGTCGCCCATGTCAATCGGCGATCGAGTCAGAATTAACCATCGGGAATTTGGAGATATTACAAGGATAATTTCCATCACTATCAAAACATTAGTCAAAGATACTGACAATCAGTGTCCAAGTGGGAAGTAGCCAAGGCATTTTAAAAAATTTGGCAACTTTGAAGATATAAATTGCGAAACAAGTTAGCGATGCCGAGGATACTATCCTTGCGGGATCAGTTTCTATACCTCCGCGGCTTGGGGAGTTTTCCCCAATTTAAAACAGTTGCATTTGGCCTAAATGTGTCCGATTATTTGCCTTGTTTCATTTTATCGCTGTGTGTACATCAGCCTCAGCACCTCGTAACGTTGTGGCAGGGTAGGCAGACTCTAAACAAACGTGACGTCTCATGCACTGAGGTTAGGGTAACTTCCCTTTGATAAAGGGCAGTTACTTTAGCGGGTGAACCGATGAAACACTGTGTAGGCAATTCTTATTTTGCCTATATGTTATTACGCCACTGTCTAAGAAACAGGTTTCAGTTGGAACTATTTTGACTGTTGTCACTGCCCGATTGACAAATCATTGAATTTTTCTGACGTAATATATATTATACGCGCATTCCGGGGAAACCTGCAATATTTACTTAATGTGTATGAGAGATGAGAACAGGTTTGGCGACGACTGAATTTAAGAATGACATTATGTGAAGGTGAGGTTATCACGCGTGTGTGTTTTTGGGTAGAATGGGTGATAACATCCATATGCCATGCACACCAGATATTGCTCAAGTGTGGAATATTACACTGGCGGCTTTCTGTAGTGAGTGAGTGAGTGAGTGAGGGTGGGTTTCCGCCGCTTTTACCAATATTCCAGCACTATCAACGGCGAGGGAAACCAGAAATGGGCTTCACGCATTGTACTAATGTCGGGAATCGAACCCGGGTCTTCGGCGTGACGAGCGAACGCTTTAACCACTAGGCTACCCGACCATCCCCGGCTTTCTGTAGATATAGTTACGTAGCAATTTGTAGCACGTGAATTGAATAGAACATCGCTGGTCATGACGTGTATGGTTAATTAAGAATTGACAATAAGTTTTGCGTTTATGGAGGCACCCCATTTGTCAGACACCTTAAAATCACAAATGTCACGGTTGACTTCTCCGAATGTCCAATACATGTTACCCAAGTGGTAAAATAGATTAGTCCCGATCATACCCCGTTTGTTACACACCTCACGAACATGTAAGACATAATAAACAAATAGGCGTTAATAGTCACACAAATAATTCAAATAATTTAAGAGTCAACCCAATTTCACAAGACTGCTCACATGATCCAAATACTGCATTGTGGTCTTGGCCCCATGAGTCAACTGGTCTTTGAGCATGCCGAGGCGGTTGTCTATCTTTCGGGAAAGTCGTCTCCGAGGTGGAGGAACAGCACTAAAGTCGTACTGAACGATTTTCACTTTTGACTGCTTTTTCGATTTTCGTCATTATCTTGATGAGACGGAAAAGGTTTAGGTGTCGGCAGGAGAGACTGGCATTCAAACGACTGTTGAAACCTCAAGGCTGTTATTGGTCCTAGGACCGAATGTCTCATGGTGGTTCCACATTGGAATAGTGAAGAGTGATTCTTCGCCAACCCAGGTGCTGACAATATAGTCATTGAAGAGCTCAGCAGACAGCACATCTGGGCAGGTTTCTTAAGGGATGGGAAGACGGGGCAAGACCGAGGCACGACGAATCCACTTCTCAACCTCTGGATCATCCCGGTAGTCCTCCGCTAGTCCATGGGTCTGGACTTTCTCCAAACAGCTTGCGCACAAATGATAAAGCATCCTCACATCTGCATCAGGTAACTCGATCTGTACCTGCTCGGATGCCAGCGATCTCAGAATATGTCTGGATTTTAGCTGGAGAGAAAGGTTGACCTGCAATACGCTCAACATCTTGAGGTGACTCGGGAGACGACGATAGGCAGTAATGGTACGACTGGGCTTCAGGGCATGTCCGGTAACAGGCCAAGGGATAATCCTCATCGTGTTTGTTTAAACAATATATATTCGTACATTCGGCATTTGTTTACTATAAAATATAGAATAAACAATTGATAAAAAGAATGAACACTGTATAAAATATGGTCGTATTTGTCCAATTCCACATTTAACATTTCCATTTACACAATTCACAGTCTGACTAGATGTGAAACAGCATTGTCAAAATGATAATAGTTCTGTGGTTTCTGGTGTGCAAGAAGTCGTCACTTCTCCCTCTCAAGGTCATGGTCTAGGTGTCGATACTTCTTCTTCTCGGGTTGCATCAAACAAACTGGACTGTGATCACAGTATTATTCTGCTCAACCTGCAGTATCTCAATGAATTTGTACAAATTTGGAAGCCACCCCTAGAGGTGACTTGAGGCGTCGTCCCACTGCTCAGAGACATGTACTCTTGGTTCGTGACAAAGTCAACTCTTAGGGGAGGGAATAAACTTTCAATCAAACTGACCATTTGTCCTCAGTGGAAAACTGTTTCTTGGCTGTCTGTGACTCCTTTTAGAGCCCAAATCGTACTAAATAATTAATATGTTCACCCACTCACTGCTATACATTTTAAAAGTTTTCACCTAGTACAGTGTATGTGAAAAGAGATATTCACCAACTGTCTTTATGTGTGAGGCGCCCCTTAATCTCTTATATATTTTTTTTATTAAATCGAGTTAATCAAATAAAAGGCCTTAGTTAATTGTTGCATATGTTTGATAGAACATATGATCAATGTTGCTTAATTCATTAATCGCGTTACAGGACTACTAAGCGGCATTCTGACGGTCCTGACTGGTTGCCGGTGGATGGCGCTGATCGGAAGTGTTCTGACGGCCGTGGGGTATCTCGGAGCAGCGTTTAGTGATCTTTCCAATGTCCCTCTCATCTCCTTCCTCTACGGGGCTCTGCCAGGTTAGCTCTGTCCAATAGTATGGAATAAAAACATACAACCCTCATACATACGCATTTGAATTCAATACAGAGGTCACTTTTGTTTATTTTCCCTGATTGTGTTTCTAAATTTGTCACCTCCATACTCCTGCTATGTTCACAAAAGTTGTAAACCTATGAGACTTGCATCATTTAATCTGGAACATAATTATAGATTTGATGTAAGAATTTAACATATTCTGTTAAGATCGTCCATAGTCCTATTGTCATATTCTCAGGTATCGGCCATAACCTAATTGTAGTGGCAAACATCACGGCAATACTGCAGCGTTTAAGAAGGCGCCGACTGGTGGCTCTACTCATCCCTCATGCTGGTGCGACCCTTGGATCCACGGCTGTTAACTTGATGTTACAATCTGGATCCCTTGGCATCAACAGCTGGAAGGGTTATCTGCTCTTGCAAGCGGGTGCTGCCAGTTTTATGATTCCGGCTAGCCTCTTTCTGAAACCACGGAATGCCAGAAAAACAGGCCAAGCCAATCAAAGCCTTTTATCTTATGTGATGGGTATGGATGAGCTGAAGGTTTTCCGATCGATTCTGCTCTACGTCTTCGCTGCGGTCTGTTGCCTGTGGGACGGAGGTAGGAGCCACACGGACATACAATAAAATATGTGTATTACACGTATTCTGTGTTACGTCTTCTTGTGTTTCATCAATAACCTTGAAATGTCTACTTTGATATGAACATTTTTCTTTGCGACGCCCTGTAGAGCTAACCACCTAGCTCTTTCTCCAAAGGGACGCAAAATTGCCAAAATGTCATGGATATCACACCGAAATATTTCTGTCGCTACGTAACAATGAGGACCTTCTCCTTGCATTGGTCATCTTTCATCCTTGATACTTTGTGTTATTTCCATCCACCTGCTTAAATGAACAGTGTCCTCAGGAAGAATTTCTTTTATTTGAAGGTATCAGTGTCATTGAGGCCAAACTTCCGAGCTTCAAGGATCAACTCTGGTTCCTGCCCGCTGGTAGACTGGTAAACATCATATTGCTGGCCAGTCTCTTGGGCACGTGCTTCTCATGTTGTATCTCCAGTAATATCAGTCTGAGGAGTGTGGTCATTGCGATGGTCGTCGTCAGTGGCATCCTGTTCCTTCTCAGCATGACGGCCAGTCTGTTGTATGACTTCATCTATGCCATCTGCTATTCCATACTAGTCGGAGTGATAAAAGGTAAAGAACTCATGTCTGGTCAAAAGAGGCCTGTGTAAATTATAAAGGTTGTCTAGAGGCACATATGGCTCATTTGTCTAAAGCGTTGGAGTTTCAAGCCACTTAATCAAAGCCAGAATTGTAATCGCACTGTTTATGACCATAGAAAAGATCAATTGAAACCAACTGAAAAGAAAACTAACCCGTGGTTGTTATTACCACGTCACAGGTCTAGGAAAACCTTTGCTGGAGTATTTGATTCCGCTGCTTCTCGGGGAGAACAACGCTGCCGTCGGCGCAGCCATCATGACTTTTGGTCAGGGCATTGGAAGCCTGTCGATGCCAGCCATTGCCAGTAAGCACAAGATTACTACTCTCATTTTGATAGAGCTGTTTGGTTAATCATTGCATAATAACGATATTCCTACAAACAGATCAGCAGTCTGTTATCGCGTTCCATACAAAGCAAGCAAACAGAACGATGATGTTTCAGATCGAAAAGTGAACGTACAGTTGCATTGTGGTAATACTGTGTATCCTGTTAATGTGTTTACAGTGCAATTTGTCAAAGGTTTTGGTTCATAATTCACTTCGTTAATTTATTAAACACTGGGGTTTACACTGATGAATCTTGTGTCCACTGCCTGAATTATGAGACAATGGACGTAATTCCTATGATCACCTTAATGATCCGGACCTGTCGAGATTTTCGGTACTAGAATCCTTTCAATATCAAACCTTTTATAAGGCACCAACCATTTGATAGAGGTTGGGGTGAGTCTTTGGGGAGATTGTTCCAGAAAATACTGGAAAATAATATTTTTCTAAAAATTTAAGAAACGCCCCCCAGTGGCCGGTTCATTTTCTCTATCGAAAAGATATCTTTACCTCCAGATCTCTGCAGGTTCAGCATCAACAATGTGATCTAATGTCCCAAACTACAGATAATCCCATTGACTTCGAGTTAACCATGTTTAACTGTTGGTTTAAGCAAGACTGTTCAACCCTGTATCCACTGCTGTGTAGTAGAATGTCATCACCTGACGATAAAGAGTGAATCGTGTTGACTAATGCTCGTCAGTTGTAATGCAATATCTACCACCGTTGGTTTCCCACAATGAAGTATCTTCCTGCCTTATGTTGCAGATGAAATCGAAAACTCGATGAAAAAAGTTGACGGATGTTTCTACTTCGCTGGGGTTATCTTCTTCCTCTCAGCTTCCTTCATCATCTTCTCCTACCGCCTACACCTGCGTGTGACGACATTGGTGGTAACCATGGACCACCCAGATGAAAAGTCCACTCAGGAACCACAGTGCAGTGGGGTTGACATGGAAAAATTCTGATGACACAAAGTTGAAGCAACTCAGTTCGGAAAATATGGATAAGTATTTAAAGTGATATTTCACGTAAATCCGGACATTCGTTGATGTGGACGGAAAAGAAAAGATATCGTTGGTGTGAAAGTCTCGGGCCCATACATAGACAAAAAACATCTACAGAGGTCGTACAGATGTCACAAAATGTTAAGACACATTGAGGTAGTATATATTGTTGTACTTCATTATTGGTTTCACGACTATTACATATATGTTCTTCCTACGCGAAAAGGGATTACCTACTTCGTCACAGCAAACTGTACTTTAACCATCTTTACTTATCATTGAGAGTGTATGAAAGTTATTGTTGTCTGTTTCGTCATTGTAAAGTGAATGCCCATTTCTGGTGTCCCCCGCCGTGATATTGCTGGAATATTGCTAAAGGCGGCGTAAAATCAAACTCACCCAGTCACTTCTTTTTGCTTTTAGTAATTTTTTCAAATATCTTTCGCCTGTTAATCTTTCACATGAGTGTTATGACATCGCTGTAGTTCACCTCAGCTTAAGTGATATCATGTGCATCCACGTAGTTGTCTTCACATGGAAACGATGGTCGAGGTAACATCAATGTTTGGTTGATGCAATTACAAAATGAGTCACAATATGAATAGTGAGTGAGTGAGTGAGCTGGGTTTAACGCCGCTTTTAACATTATTCCAGTCATATCACGGCGTGTCAGCTTAATGTGGGAGGATAGCCCGAACTGATGCAAGTCTCAGACGTTTACCACTTCGGGGGGAAACCCTGACAAACCTAGAAACTATTCGGGGCGAACCGGGATTCGAACCCACAATCATAGGTTTCTGGCGTGGCCAAGGGACGCAACTCTGCACAGCGAATCGCGCCGCGTTAGACGGCTGGGCCACCCGTGTCCATGTCATATATATTAACAGACACAACATTGAGGCACTTGGTACCAATAACCAGATAATAAGTGATTATCATTGATTTGTATCGAGTATCATATCTGTGCTGAGTAGGCACCATTGAATTAAATGTTTGTCATAGTTGCCTCAATCTGCAATATTTTCAAAGAGGCTAAATGTTTTCAGAGAGCAAACTAGTTTTTTTTCGGCGAAATATAGAATATCAGTTTTATGTTCTTCAACGAATGGACAGAAATATCACAGGAATACGGTCAGTGTTACAAATCACAATATAATGGCAGTGCTTTGAATTAACATGACTTTCCAAAGAGAAAAGGTTACTCGCGTTTTTTAATACTTGTGAGCATCACGATCAAACAGTGATGATACCAGGTTTTTGCAGGTGAGCATAACCTACCCCCACCTATGGCACCCGTCACAAACACATGCAAAGGGAAGTCAACTGTTCCCCTGCAAAAAAAACAACACGGGAACGTATGCGTCAAATATGGACCTCCACATATTTACCATAAAACCTTTTAAAAGCTTCACTGATGCCATGAATAATGTAACCCTCATCAAGCAACATTTGATGTCAAAAAGGGAATTGCATCATTTTTGTCACTGGTGCCTTACATTTGAAAATGACCTCCACATGTCTACCAGAAAACGTTTTGAAAGCTTTACTGAGGCCTTGAGTTTCATCACCTTGATCAAACACCGTTTCAGCAAGAGCCGTATGGCGCTCTTTGGAATCTTGGTAGAAAGGGCATACTTGATTGTACCGCAAAAGTTATGTAGAAATGTAGACACCAAAGGCTGGAGCTGCTGGAATATTGCGCGACATGAAGGGAAGGTTCACGATTAGTGTTTTGTCACTCTGAATCTTCATGCATAGATCTAAACATTTTGTTTCTGGTTCAGATGGGTAAATCAGTGGAAGGGAGTTTGCTATTTGATCTTTGTTGAACGGTAGCAGATCATCGATGTACCAGACGCTTACGTAAAACTTCTTCACTAAATTGCCTTGTTTTGACTTTGGCAATCAAAGCAGAAATTCAGATTCATATGCATAAAGAAACAAATATCTAGAAGGGGTGCACAAGTGGTGCCGATGGGAAAGCCTGCTTCCCAACGTTTACAATGATAGTATCAATAAGGAAATCTAGAATTCCACATATTGTTTTCTCAGTAAACTTCATAAGTCGTTTTTTCGGATAGTTGTTTATCCAGACGAATTAACTTTAAAAAGGAACGTTTGAATCCATCGGGTTTGCTTTATATAGTTAACAAATTGTTTTCTGATGTTATCACGATAAGTACACAATTAAAATACAAAATTACATTAGGGCAAGATATTATTGATATTAAACGTTGGCACGGGTGACCGCGCCGTAATTTGTTGAGCAAATTCCAAACCCTAAGATCGTCGGGTCGAATCCCAGAAGACATGCCTGACTTAGGTCTCATCATGACAGCAAGCTGATCACACGCCGTGATATAACGGAAATATCTTTAAAAGTCGAGGAAAAACAAACTTACTCTTTTTCTCTGAATTTATATCAAAATGTCTTGTATACATATGTGTATACCGTACGTTTCTTGATTTTTTTTTATCTATGATGGTTTGGTTTAAATTTGGAGCGTTTATACCAACTTCTGATTCGTTTAAAAAGATTAGTTTACTAGAATGTTAATGAGAGATGAAGTAAATTCAACAATAGCTTAGATACATGTGTCTTTGCTCTTTTTTAAAAAAGTGGTTAAAGCGTTCACTCGTCACGACGAAGGCCCTAGTTTGATTCCACTGAAAATGTTCAATTTCCTTTTATCCTGAATCATGTATCTTAGACACGCTGGGCTACATCTAACAGTTTACAGCAGTGACAAGCCTACATTCAGTATTTGTAAGCAGCCCACACTATGATGGAAAATATATTCCTTGATAGCACATTAAGCTTTGAAACTAAAATAGTGTGTGATAAGGCAATCCCTTGTTTCAATCCGCTCATGACGAATGTACAGTGTAATTCCTTTATCCTTGGTTGTTGTCTCGTGGTATTTGTATTTTGTAATATCTAATTGTTGCAAGAAGGAATAATTTGCAAGCACCTATCACCAATAAGTTCATAAATATGATGATAATCATCATATAGTTGATTGTCAGTTTTTTTTTAAAATAACTATTTTCATTTGTTTAAGTCAACCTATACAACCTCGATCTGTGTATTGGTAATTATTCACCAGAAGGAGATAAGTCTGTACAATGTAATTATAATACATGTACCTCAACTGTACTGTATTCATATGAGACTCCATGAAAACATTGCCTGCATGCAATGTCACTGTACTGTTGGCCTCACATTCAAAATAAATGTGTCTCTCTATATTGACAAGTGTAACTCCCATACTGACTTAGTCGTAGCTCTAAGATTACATTGTGAAACTGGGCCTTGGTTAAACACCGTATGCCCTATTAGGACCAGGAGCTTGCCAATGCAAAATAAAATCTGCTTGTGAATTAGCGAATGAATGCTGATTTACGCCACAAAATTGGGCCAGGCAGAATAATACTTGACTGTATGAACAATGGCCCAGGTCGTCGGGACACGGTGACAATCGTCCAGATGATATCGTGTAACCTAACCGCCTGATCGTCACCAGGAGACTCATAGGGCAAGCATGGGGCGCTGGGGACGTATTCTGTCTCGGAATAAACATGAGATGAATAATCGAGAGCTGCGAATCACATAAATATTTGGTAAGAAGTCACCGTCAGATTAAATTTAGCAAACAAAATAGCAGTTTCCATCTTAAAGTCTCTGTCCTTAGTTCACAAGTACTCTCATAATCATCCTCGTCTGCTTCTAAAGAACACAGAGCCCCTGGTTGGATTCCTATCAACTCTTTTTTCACCATTTTGGATTGGAAGGGAAAAGTCGTTATCCTTGACGTTTTCCACACATGCACACAAGTACCAGTATAGTAACCTTCCTATAAACCTCTGCTCAATCGTCACCTTATTATCACAATGTCATCAAGGGCTTCTGTCACGGTCGTAGCCACAGCCTTACGCCGACAACAATGAACGTAACAATGTCAAGCCCCCTGGAGACGAAGTACGGATCAACTGTATATACATATATTCGTCATTTCAGTATTCTGGAGGTTTTGGTGAACAAGACTAGGAATCCGGTATCCCAAGTCGGTTCAATCATACAGGTCATTTCAATCATACAGGTTTATTCAGTAAATCCTTCAATATTGAATTGTTCACGTTAGTAGGACCTGCATGATATGAGCAGATAAAGCAATGAGGTCCTCGTGTCTGAGGGAGTTAATAGAAAAACAATAAGTAGCTAGTGTCCAGAAAGTAAAGAGGTAATCAATGACAAGGCATTGAACAATTAAAATAATATGGTTTCACGATACAACTCTCAGAACAATTTGTTTTAGGTACGCGTGCAGTGGATAAGGCAGTGTTCTCCTTACAGTGAAGTGGGACACGTGAAGATTCCGGGGTAGACTAGGTCTTCAGCAACCCGTGCTTGCCGTAAAAGGTGACTATGCTTGTCGTAAAAGGCGACTAACGGGATCGGGTGGTCAGGCTCGCTGACTTGGTTGATGCATGTCATCGATCCCAATTGCGTGGATCGATGCTCATGATGTCAATCACTGGATTGTCTGGTCCAAACTCGATTATTTAAAGACCGCCGTCATATAGCTGGAGTATTGCTGAGTGCGGCGTTAAACAACAAACCAACCAAACCAACTACAGTGAAATGGATCCATGAAATTGTTAAGCGAACTTACGAATGCTGTAATGCAGAATCAAAGTTTAGCATTGAAATTTTGCAAATGAAGCGACAAAACCCTTTCAATATCAAAAAGAAAACTCTGCATAAAGCATATTCGATTGTACGATTCCGACAATATCCTGAGCATGTGTTTATGAATCACTATCAAATGGTGATGATACCAGCAAATCATGTCACACTCGTAGCCTGGAAAGGCAAAGGATCAGCTTTGAAAATATCTTTGCACTGAACAATTGAAAAATCCACCCTAAGTTGTTAAATTGAAAAGGTCATGATACTGTCTTAATGAACACGCTTATATGACTGACAAATAGAATATGTCCTTCTGTCACTTGGAATGTATGCAAATAGGATGAGGAACACGGATGAGGTGAGGTGAAATGGGGTTTAACGTCGCGTCCAAGATTATTGCACTTATATAGTGACGTGCTTGCACGTGTGTGTGTGTGTGTGTGTGTGTGTGTGTGTGTGTGTGTGTGTGTGTGTGTGTGTGTGTGTGTGTGTGTGTGGCTGCTTGTACTAGTCCGGACTGTTGCCGATTTATAGTGCTAGCCCACTGAGATACCATGCGCAGTTAAACATGAATACCCCACTCAGACACAGTATACTGACTCCGAGCCGACCAGTCCTTGTTTTAGCCCCGTAATGTCGCGCGCCAGACAGGGTAACAACAAGTACCATCTTTTAACGTCTTTTGGTATGACGCGGCCGGGGATCGAACACGGATGAACTTTGAGTAAGTCCGTTACGCCACATATCTTAACTGTTTTGATCTAGTTTATGAAGAAAGTCACTTTGGGTTAAAAATTGCTAAGTTAAAACATAAGAAAAACATTTCTTCTCCACATGGTGGTGTTAGATATCCGAAACCCTCAAGTATTTAAAAAATAGGCAATGTTGAAAACGTGTTCGGTAATTGCCAGTTTTAGTGTTAAAAAGACCTATGTCATACCTCGTCCTTTATTACATGGATTGACAGTCTATTTCCCTACCAAAGCCCTGATGCTACAATTACCCCATTGTCATTGTCTAAAAAGGGTAATTAAATCAGGGGTTTAGTATGTAATCTCATGTGTGATTTCATTACGGAATAAGGCCTCCTCACGAAGCATTACTATTTGGTGAAACTTTTGCCAGGTCATGGAACAACACAAAACTATCCAGGTCAAGAATAAGAACGTTGTCACGTCACATTACGTCGCCTATAACCGTATATAACCACCTATACATGTCGGTGTAACTACTATGCGGAGCTAGTGAGTGAGTGGATGCATTTGAGTGAGTTTCAGTAAGTGGGTGAGTGTGCGAGACGTGTGCTTTAAACAATATTCAGTTATGTGACTGCTTTCAGCTTGATGTTGAAAAGGCCGAAGTGTTACAGGTCTTAGACGTTTCTCACGTTGGCGAAACCAACGAACCGACACATTGCTGACAAACGTGGAAAGATAGGCAGGGCGAATCTGGGATTCGTACCACACACTGTACAATCACGAGGGTTTAACGCCGCTTTGAACAGTATTCCACTTATATCACAGAGGACCCGTGAAGATTCCGGGGTAGAATAGGTCTTCAGCAACCCATGCTTGCCGTAAGAGGTGACTATGCTTGTCGTAAAAGGCGACTAACGGGATCGGGTGGTCAGGCTCGCTGACTTGGTTGATGCATGTCATCGATCCCAATTGCGTGGATCGATGCTCATGATAATAATCACTAGATTGTCTGGTCCAGACTCGATTATTTACAGACCGCCGTCATATAGTGGTAATATTGCTAGGTCCGGCGTTAAACAACCAACCAACCAACCAATATATCACAGAGTTTCAGCTTGATGTGGGAAGAAAGCCCGAGGTGATGCAGGTCTCAGACGTTTACCACTTTGGTGAAACCAACGAACACAGGTTTGTCCTGACAAACCTAGAAATATAATCAGGTTGAACCGGGATTCAAACCCACCTGCCCAAGGGACGCAACTCCGCACAGCGAAATAGCAGCGTCTTAGACGACTGGGCCACCCGTGACGCTAATAATCCAATTTGTGAAAGCCAGTATGAAACAAATTTGTTCAAGTGGGAGGTGAGGCACCCTACCACAGTTCAGTGGATTTGCCTCCCTTCTACCAGTGTGTGTGGGGGTAATCGCAATCCGATCACGTGACGCACGTGACTGCATCAAACCTCTTTCCGCAAACCCCAGCAAGCAGTCAAACGCATATCTCATAGGAAACATATTATTTATGATCTTAGTGTCATTTCTTGTCCGTGCGTTTGGTAAGAAGAACGATGTCAGGTCGGAGATCGAGGAAGCGGAAGATCCAAGCACCTAGTGACCGGAGATCATCGTGGAAATCGTCTCGAGTCAACAAATCAACGAATCGAAGTTCTCAGCCCGGCGATGCAGACAACATGGCGTCAACTACCGTCCCCCGGTCGTCGTAGCCCGTCGACACGAAGAATGGATCAGGTGATGTATTACCTCATGTTTTCGATAATGGTGCACGATCTCATGTAGTGAAAGGATTAGATACGGTAGACACATCTTTATGGATAACATTTTTTTGATACTGTAAAAAGCGACGTTTCGGTATAGATCCTTATACCGTTGTCAAGCAAAGTTGCTTATACCTTTGCTTGACAAATCCATGTCAAATCCAAAGCAACCAAACAGAAAGTATCATTGGTTTACTAAATGACATTGGTAGGGTCCATTCCCATCGGCAGGGCCTTCCTACGTTTCGATCTGTGGTATTAAGAAACCTCATCATAAAGTTAGGGTTACTAGGAATATGACCTGGAACGTTTTATTGTTCCTGGATCAATGCTGGATTACCAATGAAGCATTACACCTCTACACAGACAGTGCATCAGGAGAGTCATGTGGGTTCGGGGCGTACTTTCATGGACGCTGGACCAACGGTTCATGGCCAGAACATTGGAGGACTTTAGGCCTAACACGAAACATCACACTGCTGGAATTCTTCCCACTTTTTGTTGCGGTTAACATTTGGGCTGATGCCCTCGGGAGCAAAAAGTTGATAATAAACAGTAATAACCAAGCAGTTGTTTCCATTCTGAACAAGCAGTCAACTAAATGTTAGAATACTATGCAGATTGTGAGACAGTTTGTCCTTCATTGTCTCAACATAAATGTATTAGTCATAGGTCAGTATTTACCTTGTTTTAAAAACAGCATTGCAGATTCCTTATCTCGTTTTGATCCTCAGATCGCAGCTGAAACCAGAAGACAGAACCAAACCGACACCAGTACCCAAAAATCTGTGGCTTATCTAAAATCCAAGGCTTTTGTTTTAATAAAAGTATCAGTGTCGAGCAATACTCAACACAACTATGCAGCTGCATTAAGGTCATTTGACAAATGGGGCGGTCGGGTAGCCTGGTGGTTAAAGCGTTCGCTCGCCACGCCGAAGATCCGGGTTCGATTCCCGACATTGGTACAATGTGTGAAGCCCATTTCTGGTGTCCCCCGCCGTGATATTGCTGGAATATTGCTAAAAGCGGCGTAAAACAATACTCACTCACTCGACAAATTTCCTCACGACCATAAAGTACCTCTGATATGGCCTGCGCCGGTAGATTTCCAGTATGTCCAGGGAGGCCTTTGCAAGCTCAAATATAGTTAAGCATCTCTCAGCTCTTGGAAGACATGACAAAATAAATAGCCTGTCCGATCCTTATGAAAACCTTTTAGTTCACAAATGCATGCAGGGATACAGAAATACAGCAGCTCTGGTGTCGACGCCTGACACAAGACACTCAATCACAATTGACATGTTGAAGAGGCTTCCCAGGCCCTTCAGGCTATTTGTACATCAGGTTGTGAAGCTTGTTTATTTGCTGCCATGTTTAACTTGGCAATTTTTGCATTCCTACGGATTGGTGAGAAAGCGCTAGTGTCTAAGGTGAATGAGAACAGAACACTGAAACTGACAGATGTTGGTATCGGTGCACGGGCAGATGTTGTAACAACTCATTTTTGACAGAAATATGGCTTGTCGGCTCCAGCCTTATCAAATGGGCTCACCGAAGAGCAGTTGCAAGGCCAGTGGAATTGAACCGAGGTCTACAGAAGTATGGACTCAGCTTAACATGGTACGGGAGAAGAGGAATGAAGTGGAAATCATTGTTGCCATTTCTACAGCAAAAACGAGGCATTCTCCTCCACCAGCATGGCTCCTCCTTCATTTGGGAGGTAACGACCTCGGGGACTTGCCAACCACAGTACTATTACAAACGGTGAGTCGGGATCTTACAAACATTCATCACATGATGTCCTAAACACAAGTCATATGGTCAGATGTTCTACAGAGTCACATGGCGGGGTAAACCAGACGGCAGAGTGATGGAGCAGAAGAGGAAGAGATTTAATATATTTGGTAGGAAAGGTGTACTAGACCTTGGAGGTCGCGTTCTCGGACACAATGAAATTAACATAGCAGACAGGGGTTTGTTCAAACAGGATGGTGTCCACCTGTCGTACATTGGCAATTACATTTTCATGAACTCATTGCTGGGGTGTCTTGAGTTATTTGCTGGTTTGTTCGCGTCCGGGCGCTCATGTCAAATCTAGTGTCGCTTGTAGTCAGGTCTTATGCTTAATCCTCAGGGGAATGAGCTTGCTATAAACCATGCTCAGTGGCGGAGGTCGGGGCAGGCAACTCAGTTTTCTCATAAACACTGACTAACGGTAAGGAAGTTGAGCCTCAAGGTACTAACTGCACCTCATGTAGTGTACAAAAACCACAGAGGATGGCAGTGTATGTAATGACACAAGATGGATGGACTCACGCCTCACGTTGTGTATAGCCACGGAGGATGAACTGAACTGTCATCTCTATTCTGGCCCATTTGGTCATGGTGTGTATATTCCGGCCCATTTGGTCATGATTTTGTAGTTACTCCATTGCGTCACGACGTGTACCCAGCTAAGCCTCGGACGCAAACAATCTAACCGCATTAGTTACACTGCTTGTCGCGACTTCCGCCTGTATTGTTATGTAATAAAGTTGCGCCCGCACCATGTTAAATTTTGTATTTCATTCACACTTAAACTACTAGTAATTAGTGGTAATATAATTAATGATTTTTGAATATATATCCTCCAGATGACAGCATTGCAGAAATCATCAACGACTACTACTACATCTTCAGTAGAGCTCCTCCCACCATCACCAACGTTTGCTTCATGCGCGTCCTAGATCAACGACTACAACTACCTGCTGTCTGTTATGTATAGGTGCGAGTATTGACATATCCAACTGCTCGTCGACTACAACATCAAATGACAAGCCATTATCTTGATTGCATTTACAATCCCATCAGTGGCAGATACGATTAAATGTGTTTATAGTTTGTCTGCGGTGCATCGTCTGTTCTAGGTGTGACTGGAATCAGTATTTCTGTTGGCATTGATCGCACACAGCACGTAACACATCAACAACTAATGTGCCAAATGCTGCGCAATTTGAAATATGTACACCACAGCATATGCCATTAAACACGCGGGGGGGGGGGAGTCACACTTTGCATCTAATAGCCGTTCTCACGTTCGATTGGTTGGCTTGACTTAAATAATCTGGTCCTGACATATTTCATATTATTAAGTGTGGACACGTCCTGGTAGTATTACAGTGTCTGTATTACGGTAAGTTTGTTTATTTAATGGAAACTGGTCTTGTATTCATATGCAGAACTGATACTCGCCGACATAAGGATAACAGGAAATTTTAACGTTTAGTAATCTCTGGATCATTTTATCAAAATTTCTAAAAACTGTTGGATTGTGAAACAAACTTCCAAATCGTTAGGGGCGCCAACGTGATGACCGCACAGTTGTATTTCGAATATTCCGCTCCAGATACTGCTAACATTACGTCCAAACTGCACTACCGGTGAAAGGTCCCCTGCCATGAGTGGACACGAAGACAAGGACCAATGTCCCCCGGGGACATCAGAGGAAGCAGGAGCGGAGGTAGGGGTGTCTACTGGAGGCTGAAACTGTCAATACTAAAGGAGGACTTGTAGTCGTGTTCGCGTTTCTGTTGCTATAAATAAGAATCTATAAATCAAGAAAAATTGACCTTAGTCTTGGAAGTGTGGTGTTTGTTTGTGGGTTAAATCACTTTAAGGCGGCGATCTGTATATTCGGATTTGGACCAGACAATCCATTGATTGAAAACATGAGCATCGATCCACGCAATTGGGATACGATGACATGCATCAACCAAGTCAGCGAGCCTGTCCACCCGATCCATTTAGTCGCCTCTTACGTTAAAACATAGTTTGTAGGGACTTATATTCGTACCTGGATCCAAACGGGTTAGGCCTAGAAGGTTTTTTCTATTCTATCAGTAGACTGGTCATTCGATTCGTGGTAAAACATGATTGATTCTTATTAACTTGATATACTGGTATGCTATACCATGAGGTATAGCAAATGGAATTCAGTCAGTAACGTGTTGTATAATGATCCGCGCCTCTATGACCACATTTTCCAATAATATATCAGGCAATGTTGTTTTTTGTCTACATAAGTTCGGGCTTTCCTCCCACATCAAGCTGACAACTGAAAGTACCGTTCATCGAAGCGTTAACCCCCGCGTTAAACTCATACATTCATCCGTATGCTAATTGTGCAATTTTACAACGGAGATTTGCTAAGTATTATATAAATAAGACCCCCGCAAACATGTACACATTAGCCCTGTTGGGGTTAATTTCGGTTTCGGAAATGGGTCTTAAATGGGTAACCCTTCTGGGCCCCGTTCGTGTTCCAACAGGGTCCATATGGGCATTTATTTTACAGCCTACATGCGACCATAGATGGCGTGTGTCTGTGATGGTGTTTATATGGTTTGTTCTCTGCATGCATATCATATGTAACCCTTTTGTGGCATCACTACATCATACATTAACACGGATGTAAAATAATATATCTTATATATATTATGTATTTCATAAATATATGCGTTACAAAGGTAGAATTTAACCCATTCAAAAATTACTGCGCGGGTCACTTTTGTAAATTATTGTAAACTCTTTATTTTAGCAAATGTTATGATTCAAATTCAACATAAAAATACTGAGTAAAATTTATCTCGGCCTAATTTATATTATCTTCAAGATGAACAATATAGTTGAGCACAAGAACAAATGACAACATTGTACCGTATTTTAATAATGAGACAGACAACGTTCTTAACTCCAATAACGCAATCGGGTAGCCTCGGGTTACAGCGTTCGCTCGTCACGCCGAAGACCCGGGTTCGATTCCCGACATGAGTACAATGTGTGAAGCCCATTTCTGGTGTCCTCCGCCGTGGTATTGCTGGAATATTGCTAAAAGCGGCGTACAACCACACTCACTCACTCCAATAACTAACGCAAACAGTCATGACAATAGTTGTCATTCAACACAAAGGACAACTGTTTTGGTTGTATTTTGTATTTTGTTTATTTACTTCCTTTATGAACAGCATTCATGCATAGTTCGACCTTTTTGTTGTGAAATGTTAACCTGATCCATGAAACCAAGGAAATAATGGGTTGTCCCTACTGTAAGTAAACGTTCCTGCTTTGATTACTAAAGAAATTACTTTGCCTGATGTGATTATATATACATATATGTGTGTGTGTGTGTGTGTGTGTGTGTACATGAGTCTTTATCTCAGATAATTGTCATCAGTGTGTGTGTGTGTGTGTGTGTGTGTGTGTGTGTGTGTGTGTGTGTGTGTGTGTGTGTGTGTGTACATGAGTCTTTCTCTCAGATAATTGTCATCATTGTAAAAGAAATAGTCTAAGTTACCAGAAGTCGTGGGCGTAGCTTTCACCTTTTGCAATTGTACAAGCAATTTGGAAACATGGATTGCGAAGACATTTTACGATGACGATCTGGGTATCAGTTCCCATAACTGTGCTTGTAGACCTCTGCCACTTGGTCGGCATTTTCCCGAATATGAGATAGTTTACTTTATTTAGTGGGCGGTTGGTTTGTTGTTTAACGCCGCACTCAGCAATATTCCAGCTATATGACGGTGGTCTGTAAATAATTTAGTCCGAACCTGACAATCCAGTGATTAATATCATGAGTATCGATCCACACAATTGAAATCGATGACATGCATCAACCAAGTCAGCGAGCCTGACCACCCGATCCCGTTATTCGACTCTTACGACAAGCATAGTCGCCTTTTGCGGCAAGCATGGATTGCTGAAGACCTATTCTACCCCGGATCTTCACGGGTCCCAACATGACGGAAAGTGTCCATACCTTGCTGTGTATCACTGTGACTACATTTCTTAACGAAATAACAGGCAGACTCTAAAGAAACGTGATGCCTCATTCACTGGGTTCTGGCACTAGCCTGATTAGACACAGCGACGATTGACCGCGGGAACCAGCTAAGATGCCCAACAGACGGGAGTAGCCTCCCTTTGATAAAGGGAAATAACTCAAACCGGAGGTCCGATTGATTACCGCGAAAGGTGATCATTGACATTGTGTGTAGGCAATTGTGTTTTTGCCTACAAGGTTGTTAGGCTACTGCCTAAAAACCAGTTTCAGTTGAAACTACATTGTCTGTTGTCACTGTCCAATTGACTAAGCGCTGACCTTTTGACGCAATATATTAATCGCACATTCCAGGAAAACTTGCAATTGTGAGGAACCGTTTGTAATGATAGAATTTAAGCATAACATTATGTGATAAAGAGGTTGTAGATTTGTGAGTTTTGGGATGATAAATATCCTCTATGAGGAGTGAGTGAGTATTGCTTTACGTCGCTTTAAGCAATATTCCAGCAACATCACAACGGGGGACACCAGAAATGAGCTTCACACATTGTACCCATGTCGGGAATCGAACCCGGGTCGTCGGCGTGACAAGCGAACGCTATAACCACTAGGCTCACAAAACGTTCTCCCATTACACTGTTTATTCATAATACATTACGCAAGTAAACAACATCAAACAAACATGCATGATACATGACACTAGCCATCCAAATTCACACTCAAGTGATAACCGCTGTGCATTAATATGAGTAATATTGGTTGGGACCTATGTTGAACCCAGTCGGCAAAACCCTTGACTAGTTTCTTCTCCTGGCCCACACTTAACGCAGGTGGGGCCATGTGTACATGCTGGCGCGGACGGTGGAGCAATTACTAACATCAAAAGATGAAGATATGTACACTGACGACGTTTTATTTCATTCACTGGCTTGATAACAATTTAAGAACTTCCAAAGAAACGTTGCTGACAATAGAACAAGGGGTTGATATCACTATACTCACAACTTACGTGTTTGTTCGCCGTTCATTTGGAACCATGTTGAACATTTATGAAATATGGTTTGTGAATATTTGTTACAATCACCAATTGTGATTAGGACAGATAAGTTTAACTCATTTTATGTAAGTGAGATATGTAGATATTTGTTACGTTTTTTCACTGTTTTAATTGCTTACATTGCCCAATATTTTTCGGCGCATCAAGTTTCCTGCCTTGGACCTACTTGCACAAAGTGATCTTATCACTAAGACGATCGCAACTCCCTTTAATTTAACACTGATTTACGGCCGCCGTAGCTCCAAGGTCGCTTTTCAATACGGCGATAAACACAACTCACTCACCCACTATCACAGTTCAGAACAACAGTAAATAACGACAAAACCTTTCCAACTAAATATGTCGCTGAAGTAGATTTTTAATGTTTCATCACAAATGCGTGTGATTGCTTAATGCTTGTGCATACACAACAAGATTAACTATCAGTAGCAACGCATTAGTGATTCCATTTGATAGCTGTGATGCAGATTTAATTTTGTAACGAGCTTTACATTATACTAGTTCCACAGACAAACGCATCTAACCGTTATGGGTAGATTCAACCTTTCATGTCCTAACCGCGTGTATTAGCGGGTTCTTCTATGATGTTCTGTAATGTCAGCAATTACTGGGGTGATAAACGTCATTGAGAGGACCCCACCCTTCACTCCCAGAACCGAGTGGACGGCCTGTGACTACTCTGTGATATGGGGTATTGTTGTGTGTAGTCATTTCCATCCATTGTGACCCTGGGGAAGAATTAGATCGCCAATTGACCCCGAGCAGACAAAAGGGGATTGTTCGATGGAGTTGATCGTCCCTCATTTCTGTAATCGACCGCCTACGTGGTCTAGTGGTAGATCGTCCGCCCGGAGAGCGGAAGGTCCGGGGTTCTATCCCCGGCCGCGTCTTACCAAAATACGTTGAAAGATGGTACATGTTGTTACCCTGTCTGGCGCTCGGCATAAAGGGGCTAAAACAAGGACTGGTCAGTATACTGTGTCTGAGCGGGGTATCCATGTTAAACTGCGGCATGGTATCTCAGTGAGCTAGCTATAAATCGGCATTAGTCGGACTAGTACAAGCGGCCACACACACACACACACGTGCATCCACGTCGCAATATAGGTGCAATAATCTTGGACGCGACGTTAAGCACAATTTCACCTCAATTCACCATTTCTGTAATCTCTCGTGTGCCATTATGTGCAGGCCGCGCTTACACAACTGGAAGACTCATTGTTGAAGCGTTGACAATGTACTGATCGGGTGGTCACCATTTCTGTAATCTCTCGTGTGCCATTATGTGCAGGCCGCGCTTACACAGCTGGAAGACTCATTGTTGAAGCATTGACTATGTACTGATCGGGTGGTCAGGCTCGCTGACTTGGTTGATGCATGTCATCGTATTTCAATTGCGTGGATCGATGCTCAAGATGGCAATCACTGGATTGTCTGGTCCAGACTCGATTATTTACAGACCGTCGTCGTTTTGCCTGACTCTTACTGAGTGCGGTGTTAAACAACAAACAAACTCAAACTGTATCTCCTTGTGAAAGTTTCTTCCATATTTCAGGAATTTACCATGGACTACGGAACTGGGCAAGAACTGACCATCCCGACAGCCGATGCGATTGTAGATCCCCCTGATGGGGGAAAGGCATGGTGCTTAGTATTCTTTTCGCTGATTTTAGCATCTTTGACGGAAGCATTCATCGTTCTTCAGCAGCCGACTCTATTTTTGATGAAAAGTGCAAATATCTCATCTGGACAGAGCCAGGGGTTATTTTTACCTACCTTAGATTCTCTGTCAGCCGAAGCAAGAACAGTACTGGACACTTACAAGGCTCTGTTTTCCATATCAGGTATGCCATGAAAATAAATAATTAAATCAAAGTATATGCATGGTCATTTTCAATCATCATTTATTCCGTTCAGACCAGCTATTGTTCTAGGAGAGGTATTATAATAGGGTGTGTTACATTACTCAAGCGACTTGCGACCCCAAGCTGAGTGCGGCGTAAAAAAACAGACAAACAACATTTAAATCCTGCAGTTTTTGAACAATAATTCAAACGCCTGTTGGTGTAAGAACGTTTATGCTTGACAGTGATCTGAATCTTCTTGTTAAGTCTATGTGAGTCAACGCAACGTTGCCGAAAGTCGAAGAACAACTTTAGTTTCTCTGTCACAATTATTGAATCTCATAAAATTAATTTAGCATTTAATTCTTTGGCTATGCCAATCACGTCTCCAACAATGTTTCCATACAATGTAACGTAAAAGGACAATAGAGCGTAGTATGTATGAGAATTGTTACCGTTTCTTGCAGTATAGGGAAGGTTTTGCTTTAATAGTTTTAAACCTGGTCATGTATTTTATGTTTTCGTTACCCCACCAACTATTTAGCGAGCACTTAAAACAATAATGTTAAGCAATTATATTTGTATGAAAGGCCTTAGTTAATTGTTGCATGTGTTTGATCAATTTTCTTTTTTATCAATCCCGTTAAAGGAATACTTAGCGGCACTCTGACAGTCTTGATTGGTTACCGGTGGGTGGCGCTGATAGGAAGTGTTCTGACGGCCGTGGGATATCTCGGAGCCGCGTTTAGTGATCTTTCCAATGTCCATCTCATCTCCTTCCTATACGGGGCACTGCCAGGTTAGCTCTGTCCAATGGTATGTCAGTAGAGACTGCAACCTGAGCTTTACTTAATCATAATCGTTTTTTTGATTTTGACAATTGCAAAACATCTTTTTTGATCAGCTGATAACATGAAACTGACATGCCGAATTAAGTTTTAGCACGGTTGTGGAATTAAAATACAGGCCACACATATGCACATTTGAAGTGAATATAGATGTCACTTTTTTATTTTCCTTCAAAGTCAAGCTGGTAGGTCGTGAAATAACTGAAATGTCGTTCACAGTGGCGTGAAACCAAACTAACTAACTCACTCACAATGTTCTCAAACGTAATCAAAGATCAGCTGATCGGGTCATTAATTAATATATTCTGTTGAGCTGAAAATGCTAAGATCGACTATAAGAAAGTTAAGACAGTCCTCTTATCATATTTCAGGTATGGGTCATAACCTGGTCGTAGTAGCATACATCACGGCAATACTGCAGTATTTTAGAAGGCGCCGACTGGTGGCTCTACTCATCCCTCATGTTGGTGTCATCCTGGGATCTATGGCTTTTTCCATTATGTCATTTCTCCTTTTTGGATCCCTTGGCATCAACAGCTGGAAAAGTTATCTGATATTTCAAGCGGGTGCTGCTGCTGTTATGATCCCGACTAGCCTTTTTCTGAAACCCCTCAATGCACGGATGAAAGGCCAAGCCAATCAAAGCCTAATATCTTATATGATGGGTATGGATGAACTGAAGGTCTTCCGATCAACTCTGCTCTACGTCTTCGCTGCGGTCTGTTGCCTGTGGGGCGGAGGTAGGAAATAACGAACACCGAAAATATTCTGATAAAGAGAGAGAACCATACCGACAAAGAATTAGTAATATATACGTGGTGTTTATTTGTAGTTTTGAAATTTTGTGTTTTCAACAATAAACTTGTCTACTTTGAAATGAGTATTTGTCTTTGCGACAGCCTTTAATACTATCCCCCAAATTCTTGTTTCTGTAATGCCCAACCAAAAGACATCCCACCAAATTATAAATATCTCCACCCTACATTAAGGCATTTCTCTTGGAACGTCTAATGTTTTCCCCTTGACACTTTGCATTGTCAGCCCATCACGTCCACCGACCTGCTTACTGAACTGTGTCTCCAGGAAAAATCACGACAATTGGATAGATTTTAAAACACAGAATTACAATTGATCAACCAAGTTGTTTTCTATTTGAAGGTATCAGTGTCATTGAGGCCAAACTACCGAGTTTCAAGGGTCTACTCTGGTTCCTGCCCGCTGGACAGTTGTTGGTATACATCATATTGCTGGCCAGTCTCGTGGGCACGTGCTGCTCGTGCTGTATCTCCAGTAATATCCGTCTGAGGAGTGTGGTCATTGCGATGGTCGTCTTCAGTGGCATCCTGTTCCTCCTCAACATGATGGCCAGTCTGTTGTATGACTTCATCTATGCCATCTGCTATTCCATACTAGTCGGAGTGATAAAAGGTATAGAATCCATGTGAGGTCAATAGAGGTCTGTGTAATTATATAGGTTGTCGGGGGCACATATGGCTCATTTGTCTAAAGCGTCGGAATTCCAGTAGAGTTTCAAGTCAATTAATCAAGCCAGAATCCTGATAATGGTAAACGCCCTGATTATGAACATATGTGTGACAGTACCATACTTGGGCTGGGTATACCCAAATGGCATTACTTAAAATTAAGACGTGCGTCACTTTGAGTGTCCGCCCGGGCATACTGTTCAAACCCAACACAATCACTCTCTCGCAGAACTTTGAGGCTAGCATTTGAGTGTTGTATCTTTGTTAAGCGAATATCAATCAATCAATGGAATCTTGAATTTTGCATCTGTTGTAAGTTTAACCAGTATTTAATAACCACCACATGAGCGTCTATGTACAATTGACATCTATCAACATTCACCATATACCATAACATTTGGTTTAACACCGAGATGGTTCCTACAAGCATATCTGTGAATCTTCTCAGTAGCATCTGTATTTTTGAATCCCCACATTTCGGCTGCATACATCGAACTTGGGCTAATTGTAGTGTCAAAAAATGTGAAAAATATACTATAAGTTACATTCCCAAGTTGCTTAAGGTTTTGAAAAATGTCAATGAAAATATTCATAGCTTGTAAAGAAGCCTTATGAATATGCATAGACCATGACAATCTGTAAGTAAAATAGACACCAAGGTATTTATTCAGAGTAATGACTTGTAGAGGTTATCCTCTGTAAAACTATTTTTCTCTTCGCGATAATCTGTCACTACGTTTAAACACAACTACTTCTGTCTTTTTTTAAAGTCACAGACGGTTTCCATTTATCGCAGTAGGATTCAAGTTCAAATATGTGTTTTTTTGTAATCCGGGCGTTGTACTTGAAAACATTACTGTGTTTCAGGGTGTACCTGTATACCACCTGCACAATTCGCCTTGATTTGCTCTGCTCATTCATTTATAAAGAAAGAAAAGAGAAAAGGACTTATGATACATCCTTAGCGAACACCAATATTACAAGCAGACGTATCTGTCACAGACCTTATTACATTATGGTAGATACAGCACAATAATAACCCGTTTTTGATACCAGGTCCATACGTTTTAAATAGCTTCAGAGTTTATCTCTATGACGAGAGTAAAATCTTTTCGCAAAATCTACAAATAAGGCATATAATTTGCCACCCTTTCTTGTTAGATATCTGTGTATTATTGTCTGTAAAATTAACGTTATCAGTTGTGCTATATGTTTGTCTAAATCCAGATTGTGTCATGTTGAATTTTTCAAATGTGTCAGCTCAAAGCATAAAAACGTGAATATGATATCTGTAAACAGTTTGAGATATGGAATCAGTATGTCTGATGACGTTTTGAACTTTATCCGCACCTGATGTCTTATAATTCTTTAAGTGATTAATACTGTCACAAATTTCTTTCATGGTAATTGGAGATTCGAGAATGTCTGTTGTCACTTCATTAGAATTATTATCATCGAAATTGATCGTGCCCAAATCATCTTCGTTTCTTTAATACAAATTAGAGAAAAATCTTTTCTGTGGTTGTCTATTTGAACTGAGAATTTTTACAGTAGGCCAAAACTGTTTAGAATTGATAATTCTCTACTCCAGAACTTATTGTATATGTTTGTAATATTCATCTTTCTTTTTCCTACACATATCATTGTAGGTTTGTAGCTATTCATTGATTCAATATAATTCAATGTCTTTATACCTGCTAAACTTATTTAAACAATTGGCATTCACTATCAAACCATAACTGATGTGGTCTCTTTTTGCAATTACTCGCATAAGGCATCTGTGATGTATCTAATGCCTTCATCGATGTTATCAAATGCTGTGTCAACTCTCTTCTCCGGTAAATCTTGGACCATGTAAGAAAATAAGTTATCTCTAAACTAATCAGCCTTACTGTCTACCCAAACAAATTTGAATGAAGTGTTTTTGCAATGTCTGATTAATCATTCATTAAGTTCGTGAAGCGTACGTAATCCAATGGTGACTGGAAGATGTGACGACTCGGTGCGAGAAGGTATTTTAAAACTTTCACATTTAACCAAACAAATCAGTTGAACTGATTACGAAGTCAACCACACTGGCGCCCTGGTATCCTTTAAAGGTGAAATCGCCAATACCGGTGTCTGTACCACATCTTTCAGCGAATATCATAAAATAACAACATTGCACAGATGTGTGTCGCCTCCTAGCCGTGCCAGAATCAGTTAATTAGGGTTCGAATCCAATCAAAAGCACGAAGATGACCTTAATCCTGTTATCACATATCCTGTCACTCTGTTACGCTGGCTCGCCGTGGGTGAGGCAGCCGTTGGCTTATCGCGCCGTGATACAACTGAAGTACTGTTCGCCGTGGGTGAGACAGCCGTTGGCTTATCGCGCCGTGATACAACTGAAGTACTATTCGCCATGGGTGAGACAGCCGTTGGCTTATCGCGCCGTGATACAACTGAATTACTGTTCGCCGTGGTCGAGACAGCCGTTGGCTTATCGCGCCGTGATACAACTGAAGTACTGTTCGCCGTGGGTGAGACAGCCGTTGGCTTATCGCGCCGTGATACAACTGAAGTACTGTTCGTAGAGGGTGGGGAAACCATTGGCTCGCCGTGGGTGAGACTGCCGTTGGCTTATCGCGCCGTGATACAACTGAAGTACTGTTCGTAGTGGGTGGGGAAACCATTGGCTCGCCGTGGGTGAGGCAGCCGTTGGCTTATCGCGCCGTGATACAACTGAAGTACTGTTCGCCGTGGGTGAGACAGGCGTTGGCTTATCGCGCCGTGATACAACTGAAGTACTGTTCGCCATGGGTGAGACAGCCGTTGGCTTATCGCGCCGTGATACAACTGAAGTACTGTTCGCCGTGGGTGAGACAGCCGTTGGCTTATCGCGCCGTGATACAACTGAAGTACTGTTCGTAGAGGGTGGGGAAACCATTGGCTCGCCGTGGGTGAGACTGCCGTTGGCTTATCGCGCCGTGATACAACTGAAGTACTGTTCGTAGTGGGTGGGGAAACCATTGGCTCGCCGTGGGTGAGGCAGCCGTTGGCTTATCGCGCCGTGATACAACTGAAGTACTGTTCGCCGTGGGTGAGACAGGCGTTGGCTTATCGCGCCGTGATACAACTGACGTACTGTTCGCCATGGGTGAGACAGCCGTTGGCTTATCGCGCCGTGATACAACTGAATTACTGTTCGCCGTGGTCGAGACAGCCGTTGGCTTATCGCGCCGTGATACAACTGAAGTACTGTTCGTAGAGGGTTGGGAAACCATTGGCTCGCCGTGGATGAGGCAGCCGTTGGTTTATCGCGCCGTGATACAACTGAAGTACTGTTCGCCGTGGGTGAGACAGCCGTTGGCTTATCGCGCCGTGATACAACTGAAGTACTGTTCGCCATGGGTGAGACAGCCGTTGGCTTATCGCGCCGTGATACAACTGAAGTACTGTTCGCCGTGGGTGAGACAGCCGTTGGCTTATCGCGCCGTGATACAACTGAAGTACTGTTCGTAGAGGGTGGGGAAACCATTGGCTCGCCGTGGGTGAGACTGCCGTTGGCTTATCGCGCCGTGATACAACTGAAGTACTGTTCGTAGTGGGTGGGGAAACCATTGGCTCGCCGTGGGTGAGGCAGCCGTTGGCTTATCGCGCCGTGATACAACTGAAGTACTGTTCGCCGTGGGTGAGACAGGCGTTGGCTTATCGCGCCGTGATACAACTGAAGTACTGTTCGCCATGGGTGAGACAGCCGTTGGCTTATCGCGCCGTGATACAACTGAATTACTGTTCGCCGTGGTCGAGACAGCCGTTGGCTTATCGCGCCGTGATACAACTGAAGTACTGTTCGCCATGGGTGAGACAGCCGTTGGCTTATCGCGCAGTGATACAACTGAATTACTGTTCGCCGTGGTCGAGACAGCCGTTGGCTTATCGCGCCGTGATACAACTGAAGTACTGTTCGCCATGGGTGAGACAGCCGTTGGCTCGTTAGCTGGGTTGGACTCCCCACAAGGGTACAATATGGAAATCCCATAGTTTCATTCCCATTATATGTCAGGAATAGTGATAGAACGGACTTAAGTCCCGCTCACTTACTCACTGCCATGTACGGTTTTAAACCAAACTCTAGCATTACATTCCTCATCATGGCGAACATCATCATCATGAAATAGGACAGGAAGAAATCCCCCCTTTATTACTAATGCTAGCGTGTTTCGTCATCAATTGAATGGTTGAAAACAAAACTAACCCCTGCTTGTTGTTGCTACGTTGAAGGCCTAGGGGAACCCATGCTGGAGTATCTGATTCCGCTGCTTCTCGGGGAGAACAACGCTGCCATCGGTGCAGGCATCTTGACCTTTGGCCAGGGCATTGGAAGCCTGTCGATGCCAGCCATTGCCAGTAAGCACATCATTACGACTCACATTTGGAGAGTTGCTTTATGGTATTACTGTGTAACCTATAAATGTGTTTACGATTGAACTAAGTGTTCGGTCAATAATTTACTACGTTAATTTTGTATCAATTATTGATTCATTGATTACTCGTCAATCTGGAGTTCACTGTCGAAATTGCCTGACAAACGACGTAATGCCTGTGATAACCTCAATAATCCGGATCCTGTCTACACCGAATTGGGTTGTTCATGGGAACTGGAGTTTGATGGGTTGGAATTGTTTTGAAATAAACTTGTTCCGGAAAATGCTGGAAAATAAGAAAAGACACACACGATATTAAATGGCCGGGCCGTTTCCTCGATCGATCGTTTAAGATTTCATAACCTCAATGCCTATATCGCAATTTATGTGTCAAACTTCAGATTGATTAAGCGTTAACCAGATTTCACTGTTGGTTAAAGTAGAACAGTTAACCTATGTCAACAGCCGTAAAGTAGAATGTCATCACACAGTAAATAAATATCTAAGCACCGTTGGTGTTTCCAGAATGATGTATTTTCCTTTTATGTTGCAGATGAAATCGAAAAATCGATAAAAAAAGTTGACGGATGTTTCTACTTCGCTGGGGTGATCTTCTTCCTCTCAGCTTCTTTCATAATCTGGACCTACCGCTTACACTTGCGTGTGACCAAACGGACAGTAAGCCCATGTGACCCAGACGAAAAGCCCACGCAGGAAACAGAGTGCAGTGGGATGGACATGGAAAGATTCTGATGCCAGCAAGTTGAAGCATCCTAACTTGAGAAACATACACCATTCGTGACTGGTAAAAAGTCACATGCTGGCTATTCATTTAAACAAGTCGGGGAAACAGCTCAACGGCTTTCATTGTCATTCAAGATGGTTTGTGCCCGCACTAATACGTTCTTGAAGCAAAAGAAATACTTCATATTTTTCTTATGAAATTCACAGCTTAATGCATAAGTATGCTCTTGTGTTTGCATTACTCATGGAAGGGAAGCGGGTGATTGAGCGAACCATGTTGTACGAGATGGTGTAGATGTTGTTGTGTGTGACTTTGTATGGTTATATGAAGGTTTCTTTGCTTAGTTTAATCAAGGTAATCTTCATCTCAAGTCTCTATATTCAAACACCAGGCTGGCGACATCTATATGTATTTTAAGTTACACTTCACGTTAATCTGTACATTTATTAATGTGAACGAAGAAAATATTTTTAGCGTTATGTTCACAGCCCCATACACAAAAACAAAAACAAAGATACATTATATTGTCAAATATCAAATATGTCTTTGCATTACAACTATTTTCTTTGTTCATAATCATAATAAAGGTAATGTCATACATCTTTCAAGAAATGTTCGCTGTCATAAATAATCGAATCTCGATCAGTCAAACCAGTGGTTGATAGCATGAGCAACGACCCATGCCGTCGGTGTAGGATGATACACAATCCGACAGTCCACATATTGTAATAAACCGATCGTCATGTTAGTCGTTTCCTCCTTGCACCGGGTACTGTGATCCTCTCGTTGGAATACGGACACGCTGATTTCTTCATGAAATCATACAAGAAGGAACGTGACAATCCTATATTTGTGTCATGTCTTAGCTGTGTAAGTATTGGCATGAGCAACATCAAGTATTGTCTCAGCGTCTATTATTCACTGATAAGTCAGGTGTTTAAGTTGCCATGGTTAATAAACAAATGTCACAAAATGTTATTAATATTGTTGTATCCCCAAAATATTGTTCATTATTGGTTTTACGACAATTATGAAGCTCTTTGAAGTGTTGGTAGAAAGAGCATGCTCGATTGTACCTCAAAATCTGTAATATGTAGACACCATGGGCTGGAGCTTCTAGATAGTACTGATGAATGGTTTTGGAAGATTTCTTCTGGAATATTGCTCGACATGAAGGGAATGTTTACTATTGGAAATTTGAAGTCACTCCTCTTGACATATAGTCCTGTGGAGAGTGTTTTGTCACTCTGGATATGTCTACATGGATCTAAATGTGAAACAGATGAAGCTGTCTCACTGGTCGTCTATATTTCTAGTTCAGGTGGGTAAAACGGTGGAAGGGACTGGCTATTTGATGGTCATTGAACGATATCAGATCATTGAAAATCTTGGCCAAATTACCTTGAATATATAGAAAGTCCTCCCTTGATTGTATTTAGGATTATGGGTAATCGCCGAGACAAGGATTTTGTGGTACATTTGCCTGACCCAGCAATGTATCTCTCTTTGTACGGATTTTTATGGAACTTTGGAATCCAGTTCAAAAGAGGAATGGACATATCTTCAGGTTTTAGTGCCAGGTCAAAAGTTGATAGTACTGATGCATGGTTGTGGAAGATTTCTTACCAGTTAATATTCTGGCCTTATACGTGGTATTATTTGATATGTCACTTATACCAAGTTCTTTGATCAAACAATTAAGGTAGTAATGCCTTCATATAATTATTATGCTATTTGAGACCTTGTCAGTGGGGACAACTACAAACCTTTCATGTCGGGCAGCCAGGTTTTTTTCCGTTTCTGTTTCCTCTTTTTCAGTGCATTCTACCAATTACAACATTATGTACTGACTTGACCCACTCTGAAAGACATTGAACATTAACCCCCTTTAGCGATAATGAAGAAGAACATGATAATTTTAAAGTTAATTTACAAGAAATACAACAATTTATTTACTTGCATGGTTCAAGTTACCCTGTTGTAATTATACTACTCAAAAGAAGTTAAGGATCACCGATTCTTTCATAATGGTAAAGTCAATCTGTCATGACATGAGAGATTAACTATAGTAATATGAAAGAATCAGGTGATCATTAACTTCTTTTGAGTAGTATATATACATGTAGATTAGAGTCGTTTATTTTAGTTGTACATGTAATAGTTGTTGCTGTTCTTAAATGAATTCTGATTGATGTTTGTTGTCTTTGTGGGTTGATATATGTTTAGGGAACTAACTTTTTTTTGTATGTATCTCATATGTACAACAGTATATCTCGTGTCCATTCACCATGTCCATGGTTTTACATGCATGCAACATTTGATTAAAGTGAATGTTTAACTCGACCGATATCCCGGTTCCAATATTTGCGACTGTTGTGACACTTCATATTGACATATATCAAAGGATCAGCTAATATGTTTCTGTACTGTTTGGATTTCTTAATTGCATATAGACTTTAATATGAAATATAAGATGACCACAGTTACAGAATAAAAATTTGTCCATAGAATTCTACGCGGACGCCTTTTTCTGAAACATATAAAATGCCTATAGCCTCACGTATTCGGCAAATTGGGTTGAAAATGTAATATGTATATATTGTCACCACCCGGCAGATCGGGAGCATTTATCACAGATGAACAATAGATTAAATCAAATACACCTGATTGTGATTGTTGACATATTTATTGTAACATTGACTAGATACAGTGATAGCAGAAACAGGTATTATTACATATAGCAATACCCCATTGTAAACTGTAGCTAAACGTATACAATTCCAATGTATAAAAGTCAGTTGACTTTCGTCATACATCCTTGATTTCTACGGCTTTGTTTCGCACTATTCATTCTACTGTGTCGCAGATTTGATTAACCTACATTGTCACAATGGGCTTATAGTATATGTATGGGCATCCGAAAAACCAATTTGCTTTGGATGCCTGTTCTGTCATGCTAATAGTACACTGCCTATGGTATTAACATTTTCATTTTCACAAGTATTATATTACTTTCTTCCTTTCAGCCTAGTACTGACAACCCGCTTGTCTAGGATCACTGATAAACCGATACACATGCAATAGTCTCCATCATTTCGAGTTTCAAAGTTCAATGTTTTTTTCTTAGTACGTTTGTAACAAATTTGTTTACCTATCAAACACCCATCCATTCACCTTCCCAACACATGTATCTATCATTTTTTCCTAAGCAAATAATGCTTTTTACATCCAAATAGCTCTCGCAAACGAGTTGTTGTTTTTTGTTTGTAAAGAACGTGCCATTACACGGATTTTCACAAACGAAATGTAATTTGTTTTCTTTAATTTCAGTGCTAAAATATTTGTTCGTGTGGAAAGAATGTTTGAGACCGGATAACTAGGATCGTGAAAGTCGAAAGCATCGCGTATTAACCATACAGAGGTTACTAAAGGCTTAGATGATTCAACAGTGCAGCAATATCCAACTCAGCCATAGATACATGAAACACTCTAGTATGTATTGACACGTATGTTTCAGAAGCTGCTTGACTGTTCCATATGTGATCACATTAGAATGGAATGGATGTTATACTTATCTACATTTCACGCCTGAAGTCCATTTTCCGATGATGTAATAGTGTTGACAAGAATATACATACAAAGTTGACATAAAATGTGATCTTTGAAGACAAATCAGTTTTCGTTTTTCTCGTTAAGTCAAAATAGAAATACAATCACCTTATTGTACCACTAAAGAGTATCCACGCTCTGTATATTGAGACTGTGTATTGTTTTTAGAAAATATAATTGCGTACTTAATATTACCTTTGTGTCAACTGGTTTTACCAACGGGGAAAGGTTGGTAGGTAACAAGATGTGTCCCACGAACATTAAATGCATGCATAAACCCGACGATTACATAATATCCAGACTAGAAGCGACTCAGTTATGTAATTCACTGATATAAGCGGACTACTTCAACTGAGTCTTTGAGGGAGGCGAGTTCGGGAAGTCCAGATCCTTGGATACCGAGAAGAAGTATTGGAACTTCCGGTTATGTGTCGATACCCGGATGTTCTGAAAGCTCTAACGGTATGTTGACGTCTGTTCAGCAATGGCGGGTGAAGTGAGAAGGTATCGTGGTCGTACACAAGACCTTTCAAGTCACGTTTTCTAGACACAGGGAACACATTCTTTCCATTTCCATCCTTTATACCTTTGATCTTTCTCTCATCCTTTTGCGGGGTGAAGTTGGACATGTATACACGAACAGGGCCCAGGAGTCTACCATACACACAGTAGCAGCATCCATGTGGGCACGGCAGTGACAACCTACACATCAGATCATCACCCATAGCACCTTTCTTCACCACAGGGCCACTATTAGGGGTGCATCCGCGACTTAGCATAGCACTTCTCCTCCCAGTCAGTTTGGTGCCTTGAGTCTTTAGGGCTGTGAAACTGGATGACACGACAGAGTTTGTGGTAAGGTTCGGTCTGAGTGTGGGACTTGGTGTAGGGAGCTTGGATAAGCTGGCCCGTGGAATTAAAGATCTACTGGACATTCTCCGGAACAGGCTCTGTTCTGCTTCTTTTGAACACAGAGTCCCTGGTTGGATTCCCATCAACTCTATTTTCACCATTTTGGATTGGAAGGGAAAAGAATTTCACAAAAACCGATTAATAGCACATTTTGTACGTACATGTGTCACTAACTGATGTAGAGATATGATTTAAATAGTTTTTTTGCAGTGAGAATAGTATCTCTCCCATTAGTGCGACTCCGTCGTAATCGAAACTATATTTGGAATATCACTATCGTCCCGTCGTCCACACAACACTGACATCACATGGTTCGCATCAGTATCCTCATCTAAGGTTCTCCTTGGATGAGAATGTACAGCATCGCTGTTTGGCCATGGTTGCTAGCGTAATGTAATAAAAGGGTTAAGAATTACACAAACCTCAATGGTTCCTTGATTCAAGTTAATCCAACACACAACAACAATTCCTTGGTGTTTTCCAGTTCACACACAACCATATAATGTCCCAAAGTCCACGCTCACGCCATAGGTACACACACATTGTTCCACTAATAAAGGTCTACTCCAAACAAACCACTTGTATTCTGACATGTCATAATTCTCAACTGCCTGGCGTTTTGCTATTAGCCATTCGTTAAGTAAACTTTGTGAGAGGAGCCTGGCTCCGGCTAAAGTATCCCATAACGATTGGCTGAGGCCACTCCTCGCTAAGTTAATAACATTCCTATAAATCTCCGCTCAATCGTCGTCTCATTATCACATCAAGGGCTTCTGTCACGGTCGTAGCCACGGCCTAACGCTGACTACAATAAAAGCACATTCTCAATGTCGGGCCACCCAAAGAAAGAAGTATGGATCAACTGTATTAATATTCATCATTTCAATATTCTGGAGTTTTTGGTAAACAAGATGGAATACGGTACCTCACGTCCGTTCAATCATACAAGCCTATTTCAAACCAATATTCAGCAAATCCTTCAATATTGAGACCTGTATACTTTATTAGTATCAGCACGATTTGAGCAGATAAATCAATGAGGATATCGTGCCAAAGGGAGTTAATAGCTGTTGGATTAGGGAACAGTATGTGTGGTTTCAATAAAGTAACGATGTAATCAATGACAAAGCCTCGAAGAACTGGAGTCATATGGTTTACGATTCTACTCACAGAACAGCTTTTAAGTATGCATGCAGGAAATTGGGCAATTTTCTCCTTACAGTGAAATGGATCCATAAGTGAGATGCTCTTGTGGTGGAGATCGATACTGGTTAACCTATGAATGTCATAATGTCGAGTCAAAGTTAAGTGTTGAAATGTTACAAATTATGTCACATCGCAGCTGTAGAAGACACAGGATCAGATTTGCATAGGGCTTTGACCCACTGAAAAATTACCAATGTCATCCAAAGTTTAAAATGTTATTAAAATTGTTATGAAACATGTTGGACATACTCAGACGACTGACAAATAGGATCTGTCCTTCTGTAACTTGCAAATTCTTCAGAAGCATAGCTAAGATTCGTCAAAAGGGATGAGTATTTTAAGTTTGAACCAGCCCATAGCACTAAATATCTGCACTGTTTTGATCGAATTTGTGGAGAAAATCAATTTAGGTTAAAGATTGTTCATGTTTAAACATAAGAAACACAGTCTTCTGCATATGGTGGTCTTAGAAGTATATGAACACGTCTGTATGTAATCGTGAAAGAGTGTTCATCCATATGAAAAACGGGTGATGAAAATTGCGAGTTTTAGTGATAAAAAGGGCCTATATCATAACTTGTCCTTGGCATTGATTGATAATATATGTCCCTACCAATGTCATAATGCTGCAATTTCCTAATTGTCATTTTAAAAAACAACAACATAATTGCAAAAAATGAAATGGCTAGTCGTATGAAGCAATGAGCTTTGGGAACTTAACATGTTAAATCAGATGCTCAGCATATAACCTCACACGTGTTGTTTGTATAGTCGGTCCCGGATATCATAACGGAATAAGGCCTACATACGTCATTTCTTTCATGACAAAACTGTGTCTTTTTACGACAGTCTGGTGTTTTTACAACATTGTCAGTTTCACTGACTTTTCAGTCAAACACATAAGGACCGTGGTATATAGCACGTAACGGTTGACCAGGGATTGGCAAAAAATACTAAGACTTTATCGCATGGACTGAAATTTCTCTCTTGAGACTTTTTGTCATATTGTACTTTCATTTGGTCCTGGGATTCCTTCAAGTTATCCCTAGCAACTTCATAAGCTTTTGAAAGCCTAGCACGAAATGATAAGACATACTAAAACAACATATTTTCCGACCTATCATTAAACCAGTGCTCCTTCAAGTGTTTTAAAGGTTCACGAATTGCATGGCCTAAGACAAGGTCAAAAGGACTAAAAGTTTTATATTCGGACTCCCGAACTCCAAACAATAACAAATGAATGCTTTTATCCCAATCCTTCTCAGTCTCAAAACAGTAAGTCCTTATCATATTCTTAAGAGTCTGATGAAACCTCTCTAAAGCTTCTTGAGATTCAGGATGATATGCACCAGACTTAATCTTAGTTATGCCAAGCTGGTGCACAGCTTGTTAAAACCTGACATGAACTTAAAGCCCTGATCTGACTGAATGGTCTTGGGCAAACCAACAATGGTGAAGAACTTTACTGATGCCTTGATAGTAATCTGAGCTGTAGTGTTACGTAAAGGAATAGCCTCTGAAAACCTTGTGGAAGCACACATGATAGTAAGCATGTTCTGATTTCTTGACTTAAGCCACCCTGACACTTGCACGATTTTTGTCCCTGCAATGCCGCGCAATGCGTCGTGGCAAGGCGTGCCATTTCGATGGTACGCAGCGGAACGTGAAGCCGCTTTAGCGCCCTGTTCGCCCACTGCACACGCATAAGTTACGCAATGTCTACGCAATGCACGGCAAAAAATGGGCCGCATCGGCACGCACTGACACGCAATGGCACGACTTGTTTACGTATAGGGTAAGTATTGTTCGCGCATTGTTCACGTCTTCCGTACCGCAATGTCCCGCATTGTCACATACGACACGCATAGTTCCCGCTGTTTTCCCGCATCTCCACGCATTGTCCCCACGACTTCGCGCATGCGTGATGTCGTCGTGGCAATTTTTGGTCACGCTTTGTCCCGCTTGGCGGCTCGCTTCAAATCTCGCTATTGGCATATGTATATAAACTCCAAATAGAAGAGACGCTTCATTCCTCGACTCGCTGTGGACGATACAACATGCTGAATACCAGAGACACTGCTATTGCAGAACAGAGAAGGTGTCTCTATCTGGCAGCTGCAGGACTATTACTTCTTGAAGAGCAGGAGAAAAGGCAGCAAGAGCAAGAGGAAGAGCATGAGAAAAAAGAAGAGACAACCCTGACTAGAACAAGGAAAGCAAGGACAGTGTGGGTGAGGGATTGGTTGGCGAGAAGACGTGAGTTCAGACATTATGATCAGCTATTGACAGGACTCCATAAGGAAGATCCCAGAGGCTACAGGAATTACCTGAGAATGACACCTGACCTGTTCCAAGAGATGGTGGAGAAGTTAACCCCTCACCTTAAGAAAGAGACCACATTCATGAGAGAACTGCTTGAAGTTGGACTCAAGCTCGCTGCCACCCTCCGCTTCCTAGTCACTGGAAATTCCTATCCAAGGCCACAGTACAGCTTCAGAGTTGAAGCAAGTACAATCTGCAAGTTCTTACCAGAGGTGTGCAAAGCCATCACTGAGGTCTACAAGGACGAAGTGCTCAGCTGCCCCAAAACTCAAGAAGTGTGGAAGAAGGTTGCTGAGATGTTCAGCTCCAGATGGAACTACCACAACTGTCTGGGGGCCCTGGACGGCAAGCAAGTTGCTATGAAGAAGCCACCCAAAGCAGGCTCCCTCTATTATAATTACAATGGCTTCCACAGCATTGTACTCATAGCTGTTGCAGATCCTTGGTATAAGTTCCTGTATGTTGATGTTGGGGCAGAGGGTGGTGCCCCATTGCGCCAGTCCTTCTGTCTCTTGTCATACAACTGTGGGTAGTCTTTTACATATTCTGCTAATTTCATGGTACCCTCATCTGTCCACTTATACTCAGGAATTTCTTCCTTGGACACTCTGATTCTCTTCTTCTGTTTTACTGTGGGCTCTTCTTCACTTGACAGTTCTATTTAAGTCTCTGTAAAAACTTCAAGTTGTGTCTGTGGAACAACATCCACACTTGAGCAGGAGGAAGGAGGAGAAAGATCCCTCTCCCCGTCGGCAAACTCTGTCTCTTTCTCTGTCTCTGGCCTTTCCTCTTCCTGTCTTTTTTGCACTGGTCTTCCCCTTCTTCTACGGAATTTCTCCTTGTAAGGCATGTTGTCCGTTTGCTGGCAAGTTGCAGAATGACCAGGACCCGCTAACATACGCACTGACGCGAGCGCCGTCGTCGCTCATTGGTCGGGAACTACGCGCGAACAATGTGTAAACACTTCTTGAGCAGTTCGTTCATTGCGCGAATGGTTCGTGACGTGCGCGACCTATGCGTGAGCTGGGCGTTCGATGATTACGTGAACAACTCGTGACAACACCCTAACGACCGCACGATCACTCCGCGACACGCTCGAATGCGTGAACGCGGCGCGAACAGGCGCGCCCACAACGTGGACAGTTCGTGACCCATGCGTGGCATGGCGTGTCAGAGCGTGTAGTGGATTCCCATGGCACGCATTGACACGCACCGTCGGCAGTGTTCGCACCGAGTTCGTACAGTGTTCACGAATGGTTCACGCAAGTGGCACGCACATGGCACGACAATTGATGCATGCCAAATTTTTGAACATTTTGAAATTCTCTCTACGACATGGTACGCATCCCCGCATCCTTCACACTCTCCTTACGCTCGTTCCCGAAGACTTTAATCATTGGCACGCCGAAGTGCGAGCCATTGCGGGAACAAAAATCGTGCAAGTGTCAGGGTGGCGTTAGTCTTAGGCATAGGACCAACACAATAAATGATGACCCTGCTGAAAGGTTCTTTAAGGCTGGAATGGGTTTCACAGTTAGGTTTGCAATCATTTGACACATATGGCAACTTTTGCACAATTCAGCCACAGAATGCCGTACGTTGGGCCAAAAGAAATGGGATAGAATGTTGTCACAAGTCACTTTCACACCCAAATGACCTGCCAAAGGAGTTTCATATGCCAAACTCAAAACAGGCTTTCGATATGAATTTGGAAGAACAATTTGATGGAAAACTTTCCAGAAGGTACATCTGGCCGCCTCCATTTCCTCATCAAAATGCTATACTTCTAAAGAGAGTTCCTTGTTGGCAAGAACTTTGAGTTCTGGATCTGTCCCCTGTAAGTTATCTTACTGCTCCCTACCCAGAACTGGTTCCTCAACGGCCATACTGTCAGAATGTTTAGTACTCTCCCTCAAACATTAAGATCGGTCAAGAGATTGATCCATAAACGTGACAGCCAAATCCAACCTGGAATCATTCTCAGAAGAACTGTGCTTAGCCATAGCTTGAGTAACAACACACGAAGGAAAAATATCTGGAATTTCGTTTTCAAGATTGATAGTACTTTCCGAAGTGCTAGGCTCAAGACAAACAACAGGATCAACCAAACATCAAATCATTCCCAATGAGCAATCGACATCTTTAACAGGTAGAGTTTCTACAAGACAAATCTTCACAACATGGAGATGTGCACTGGTACAACCACAAAAAAACCTCAGAGTTCACTGATGACTCATCAGAAAGTGGCAAAATGCCAACCAAAATTGACAATTGAAGAGCTGTCAACGGGTTTAACATTGGAACTGTCACCTTTAGCTGACACAAAACCTTAACCAACAAAAGGTAAGTACTCCTCTCTCACAACAGACTTTGATGACTCGTCTAGAACAGCCAGCTCCTTATTAGCTGAACCACAAAATGGCTGTGACTTGACATTCACAAAAGCATTCGGGGAAGAATGACTGTTGAGTCTTTCTACACTCAGAAATTATATGCCCTGGCTTGTGGTAATGTCTACAAGTAGGCTCTGGCGAAATATTCACCCAGCAGCGACAGTGGTGAAGCTTCCGAGATGGGCTAGGCAGGGAATCAGGGATGGTGGGCGATCCTCACATGAAAGCTGCTACCGACGCGATGTGTGTGAGAGATATGTAAACACGCTCTTGTACCAGTCTATTTCCAGATACTGTAAGGTTCCACCTTGCCCTCACCAATCCATCGGCACGAGAACATTAAAGTAGTTTCCACAATATGCTATCACCGTCCACGGTAACCGGAAGGTTACATAACACCCTAGCATCGCAATATAGTAACTTCCTGACGACTGCTTAGATCAAATGGCACTCAATTTCTGACCACTAATCACTGCCCAAACACAACGCAATGACCCTTTCCCGAATCTCAACCAAAACAATGTAACACCATAACAATCATTGTTACACAACAAAATACACTGCCATTTAACTATACGTACACTTTGTAAACTGATAGCCTTTCTCACGTTCAATTGGTTGGTGTGACGTCAGTAGTCTAGTCCTTTCGTACCTTGTAACGTCCTCATAAAATTAAAGGACCTCACAGTATTAAGAGTGTGGATACTTCAGATAGTATTACAGTTTGGTTTTATTAATCGAAAGGACATTACAATAGTTATAAATCGATTATGCATCATTTATGAAAGATGCTTCTTTCACGCTTAAATAGCTTCAGATAGCATTATGGCAATGAAATTAAGATGGTTTAATTCTAAACTTGGTTTTTAAAGTGGTTTGATGGGAGCGGATGAGTTGCGGATCAGCCTTGCACACCATTCTTATTCGAAGTGACACTAGCAGATGGACATACTGATCTTATGTCGACCTGGTGAACATGACGTCTTACCCGTCATTCAACGTGATAACCACACTGATAAAGTTGTGACACTTAGTTTTAATATTCGTCTCCAGATACAACTAAAATTGCATCCAAACTGCGATACTGATGAAAGGTGCACCTGCTATGAGTCCACACGAGGGCAAAGGCCAAGGTACCCCAGCAGCAGCAGAGGTAGGGTGTCTGTTGTACGCTTAAACTCTAAAGACTTACAGAGTGCGTGTAGTCATTTTCCTATTCCTGTTGCTATAAATAAGATAAAGAGTCCAAACCGTAATATTGCAAGGAATATCGAGTCTGGGCCAGGCAATTTAGTAATTGACAAAATGGGCATCGATCCACGCCATTGGGATATGATGACATGGAATCAATGAAGTCACTGAGGCTCACCATCCGATTCATTTATTCCCCTTTTACGACAAGCATAGGTTGCTTGGGACCTTTATTCTTACCCTGAATACCCAAGTGGTAGACACTGAGCCTGACCACCCGATCCATTTAGTCGCCTCTTACGATAAGCACAGGTCGCTGGGTACGTTCGGGAATAGTGGCCTCTCTATTCTATCAGTATACAGGACATTTCGATTCGTGGTAATTGTTATTAATTTGATATGCAATATCGTGCAGTGTAGCAACTTGACTTCATACAGTAACGATTTGCATAATGCTCGCGTCTCTATGACCACAATTACCGCTAACATTTTATGCAATGTTGTTTCTATTGCATCCACAGCATCAAGCTTTCCTCCCACAAAAAGCTGACATGCTTTGAAATAACTTAACTGCTGTCTATAGAAGAGTTGAACCTGTCATTAACTCACTCATTCATATGTATGCTGACTTTGCAATTTCATAAAAGTTGTTTGTTAAGTGTCAAATGTACGACTTTGGAATATTTAGTAAAGTGTAAACATGTGAATGCATTATTTTTGTATAATGCCTTCATGAATATTACTTGCACAAGAGCTCGTTTGCTGTAAAACGCGACTGTGCTTCTCGTAAGAGGTGACTAACGGGATCGGCTGGTCGGGCTCGCTGACTTGGTTGATTCATGTCATCGCATCCCAATTGCGTGGATCGATGTTCATGATGTAAATCACTGGATTGTCTGGTCCAGACTCGATTATTTACAGACGGCCGTCATATAGCTGGAATATTGCTGTGTTCGGCGTTAAACAACAAATCCAAACAAAATAAACGTTCCTTTTGAAGCCTCAAAGTATATGTTGAACATCTACATTGTACATCCCTTTTCACCAACAGCCTCAAAACAACAGGTATCCAAATGTACCACTAGCTATCACACTTACATTAGTAAAACCGAACTGTTCCTATTAAACTTGGTTATTGTGTTACATCTTCACATGCAATACGTCATACAATGTAGGGTGATCGGGAACATACAATGTCGCTTGGATGGATTGTGTTATTGCTTAACACGATGCACAATTACAAGCAGTGCATTAGGTGATCCGATTTCATAGCCATGACGTAAAGGTGGTTTTAAAATAAAGCGACAAAACCCTTTCTATATCCAAAAAAATCTCTGCATAAAGCAGAGTCGATTGTACAATTCCATTCCGACTACATCATGAGCATGTGTTTATGAATCACTATCAAATAGTAATGATAGTACTTTATACAGACAAAGGGATCTAATGGTTATTGGGTAGATTCGACCTTCTGTTTCCTGTAATGTCAGTGTCGGCCTGTTCATCATTAATTACAGGGGTGATAAACGTGATTGAGAGGACCCCACCTTCACTCTCAGAACCGGGTGGGCGGCCTGGGTCTACTCTGTGACATCGGGTATCGTTGTGTGTTGTCATTTCCATGTGCTTAATAGTACATTTATCTGCTGTCATTAATGTTGTAATTGATCGGCACCTGCTCACAAACACGCCACCCATTGTGATTATTAATCGAAATAGATCCCCAATGCCCCGGGCGTTATTGTTTCAGTGTTTGGTGTATCCGGCTCAGATCCGGTGATATACTGATTGCGGCATGAAACAACAATCACACACACTCTGATAAAATCGCAGTTTTTTTAATTGTATACAATTTAATTAGGTTTTTTCCTCGTAATAAAAAGAAACGGGGCCGTGAAAGGCTGGAAAAGATGGGGGCCGAGATGTTTCTTTCATAACCCAGCCCTCAAATAAAGAATGTGCACTTATCAATGCTGACGATATTTCTGATCTCTCTCTCTCTCTCTCTCTCTCTCTCTCTCTCTCTCTCTCTCTCTCTCTCTCCCTCTCTCTCTCTCTCTCTCTCTCTCTCTCTCTCTGTATGTGTGTGTGTCTTGGAACAAATTTGTAATTATACTGTAATGGGAATAAACATTAAAAAAATAAAGTCATGTTTTCTACGTGCTTATGTATTGTATTATAATGGTATCCCTATTGTAACGGTTTCTTTTTATCGATATTTGGAACTAGTTTGAACATCTAAACTTATACGGAGCAAAGTTCAAACATGTCTGGCATTTATGTTTCTATTTACTTGATTCATTAGGTAACATTAGGTGTTCAGGTCTATTTACATTTTGGATGCAATGATAATACCTTTCCTTTGTATGGTGGTGAAATTGGGAGCAATTCTCACTGATAGATAATAGAGTCTGTTCAGCTTAACGTTTGTAAAAGCTATCTTAAAGTGAATAAGGCAACGTTTAAGGGTATGGTACAATGTTTATCTGCGACGTGTAATTAAATATTTGTGTCGTATGAGACTCTCTCTACAGAATAGACCACCCAACAATGCTACGTACTGCTGACATCACTTCATGATGTTGAGGGGCGGTCGGGTAGCCTAGAGGTTAAAGCGTCCGCTCGTCACGTTGAAGACCCGGGTTCGGGTCCCGATATGGGTACAATGTCTGAAGCCAATTCAATCACACAGCTGTGGATTCAAGGCTTAAGGCATATACTCTATCAATATGGATTTTGTTACTCCTGGTTTCGTGCAAGCAGTACGTTCTTGAAGCAAAATATGTCATGCAAGACAAAAATGTGACAAAATCCTATATTTGTGCTATTTCGAAGCAATTTAAAGATTGGCACGTGCAGCATCAAGCATTGTGTCATCCTCTATTGTTTACTGATAATTCAGTAGCCTATGTTGGCGTGGTTAATACACTAATGTCAGAAAATGTTAAGACACTAAATGGTAGTAAATATTGTGCTACTTCATTATTGGTTTTACGACAATTACATATATGTTGTTTTCCGTTGGGTAAAGGGATACCCTACTTCATCATTGTGCTTAATGTGTGCTTAACCATCTTTTCTAATGAATGGGACTGTAAGGACGTTATTATTGTCTGTTTCGTTATTATAAAGTGAATGTCACCCATGTTCCTTCACGTCATTCCATCCAAAGGGGGCACGGGAGGACAAGTCGTATAAGGCCCCACGATTCGCTGTGCAGAGTTGCGTCCCTTGGGCACGCCAGAGACCTATGATTGTGGGTTCGAATCCCGGTTCGCCCCGATTATGCTTCTAGGTTTGTCAGCACCATACCCGTGCACATGGGTTTCACCGAAGTGGTAAACGTCTGAGACCAGCATCACTTCGAGCTTTCCTCCCACATTAAGCTGACAAGCCGCGATATAACTGTTACACTGTTAAAAGCGGTTTTAAACAAAACTCACTCACTCACACTCATTCGATACAAATATTGGTTGCATATTAATCTTTAACCTGATTCTTGTGGCATAGCTGTATTTCAGCCAGGCTTTAGTGATAGCGTGTGCTTCTACATAATTGTGTCTCCAGATAAAAAAACAACATGGCCGAACTGACTTCAATGTTTGTGAGATGTAATTACAAAATGAGTCATAATGTGAATAGTGTCTGTGTCATTTATAGCAACAGACACAACATTGAGGCACTTGGTAACAATAACCTAGGAATAAGTGATTATCATTGATTATTGGTTATCATATCAGTGCGTTCATGCCTGAATGGGCGCTATCAGGTTAAATGTTAATTATAGTTGCCTTAATGGATGTATTCGAGGTGAGGTAAATATTTCTGAGTGCAAACTAGCGTTTTTCTTCTGCGAAAGATAGAACGCGATTTTATAGACGTCATGGTATGGCCAGGGGTATCACGACAATACGGTCGGTGTGACAAATTATGATATGATGGCAGTTAAAAATTATTTCTATTTCTAAAGTGAAAGCAGCGCTTGAATACGTGTTGGTGACACCGTATAAGTCTGTCAACATCTCTCCTGTGCGTCTTTCTTCATTACGTACATAATATATCAAAAGCCATATACTCTGTGAAAAAGATTCTTTAATCCGGAAAGTTGTTTACAGGTTGGTTGGTTGGTTTGTTTGTTGTTTAACGCCGCACTCAGCAATATTCCAGCTATATGACGACGGTCTGTAAATAATCGAGGCTGGGCCAGACAATCCAGTGATTTATATCATGAGCATCGAACCACGCAATTGGGATCGATGACATGCATGAACCAAGTCAGCGAGCCTGACCACCCGATCCCGTTAGTCGCTTTTTACGACAAGCATAGTCACCTTTTACGGCAAGCATAGTCACCTTTTACGGCAAGCATGGGTTGCTGAAGACCTATTCTACCCCGGATCTTCACGGTTGTTTACAGGACGAAATCTGGATAAACTAGGTTATCCTTATATGGTTTTCTTATGTTGGTATGATAAGTACGCGATGTAAAACATAAAAAAAATTGCACTAGATATGGACGTAATCCTCCAGGAAAAACAATCAAACCTCGTCTATTTTATTGCTAGCCCATAAGTATTGTTTTCAGACGTATCTCCGTCGACTGGATTCAAAAGTAAAATGTGACAGCTTCACATGGGAGGAATGCCTGAAGTGATGCAGGTCTCTGACGTTTATAACTTTGGCGAAACCGACGAGTATGTTGCCGACAAACCAAGAAACATAATCGGGGAGTTCGGGGTTCGAACCCACAACAACCATTGGTTTCTGGCGGGCCCAAGGAACGGAACTCTGCGCAGCTAATTGCTGCGCCCTAGACGACTTGGCCATCCGTGGCTTCATATCTTTTAAGCATCACAGCAATAATAGTTAATGAACACACGTGTACATTTATGAGAGTTTATGTTTCATGTCAGAAAGTTTACATTTAACTGAAGTTTCTGAAATTCGAAACCCTACTACATAAGCGGTTACATATGGGGAGTATGGTTTTACGCCGCTTTTAGCAATATTATAGCAATATCACGGCGGGGGAACCAGAACTGGTCTGCACACATTGTACCCTTGTTGGGAATGGATCCCGGGTCTTCGGCGTGACGAGCGAACGCTTTAACCACTAGACTAACCGACGGCCCCTACATATACCAAATACTAGTATAACAGTTACAATATTTTCGATCACAGTTTTGTTATAAATCAACATTTCCCATCCCCATGCATAAGCAAAAGCATTTTACACTTGTAAAAACGAAATTTACTCCGACAACAAAAGTAAAATGTAATGTTATAGATCCAATGCCAGCTAATGTTCGAACATTATAACAGCGATAGGGCACACTCCATCATCCCTAAACATTGAAAAATCGCTTTCCTTCTTCTGTTGGCGAGTTAAAGTGAACTGAGACACGGATATTCTCAACGTTGTAGGACTCCGGCTCCTCAGTATTCAACAATTCAAGTCTGCCGGGGTTCGTTTTAGTAGACGGCACAACTTTTCTATGTACCAAGCTACATCCGGCCTTGTGCGCATGTCTGACCCTGTTATGAACGTCGTGCTGTGTGTAAACGACAGGTATGTGAAGAGCATTCCCTACATCGACGACGCATCCACAAGAAAGTACCCTTTTGTCTTTAAAGGACGACATGGACATAGCGGAATTAAACTGCATCACTTTTTCAGGTGCCACTAGAGCTCGCTGGTGAACTGCAATTTGAGGATACATTGCCTTGTGAGTCTCACAGTTCGTGTCTTGGCGTCGCGTTTTGGAACAATCCGCACAGAAGAACGGGCCTAGGACTTCGCACTGTAGATTAGTCAAGGAAGTTCTGTCTGGTTTCAATTTTCGGTTGCATATTGAGGACGTCTGTCGAAACAGTCCGTCATTTTCTCTAAGTTCAGGGCTGATCACTCTATCGGGAACATTGTTGTAATATTTGGCAATGTTGGCGTCGTTCATTCTCGTTGATGTCTTCATGGTGGATCGTGCTCGTGCCTTCATGCCGTCCCCGTAGTGAATTAGGTCGGAGATTGTTTGAAGACCGTCCCTGAACTCGGTTTTCTCTCTTTCCAAGAAGGACGGGTTCCGGATTGGAACGTAGCCGAGGGGGCGTGTTCGGGGACGTTTTGGCCGATTCCCCATGCTTGCCATTTTTATCTGAAATATGAGTTCATTGTATGAGAGATATATCAGTACCTTCCATGCAATGCAAGCATTAGTGTATTTTATCAACTTCAAACGTATGCAAGAGATGCGCTCAACACTTTCGGTAACACTAAGTGAACACAATGTCCACTGGTCGCCTGCAAGTGCAACTGTACACCCCAACTCTGTCAAACAGAAGTCAGAACGACTGATCTTAGTGTCCTCACCCTTGTTGACCGTAGTGTGGTCAGTAGTACTAATTTAGTGTATTTAATACAGTAATCAATGGTACAGAAACTCGCTGATATCGTAACCTGTCTGCGTGCGAGGGCTGGACAAAAAGTTCTAAGTCTGACTATCTTTCAACTATGGGCCATAACAAAGTGAACTAGTCAATGTAGTACATTGTTTGAGTAGTTCATTGTAAGTGTATTTGGTCTGTTGATGACGGTTTGTATATTAGTGACAGCCAGTGTTGAACGTGATAGGGGTCCAAATGGACACGGACATGGAAAAGAACGAGTACCGAGCAGTCATCAAGTTTTTGACTTTAGAGAATAACACTCATGACCGCATAGCACAAGTGTATGGGTATAAATGCCCTAGCTATCTCGCTTCTTTAAGAAGACATTGTTTTAAAAGAATAGTTTTCGTATACAGATATCAGATAAAGTCACATTAATATTTTCTCCAAATTATAAATAAAAGTGCATCTTTTAGAGAGAAAAGTGTGGGTAATAAGTTCTATTGGCAGTAGGCAACATGAGCCTTATACCACGGCGCCCTGAACACAGACCTGTACTGTCAAAGTGAACGTACCTTCCTTTATGGCCGCATTGTGTTGTGTAAGTCAGAGTTCAAACACAACACTCTTATATAGACTCGCGCCTGCCTCGACGGTTGAATGCGGCGTGACTATTAAATGTTTGACTTAATGCTGAAAATAAACTACTTCAATAAAGAGTTCACTCTCTCTTGTTGGTTTCTGTGATATCCACACCGAGAGCAGTCCCTTATCGCACAAGATTAAGCCACGAGAGAAATGCACCCGTAAATTTGTTCAAATCTGGCTTGGGGGTTTGGTTTTGTTAATGCCAAGGAGGTCTTCGTCTGGCATTGTTCCGCCATTTCTTATATTGGGCTTATCGTGGGCTCTAACTGTCGGGGTAGGGGCGATATTGCTCGGGTTTTATTAAGAGGGATGTCTGTGTCGTTGTGTTAACAGTGGCGTGGGGTTGATAAGGACTGGAATATTGCTGTAAGATACTGGTCCAGGTGTGTGTGTGCACGTGTGTGTGTGTATGTGTGGTGGAAGGGGTAATTTCAGAATGGTCATGCTCAAAATAACCTTTTTTCTATGTTTGAAATATTATAGAATGGTAATAATCTGAATTTTCCACTTTTGCTTTGATGGGTTTATAGGGGTTGTGGTAATAATGAAGATGCATTTTGGAAGGGTCAACAAAGTTTAATCACTGGTGCGTACCTCCCTCTCCTAGCCACATTCCTTGTACGCACACACACACACACACACACACACACACACACACACACACACACATACACACACGCCTGCACATCTACATTTCATGCACGGAATGGGTCATGGACAGGTTAACAGGATTGACGGAACACTTTTTCCACATCCATACACAGTTAACCCCCGTGTTTTTCCGGGTTTCGTACGATACCGTACGTTTCGTCCAGACTGACATTTGACTATGAATAATTTTATCATATCGGAGTTAACACAATTTATTTGTCATAGGTATCTTTATTCTAATTGTTATCAAGCTGAAATTGGTTTTATTTTTTCCCCAAACTATCATCTCTTATCGGAACATTTCATATTTCATTGACTTGACGTAGTCTCTTTGGCCAGATGGGCAAACTGCCTGGCTCTTCTAAACATTGAGACATCCACACTGAAGTTTTACTTTAATCATATCAGACAGACAGAAGTTTATTCAATATTTTAGGCCATATGACCTGTAGTACAGAAATGGTGTTTTTTTTGTATCAACATTGTACAGTCACGTGTAGGTAATAATAAGTTTACATATAATATTGACGTCTAATTTCAAAAATCTTCTTCAGGAATATTGACAGAGATGATATTGCATTAACATTGCGGGAGTTCAACAAATTTTTCATCAGTTGTTCATCTTTGTACATAGTTGAAATCATAGGGAGGTATCTATTTCTAAGAAACTGATCATATTTACAAATGAGAAGTACATGAAACTCATCCTCAACATAGCCTTCATTACAATAACGGCATAAACTACTTTCTTTATCTTGTACATTGTTTTTCTTTCTGAGATAATTACCATTAAAATTATGTAATGATATACGTTATTTACACAAAGATCTTCTCAAAGTTCTATCCTGAAGTTCAGATACATATTTTTAAGGAACAAGTAATGATTTTATAACCGTATACTGGCATAAAAACCTTGATCATATCGAACAATAAGGACACTCAATAACATTTCTGATCATTTGATTTCTTTTAATGTTTAAAAACATAATTCTTTAATGTTTAAAACAATGACAGTTGTTAGCATGAGAATATTGCTCAGGTGAGCATGTCGGTTTAGTCCTGGTCATAGCGACTCTATGGGACCGCTTCCCTAGTAACCATATGGCGGCGGTATCTTGGTTGACAAAGTGATATTTACAGAACATCAATCATAGTCATTGACTTCAGCCGACTTGAAGTGCCTGCCTTTCACTGATTTCTTCCTAAATATTTACATTAACCCTTTAACAGTTCAGTGCATACTGATTAGGGTCGTGTACGGAGATCACGAATGTATAGCGTGTATTCAGCAGTGGAAAACGACACGGCCAACCCAGCAGGGGTTGAGTCATAATGACGTTGGTCTGTCTGAGACCAGCTAGAGACTAGTTATGTATAATATTACCTGTGGGTCGAGGAGATAACACTGAACACGTGCGAAGTCTGTACTGTCACTGAGTACAGACACAGTTAACAATTGATGCATACTAGATGTGTGTACAAAATAATTGGATCGAGTCTAATTTTCTGGATTGGGAATGTATTTGAGAGGTATTCTTCTTATGGCATATATTTTTTTAAAAATTTGAGACAGGTATTAATTGTTTAAGACCTAGAATGAGGGTGTATTAGTTGGGTCGCGGAAACCTAGCTGTGGTGTCACTGTTCACTTAGTCAGTGCATTTATTACGGGGTAGGCTGTTGGTGACGAGTTGGTCCGTCGCCACCAATATCCGGGTTTTGCTATCGGTTTTAATACATGTTACATTGGTTTCACTGTATATGTATGTTGGTTTCACTGTATGTGTATGATGGTTTCACTGCATATGTATGTTGGTTTCACTGTATGTGTATGATGGTTTCATTACACATGTTCACTGGTTTCACTGCATATGTATATTGGTTTCACTGCATGTGTATGATGGTTTCACTGCATGTGTATGATGGTTTCACTGCATATGTATATTGGTTTCACTGCATGTGTATGATGGTTTCACTGCATATGTATATTGGTTTCACTGCATGTGTATGATGGTTTCACTGCATATGTATGTTGGTTTCACTGTATGTGTATGATGGTTTCATTACATATGTTCACTGGTTTCACTGCATATGTATATTGGTTTCACTGCATGTGTATGATGGTTTCACTGCATGTGTGTGATGGTTTCACTGCATGTGTATGATGGTTTCACTGCATATGTACATGGGTTTCATTACATATGTTTCTTGGTTTCACTGCAAGTGTATAGTGGTTTCACTGCACATGTACACTGGTTTCACTGCATATGTATATGGGTTTCATTATATATGTATGTTGGTTTCACTGCTTATGTATATTGGTTTCATTACATATGTTTATTGATTTCACTGCATATGTACATTGGTATCACAGCACATGTACACTGGTTTCATTACATATGTATATGGGTTTCATTATATATGTATGTTGGTTTCACTGCTTATGTATATTGGTTTCATTACATATTTTTATTGATTTCACTGCATATGTACATTGGTATCACGCCACATGTACACTGGTTTCATTACATATGTATGTTCGTTTCATAACATATGTATATTGGTTTCACTGCATATGTATGTTGGTATCACTGCACATGTATGTTGGTTTCATTACATATGTATGTTGGTTTCACTACACATGTATGTTGGTGTCACTGCATATATACATTGGTTTCACTGCATATGTGCATGGGTTTCACTGCATATGTACACGGGTTTCACTGCATATGTACATTGGTGTCACTGCATATATACATTGGTTTCACTGCATATGTACACGGGTTTCACTGCATATGTACATTGGTTTCACTGCATATGTATGTTGGTTTCACTGCATATGTGCATGGGTTTCAGTGTATGTGTATATTGGTTTCACTGCATATGTATGTTTGTTTCAGTGTATATGTATGTTGGTTTCACCGCATATGTGCACGGGTTTCACTGCATATGTACATTGGTTTCACCGCATATGTGCACGGGTTTCACTGCATATGTATATTGGTTTCACTGCATATGTGCAGGGGTTTCACTGCATATGTATGTTGGTTTCACTGCATATGTGCACGGGTTTCACTGCATATGTACATTGGTTTCACTGCATATGTGCACGGGTTTCACTGCATATGTATGTTGGTTTCACTGCATATGTGCACGGGTTTCACTGCATATGTATGTTGGTTTCACTGCATATGTACATTGGTTTCACTGCATATGTATGTTGGTTTCAGTGTATATGTATGTTGGTTTCACTGCATATGTACACTGGTTTCATAAATATATGCATATGGGATTCATTATATATGTATGTTGGTTTCACTGCTTATGTATATTGGTTTCATTACATATGTATGTTGATTTCACTGCATATGTACATTGATATCACTGCACATGTACACTGGTTTCATTACATATGTATATGGGTTTCACTGTATGTGTATGTTGGTTTCATAACATATGTATATTGGTTTCACTGCATATGTATGTTGGTTTCACTGCATGTGTATGTTGGTATCACTGCATATGTGCACGGGTTTCACTGCATATATACATTAGTTTCACAGCATATGTGCATGGGTTTCACTGCATATGTACACGGGTTTCACTGCATATGTACATTGGTTTCACTGCATATGTATGTTGGTTTCACTGCATATGTACACGGGTTTCACTGCATATGTACATTGGTTTCACTGCACATGTATGTTGGTTTCATTACATATATACGTTGGTTTCACTGCACAAGTTTGCTGTGTCACTGCGTATATACATTGGTTTCACTGCATATGTACATTGGATTCACTGCATATGTATGTTGGTTTCACTGCATATGTGCATGGGTTTCAGTGTATATGTATATTGGTTTCACTGCATATGTATGTTGGTTTCAGTGTATATGTATGTTGGTTTCACCGCATATGTGCATTAGTTTCACTGCATGTGTACATGGGTTTCACGACACATGTACATTGCTTTCACTGCATAGCGTTATGTGTGACCCAGCCCCATACTTGCAATGATTGAGAGAGTACAGAGCTCAGGTGTGTCAGGGTGTGTACATGTGTTGTGGGAGCAATGTTTAAAGTGATGCAGGTCGTTGACGTTGGCCACAGAGTGAAACCTACGAATAAGGGTACAGCGATGACAAATTAAGGGTCATCATGGAGACAACTGATGACCGCAGCATTACCCATTTGGGGCACCGATAAGGCGTGGATAACCCCAGCTGTCGACATGTGAGAAAGTGTTTGTCAAATGTACTTACTACTCCACTGCCATGGCGGTTCGCGGAAAGGGACGAGTGGCGCTGAATGTTATATCATGATCAACAAAGCCGAGAGTTTATCCTGTTTCCTAACACCGCAGTACATGTACTAAGTACCTCCTCTACACATCAGGTGTAAGGCCTCCCTGGCCGGACTGACGTGACGGCAACTAGAGTGTTACAATCGCTCATGTCACAGGGTTCGGGTTCGTCACTTGATAGCGGCTGCGTCACCATGATAGCATGACATCAATGTTCAACCATTTACTGCTTTTACTTGTCAACATGTTCAGAGCCCAAACGTTAATCAGCATAAAATCCTTAGAAGTAGTAGTAATAGTTGTAGTAGGAGTAGTAGTAGTAGTAGTAGTAGTAGTAGAAATGGTCGTAGAAGTAGTACTTAGCAGTAGTAGTAGTAGTAGTAGTAGTAGTAGTAGTAGTTAGTAGTACTTAGCAGCAGTATTTCGTAATATTAGTAGTATTAAGTAGTAGTAGTAGTATTAATGGTAGTAGAAGTAGTACTTAGTAGTAGTAGTAGTAGTAGTAGTAGTAGTAGTAGTAGAAATGGTCGTAGAAGTAGTACTTAGTAGTAGTAGTAGTAGTTAGTAGTTAGTAGTACTTAGCAGCAGTATTTCGTAATATTAGCAGTACTAAGTAGTAGTAGAAGTAGTATTATTGGTAGTAGAAGGAGTACTTAGTAGTAGTAGCAATAGTAGTAGTTGTAGTATTAGTAGCAGTACTGAGTAGTAGTAGTAGTAGTAGTAGTAGTAGTAGTAGTAGTAGTAGTAGTAGTTAGTAGTACTTAGCAGCAGTATTTCGTAATATTAGTAGTATTAAGTAGTAGTAGTAGTAGTATTAATGGTAGTAGAAGTAGTACTTAGTATTAGTAGTAGTAGTAGTAGTATTAATGGTCGTAGTAGTTAGTAGTTAGTAGTACTTAGCAGCAGTATTTCGTAATATTAGCAGTACTAAGAAGTAGTAGAAGTAGTATTAATGGTAGTAGAAGTAGTACTTCGGAACAACGAGATACGCGTCCATATTGCTCAGTTATTTGGCATATCTCTCTTTAAGGTCTTGTTATCAAAAGTATCTTAATAACATGATAATAAATATCACCAATGAGAGCATGGGTAATGTGAAAAAAACATTATTACAAGTTTTCCTAATTCCGAATATCTGCCGAGTAAGAATGGCAATAAAAATAACATGCACAGCCCTATGACAGATATACTGAAAGAGAAGCATGCCTTACCTACTGCCTCGTCAGTTCATGACTGTGGTGTGTCCGTCTACCTAGAGGGAATGTAATCTGACGCTGTCGACTCCCGATTTCTCTTCAATTGTTTCCGCTAGCCTAATATTTACAGTACTCTTTGTGATCAACGCCCGGTTGACCTGACCATTGTAAGTGGACGTTAAGCTCAATTAATCGCGATTTTAAACACTCTGGTGCATAGGAGATATCAGTATATTAAGTACCCCCTTCTTTCAAGCAAGAGCAAATATTGACTGCGTTATTGTTGAGCGCTGTATTGATATAGACAACCAGCCGTAGATAGGCGAACATTACAGCGGCTCTGTCGATTACTTTAATCCCTCCACGGTCTGGTGGTCTCACAAATACAGGGCGAGGGTGGAGAGTAGGGTAGAAGTGGGAAGGAAGTGGGTGAAGGTAAATGAAATGACTTTCGGGGACACCTTTCTTGTCTTCGTTACTCAATGCAAAGCGATTATGTTGGGATATTGAGCTTTGAGGAGCCAGAATAGTGACTGCCACCTGGCTGCAGAGTCGCGTCCCTTCGGCACGCCAGGAACCTATGATGCAAATTCCGGTTTTCGCTCCGATTATGTTTCTAGGTTTGTCAACACCATACCCGTGCTCGTTGGTTTCACCAGAGTGGTAAACGGTTGAGACATGTATCACTTCTGGCTTTCCTCGCACAGAAAACTGACACGCTATGATATAACTGGTATGCCAAGGCCGTAGTTATTTTTTTTTTGACAGGGGGGGATATTTGTACAAGTATCACTTCTCCCCAACTTGTATTTTCATGATTCATTTAAAAGCAACTGCAACTGCTCCCCTCTCCCCTTCACCGGCTGGCTACGGCACTGTATACTGTTCGAAGCGGCGAAAAAAACAACTAACTCGTTCGCTCATTTACTCACTCACTCTACACGCCGCTGTTTGCAAACTAAAATCACAGTCAGCCATCAACTCGATTAATTAGATATTTGTTGGACGTTGTGGTCAAGGGTTAATTATAAATTTATATAAATATATATAAATAGTCCCCATGAAAGGTCTCTCCATTCGTGTATGTGTAGTTTAACCTTTGTTAATACTGTATTTAACAACACATTACCTATGGATGGTGTGAAGGGTTCTTAGAGCTTAGCTCGCTCAGCCCGAACTGTGCTTAGGTCGCAAGGAGACGCCCGGCATTATTGTTGTCGTCATCTCCATAGATAGCATGTGTTTACAGACGGACACCACAAAGTCTAAAAGCTGCTACTTTTTATGTGCGTGCGTGCTTGCGTATGTGTGTTTGTGTGTACATGTAACTGCTCGTTCTTGTCATGACTAATGCCGGTTTTATAGCGAGATACCAAGCGGCAATTGGACATGGGTACCCCCCTCAGACACTTTATACTGGCTCCGAGCCGACCAGGCCCTGATTTATCCAGTTGCAACAAGTACCATCTTTTTACGTCTGTTGATATGATGCGGCGAGCGAATCGAACCACGACTCTCAGCTCTCCGGGCAGATGCTCTATCCTCTGGACCACGGAGGCAGCAAATACCAAATGTAATGTGTAAACACCACATGATCCCTAAATACAGCACAGTTACATGCCGAGCAAATACAACAAGCGTGATTAGTTTAAGCAGGTAGGAAGTAAGCTTATAGATACGGCGAAGTGGGTTAGATCGGTAGTTCAGTTACACAACTAAGTGCAGGCTTCATTTCATGTCCAGATTGACAGAACGTATTTGTGTATCCCACTGTGAAATCATGATACGTGGTGCTGGCAGATAAAGAGTCCTTGAGGAGAGTGTCAAGCAGTCCGGAAAAATCCATTGTGTAGCTGCTGTGACACAAAGTGAAGATGTTGGTTGATGATTGTGGATGAACTCTCTTAGTTACCTCATCCGATAGATAAGCCCTTTCACCAAATTAAAATTTCCATTGAGCTTCGGTTATTAGCAGGACATTGGACCAGTGTGAGTGAATGTTGTTCTACGCCGCAGCACTAGTCCCGCTATATCACTGTGACCTGTGAATCATCGAGTCTAGACCAGGTCAACCATGAACTGAAAGCACACGCCATCGTGACAATGACACGCAGTCAGCCAAGCCACAGAATCTCACCACCGTGCGAAGCCTGGTTTACATGCACACATTTACCCCCTAGGGTAACTAACCCCCGGGGCCTAAATGTACCCTGAGGGGTAAACGTCAGGGGATTAAAGACCCCACCTTGATAGATGGAACACTTTTTGTTCTCCTATGGGGTATTTTTTTCCTTTTTCGAAGTAGTACATGTCAACTAGCTCCGAGCCTCTGTGGTCGTCTCTTTCGACCAGTTTCGAGCGCCTATTCATATTCAGAATACCAAAAGGTATTAAGACAAATGTGTAAAAATATAATGTGCGTCAAACATGTAAATCTTGTGTTGGGATGCTTATTACTAGGGGTGACCTCACGATGACTACTTTTCAGTAACAACTGTTTTTGATCGTTGGGAAATTGTCTGTGGTCAACACGACATGGTTACCATGGTCGTAGTTAGTGTTACAGTTGGTGTTGTTAATTATTAGAGGTCGGATTGACTCTGTTAGATCAAAGGTTTAGCAACGATACATATAATGTTTGGTCAGTCAACGAGCGATTGATCAAAGCGGAGCCCAGGTTGATGTGACTAATCGGTGGCGGCGGTTTCGTGTGAATGTCTAAGACCTTAGGAATCTTAGCCCTAAGACAATCGTAACTCACATACTTTAACATAGACTTATGTTAGCCGTAGCGCTAATATGGCTTTGTGCAAGTGGACCCTGGGCCCCGTTCCCCAAAGCGATCTTGGCGCTTATGTTGTCGTAACTCCTATACTTTAACATAGGCTTACGACGGTTAGCACTAAGATCGCTTCGTGGAACGGGGCCCTGCTTTACTTTGGTTTTTCCTCCCACTATAAGTTGACACAGTGTAACTAAAATATTGCAACGTAAAACACAACTCACGCACTCAATCTCCGTCTCGGGAATGTTTATGAATCACTCGATATAACGCCACAGATCGACCGACGAGTACAAAACGTTCCAAGATGCTGAAATAAGTCAGTTCTGTAAGTCTTCACCTCTATGAGTTCAGCAGGGTTATCTGTTCTTCTTCTATGGTGACCTTGCCCTTCATCTGTGGTCGTCACTGACACGGTTCAAAGAGTCTTGGGTTCCACTGCTTCGCCGGGACCGAACGTACCAATAACATATAATATTCTGAGGTCTCTTTTCAAAATATTTAGTAGGATCACGAGCTACACCTAGCACACTTGTGGCAAGACTACTCGACTGCAGGGAGATCAGTGACACTTGAATGTTCTCGCAAAACGGGTGTACTTGTAACCGTGGTAAGATGCTCGAGGTAAAGGGGCACGTTACAGAAACGCGTTTGTAACTTTCGAATATTACACAGTGGTATAAATGCAATTATTTTCTCGTTTGATACTTTTTCACGATACTCGCGATTTTCTGGTCAACCATGTTCTTTTCTCTTCTGACAAATATCCTTCGAGAACGAGTGTGGTGTTATCTGTTTGTGTGATAATTTGAATTTGAAATGCCCCCTACTCAATACAAAGCATAAATACTTCAGAAACTTCGAAGAAGACCAACATGTAAGCCTTTGTGGATCTGTGAGGTACAAGATGCAAGGTGCAAGGGTGCAAGCGGGCAAGGGTGCAAGCGGGCAAGGGTGGACACACTTACAAGTTCAAAACTGATCAGGCATACGCATTGTTAACAAATTACAATAGAGAGGATAGTCTGGAAGTTAATTTAAGGTCCCGACGTTTACTACAATATCTGAAAAACTGTTGGACCTACTCAAGTCAAAGTTGGTATGAGATTATTAAACAGTCATAGATAACTGGATATTACATTTAAAGACAATCGGTGCATGAATAAAAAATCTGTCTATTTAGCTATCACTATATTTCATCAACAACCAGAACTGTTCGTCACGGGTGAAACGAGCATTCATTGTAACAGCCATCTGCATAATGCTACCACTGCGTCACAGGGCCATATGACACAGTTGAACCAATCAACTCAACTCGAAAGGTTGCACGGGAATCACGCACGCACGAATACGGTGTTAGCGTTTGGCGTCTCAAGCAGTTATTTAATTATATTTATCAGATTATTTTTGCATTCTTTTTCAGGTCAGTGTTATTGACTTGAATGTATCATTCCTTGCCACATTATTATATTTCATGCATCATGTTATAAGGTGTAATATATCATACGTAATTATTCATTTAGGCAAATCATTGCTTTATGGTTTCGTAGAAAATATATTAATAGTTTCGTAGATTATTCGAGACTTTCGGGGCTGTTACGGGTGAAAGAGAATCAAATTCTGAGCCAAGAATTGCACAAAGTGGACAAGATCCGATTACGACATGTACTACAAAGCACGAACCTGAAATTCGTAGACGATTTCTAGGATTCTTTGATAAACATTTTTTTTCTCACGAATCCCACGAACTACAAGAATGTTTGGGAATCAAAATAAGATATATTTAAGATTCTTAAGAAATGATTAAGAATATGTACGAATATGTAAGAATTCATATCCGTGGTAATTCGGGCTATTACATGTCGAAGTGAAACAAGGGTATATGTATTTCACTATTCTTGGTCCCACGAAATGCCCTCGTCGTCAGATTTTGAGTCAGTGCTGTCACCTAAATGAACAACAACAGGCTGGACAGTATCTGGTCGGATACAGTCTTGTTTCCAATACTCTTCCTCATCTTTGATAACATGTTTGACACAGTTTGCCCAACGTACATCTGTAATTTCTCCCATCCCTTTCAAGACAATCTGCTTGGCGTCGGCAAGCTTGAAGTTCTTATTTGGCCGTGCGACCATATTTTTCAAATCACCCCAGATTAGTTCGATGGGATTCAAGTCACAATGGTAAGGAGGAAGTCTAAGAACTTCGTGACCGTGTTCTCTCAACATGGTGTCAATCAGTAAGAGGGCGGGGGTTTGTTCTGAAGAACCAGTTGGAAGTAGTCAGTTTTTTTGGCTTGCGTGGGCCGAGCAATGCGGTTGTTGTCCAACCACTGACATATCTCACCTTTGGTGGAATTTGAGGTTGGACAACGGTTAATAGGATCTCGACAACTGTGATGGGGAGCATTGTCCATAACCACAAAGGATTTATCAGGCAGTGCTAAGAGGAGCTGCTCCTCAACATACGCAGTGAAAACCTGACTATTCATCTCGGTATGGTAGTCTCTGCCATCTGTAGATCTGGATCTGAACACTAGATCACACCCAGGGAGGAAACCTCTGTGGGAGTCTGCATGGAGGACAATCAGGCGCTCCCCTTTACCAGGGGGGATCTTGCGCTGTGGCTCTCTGGTATCTGGGTGAGACCATTGGTAAGCCGCTGTGCGACAGGCGTTAACCCAGGTTTCGTCCAAATAGACAGGCTCATAGCCTTCTTCTCGTTTCTTTTTAATAGTGCGCAAAGAACTGATACGCAAACGAATGATATCTGGTCGTTCACACATTGCTAGTTTCGACCCTTTCGTCTTTTTGTACTGATATCCAAATTTGGAAAGGAGTTTACAAATGGTCTGTTTGGAAATATCTAAGTCATGCTCTGTAAGGAGAATTTGTTATAGTTTTCGTGTTGAAATAAATTCATTTTCTCGTGTTAACCGCCGAATCACGTCCCTGACAACTTTCTTATCAAAGGAATCTAACTTTAATTTCCTATCCTGTTTTGAGATGCCCCCTAAGGGATGTGCAGGGGAGCATGTGTTTTTATGAGAGTTCAAAAGCTTAACTACGGTTTGTTTGGGAAGCTGTAACGCATGAATTGTTGTTTTCATGTACTTGAAATGTCAAAGAAGGGCGAACGTCTTTCACTTTCAGCCTTTAAGTATTCAAATATTTTAACAACGAAACCTTTCGCATCAGCGGAAAGATGCCTGCGCTGAGACATCATGAAATCTAATGCTAACACCGTATTCATGCGTGCGTGATTCCCGTGCAACCTTTCGAGTCGAACAGGTCTGGTTGTTGATGAAATATAGTGATAGCTAAATAGACAGATTTTTTATTCATGCACCGATTGTCTTTAAATGTAATATCCAGTTATGTATGACTGTTTAATAATCTCATACCAACTTTGACTTGAGTAGGTCCAACAGTTTTTCAGATATTGTAGTAAACGTCGGAACCTTAAATTAACTTCCAGACTATAACTTGGCGATATTTTCCACAAAATTAACACAACTGTCAAACTCTGAACCCTTGAAGGTCCGGGTTAGAATAGGTCTTCAGCAACCCATGCTTGCCGTAAAAGAAGACTATGTTTGGCGTGAGAGGCGACTAACGGGATCGGGTGGTCAGGCTCGCTGACTTAGTTGATGCTGTCGTCGTATCCCAATTGCGTGGATCGATGCTCATGATGTCAATCACTGGATTGCCTGGTCCGCCGTCATATAGCTTGAATATAGCTGAAAGCGGCGTTAAACAACAAACAAACAAAACAAAACTCTAATGGCTTTTTGACCACAAAATGTATTGTACTTTCATGAAAAGGCGTAACCGCTCGTGTAAAGCATTTCAAAAGACAACCAAATGGTTTTGCTGTTCGTGTTTCCCAAGATGACCAATGTTGAGCAAACAGCACATGTTACGATACACAAGGCACCGTACAGCCCTAACTTCGTAACTGTGAAATAATCATGACCCAAATCTCATTCAAATCTGATCTATAGTAACTGCTATGCATTTCCTCTCTGCATGAAGATCTTACAACCATCGTGGGGAGGATGCGTGTGTTCTCACGACAGTTTATAATAGATGTCAGCTGGCTTAGATAATTCGGTTTCATTTCTTTACAGCCTCAATTTCGGCCTCTACAAAAGAAATCCTACACACAGTTCACAAACATTCCCTCGATATTACACGTGTTGGTTGCAGATGCCATGGCGCTAAGAAACGATAGGATACATAAAATATTCACAACTTATATAACGCGGCCTGGGTTCCTTTTCGAGCTATGGAAATCAGACAAGCTTGTCTGAATGCTTCGCTCACTCGTTCCGAAGATTTAGAAGCCTCGACGCTGATTGGCTACTTTGAAAGTGCACCTGACGCGACTTTCAATGGGGATGTTCTCTAATCTTCATGCAACCAGGTATCGTATCAATGTAAAAGATCGGATGAGAAAACAGAATGAAGTTGCTCTGGGAGGATAATTTGCTTGTCACAATAGGTGCTGTCCAGGAGTACTCTTGGGTCTTGGATGGGTTAAACTATTACTTACAAACGTGGACAATATTTTGTGATAAGAAAAGTTTAAAAGCGATTTACGAAGGGAGGCAACTCTTTTCTCCATGAGAGCCAAAAATCGATTTGTACAAAATTATTTTACTGTTGCTTCAAATAAGGTCTCTACGTCGGCCCCAGATAAAGTGTCGACGTCTGGTACAGCGTCTGGGCAGCTGGTCGGCTGATTACATTATATTAGGTATTATTAGTCCAGTGGTTTTCAACTCTTTAATAACTAACACTATCCCTCACTCTCACACACAAACTAACACCGTCAATCACACCCACACTCACACCCACACTAACACCCTTATTCACATCCACACTAACACCTTCACTCACTTCCACACCCACACTAACACCCTCACTCACACCCACAATAACACTCACACCCTCACTAACACCTTCACCCACACCCACACTATCACTGTCACCCACACACACAATAACTCTCACACCCTCACTAACACCCTCATTCACACTCTCACGCACACCCACACTAACACCGCATGAACACACACACACACTCACAACCACACACACACACAACACACTCACGTCGACACAGTCACAACCACATATTCACAACGGCACCCTCACGCCCAAACACACTCACACACACACACCCTAAATCATTTTTTTTTAAATTTCAAATAATCCAAATATCAAGTGATATGGTATCGTGTATATAGAAATATATAACATATACGACTAAGGATTTACTGGCTCAATGCAATAAACAAGAGATTATCACATGGGTTGTATCTCATGCGTGATATAACTTGAGCTAGTATCACCTTAATACACTTGGCACAAAGAGGGCGAATGCAATCTGACGTCATTCGGCAATACCCACAACCGCTACATATACAAGGATTAAGTGTAGCAACTGTCTTGATACGTTTGAAGACTTAAAACGATACACTCTCATACCACAACCATTGTTGGAGGTGACAATAGTTTCAACTCAGGATTACATGGGAACTTTATGCCGACAAGCATAAGCCTTGAACGCTTAATCCACATCCAATTAACAACTGCAGTGACGCAGACAGTCTTCACAGAAACCCATACTGTCCACATTACCGTCCTACTTCAAAGCGGAGTAATCGGCATAGCTCGCGACCTAATCACCACTTGGCTGTGTGTCCCTCCACGTTGGCCACTGTAGGTTGCGGTGTTAGCGAAGCATGAACAGGGTATTTGTTCCTAGCTCGACAACGTCATAACCCGCTGGTTAAAACCCAGCACCCCTGTCATATAGTTCGGCGTGTGCTTGTGAACATGTGATCATATCGTGTCACTTATCTGCCAAACGTCAAACAACCCCTCGCGGATGAATATGCCTGATTAGCACGTGCAGTACACATGACGGGACTCCCTGACACGATAAAATACTTCATCTCTATCACGTGTGACATCTTGGCAATTAGGGCTATCAGATCAGGTAGTTTATTTGGCAATATGTTGGTAGACTTGTCACAGCTTCGACACACGAAGACACAATTACGGCTGCGTCTAGACCGACAGATAGTCTGATTGTACTTAACGTTGTGCACGAAATCATTGACGTCGATCATAATGAGTGAGTGAGTACGGTTTACGCCGCTTTTAGCAATATTCTAGCAATATCACGGCGGGGGACACCAGAAAATGGGCTTCACACATTGTACCAATGTAGGGAATCGAACCCGGGTATTCGGCGTGACGAGCGAACGCTTTAACCACTAGGCTACCCGACTGACCCTTGATCATAAAGTTAGGCATGATGTCCACCAGCAGCGTTGAACCAGATATTTATGCATGTCTACAATTAAACCACGGCACACTGTTACCGAATATTCCTGAAGCAAAGATCATTCTCAGTCATATTGTTACTGGTGTATATAGCGGTTACAACAGAACAGACATGAGATGGGAAGGAGGTGGGGTTCGTTTTATGCAGCAGTCAGGATTATCAAAGCTAAACATACCAAGTCAGCATGATCAAAACTATGCCATGTCAGCCCATAGAGCCTTCGCAATAATAACACGATAGTCCAGAGCGACATGACCGCCTCCGTGGTCTAGTGGTAGAGCGTCCGCCCGGAGAGCGGAAGGTCCGGGGTTCGATCCCGGCCGCGTCATAAGACGTTAAAAGATGGTACTTGTTGTTACCCTGTCTGGCGCTCGGCATTAAGGGGCTAAAACAAGGACTGGTCGGCTCGGAGTCAGTATACTGTGTCTGAGTGGGGTATTCATGTTAAACTGCGGCATGGTATCTCAGTGGGCTAGCACTATAAATCGGCATTAGTCCGGACTAGTACAAGCAGCCACACACACGTATATGCACGTCGCTATATAAGTGCAATAATATTGGACGCGACGTTAAACGGCATTTCACCTCACCTCACCTGAGCGACATGATCAAAGCTGTACATGCCACGTCAACCTGATCAAAGCTACACCATGTCAACCCAGGCAGGCCAGCATGACAATAGCCAATAAGCTTAGGGCACACATTTAACGCATGGTCCCCCGAATAGGTGGATCGTTGCTCTCAATGGATTGTCAGGTCCATATTCGATTATTTACAGGCCGCCGTCATATTGCGGGAATACTGTCAACGGTTGCGTTGTAGACAAACAGACAAACAAACAAATGCCGTACTGTAACCACCCAGTCCTTATTAGCCGTGTCCATCAAACACTGAGACCTCTGTCTTCCAAGTACGTTCTCGTCTCCTTATGGTTACAATAGCCCTTGCGTAGAACAAGAAGATTTACATCACTATCTCATCCTGCCGGGCTACCATTCCCTACATGGTGAACAGAGGCAAGTTGCAGCTACTTGCCTACTCAAGTCTCCCCGCAATAGATTATTGCGTCAACAGCGCTGCCCAGTGCGTTAACATAAGAGGGCTCGAGGACCGCAGCCACACCGTATCTTCCCGACATATGATATACCACAATTTGAAAACAAACGAGTGAAACGTTTGTTTGTCGCCATATTTCCAAACGACAAATTGTAATGTTTCGGCTCTGTGCATTGCGTAAATTTCAAGTAAACGCTAATAACACATTACGCGACGCCGTTTCGCTGTAAGGAGCTTGAATTGCCGAGACTACCGAACCGGCAAAGTGTCTGTAGTCATGATGGCGCGGTCTATTGTACCAAAACGTCAATGACTAATAATGTCTTTTACATGTAAGGTAAGATGAAAACATATATAATCAAGAGAAACTATGATAATAGTGTCTTATTATTGGAACATAATATATCATAGAAAACATCAGCTGCGCAAGTGAGATGAAAATATTGTTCTAGTGTTTGCTTCGTATGGTGAGGTGAGGCGTGGTGAGGTGAGGTGAGGTGAGGTGAGGTGAAATGGGGTTTAACGTCGCGTCCAAGATTATTGCACTTATATAGCGACGTGCATGTATGTGTGTGTGTTTTGTGTGGCTGCTTGTACTAGTCCGGACTGATGCCGATTTATAGTGCTAGCTCACTGAGATACCATGCCGCAGTTTAACATGAATACCCCACTCAGACACAGTATACTGACTCCGAGCCGACCAGTCCTTGTTTTAGCCCTTAATGCCGAGCGCCAGACAGGGTAACAACAAGTACCATCTTTTAACGTCTTTTGGTATGACGCGGCCGGGGATCGAACCCCGGACCTTCCGCTCTCCGGGCGGACGCTCTACCATTAGACCACGGAGGCGGTCGCTTCGTATGGGGAGTACGGAAGAGAGAGACCTCGTGTTTGATAAACTGTGTTTCGGTAAACTCTAGAACCAGCCATCCATCTTCTCTCCGTCGCCGGGGTGGGGTTGGGGAGGGAGGCGGTAGCCTAGTGGTTAAAGCGTTCGCTCGTCACGTCGAAGATCCGGGTTCGATTCTCGACATGGTTACAATGCGTAAACCCTATTTCAGGTGTCCCTCGCCGTGCTGTTGCTGAAATATTGGTAAAAGCGGCTTAAAACCATACTCACTGACCCTCTCCGTCGCCAGCGTTGCTTCACCTGATTTGTGATCACAGGACCACGTGCCTCAATATAACATTATAAAGTTATGACACGCATGTGTTCATTCCATCTTAAATTCGACACAGAATGTTGCAGATGCTGAGTGACGTGAGGGTCGAGTGCAATGGTGTCAGATGAGGCTCAGCAGAAGTGAGAACGGAAGCATCAGTAAAGTTGCATTTGAGAAGTTAAAAACAACAACTCATTATCATCAGGTCGAGGTCAAAAATATACCAGATAAATCACGGCTGCCTATAATTAATCGAGCCTGGGGCTTTTAAACCAGTGGTTGAGAGAAGGAAGGTCTGGATACGACGACACAAATCCAGATAAGTCAGGTAGCCTCACCATACGATCTCCGTTATAGTTCTTTCATCATGTGATGCTGGGAACAAAGTTTGACCCGATGGTTCAACTGGTCATTTACAGTAATGAAATGAACTTTGTTTGTTTGTTTGTTGTTTAACGCCGAACTCAGCAATATTTCAGCTATAAGACGGCGGTCTGTAAATAATCGAGTCTGGACCAGACAATCCAGGGATTGAAATCATGAGCATCGATCCACGCAATTGGGATACGATGACATGCATCAACCAAGTCAGATCACCCGATCCCTTTAGTCGCCTCTTACGACAAGTATGGGTTGCTGAAGCCCTATTCTGGCGGGTGTGATCTGAACTGTGTGATATACAGGAAATATAGATATTTCATTCGTAATCATCTATTCCATCACCGCTGACGTCAGATGACAGTGATGCAGTTCATGGAGACATATTTTAATATCAACGACTTATTAGATCTGGTAGCCCATTTGATGATATCATTTGCTCATGAACTGATATAGAACAATACAGATGAAAAAAACTGACCGATAAAAGAAAATATACACTTTAAATTGGTTGGATTTACAAATCTTATGTAAACGTTACAAGGTGAAAAAAGTCGCCGAAACTTTAGGTTCAAAACACAACTACTGATATCTATATCCAATACATCACCATCGAATAACCATTTCTTGTTAATTTCGTTTTTAGCCACCATCAAATATAAGTGTATACTTTCTTTTGCCCGGCAGTATATGTCAAGTGTTTATGTTTATCTGTTTGTTGTTCAGCAATATTCTAGCTATATGAAGGCGGTCTGTAGATAATCGAGTCTGGACCGGACAATCCAGTGGCTGACATCATGAGCATCGATCTACGCAATTGAGATGCGACGACATGCATCAAACAAGTCACCAAGCCTGACCTCCCGATCCCGTTAGTCGCCTCTTACAACATGCATAGTCGCCTGTTAGGGCAAGCATGGGTTGCTGAAGACCTATTCTCTACCCGGATTTTTTCCAGTACCCAGTATTCCAGTTATGTGACGGCGTGTCAGCTTAATGTGGGAAGAAAGCTTGAAGTGATGCAGGTCTCAGACGTTTACCCACGAGCACGGGTATGGTTCTGACAAACCTAGAAACATAATCGGGGCGAACCGGGATTCGAACCCACAAGCATAAGTTTCTGGTGTGCCGAGGGGCGCTACTCTGTACAGTGAGTTGCTGCACCTTATAAGACTAGACCACCCGTGCCCCAACTAAGAAAAAAATGAAGAGCAAGCGAATGTAGTGGTAATGTAGGTATAGAAAATGAATAAATGGATGGGGGAATTATTCACTTCATTCAGAATTCCCATAATTGTTCTTCAGGTTGATTCCTCTCGGAGCAGCACACACCACATTACACATTAAAACCTGACTTGCACTGTTCACACGTGTAATACCACCAACGGTTTAATCAAGCGAGATCAGCATATTGGTCTTAAGGACATTACGTCAACGACACCTCGTACCTGATTGATCTACCCGCTGTACAAAGAACCCGTGGAGCCGTTCACACGGTGACGGTATACCGGGGAAATATAACACTGAAATTCAGTGATGCATGTCACGCGGTAGCATATTACAACATATACACTACATTACTTTCTTATTACTTTTTTCAATCGATTTTTGTTCAGTTGTTTTCTTAAACATGATTTTCTATGTCAGTGTACCGTTGTAAATTATGTATGGGCAAAAGCGTTCATCATCCAAAACTGGCTCCCACAGGAGATATCGCTTGGGTGAGATCAAGCGATATCTTCACTGTACATATCGCTGCAATGAAATTGCATGACAATGCTTTGCAGACCATTGTGACGTCATTGGTTACCATGACTTCACAATCATATGACATCACTAATGGATCTGCTACTGAAGCTGTAAGCAGTACTTTTTACACTTAAGACACTGCTAATTACTGTCTACAAACTGAAAAAGTTGGAAGAATGATGGATGATAAATAAAATCTCACCCTCGTGTCTTTTGATGTCAAATATATCAACACTCGTTGATAAAAGTGGAAAAAATCGGGGTTTTCCCACTTTTATCAACTCGTTCTTTGTATTTCATCTGATTGGTTAAAAAACGGTTATGTGATTATGTAAGTGAAGTTTAGCAATACATGTGATTGGTTTTGCGTTAATGTCAGCGAAAGCATCTGTTTCAATTGCCGTCTACTGTGCCATTTTCACCCACGCGTATGTGGATTATTTTCTATCATTAACCATGTAGAAAGTATTGACCGGAGAGCGCATCGAACGATTGAAATAGTATATGTCCCCAAACATTGTTGCGAGGATATCATGAAATGTCTGAACGCTCGACCCAAACAATACCGAACCCCCTGTGTCTTGATCAATAACAAATCACGCAAAGACCCGAGAACAGGTGCGTCATATAGATTACCTGCCTCAGACAAGCACACTCTAACATCAGAATGAGGGGAAGGTCAGCATTCAACGTGTACGTTTGAATATGTGCAATCGTGTGTGCAGGGTTGTTTAAGTATGCATGGGGGTGTACTTGCAAGAATATGCGTTGGTGTCATGTGAAGTTTCACTCCCACATGACTATTCCTATTATGATGGGTGAAAAAAGAAGGGTGTAAAATGAGCCTACCTACAGAATAATGGACTACTCCAGGCGTCATCTTCACTCTGCCCATATATACATGGACAATGAAAGACGTTATTTCGATGCATTATTTGTTCTGATATTCTATCTTTTAACAACAATTACAGCGCATACCTCACCGAGAAGTATGTTAGGACATTAGTAGGACAATGTTAGGACATTAGTAGGACAATGTTAGGACATTAACAAAATCTTTGTTGGCATTGCTAAATAAAGCACGAAATATTAACTTGCCTCTTGATTGTATGTTATCAGCATTTGACATAATGATTACCCCGATTTTAATATATGGTAAGGAAATTTAGGGATTTGAAAATACAAACGTTTAAGAATTGACTTTCACTTTGTGTGAGTTCATTGGAGTATGAACCTTCATAGAATGAGGGCCAAACTGTATGAACGCCGGAACGTCGGAGAACACGGCCTCGTGAAAAACGTATGAACGTCAAATTGTGTCGCTCATACACATATGAACGTCAATTTCGCGGTCATGTGACCGACCTCTTGTCCAATGGAAAAGCCGTATATCGTGTAAACTTCAAATTAAAAAAATTATAATTGAATGAGTGCATGTAACTTTTCTAGCAGCTGGCCTTCGTTACTCCTACTTGCATAGTCTACGATGAATTCATATGATTGTCGTCGCTGTTTTTCATTTTAAGCTGAATGGAATCTTTTTCACTGGAAAATTGAGACTTAGGTATACTTTAGCTTTGACGTTTATTTTATATTTGGAAGAGAACCACCGTATATTAAAATGCATGAACGGATTATCATATTTTTGGATTTAACAAAAAGTTTTAGAGAAACGAGTATGTAAACTATGTAACGCTCCTTAAATGAATAAATCAAATGAATACTACAAGGAATCTGTTTTGTCTTTTTCTCCATTTTGACTACTCCAACTCACCAAGAAACAGGGGTGATATGTTGTAAGTAGCAGTCGCTGAGTTATGCAGTGTGTGTATTGAAACTGTAGTCATGATGGGAAGTAGTTATAATGAAGGCAGTTATAATGGGAAGAGGATATAAAGGGAAGTAGTTATAATGGGAAGTAGTAATAATGGAAAGTAGTTATAATGGGAAGTAGTCAAAATGGGAAGTAGTCAAAATGGGAAGTAGGCATATGGAAGGTAGTCAAAATGGGAAGTAGTTATAATGGAAGGTAGTCATAATGGGAAGTAGTTATAATGGAAGGTAGTTATAATGGGAAGAAGATATAAAGGGAAGTAGTTATAATGGAAGTAGTCAAAATGGGAAGTAGGCATATGGAAGGTTGTCATAATGGGAAGTAGTAATAATGGAAAGTAGTTATAATGGGAAGTAGTCAAAATGGGAAGTAGTCAAAATGGGAAGTAGGCATATGGAAGGTAGTCAAAATGGGAAGTAGTTATAATGGAAGGTAGTCAAAATGGGAAGTAGGCATATGGAAGGTAGTCAAAATGGGAAGTAGTTATAATGGGAAGTAGTTATAATGGGAAGCAGTCATAATAGGAAGTAGTCAAAATGGGAAGTAAGCATATGGAAGGTAGTTATAATGGGAAGTAGTTATAATGGGAAGCAGTCATAATGAGAAGCAGTCATAATGGGAAGTAGTCAAAATGGGAAGTAGGCATATGGAAGGTTGTCATAATGGGAAGTAGTAATAATGGAAAGTAGTTATAATGGGAAGTAGTCAAAATGGGAAGTAGGCATATGGAAGGTAGTCAAAATGGGAAGTAGTTATAATGGGAAGTAGTTATAATGGGAAGCAATGGGAAGTATTTATAATGGGAAGCAGTCATAATAGGAAGTAGTCAAAATGGGAAGTAAGCATATGGAAGGTAGTTATAATGGGAAGTAGTCATAATGGGAAGTAGTCATAATGGGAAGTCGTTATAATGGAAGGTAGTCATAATGGAAGGTAGTTATAATGGAAGGTAGTCATAATGGAAAGTAGCTACAATGGGAAGTAGTTATAATGGAAGGTAGTTATAATGGAAAGTAGCTATAAAGGGAAGTAGTTATAATGGAAGGTAGTCATAATGGAAAGTAGCTATAATGGGAAGTAGTTATAATGGGAAGTAGTTATAATGGGAAGTAGTCAAAATGGGAAGTAGGCATATGGAAGGTAGTCATAATGGGAAGTAGTAATAATGGAAGGTATTAATAATGGAAAGTAGTTATAATGGAAGGTAGTCATAATTGGAAGTAGTAATAATGGAAGGTAGTCATAATGGGAAGAGGATATAAAGGGAAGTAGTTATAATGGGAAGTAGTCAAAATGGGAAGTAGGCATATGGAAGGTAGTCATAATGGGAAGTAGTTATAATGGAAGGTAGTAATAATGGAAAGTAGTTATAATGGAAGGTAGTAATAATGGGAAGTAGTTATAATGGGAAGTAGTCATAATGGGAAGAGGATATAAAGGGAAGTAGTTATAATGGGAAGTAGTCAAAATGGGAAGTAGTCAAAATGGGAAGTAGGCATATGGAAGGTAGTCATAATGGGAAGTAGTTATAATGGAAGGTAGTTATAATGGGAAGTAGTTATAATGGAAAGCAGTCATAATGAGAAGCAGTCATAATGGGAAGTAGTCAAAATGTGAAGTAAGCATATGGAAGGTAGTCAAAATGGGAAGTAGTTATAATGGGAAGTAGTTATAATGGGAAGCAGTCATAATGGGAAGTAGTCAAAATGGGAAGTAGTTATAATGGGAAGCAGTCATAATGGGAAGTAGTCATAATGGGAAGTAGTCATAATGGGAAGTAGTCACACTGGAAAGTTGTTATAATGGGAAGCAGTCATAATGGAAGGTAGTCATAATGGGAAGTAGTCATAAGGTTTAAAATCAAATCTGCAATAAGAGGCGCCGTAAATTGAAAATCCACGAGCAGGGTTGCCCCACTTAATTTCTTGTACCCTATCGTTAAGAGACAAAATATACGTTTTAAACATGATATTACATCACTAAAATCCATGTGTAGATTATGGTTAAATGAGTCACAGTGTATTATTCTTTCAGTGTGTGATTAACCATGATCCCATACAGCAATGATTTATACTTTTTTTAAAGTTTTCATATTGATTTGTTTCAGCTTTGTCACATGACTGAACCTAGCCGATGTTGTGTGTCGAGGTATTTTCTGTCGTAAAAGTCGCAACTTTGTTTATACCACTAATGTTATCAGAATGCATTCTGTGAATTACTGTACTTACCGACCCGCCGTGATATTGCTGGAATATTGCTAAAAGCGGCGTGAAACCATACTCACTCACTCACTGTACTTACCGAGCTAGTTGCGCTGCATGATACTGTAACCGACGTGAAGCGACGGCCTGATGCGTTATATGACGTAAGAAAAGTGACAGTGGTCGTTTTGTTTGACTGCAGTATGTTGCCTATTGCCTGCATCTCAGCCTGTGTCCAGAGACAACCATAATTCCTAGTTGCACCAACGCCCGCCCCGGACATCTTTGTGGCTGCTGTGACGCGGACACAGTGGTTCGAACACGTTTGGGTAACCCCAGCAGCATGAGCAAGAGTTGACATCATCTTGTCATATTTCTTCCCAGGTAATAATATTCAGATATTCGACATGTTTAAGGAAAATATTTCAGCGATAGCTGATGTGAATTATATGCGCCATCTTGTTTGACAGTAATGAAAGAACGATGTTACCAAGGAAACGTTTGATCAGGTAATTTGAACAGCGTTATGACGTCAGCCTACTATGACGTAACAGTCGGTGCCTTTGATCTTTTAGCGAAGCATCTAAGATAATGTTTTATATAGCATTTGTGCAAACTTGAGTGTGGGTGTGGGTAGTTCACCGGTAGGTTCACAAGCATGTGTACAGACATATGGGTAGATATTTTTAGTTTCACAGGTGTGCTACCACACATTTGTACAGACATGTATGAAGGTGTGGTTGGTTCACGGTTGGGCTCACACACATTTGTACAGACATGTATGAAGGTGTGTTTTGTTCACAGATGGGCTCACACACATTTGTACAGACATGTATGAAGGTGTGGTTGGTTCACAGGTGGGCTCACACACATTTGTACAGACGTGTGTAGGTATGTTTTGTTCACAGATGGGCTCACACACATTTGTACAGACATGTATGAAGGTATGTTTTGTTCACAGATGGGCTCACACACATTTGTACAGACATGTATGAAGGTGTGGTTGGTTCACAGGTGGGCTCACACACATTTGTACAGACATGTATGAAGGTGTGGTTGGTTCACAGGTGGGCTCACACACATTTGTACAGACGTGTGTAGGTATGTTTTGTTCACAGGTGGGCTCACACACATTTGTACAGACATGTATGAAGGTGTGTTTTGTTCACAGATGGGCTCACACACATTTGTACAGACATGTATGAAGGTGTGGTTGGTTCACAGGTGGGCTCACACACATTTGCACAGACATGTATGAAGGTGTGTTTGGTTCTCAGGTGGGCTCACACACATTTGTACAGACGTGTGTAGGTGTGTTTGGTTCACAGATGGGCTCACACACATTTGTACAGACATGTATGAAGGTGTGGTTTGTTCACAGGTGGGCGTACACACATTTGTACAAACGTGTGTAGGTGTGGCTGGTTGTATGCAGGTGTTTTAAAAAGCGTATTGTGGTGGACATGCATGATAGGCACGTGCAGGTGTGTGGTACGGAGTTACATTTAGGAGCATGTCACTGTGCAGGTGTTTGCAAACGTGTGTGAAGCCATGTGGGCATGTATGTTTACAAGCGTATGTTTAGTGTATTTATAGATGTGACGTATGCTCTAAACATGTAGGTTGTGTATAGGTGTGTTTGCGCGTGTGTGTACAGGTGCACGACCAGACGCGTGTATATGCTGTTTGGATTATGTTCAGCATGTCGACGTTCTCCTTCGTGAAAACAAACGACGAAAGACTGTCAGATATTTTATTTGGCACTTTGCTGTAGTTTACATGAAGTGCTCCATCATACACGTGCTTACTCGATATGATACAAGTTTATATACAAACAAAAGCTGTTTATACACAGTTAAAGTCACCGTGAACTGGCATGGACAGTGACACCTCTTAACATGAACAGATCAGCTTTCTCATTCAAGAAATTACAGAATCCTTGGATCCATGGCTATAGTGTTCTAGATTCATCATCATCATCATCATCATCATCATCATAATATATAAAACCAACATAATCAGTTCGTATTATTATTATTATTATTATTATTATTATTATTATTATTATACGAACTGGTTATGTTGGGTTTGGGGAGCATTCTGTGTAACAAGATCCGCATTAACGAGGTGTCACTGTATAGGTCATTTGTACCCTGGTCATTTGTAATGCTATTGTGTATAGTAGCCGCACATACATTGATAAACTGACAGGCAAAAGAAAGTAACCGCTCATGTTTCGTGGTAGCTCAGAATGAAACAAACAAGAAATGTATTTGAAATGGGAAGCAAAGTCACGCTTCGGACTTTACGTTTGCAGTGTTTCGGCTACTGACGTAACGTTTTGATAACGTTTGCATTGTTCGGGTTAAATCCAATTTTCAAGTGTACACTTTTTTTTGCCTGGCAGTTTATGTTGTAAAACACACATTTGCTGACTGTACCGAACATGGCAGCATATGAAAGCAATAATTCAAAAGGAATAACGATCTTTATGAAATATCATATCCGCCACGTAAATCAGAGACATTAAGTTGCATAATCAAAATCATATTTCAGTGAATTCACCTGATGATGGAGCAAGAAGTAGCTCTGAAATGTCGTTTGAAGAATAAAAGAAATTGCTATCAATAAGAAAGTGTCATGTATTCATGTTCTCCCAATTCTAAATGCCTATCAAAGACGCTGAAGATTTACTTATCTCAAAATGACAGATAATTTATTTGATTGTATTTGTGTTGGTTTAGTAGGTCTTATGTTTTAATACAAGTACACAGCGCTTCCTGGGTGACTAGCTGACCACTGAGAGTAAGAGTGTGAGATTTGGTCTCGGTTATCTGCCGAAATGGATCGGTAAAAATAGCGGTGAAAAATAATATGAATGGATCACTGAAAATCAGTGATGACACCAGGTGTCCAACAGGTAACACCCGCCACTCAAATAATTTTGCATACAAAGGTAAGTGTTTGCTGACACCGCAGATCACGTGTACTAACAGTATAACAGAAAATATCCAGGATACATATTTTCGAAATATCATTCTAATGTCAAAATACATAGCACTTGCAAATAGTCACGTACTAGAAAGATTTGCAGTCTCATCTAGTCTCTCCTACAGACCCAAGAACATATACTAAATAAAACATTCACCACCATTCCACTCTCATTCCCTTTTCAGCTCTACAAGCCTATACCACCCCCCTTTCAGCTCTAGCAGCCCATACTAACTCCCCTTTTCAGCTCTAGCAGCCCATACTAACTCCCCTTTTCAGTTCTAGCAGCCCATACTCACTCCCCTTTTCAGTTGTAGCAGCCCATACTCACTCCCCTTTTCAGCTCTAGCAGCCCATACTAACTCCCCTTTTCAGCTCTAGCAGCCCATACTAACTCCCCTTTTCAGCTCTAGCAGCCCATACTAACTCCCCTTTTCAGTTGTAGCAGCCCATACTCACTCCCCTTTTCAGTTCTAGCAGCCCATACTAACTCCCCTTTTCAGCTCTAGCAGCCCATACTAACTACCCCTTTTCAGTTCTAGCAGCCCATACTCACTCCCCTTTTCAGTTCTAGCAGCCCATACTCACTCCCCTTTTCAGTTGTAGCAGCCCATACTCACTCCCCTTTTCAGTTCTAGCAGCCCATACTAACTACCCCTTTTCAGTTTTAGCAGCCCATACTAACTCCCCTTTTCACTTTTAGCAGCCCATACTAACTCCCCTTTTCAGCTCTAGCAGCCCATACTAACTCCCCTTTTCAGTTCTAGCAGCCCATACTAACTCCCCTTTTCAGCTCTAGCAGCCCATACTAACTCCCCTTTTCAGCTCTAGCAGCCCATACTAACTCCCCTTTTCAGCTCTAGCAGCCCATACTAACTCCCCTTTTCAGCTCTAGCAGCCCATACTAACTCCCCTTTTCAGCTCTAGCAGCCCATACTAACTCCCCTTTTCAGCTCTAGCAGCCCATACTAACTCCCCTTTTCAGCTCTAGCAGCCCACTCCCCTTTTCAGTTCTAGCAGGCCATACTAACTCCCCTTTTCAGCTCTAGCAGCCCATACTAACTCCCCTTTTCAGCTCTAGCAGCCCATACTAACTCCCCTTTTCAGCTCTAGCAGCCCATACTAACTCCCCTTTTCAGCTCTAGCAGCCCACTCCCCTTTTCAGTTCTAGCAGGCCATACTAACTCCCATTTTCAGCTCTAGCAGCCCATACTAACTCCCCTTTTCAGCTCTAGCAGCCCATACTAACTCCCCTTTTCAGTTCTAGCAGGCAATGTTCATCTCCTGGGATCATCAGTTCTAGGAATGAAGAGACTTCAGTTTAATTAAAGTCTTTTATTTAACCTAAAACATAACTTTGTCTCAGGACTGAAACTAGTCCTGTGTGTTAATCTTTCTTTAACCCAGCATTCCATAGAGACAGGCTATCGTCTCCGTTGAACCGTGTAGATCCCTTGGTGATATGCCGGTCAAGGCGCACAATCACATGCACACATGGACGTAACTAGATATCAGCTGCCTAAATCTCTGTGGCTGATCACTTTAGCGTGGTGCAAACCCTCCGTATTTTTCTCGCTCAATTGAGTTTATCCTCCGCCATGACACCTGAATAAGGCTAAAACTCCATGCACTGTATCGGTTACATAATTCCCTATTATTATGATATTAGCAGCGTACTGGAGCTTAAGTGGATTGGGTCAGTGAGTGTAGAACGCTGTGATCAGTACTTAATACCTCATGGAGTTCAGTTGTAATTATTTAGTTTAAAGTAAGTTTTTTTTTATCCCTGATAAATAAGGATAATTGATAGGTTGTAAATAATCAATAATAATAATCAACGCGTATGTTTCATATGGTCAAAATAAGATTAGCATAGCATGCATTGCTATGCTTATCTAAATCATCCCAAATTGTGATATATTTAAAGAGGGGAAATACAGACAAATTATAAAATTTGAAAATTTTATGTTCTTGACTGGTTAAATCACTATTATCAGATACGCGTTTAAAGAAATATGATGGAAACAATAAAATAACACACAAATATTTCTAACAGTAGAATGCCTGCACTCAATGTAAATATGAACCGAAATAAGGACCAGATTATTCGAATCCAACATACCATTAAATCGCTAATTATTATTTTACAAATAAAGGACATAACAAATGCCTCCGCTGACATACGTTCCGTTATTTTTTTCCATAAGTATATGTCAATCTACATCCTCTCCCGGTAAAACTAAGTTTCTTAACGGCAATGAACAAAGTAAGGTGGTCGACGTATGCAAAATTAACAATTATCATTTAAGTTATCATGAAAGGTATAATTATACACAACACCACGTTTAAAGTCATGAATTCGGAGCTGGGTCAAGTGGAGAACAATTAATGCTCCATATGATCTTACATCTATGCATGACAACAGATTAGCTTTATTCAAAAATCGTATGTTTAACTTCTTTTGAGTTGTATATTTTCATTAATATTTGCATGTATCACTTCAGTCAGAGAAGGCTTTGTTCTCTTTGTAAATGGTGTTTCAGTGACCAGAGAGTATATATCATGAATACAATGCAATACATACTTAGTTACCTGTTAGAGTTTTGACATTGCATTTTTGTATTTTTCTAATCAGTCATATACTAGTATTAAGTGGTCGTGCAAAATAATAATACTTTTCTCAGTATGCCTTTCGGCTAAGTTCGGTCAAATCCGTAAACAAACTTATTAAAAAGAGTCTCCTTCGATTAAAAGGTAAGGTGGTGTTTGTAATTTATCATCCAAATCTGGCTCTCTCAGGAGATATCGCTTGGGTGAGATCAAGCGATATCTACACTGTAGATATCGCTGCAATGAAATTGCATCACAGTGCTTTGCAGACCATTGTGATGTCATTGGTTACCATGACGTCACAATCAAATGACATCACTAATGGCTCTGCTACTGAAGCTGTTAGCAGTACTTTTTACACTAAGACACTGCTTATTACTGCCTACAAACTGAAAAAGTTGGAAGAATGATGTTGGATGATAAATAAAATCTCACCCTCGTGTCTTTTGATATCAAATATATCAACACTCGTTGATAAAAGTGGAAAAAATCCTCGGCAAGCCTCGGAGTTTTCCCACTTGTATCAACTCGTGTTGATATATTTGATATCAAAAGTAACTCGGGTGAGATTCTCTATTTACACAACAACATCAGTATGAGTGACCTATCGGGACAGTCGCTGTGAATCCCAGGTAAACAGAGGTGCAGGCACTCAGGGACGCCCTCCATTATAACATGGGCATATCGATTTACCTGACTCGTAAATATCCCTGACAGAGATTATACGTTGTTGAGCTACTATGGAAGCAGTTGTATTATCTGCGGTTGTGCACGTTCAGCGGGAGCATTGACAATGATAGTGTAATATTGACTACGCTTGTTGACTCCAGGTAATATTGTATATTCCCGTGAACAGATGTCTTCGTTGGCAGGAAGATATCCGAATAATTGCAACGGCAGCTGTATTTGACTTATCTATTAACATAGTTCGGGGTTATAAAGACTCTTTATTTGGGTGCTCCGTTACAGAACCTCCATTCCCGTATTCCAAATATCACTTGTGGCTGCGCTTGAATCTAGTTCGTAATGTGGTTCTTCTTTCAATTAGTATTGATATTTAAGGCATCCCAGATAATTTTCAGATTGTCATGTTAGACAAAAACGTTTTTCACAGACTGTGTTTGACGTAAAACACAAAAAAAACAAAAAAACATATGTATAATCAAACTCCTCTTTCGGAAAATATCCGTTTCAACATTGTATCTCGCGATCAAAGAGTTGTTTGTCGGTATCGAAGTGTTTACCATGATTTGCCGATAAAAACAACTGGACAATATTGTCATGTTATACATTGATTGTCATACTAAATATTATTTTAAGTAGAAAATTGATATATAAAATGATTATCCATATTTATCCATACCTTTTTAGGATATGACACACTGATTTACATTGTAACGTTTACAGTTGGAATATTAGACAGACAAGACATATTTCGACGGACTCACTCGGGGACAGGTGTAGTAATGTGGTTTAAGTACTGGTGCACTCATTACATCTGTACACTAGCACATGGCACAGCAAAAGATTTGTCCATTTTCTGTGGTAAGATAAACATATGTACAATACATTATATCACACATTGCTTGATAAATAAAAATAAATAGAACTGTTCAATACGGACCGGTGATCACGTGACCGCTCGGAGAGTGTCGATGTCAGATCCCCTGCTGCCATCTTTCAACTTAACGTTGGTGCATGGTTTGAAATGCGCTTTTGTAAAATGCGCCCCTTGTGCACTCTTGTTTGATAATACCCGTGAATCTAACGACATCACGTGACTGCCAACATTCGGGTTCGGTTCGGTAATGTACGTGTCAAAAGTAGGACTGATCCCAGATGTATACGAAGAGTTTCTGGGACTGGTCTGAAGAGAATCCTTCACTTCCTCCAAACGCATGTCACTTTCCAAATCACGTGGTATACTGTTTCCGGGCATCGTAGCGTCCGTTGTAGGGGTGGTATCTCCCTTTGAAGAGATCGCTTTCAAAGGGCTCCCTCTTGAGAAAGGGAAGCCGCTGTTTGCATATGTCATGTATTTAATGGAAGGGTCATCCACTCTGTCGAATAATCCATTATGAAAAGCAGTTTCTAGAACACCAGTCCTTGGGCTCTGTATCCCCGAATCAAATTGAGCAGCATCGACTTGACGTACGTTCCGGTCAAAGTCAACCGGAAGCACGTTCCTGCCACGTGACTGTCTCCGATTTTGTATTTTGCGCTTGTTAAGGTCGCGTCCTTTTCTCAACATCGCCTCCCCTTTAGTCAGAGTTATAGGCCGGCTTAGATCATGAAACATGTTGGGGATACTAGATTGTGGGAAATATGACCCATCAGAAGATATAAAATCAAGATGGCGGCGACACATCTCCATATTGACCTCCATCTCAAATGTTAGTTGTTTTTCCAGTTTCGTTGTAGGCCCATTTTCGCTTAAGATCTGCAAGGCGTTCTTAGTCTTGATGCCTCCTATATCCACACTGACGCTTTGCTTTGTATTGAATATTTGATTAAATCTGTGGCTCACCTGCTTCATCGGAGAGCGTGCTACAACCCTACTTCCGGTACTGGACACAGATGATGCGTCACTGCTGACCACTGATGATTTGCTCTGACTGTTTCTTGAATCATGTCCATTAACTATTGACCCTTTACCTGTGTGAGGTGGCCGATAATATTTCTCAGGCAGCCGTTTATCTCCCCGCTTCCACTGACCTGTCTGGCTGTATTCATCTATAGGGTTGAGGTATGTGAGTTGTGTCCTATGGACACCAGGTGTCTGTTGTACTCTCCCACCATGTATTCTCATGCCCTGGTGTCTTGCTGCCGTTACGTCCGTCACTGCCTGCTTAGCAAGACTGTATTGTCTGTTAGGATTGTCATCACGTGTCACGTCTTGCAGTGTGGTCTTTGTTCTTTCCACACGAGGTATGAATTCAGGAATGAGCGCGTTCATTCTTGGAGGTCGACAGTTGTAACTGAAATCTACAGTTGGGTGGAGTTTGATTTTATACCTCGGGATATTTAAATCCGACAGTCTTGATTCACTTGTGTATCCCCTCTCTCCGCCGAACAAATACTTAGCAACAAGCGCAGCGTTATTTTCACTCTTAGCGAGTTCTTCACCAAGTCCATTTTCAAACTGGATCCGTCGTTCAATATTGTTTTCTCCTCCTGCAGTTGGAGGCTTGTCATAGAACTCAGGCAGGCTCTTTTCTCTTCTCCATACCCGCGGAGTAAACGGTTTTAGTTCAACCACCGGAAGTGGCTTATCTATTTCAGATGCAGCCATGTTTTTCCCCCTGACACCAATAGCGAAGCTGGAAGAATGGGACACCACGTCCGTGGTTCGTGATCCGCTCAGACTAGACTCAGCCATGCCGAAACATACATGCTTTACCTTTTATACATTTCCGTGAGCCGGACATCCCCGACCTCTTGAATTGACTGCCTCTTGGTCCAGCGCAAACACACGTGCTCCTTATCCACCTTCGTTGTTAAAATGCCCCTCTTTTATGACACCACACATAGTGAATATTTCAGTCAACAAGGACAGTCTGCTGTGATTCGGAACCATGATATATCCCTCCAATCTTCAATTGCTCTTCATTGTTACGCTCACTCACGGGACACATACCTGCTCTCAGTGTAGGGTCCTTCAAAGGGATATCCTCACGTCCACGGTACAGAAGTCCTTGTCACCCTCCATCGTTACCTAGCGAGGGTAGGGGCGCTCCTGCCGACCCCTCACTACCGCCGCGGGGTCACAAAATATTATCAAGTCTCTGCCTCCGGGTTTACAGATCTTTGGGAAGCTACCCATTTAACGCTAATTCTAACTTCTCAAATCAAAACGTACCCTTTAGCAGTACTTGCTCGGCTGTTCCGGCCCTTGGGTATAGAGTGTCACCACATACTGCTCCAGGTGGGTAACTGAGGGCCGTAGCAACTGACTAAACAATGAACACTTTAGTCGCCAACATACGACCCATGTACTCACTAGAGCAGAATAGCCCCGTAAGACGCTCGCCCTACCGTGGTTTATAGTTAGTAATACTATGGCTTTGTGCAGCACTAATTCCTATATAATCCCCGCGAGGTAATCCTGTTTTATTCCCGGCTTGAGTCGATAGGCTACTGGCGTTTATTGGAATCGAAATACTAGACGGGAGATTATTAAAGTGCTACAGATATTTAGACGGTAGTTCACATCAGATTATCAACAAATTTGACTGAGATCTAGACTGGTGGCGACGGCTGTGATTGATTTGATTGTATTGACTAATTGTTTCATAGACGCTGTTTTGTAATACGCAGGCGATTTTTCCAAAGGACAGGACTCTTCTACAGAACATAATTTCCTTCACACTATGCTCATGAATATATAACATATTGTTAACCCAGATTCGCCATGACGATACATTAAGCCAAAGGATTTTACATTCCCGAGCCAAAGTGTATGTATGTATAAAGTGATCGGGCCCATGTCACTGTACTGTCAATTATGATCACAGCAGAGCAAATGTACGTAACATGTCGTGTGGGCTGTAACATTGCCGATATTAACAATTGATAATATTGGTGGCCAATGTAACTCAAATTTTATGTTAAAGCCGTTGTTTAAAAAAAAAATAATCAAATAATATTATTTTAATTTTATTATTATTATTATTATTATTATTATTATTATTATTATTATTATTGCATTCATTTGACGCTTTTCCCGAGGGACAATTCCAGCAGCTTTAAGAATGACAGGGAGTTGGTTACACGTTATAAGTAAGACAAACTTGCGGTGGCATGAACTTTGTATGTAATGCATTGGTGCACAACTGAAGTATAGGTTCACATAACCTATTTCAATGAATCATCAATATGTAAAAAGTCCCGAACCGATAAATCTTAAAGTTGAGACTTGTTTACAACTGTCAGCGACAAGACTACAGGACCACCGCAGCCTTTAAATCATTGTTACCTGGTGTCGATTACTGTGTCTAAAAAAGAAACTGAAAGAAACAGAAAAAGAACATTCATATTGTAAACAACGTTTGACAAGAAAGAAATACATGTAAAACCATTGCCAAATAGGTTGGTATTCATTTAGCGGGGAAAGAACACAATAGTAATGCGATAATAAGGAGTCAGATATATTACAGCTAAATGTACCGTGGGTGGGGTAGCCTCGTGGTTAACGCGTTTGTTTGTCACGCCTAAGGCCTGGGTTTCATTCTCTACATGGGTACAATGTGTCAAGCTCGTTTCTGGTTTCACCCAGGCGTGTTATGCCTTGGACCTTTGCGTAAAATCATACTCACTCACCACAGCTTTTTAAACTCTTTTATGAGAAGCTGGTCTAGGGACAACTTTTAGAAAAATAAAACCGATCCTCTAAAAAGGCAGGTTAGGGGTACATTGATATTTAGCGATATGGGTTTTGGCACAAGGAGACGATTATAAAATATTTATTGAGTATTCAGTTGTATTCTGTCAGATATTATCTGTTTTAATTGGGAAGAAAATAATCAATATACTCATTTGAATGCGGGGTCATGAGGAATGCCTGGCTGTCAGCCGTTATATTAAGTCATGACTTTTAACAAAACTAAATTAAAAACGTAATGCTCTTTTATCACTATAGAGAGACCACTTTGACCAGTCCTCCGTGTTATATTTGCTGACCCGTGAAGATCCGGGGTAGAACAGGTATTCAGTCACCCATGCTTGCTTGGCTATGAGGCGACTAACGGGATCGCTGACTTGGTTGATGCATGTCTCCGTATCCCAATTGCGTGGATCGATGCTCATGATGTCAATCACTGGATTGTCTATTCCAGACTCGATTATTTACAGAGCGCCGTCATATAGCTGGAATATTGCTGAGTGCGGCGGTAGACAGACAAACAAAGAAACAAAACAAATGTTATCTTCGCTGAGCATGGATATTGTCTTTGACGAAACACCGTGGGACTTCCTGGTTAGAATAGGCCCCCTGCAACCTATGCTGGTCGTAAGAGGCGACGAAATGGATGGGGGGTCAGGCTCAGCGACTTGGTTGATGCATGTCATTGTACCGGCCATGGGTCGTTGCTCATGATATCAATCACTGGATCGTCTGATCTAGACTCGATTATTTACAGGCCGCCGTCATATAGCAGGAATATATGTTTCTGAGTGCACGTTGAACAACAAACAAACAAAAATGTAAATACAGTAAACTACGTTTATAACGAACACACTTATAACGAACAGACGGATACAACAAACTGGTCTTGTTGGTCCCGGCCATTTGCCGTATATAGACTGTATATGTGCTTTTAACAAACTACGGTTATAACGAACTAAAATTAGTGGTTCCTTTGGGTTCGTTTTCACCGTAGTTTACTTTATCTCTGCTTGGACATATTACTGTGTACGAGAAACTGCTTATAGCAAACTACGGTTATAACGAACTAAACTTAGTGATCCCTTTCAGTTCGTTCTCAACGTAGTTTACTGTATCTCTGCTGGGACATATTACTGTGTACGAGAAACTGCTTATAGCAAACTACGGTTATAACGAACTAAACTTAGTGGCCCCTTTCAGTTCGTTATCACCGTTGTTTACTGTATCTCTGCTGGGACATATTACTGTGTACGAGCAACTGGTCCGGCTGGAGATTTCACGGTGTGGGTTATATGATACTGCGGTTGTAACAACGTGGGTCAGACAGTAGCTTTGACATTTCACACCAGCGTGATTTATGCAAGAGAATCTCAGTGTTGTACAGACAATCACGCCCCACGCATGCAATTAACCTGCTGGTGCAGTCCTTGAAAGACAGGCTGCTGTGTTACCTGTGAGTATGGCGGTGAAGGACGGAGCCTCGTCAATTCTTGCCTATTCCGTGTCACTCGTCCGGTTTTTTGGCTCCGAATAGAACAACGAAAATGTAATTTCACTTTAAAATATGGGCATACTGACAAAAAGAGATGTCGAATGATTACGTGTTTAGAAAAAGCTCTCAAAAATATGGTCCAAATGTGTTTATTCATCCCGTGATAAATGTTATAGACCCAGGACTATCATCTTGAGAGAGAAAATATAGCATTACAATAGAGATATTTTAATGATAATAATAATTTATCTCATCTTATACTATTCATTGCATTATTTTAATGATAATAATAATAATTTATCTTATCTTATACTATCATTGCATTATATATATATAGTTTCAGTTGAGATGTGAATTGAGTCTGTGTCTTTGGGGAAATGAGTAAAAAATGGCTGGATATTCAAACATCTCAATGAATTATAGATATCACAAATAAGTAAACAATGATTGTCATCTGCAAATAATCTCTCTGACATGAAACACACAGTCTATTATTCCTGTTTTCTCCAATATGTCTTCACATACAAGATGTCGGCTTTACCGATATCGAAGCAAACAGGATCAGATAGTTCTCAACTATGATCCATGGGGTCACGAGTCGTGGAGGTTCGAGTTAACATGGCTTCTCTGTATTACAAAAAACACTCAATGTTCCAGATTCTTGTAGGGCGGTGAGCGAAAGCTTTAAGCAGTAGGCTACCCAGCCTTGTGGTTAAAGCTTTCGCTCGTCGCGACACGATGATTTACAGGTCGCCGTCGTATGGCCGAACTACGGCCCAGTGCGGCGTAAAACAACAAACATACAGCATGCTCATGAATTTCAGTCGTAAATGTCCTCGACCAGGGTCGCTATGGGCTTTCCACTCATATTAAGCTGACGTGCAATCCGTTCACTGAAATACTGTTCAAAGCATCGATAAAACCAACACACTCACTCGCCGCTCACCAAACACACCAAATAACCCTTTCGTTAATTTATCACTTTTAACTGACATTATCGATCTTGTTGGTTTATCTCAATCACATGATCAGATCTGTGTTATTTGGAGCCCATTCAGCACACAGCGCACCGCGGGTATATTTCAGTTGCAATGCATTACATCAACAATTGTCATGTGTGTGGTTATTTCTGGCTAGATTGGAGATTACAGTAACAGAGATAGTATAACGGTACTACACATCCATCAGGTTCATGCATGGACCTTTTGAATAAGTTATTTAGGGTTTAATGAAATACGACGTTGGCTACATTGACAAATATTTTTTTAATCGATTTTTTAAACACTTATGACGCAACATTTCTTTTGAGAACTCGAGTGACTTGTATATTTAGATTCTAAATGAATTAAATATGCGAAGTTAGGAGAACTTTTTTCCAGCTTTTTGAGCTTGGTAGTTACTAACATACTTAGGTAGCATCTCTGAATTGCCTGCTCAGAATCACATATGCTCTGCAGTTGCTTTCAGTCTTTGAGGTCAATACAATTCAGGAGGCAGAAACATATGAAAAGAAAAAAACTTAACTTGTATTGGGTAGTGGGGTAGCCTAGTGGTTAAAGCTTACTCAAGCCACGCCAAAAACCCGGGTTCGATTCCCCACATGGGTACAATGTGTGACGCCTATATCCGGTGTCCCCTGTCCTGATATTGCAGGGGTAAATTTGGATTGGTCAAACTACAACTCACAATACACACACTGAACTGTTGTCGCAAGTTTGGTAACTTTGAGATGTATGTTAACAGTGTGCCTTGTGATAATGTTTAGTCTGGATAAGTTAGGACACATAGACAACACGTGTTTGTTTTGTATCCAGAAAACAACATCGCATCAAGATGATGAAGCACAAGGAGTGCCGTGAACAAGTCTATTTGAAAAGGATCAAAGATTGTATTACGCTATCGTGTGCTCCTTAGGTAAGTTCTCTGTACACAGACGTCGATTGAGTGGGGATATGAAAGTGGAATTGAACATCGCATTACTAAAGACTTACCCACAAAATAGAACCTTGCAGAATACCAATGAAATTATGCCGAAAAAACAAAAATAATGTAAAATAATATACATGGTTTTTTTGTGGAAATCAGTAGGTATTTGGTCTTGCGCTCTTGAATGATTAATATTGATTGACACATTTTGATTTTTCTATATAAAAGTTACCGAGTCATTGTTTTTAGTTTGGGTGAATTATATTCATAAAAAGCGTATGAATGTTAGCAATGTCCATATGCATGGCAATCGTGGCAACGGGCCGGGTTCTTGTTATTTTCTCTCGAAGAACCTGTTACTAATACCAACCACATTCCCAGGTCATTGATGTTACTTCAATACAAATGGCCCGACTAATCCATGTCCTCTCATTAATCGATTTCTAATTACTTTCCAATCCTACACAGCTTTCCAATGAGAATAATGGGCGTCTAAATGGCGAATAATGGCCATAACACACGGCTAAATGGCTAATAGTGGTCTTAATGTACGTCTAACTGGACACCAATGGCTCCATGTGTAACATGAAGAAGTCCTACAATATCGTTAACCGCTCGCGTGAGGAAAAAGGTATTTTCTCTCATTTTTTCGTGAGTAGAGGAAAGAGAATGCAATTAACGTTGATTTCAAAATAGATCTAGCTATGGCTGTACGAGTAAATGTGTTTAAAGTTGACCTTTACTCCCTTGATGTACAGTAAACTACGGTTATAACGAACTCAAAGGGACCACTAATTTTAGTTCGTAATAACCGTAGTTCGTTGTAAGCATATATACAGCATATATACATCAAATGGCCGGGACTAAAAAATGAGTTCGTTATATCCGTCAGTTCGTTATAAGCGTGTTCGTTATAAACGTAGTTTACTGTATATGCAAATCAGGAGCGGGATGAAGGCTCGATATGGAAACTGACATATGGGAAAACGAGAAATAAAAGAGCTTATAAATGTAATCGTAAGTGACGCTTATAAGTGAAAGTGGTGGCACGTAGTCCTGGGCACACCGCACAGATCACAAAACATGGGAAGTTAAGCAACGTCGGTCTTGGAGAGTAGTTGGATGGGTGACCACGTTCAGCAGCTTGACTCCTGGGAGTTTTTAGGGCTTCGGTCCTGCCCCACACTGAAGCACATGTACCACATGTGGTGTCTCCATAGGCAAGTGACTCTGTTCTAAATGTGCCCCTGTTCACCCAGTAGTGAGTGGGTACCCGGTAGGATGAGATGGTAATGTGGCTGTGAACCTTCTAGCGCCTCACAGGTAGCTTGGGTTGTATACTCCCCAGGGAACTGAGAATGAAAATTGCGTGCTCACTGATCCATTGACCGTAGATGAGCATCCACTTGGTGAATGGAATTCTATTATTATTACTTATTATTTAATCAACGCTGGATATCACGAAGTCGGAGAGAATAGTAATGAGAAAGTACGCGAAATTTCGAAAAAGTAACTGAATAACGAGAAAAACAAAAACAAAATAAATGCTACCAAAGTGGCACTATCAGGCTTCCGTAGACATACACTGACACTAGACACCTCACTTAAGTTGCCATGACTCACCCTGAAGCAGTGTCATGTATTTGTGGGATCGTCGTTACATGTTGAATCATTTCACCTGGAGTGAGACGGCGTTTGAACAGTGAGTGAGTCAGCTCTTTTTCAGCAATACCACGGGTCACCAGAAATGGGCTTCACACATTGTCTCCATTTCGGGAATCAAACCTGTCTTCGGCGTGACGAGCGAATGCTTTAACCACTAGGCTACCGTGCTTGGTTGCAAATGTTTTAGGTTATGACGTAGGTTTGTTCATGCTGACTATTCGCGATAGCTAACTTCGTGATATCCAACGTAATGTGTAGAATCGTATCCCGGTATCCCTTGGCCTGAAATAGTGATCATATCGCGTAATATTGCCAGCGCAACATCTTACTCCGACGTACTGAGTCGACGCTGCAAGTGACGTCAGCTTGTCTGACCTTGAGCTTTCACACAGGTCACTGCATGCGCCTATCATGTGGCGGAACTAATTCAGGCTAATGTTTTATTTAATTCATAATTCATATTTTGAAGGGGCATCAATACTAGTTGTAAATACTTCTTATTTAAACAGTTATCACTTAGTACATGAACATGACCCCTTGAGTGAGTGAGTGAGTGAGTGAGTATGGTTTTACGCCGCTTTTAGCAATATTCCAGCAATATCACGGCGGGGGACACCAGAAATGGGCTTCACACATTGTACCCATGTCGGGAATCGAACCCGGGTCTTCGGCGTGACGAGCGAACGCTTTAACCACTAGACTACCCGACCGCCCCTCATGACCCCTTGAAGAATAGGTCTTCAGCAACCCATGCTAACGGGATCGGGTGGTCAGGCTGGCTGTCTTGGTTGATGTATGTCATCGTATCCCAATTGTGTAGATGCTCATGATGTCAATCACTGGATTGTCTGGTCCAGACTCGAGTATTTACAGACCGCCGTCATATAACTGGAATATATTGCTGAGTGCGGCGTTAAACAACAAACAAAACACAACAAGAACATGAGAGTTGAAAAGACGTTTGAAAAGATCGACAAATCACTCTTGTTGTGTACCAACGACAGGCAGTAAAATATGATAAGAAAAGCGACACGTTGTGTTGTCACGAACCATCTGAATATCAATATTCTCTGTTGTAGACGAACCCTTGACTTTTTTATCCTGACAACTTTTTCACCGAGGGTTTAGTGTGTCGTGAACATGTTTTGAGTTTTCTTTGATCCGTTTTCACTGATTCCAATAGAACTCATACCCCAATCAAACTAGCAAAAAGCTCCGGAGGTGAGGTTTTCATTTTCTGAGTACACCACTGGGTAGGTAAACATGTCTATTTCATGTCAACACGCTCGAGTGTGCTCTGTTGAACCGACAGGGAGAAGTGTTTACCGTGTATACTCTATGATTGAATTTACCAAAGGATAAACATTGACTCCAGTGTTTTACCAGCAATATGACTGGAGACATGTATATGGAAAGTGCAGAATAAAAATAGCAAGCATATTCATGCGATATTTCTATCACTAAGATATTAGCTTAAGATACATATTTGAATAGAAATCAATTCAAGAGCATGCGTTTCTGGTCAAATTCACTCTTAAATAGATAAATAAATATATCGTAATATATAGAATTGTTGCTTCTATATTATTACTTTTTTAGATGATCCATACAACGTTAATTCTCGTATTATTTTGTAAACTCAAGTTGATATTATTTGTCATTTGACGGAGTTTCTATGTAATTTCTTCGCGTTAATACATACTACAGTATGTCGATTTTCTTTCTTTCATTATCTTTTTGTATATGGTCCATATTTCTTTCGTAAAAACATTTATTTGCTGATCGACTTGTATTAACCGTGTCAGTTAATCGATGTCCAAATCATTACCAAGTAATATAATCACGATCAATATATTAAACAAAATCGCTGATAGACGATGTTAATACCCCGGCCAATGTTGTGTAATCTTGCAAAGGTAAGGTGCTAAAATGGCGTATCGATTTCTAGTCCTTGTGAAAGGACGACTGCTGTTAACGTTTTTTAATAGCACAGAGGGAATAAGAGTCTCAGTGAACCTGTACAGCTACGAACGCCCTCTCCTGACTCCAATTTTTACTCAATTCATAATGTTGCGTGTGATTCTCTTGATGCTGATGCGCTTCGTGCAGAAATAACCGTTACTGCTCGTGTCTTTCCGTACCCATCTTGGCCACTCGTGTCATTCCGGGACAAGCGTTGTTGAAGTGTACGACAAAACAGGAGTGGTGATGAGTGAGGGGTGTGTCGCCATTCGACTTTATTCTTGACCACCCGTGTTATTCCGGGACACTCTTGTAGGTTAGGTTGTAGGTTAGGTTGTAGGTTTCGTCATCACTTGCATCTTTCCGTAACCTACAAGAAGCCATTCGGCTTGTCCAGGAATGATAAAGATGTGAGTGATGACGAATGGTAAAGATGTGAGTGGTGACGAATGGTAAAGATGTGAGAAGTGACGAATGGTAAAGATGTGAGTGGTGACGAATGGTGAAGATGTGAGAAGTGACGAATTGTAAAGATGTGAGTGGTGACGAATGGTAAAGATGTGAGAAGTGACGAATGGTAAAGATGTGAGTGGTGACGAATAGTTAAGATGTGAGAGGTGACGAATGAGGGAGATGTGAGTGGTGACGAATGATAAAGATGTGAGAAGTGACGAATGGTAAAGATGTGAGTGGTGACGAATGGTAAAGATGTGAGTGGTGACGAATGGTAAAGATGTGAGAAGTGACGAATGGTAAAGATGTGAGTGGTGACGAATGGTGAAGATGTGAGAAGTGACGAATTGTAAAGATGTGAGTGGTGACGAATGGTAAAGATGTGAGAAGTGACGAATGGTAAAGATTTGAGAAGTGACGAATGGTAAAGATGTGAGTGGTGACGAATGGTAAAGATGTGAGTGGTGACGAATGGTAAAGATGTGAGAAGTGACGAATGGTAAAGATGTGAGTGGTGAAGAATGGTGAAGATGTGAGTGGTGACAAATGGTGAAGATGTGAGTGGTGACGAACGATAAAGATGTGAGTGTGGCGAATGGTGAAGATGTGAGAAGTGACGAATGGTAAAGATGTGAGTGGTGACGAATGATAAGGATGTGAGAAGTGACGAATGGTAAAGATGTGTGTGGTGACGAATAGTTAAGATGTGAGAGGTGACGAATGAGGGAGATGTGAGTGGTGACGAATGATAAAGATGTGAGAAGTGACGAATGGTAAAGATGTGAGAAGTGACGGATGGTAAAGATGTGAGTGGTGACGAATGATAAGGATGTGAGTGGTGACGAATGGTAAAGATGTGAGTGGTGACGAATGGTAAAGATGTGAGAAGTGACGGATGGTAAAGATGTGAGTGGTGACGAATGATAAGGATGTGAGAAGTGACGAATGGTAAAGATGTGAGTGGTGACGAATGGTAAAGATGTGAGAAGTGACGAATGGTAAAGATGTGAGTGGTGACGAATAGTTAAGATGTGAGAGGTGACGAATGAGGGAGATGTGAGTGGTGACGAATGGTAAAGATGTGAGAAGTGACGAATGGTAAAGATTTGAGTGGTGACGAATGGTGAAGATGTGAGAAGTGACGAATGGTAAAGATGTGAGTGGTGACGAATGGTAAAGATGTGAGTGGTGACGAATGGTAAAGATGTGAGAAGTGACGAATGGTAAAGATGTGAGTGGTGAAGAATGGTGAAGATGTGAGTGGTGACGAATGGTAAAGATGTGAGTGGTGACGAATGAGGGAGATGTGAGTGGTGACGAATGATAAAGATGTGAGTGGTGACGAATGGTGAGGATGTGAGTGGTGACGAATAGTTAAGATGTGAGAGGTGACGAATGAGGGAGATGTGAGTGGTGACGAATGATAAAGATGTGAGTGGTGACGAATGGTGAGGATGTGAGTGGTGACGAATGGTAAAGATGTGAAATTTAAAGTTGTAATCTTAAAGTTCAACTTATCTTGAAATTTCAAGATCATTATCTTAAAATTTCAACTTGGTATCGTGAAATTTCAACATAACATCTTGAAATTTCAAGAAAAAAACACCAAGGCTTCCGTGGGTTTGCCAGGCCCACACTCAGTTAAAATAATAAAGCCTCTGTGATGTCGCTTGAGTTTATTGACCGTTGCATTGAACAGAATTTACTCTCTTTTTCTACACAAAATATTGCTGCTCCGAGGACCTTGCAAACACTTATGTGTTGAATTAATTTTTTTCACCTCAAACTATAATATATAAATGTTACTTTTATTGTTCGAAATCTTGAAAAGCAAAACGTTTACGAGAAAACCCTTGGCCCGATGTATTTTGTTGATGCGCCAGGCATATTCTCGTAAATTCATAAGATTATTTAGTTCCAAGGCGCTGAAAGATTTGCATTCACTTAAATCTACATTCACATTGCGAATTCATTTAATACCCATACGTGAGTGTGATAATTGTATACAGACAAACGGCACTTAACCACCCCCATTCACCCATAACTGCATCAGCGGAGCAGATCAGTCCAAGTCGTAGATGGCAATGGGTTGTGAGATTAGTTCATTAACGAAGTTTTAGGCATAACATGTTGGACATTTGGAAACAGTAATATTAAGCATATGACATAAACATACACACAAACCATTTCTGGGCAAGTCAGAAAGTTATGAAATGTGCACTCGAAGTGAAAACTTGATTGTATGTATCTTCACGTTATTCAATGAGATCGGACTTGCTCAGAAATGGATCTGGTGTTTGCTTAACTGTCACATGCGGAATACTGTTTCAGAGTGTCTAAGCTTTATGTCTAAAACTTCGTTAATGAACAATTGCTCCGCCATTAAGTCGCATCCTCTGGAATCTGAAGTTCTGATAAAAATTAATAAAATGGTATGACTTTTTATATCAAATACTACACTATGTATATGCACACCATATTATATTATTTTAATCAGAACTAGTTGAGTTTGTATGCACTTAAACAAGCAGTTTTCAAATTCAGACTTCGCTTCACGTGTTGCACGCTTTTCTCGCCCGAAACAACTCGTGCGCAGGTGAGGTGAGGTGAGGTCATCTGGCGAGGCTCAGCATCAGATATGTAAGTGTGGTACTTGTTTACATCACCATAATCAATATTATAGTTACTGTGAACAATATGGAACTAACAACCGCACCTTTCAGATCAGGGACAATCGCAGATAGAATTCATCAAATCGAAGTATATCTCATTATCAGCGATCAACAATGAATGGCGTGATGACCATTCTTGGTATATTTGCATGGTGTAGTTTGAATCTAGCTCAGGTCGGCGTGCAAGCATTGTAACCAGCTCGCTCACACGAACCTGTATGGATCCCGGGTAGAATGGGTCATCAGTATGCTTGTCGCAAGGGCCGATAGATGGTGATGGTTGGTTGCTGCATCCGAGTCATATACGCGCCTTGCTATAAGTTATAACTGTCATGTTGTTGACTGCTGCGTACAGCATCATTCACCAACTTAGCTTTTGTTTGTTGCTATAAAGCACTAAACTATGTAGTTCTTTTGTAAACGTGTATCTTTTTGTAGAATCTGTCAGTTCACGGGTGGCCCTGTCGTCTAAGGCGCCGCTAAGATGCGTCGCTTGGGCACGTCAGAACCTAAAGTATGATTGTACGCTCGAATACCGGTTCGCCCTGATTACGTTTCTGTGTTTGTCTGCACCATACCCGTGCTCGTGGGTTTAACTAAAGTGGTAAACATCATTTCGGGCTTTCCTCCTACACAAGGGTCTGTCGGGTAGCCTAGTAGTTAAAGCGTTCGCTCGTTACGCCGAAGACCCGGGTTCCATTCCTGACATGGGTACAATGTGTGCAGCCCATTTCTGGTGTCCCCCCGCCGTTATATTGCTAAAAGCGGTGTAAAACCATACTCACTCACTCCTCCCACACCAAGATGTCACTCCGTGATATAACTGGAAAACTGTTCAAAGCGGCTTTAAAACGAACTCTCTCACTCACACAAAAACCCACTGATTTAATCTTTTCAGTGGTGTATATTAGTGAATGTTAGTGTTTACCCATAGAAAGGGGTAGGTGGGATAATATGTGCCACTGGCATTTCCGATCATAACATTTGTGTCTGAAATATGAAAAGACAAACTTTTCCAGCGATAGTTGTTGAAAAGAACTAAACTGTGAAATTCAAATCTGATTCGGGACAGATTATTCATTAACAGTATTTGTTTTCACCAACTATTTTTAATATAATTGTATTTGTTATATTGCAAATCATTGATGTCAGTGGTGGGCAAACAGGCTGTATGTGTGTTTTAAGTAGGGTCGAAAACTCAAACTTTGCGTTACAATTCTGTGAAATGTTACCATTCTATGATTCGTATATCTGCGCATTTATCTGAAAACAAATATATGCAATGCATTAACATCAGTTACTTTTAGTTCTGTGTGCCAGTGTATTAATTTGGAATATCGCCAATAGTGAGTTAGTCATCTTAATTTCTTTCTGTTCAAATCTATGATAGGAAACGCAGTAATGATAAATTATCCCGGATTTTAAAATGGCATATTGAAGGACGTTGCCTGGTTATCTCTCCAAATTGTCCTGGGCATTTCAAAATTGGTAATTATAGTGAGTGAGTGAGTATGGTTTTACGCCGCTTTTAGCAATATTCCAGCAATATCGCGGCGGGGGACACCAGAAATGGGCTTCAATATGTACCCATGTCGGGAATCGAACCCGGGCCTTCGGCGTGACGAGCGAACGCTTTAACCACTAGGCTACCCGACCGCCCCTGGTAATGATAAATAAGACTGTATTGAATCATGAAATGGGTTGACCTGAAGGTATTTGTCTCCCGCAATATCCCTGAATATACGTAAACATTTATCGGGACAGTTGTGTACATTTAAAGTGGTCTGAACCCGTGAAGATTCGGCTTAGAACTGATCTTCGACAACCTATACATATCGTAAGAGGCAACTAACGGGATCAAATGGTCAGGCTCGATGACTTGATTGATGTATGTTATCGTTTCCTAATCACGTAGATCGATGCTCATTGCGTTAATCACTGGATTATCTGATCCGGACTCGAGTATTTACAGACCGGTGTCATATGGCTGTATTATTGCTGAGTGCGGCATTAAACAACAAACAAACAAACATACTGGTGTGACTGCCTAGTGGCATCTATGAAATGACAGTCAACTTGCTTTGTTAAGAGAATGAAAGAACACATATTGTACAATTACGGATAGTATCTTAATTAGAGTTGTTCAGCATATACTCTGTGTGGCCAATCATTTTTCTGTTCAGTAACGCAAGACATGGGTGATTTTATGAATACTTCAATCCTCTAGTAGTATAGCATAACTTAAATAATGTACATATGTCTTAAGGGGCAACTCAATTCGTCGGGACCCGTGAAGATCCGGGGTAGAATAGGTCTTCAGCAACCCATACTTGCCGTAAAAGGCGTCTATGCTTGTCGTAAGAGGCAACTAACGTGATCGGGTGGTCAAGCTCGTTGACTTGGTTGATGCATGTCATCGTATCCCAATTGCGTGGATCTATGCTCGTGATGTCAATCACTGGATTGTCTGGTCCAGAGTTGGTTATTTACAGACCGCCGTCATATAGCTTGAATATTGCTGAGGGTGGCGTTAAACAAAAAACAGACCGCCGTCATATAGCTTGAATATTGCTGAGGGTGGCGTTAAACAAAAAACAATAACATTTAAGAGATTTCTATTTCAACATGTTTAAGATTCTGACAAACAAACAATTCGTCGGGTGGTCAGACTCGGTGCATTTAGTTGGTGTCATCGAACCCGGGCGGCATGGAACGTTGTCTATTGCTCATAATATCAACCATTGGTTTGTCGAGTATTTACAAGCGTTAAACCAACTCACTCACTCCTTCTATTTCAGGATCGTCAACAGAACTTTTGGTCGCAATCTGAAAGGGAAGTTCTCCGTCCTTCTGGTCGCTGGCGTGCTCAGTCTGCTTGCCTTCTTCGGGGAGTTCCAGAACAAGGCAGTTGGTGATTTCCAGAACAAGGCATTTGGTCACCTCTCACAGTACCAGTTCAGAAGAACCCCTTACGCCCAAGTTTCTGATAAACTCGCAAGGAAGACAAGTGGCTTGAATAGCACCCTAAAGGACGTACGCTGGAGGAAATCCTCAAGGAAACAGGGGATAGGATCAAAGTCAGGCGAACCTAACGAACCAGCGACTCTTGTAAAGGCAACCGCTTCTGCTAGAACAATAGGTCACTATAAAACGACTATAAAAGCCTCTACAATGTCCCCAAGGAGGTTTAAAATGAAAATTGTCAGTAAAACGAAACCGCAAAGTTTGTCTAAAAAATTCAAAATTACAAAGAAACGACATGGTGATTTAAATAAACTAAACTCTAAACTTCGATCCAGACCAAAGAAACTTCGTGTACTCGACAAACGTTATGGTCCGAAAACCTCTACCAGAACCAAACAGTACGCTTTCCTCCTCAATGTCTTAGGAGCTTGTGATCGTTATACAGAGCTCGTCGTTGTCGTCTGCTCGTCACCGTCGAATTTTGTGAAAAGAACTGCCATACGGAAGACTTGGGGTTCTGTCGCCAAAAACCCGAAATACAAAATACGGCTGGTATTTATTGTTGGCGGAAGCCGCTCACCGAAAAACCGTGCGCTTCTTAAAAATGAAAGCAGAGCGTTTGAAGACATGATCCAAAAGGACTTTGTGGACAGTTACATGAACCTCACGCTCAAGTCTTTATCAATGCTGGAATGGGTGACGCACTATTGCAATTCATCCAAGTTCATGCTGAAAGCTGATGATGACATGTACATCAATCTGCCAAATCTTATCAAGGCCCTTCATGGACCTAAACGTGATATGTTTATTATGGGCCATCTTCACGATAAGGGGAGACCAGTGCGTGACAAGAAATCTAAATGGTTTATTCCACGAAACATTTACGGTAGAAACAGTTACCCTCCGTTCACTGTGGGTGTAGCATACTCGATGACAACCAAGGCGGCACGACGGCTGTATGTCCAAGCGCAAACGATGCCTTTCTTTCCAATGGAGGACGTATTCCTGACCGGGATTGTTGCTTCCGCTTCCGGTATACCTAGATACGACCATATTGGTTTCTATGACAAGTGGAGAAAGCCCAGCTGCGAATTTAAGAAGAAAATTGCAGAACATAAGCATTCACCAAAGGAGCTTTACCTGATACACGATTTGGTAACAGGAGAGGCATGCAAATAGAGGACATGGGGACCGCGTCGGATATTGGTGGTGGGAGGGAAGACGCTGAGTTGGATGGCAACGGGGTACACGATGTCAAGGATTGGTGTAGACAACGCCGCATCAAGCAAAAAACACTCCACCCGGCTTTTTTTTCTGTAGACGCTGATGCTTGTAATAAATTACCACCTTAAGTTGTCTTAGCATGTTCATTCGTTGGAAAAATAACTAGGTCCCCTGCAACTCTTCGGGGACAAGCTATAGTTCTATTGTTTTATGGGAGTCGCATGTATTGCCCAAAGTAAAAGGTGACGTGAAATGGTGTTTAACGTCGCGTCCAAGATTATTACACTTATACAACGATGTACATGTGAGTGTGTAGTGTATAGGTATGTGTGGCTGCTGGTACTAGTCCGGACTAATGCCAAGTTTAAAGTGCTAGTCAACTGAGATACCATGCCGCAGATTAAAATGAATAACCCATTCAGACCCAATATACTGACTCAGAGCCGACCAGTCCTTGTTTTAGCCCCTTAATGCCGAACGTATTTTGGTATGAAGCGGCCGGGGATCGAACCCGTCCTTCCGTTCTACCACCAGACCACGGGGGCGGTCCCCAAGTATAAAAACAATGGGGATGATATAATGAGCATGGTGGTACATCGTCAAAGGATCAAAACCACCATTCGGACAATGTCTCTTTTATCCATGGTATGTTTAGCATAGAGTACGCAAACAACAGATTAAATCATTGATTATGTGATAGAGTGAGCTTCGACCAAACCACTGGGGATGTACTCGCACTCAGCTATGACATGACGGTCTGTAATAAATAGTATCTGGGCAACCAAGTAGTTGACAGCATGATTAGCCTCAATGTCGGTTGTTTATGACACAATAAGGTCACTTCTAATGACATGGACCCTATTTAATTCGGTTGTTGCGACCTCAGTGGGGATCTGCCCTTCAATTCACCAGAGGTCACACACGCTGCTCGCGTCCCGTGGGAAATCCGGGGACGATTAGGTCCCAAGTAACCCATGCTTGTCGTAAGAGCAGACTTTGACGGTCGGGCTGTCAGGTTCGAGGCTTGGCTGATTGAGGAACATCACGCCCCAAAGACGTCGCTCAAGCTTTCATTCACTGGTTGTCTGCTCACCACTTGCAGTCCGTAGCGGGGTAGCAGGAACGTCGATGGTTGCGTCCTAAAACAGCATTCACTCTCTTGTCCTGTCGGCTTAAAAACTGGTCATCTGCAGTTAGCGACAGGATACTTCTGGACCAGTGCGTTGATATAGCTACCGAACGTGATACCAAGACCCGATTACTCATAGCTTGAATGTGATTGGTTTGGAAAGCGTCAGTATCACAGTATCCCCTGCCAAAATATGAAACAAAACGTATCTTCAGTTCAAACGAACCCAACGCTGGTCAAAGCCGATTAAACGAATATTTCTTTACATTACACGGAGTGACCAGGGTTAGAATAGGTCTTCAGCAACCCTTGCTTGTCGTAAAAGTCTATTTACGGGATCGGTGGTCAGGCTCGGTGACGCGGTTGACGCATGTCATCATATCCCAATTGTGTAGATCGATGCTCATGGTGTCGATCTCTGGATTGTCTGGTCCAGACTCGATTGTTTACAGACGGGTCGTAATACAGCTGGAATATTGCCAAGTGCGGCGTTAAACAGAGGGACATGGCCGATGGCGTGGATCATTGATCATGCTTCCGACCACTGGATTTCCTGACCTAGAAACGATTGCATATAGACAGCGCCGACAAATGAGTGAGTTGTGTTTAACACCGCTTTTAACGGTATTCCAGTCATATCGCGGCGTGTCAGCTTAATGTGGGAGGAAAGCCCGAAATGGTGCAGGTCTCAGACGCATACCACTTCAGTGAAACCCACGAGCATGGGTATGGTGCTGACAAACCTAGAAACATAATCGGGGCGAACCGGGATTCGAACCCACAATCATAGGTTTCTGGCGTGCCCAAGGGACGCAACTCTGCACAGCGAATTGCGGCGCCTTAGACGACTGGGTCCCCGTGCCCCCAGCGCCGACGAAGCTGGAACAGTGTTAATTTGGTAGAACAGAGACCCGGCATTGTAAGTTTGTGTTTAGGCACCAGGTTAACCCGGCGGAGACGATTGACCTCGTACCTAGACATTACGGTTTTAACACCGATTTATCAAGTTAGTAATTGAATGATCCCATCCGCCTTGGTCTGTTTTATCTTGACTCTGATGGAAAATAATTCAATCTTTGAAGCGAACGTAAAATATTTGGATCCCAGTCAGTGCTTTTAACGCCGCCGCCGCCGAAGCAACTCTCAAATTCTCTGTGACGGTGCATGTAATTAGAGTCTGGACCCTGTTTTGTGACAATCCAGTGATTGACAATGTCAAACGCGGTCGGGGTACGGTACACACAATCAATTCAAAGAGTCTGACCACCTATCTGTACTGGTTCCTCAAGAACAGCATAGGCTTCTGGGGACCAATAACTTGAAATCCTAACATTCACACACTATTAACATATCTGGACAGGGTTTCTGATTAAATTTTATTGATCAGCGATTAACACGAATTTAAAGAGGAAGTAGGGTTCAAGGCTGCTTTGAACAGTTTTTCAGTTATTGGCAGCTAAACGTGGAAGTAAAGCCCTCGTACACATCTCCTCAATGTTCCAAACCCAAGATCACTGAATTCTTGTAAAACAAATGGTGTTAAATAATCTGTCATGATCTAGCTGAAAAGTTGTGCATCATTGAGGAAAACTTACTTATGGAACTCTCAAAACATGCACTCCTATTAGAAGAGATTGTTAGTCAACAATACCCAGTTTTGTAAAGTGTAGGTTGTGGATCACTGAGACAAGCAGCATAAACAAAGACATAAGCAGAGAGTTACACCAAATGAATATTTTACTATTGAATATGTACAATGTGTGGCTGCGGCTGCAGTAGCTCCCTCCAACACTATATGATTGATGGCCTCTTGGACAGCGCTCTGTAACAGACAGTGACATTACCTTCAAAACAAAATGGACATTTCATTAAAAAAAAATAGGACTATGGTGAATTTTGGAAATTCAAATACAATTGCCATAGCAATACACTTGCCAACTGAGTTGAAATGGGGTTCAAGATTATTGCACTTATATACCATTTTTTTGGCATGTCTGCGCGCACTGCACTGGTTGTGACCAATGGTGGTTTTAGTGGCTATTGCTTTGTTTGTTGTTGAACACCGCATTCAGCAAAATTCCAGCTATATGACGGCGCTCTGTAAGTAATCTAGTCTGGACCGGACAATCCAGTGATTGACAACATGAGCATCGATCCGCACAATTGGGATAGATGACATGCATCAACCAAGTCAGCGAGCCTGACCAACCGATCCTGTTAGTTGTCTCTTATGACAAGCATAGTCGCCTTTTCAGCAAGCAAGCGGGTTTCATGAGCCAGTGGCTATTGCTAGCCCACTGAGATGCCATGCTGAATTTTAACATGGATACTCCACTCAGACTCCGAGTCAACCAGCCCTTGTTTTATCCCCTCAATGCTGAGAGCCAGGCAGTGTGACGAGAACCACATATTTATTGTCTTTCGGAATTCTTTCTTTTGCTCTCCCGAAGATGCTGTATCCACTACACCATGTTGGAGATCTGGATATTGAGGTGATGTACAGAAATTGAAGGGGTTCAGTGTTGCGTGTTCAAGTAAGGTACAAGCATAAGCCTTGTATGGTGTATCAGCTCTTTTGGGGACATAGACATTGTGTACTTCATCACTTACCGATGCTAGATGTATATGCCGACCCAGAGCAGCAGAAAGAGCACTCCAAAGCCCATAAACACTGAGGCAAATAAAGACACTAGAAGCTCCTTGTAGATATCACGTGTAAACTTAGTTGATGTCACCTCGTATCTGACACAAGCTAAGGAATTCAAAAAGCATGATCATATTATGATAAATCTTCATACCTGATCGTTATCATGATTATGGTGCTTTGATACAGTATTGTTTCGTGATACATGCTCATGTTACAATACATCAATTTACAACACCTGTATCGCATTTCATATGATACATTGCACTATATTGGCATAAATACATGTGGAAAATAAGAAACTGTTCCAACAAACAGCTTACACAGATTCTCTAGTATTTCATGGTTGAACATAAATGTTGTTGTTGTTGGTTTGTTGTTTAACACCGCACTCAGCAATATTCAAGCTATATGACAGCGGTCTGTAAATAATCGAGTCTGGACCAGACAAACCAGTGATTGATATCATGAGCATCAATCCGGGCAATTGGGATCTATGACATGCATCAACCAAGTCAGCGAGCCTGACCACCCGATCCCGTTAGTCGCCTTTTGCGACAAGCATAGTCACCTTTTACGGCAAGCATGGGTTGCTGAAGACCTTTTCTACCCTGGAATCTTAATCTACCGGGAACATAAATGGCCTAACATTCACACTGACCTCTAGCCAATATGTTTCTGCCCTACAATATCCCATCTTTAATCTCTGAAATCTAAGAACAAATGCCTCAGGGTTGTTATTCACCTGCTAAAGAAAGAGCATCCACTTGGGAAATAAAAGTACCATATCAGGATACGCATCGTATCGTGGCCAGAGTATCCGGATACACATCGTATCGCGACCCCACTGTATCATTACACCACTTATGATCATGTGTGACATAACATTGCAACTATATTGTCAACAATTGGTACACTGCCTCAAACATGCATAACCATTTGACTGCTATGGGTTACCTCCCTTTGACTAAGCTGGCCGACCATTAGGTTTACTGGGTTTTCCTCCATTGTCAGCATGATCAGAAATATATGATATATCACTAAATGTGAATCAATTCTGTTTGTAACCGCCATACCAATGGTGAATCTAGTGACCTTGAACACCCCTAGTCTGGCACTGATGCAAGTCTCAAGATGTCATAGTTTTAGAACCAAGTAGTAGACTATGTGTACATTAAAAATTTCAGAAAAGAGAGAGAGATTACATAGATAGACAGGTTAGTTTAGGTGTGTTTGTTAGTAATAAGGCATATACCGTATTCGACGTAATAAGGGCCCAGGGCGCTCTCAAAATTAGAAATAGGGGGCTCTTATTAGAATATAATTTTAGTGAAAACAAACAAGTTAAAAGATAAATTTTGTGCTTTATGCTGACAGCCTGAAATGTTTATATTCGACAGATATATTTTTCCAGAATTTAATTGCCCATAATTAAGTGTGCATATAACACATGAGTGCATATTATACGCGAATAAATAAGTCTTGTGTACATTGATCAATCGGAAGGGGTGCTAATTAGGATTGTTCACTGGCCAATATATTAGTAAATATCGCCGTGGGAGCTTATTAGAGCGGGGCGCTTATTACGTCAAATACGGTAATTCATTATTTCAATCGGAACTTCTGAATCCTGTGCTAATTAATAGGTCACTTTCACCCCGTTTTCACAATATTCGCAACGACACACCAAGGATACACAAAGAACCAGGCCATGAAGAAGATGCCAATCCCCAGCAGGACAATGGTGAGATGGGGAAACACAGCCGGGTTGATGGGGCTGACATAGCGGCTCATAGACTCCAGGGCGGCAGACTGAAACACACGGAAATTTCATGACCCAACACTCAAACCTGACAAGACAGTCATGAACTGCCAAAAGTAAGTTTAGCTGAGAATATTGCAACATGCATGATGTCAAAAAAAACCAACCCAACATCAGTAGAAACAACAACAGTTGAGTCTTAAAAGATATCATTATTATATACATGTACGGTAATAACACTATTTGTTGCCAGTGTTTCAGACCAGTTCATTTTTTTAAAATGCTGACTGTCATCCACAATGTACAATATTGGTTTTTTAAATAAGGTAATCATATCAATTTATCTACTTAAAGCTACAAGTAACCTAGCTCTACATTGAAAACACAGTATGTTTATCATAATTATCAATACTCATATCACATTGTTGCATAGCTTCTAAAAAAACAACTGGGAATGCCTAGAAGTGGTTCCCTAATGACTTCCTTCTTCAGTCGTAATATTAGACGTCATATAGCTGGAATATTGCTGAGTGCGACGTAAAACAACAAACCAACCAACAATCGTAATATTCCAGCTAAAAGTTCATTTCAGCTTGAATACAAAAGCTTATCAAGGGCTCTTGATTGGGAGTCTATCACTAGTGATTTTGTTTGTTTGTTCTTTAACGCCACACTCAGTCATATTCCAGCTATATGACTGCAGTCTGTAAATAATCGAGTCTAGAACAGACGATCCAGTGATTGACATCATGAGCATCAATCCATGCAATTTAGATAAATGACATGTAAAAATGATGCATTAACCAAGTCAGCAAGCCTGACCACCTGATCCCCTTAACTGCCTCTTGGGACAAGCATAGTCACCTTTTACGGCAAGCATGGGTTGCTGAAGACCTATTCTACCCTGAATCTTCACGGGTCCTATCACTTGTGATAGAATTTCAGTGAAACAGTGATAGATATATGCTCTAGTCATCTATCACAAGGCAGTTTCTCTAATATCAAAGACATCCAACTGAGGACTAGTCCACGTTTTTGCCTATCAGCATACGAGGGTGATAATACGTGGACACAACATATGCACATAAGCAACTGTGAATGGATCACGTTAAAATATTTTTAGTCAACTATTATATGGACGCATCAATTCGGAAATTCTTCACAATTTCATCCTACTAAAATTTCTATTGCTGCAGAAAACGTTCTGACAGCTAGAATTTTTATACTTATCCACGAACAGAATCTGTGTGAAATGGTGAACCTGGACTGATTTCCACATTTAGGATATCATACACCTTAAATTTGCAATATAATAGCGCTGCAATTGCTTAGAAATGTACTTGTAAGTGTGCGTTCGCCAACTGATTGTTGAAATATATTCGTTTTGATATTTTTCGTGAAAATAGTAATGTTTATGTTTAACCGGAAGAAGGGTACCGGCTAGGGATACGTGGCACATCTTCTTGCAAAAACAGAGAAAACGGCCTAAAATATGAAAATATTGTAGGCAGAACATAAAGACATTAATATTCTATGTAATGCAGTAGTTGTCAGTTGAAATAAACATCACACACAGCGCGATTACTGTGGATTCGGAACACATAACAAGTGCCCGTACTCACCATTTTGACGATTAACCCGGAAGTACGTGTCTCAATGGCACGCATGCGCTTTTAATTCTGGACTATTCCAATATGATGTAAACATTATTAATGGGGGTGTATGGTAAGTAGGACATTACCCGATTATAAAACATTTACAGAAACGTTAAGGTTTCTTATGAGTAAACATAACACTTTGGAATAATGTATAATCAATAATACACATAAAACCGCAGACATAAAGTATTGGGACAGTCCAATGCATATATGGGGGGTGTAAGCCTTGAGGTGTCCCACTGAAAGTGATTGCACTGAATGAAGTGATATATCATTCTTGTCGTGAACACTATTGGAGAAAGATCCGCGCGAGAGTCTTCTAAACCGTTGTCCCTGGAGAACACTCAAGTGTCAACAAGTCTACTGTGTAAGATGGCAGTTGCCTGGATTTGGGAACTTTTGCTTCATGATGTTGACAGCTTATAGTGAAACAAGTGCCTGAAATCTAAACCTTCTTATGTGAGGGTTTGATTTTAGGATTTTAGGAGGCAATGTCAGTGCTTAGTTCTCTAGCAAAGGGATACGGGTCGTGGAATGGGGACATTGATCTGACCCTTACAAAAGAAACTACAGTAAGTCTCATATCGATTATATAAAATGTTTTCTTTTTTGTTTTATCGTTATTAATGTCTTTATTTTTACCAATATATTTCAGTTCCCTTTTGCCTCTGAGAATTATTTTATATTAAAGAGCACTAGAAAAAAGGTAATTGATTATTTTGAAGAAGTATATGCTTGTTGAAGATTTCATTATTTTAAAGAAGTACTGTTTTTTAGAGAAATGAGATAAAACAAATTATAGTTTTTTGTGTTATATTTTTTTTAATGCAGGCATTGAAGCATATATCATTCTCCTTAAAGGTAGTTATTTTGACAAAATACTCAAATGAACAAATATATTATCTGTAAAATACATATATTATTTATAGGAAATTTAGAGTACAAATTTTTTTGGGTACAAAATCACTACATTTCCATTCATATAATTACTCACTATGTATATCTACATTTAGAAGTTGTTCCTGGAAGAAATATTATTTTATAGTGTAATCGCAGATAGCACTTGTAGCAGTACCATCACATATGAGTTTGTTAAATCCAATGTGTAATTCCTGCTTCATTACACTCAACCTAGTATTTTTTGGAGGCCTTATTCTAAAGGCTCATGACACATAATACAAACATTTGAGAAAGCTATTACGTAGAGGGGAACTCTCCATTCCTAAAAAAAGATGGAACAGAGGCCCATTATAGTTAAGGAATGGAGAGTTACGAGGATATTCCCCTACTTAAAATACATCCCTACTTTTACACTTTGGCATAATATTCTGTTGTGGATAATATTTGAAAAATAAAACAGAACCCTTTGTTGTCTGTATTTTTACTGCATGAGTGGCCCTTGTGTGATGCACGAGGAATGCGTTTCTGCCGCTGTTGCACATGCGCCAACCTCCGTCGTGAACTGACATTTACAATGCATGGTACACAGCTCTTATTAATTTCGTTGGGTTCTAAACTAGTACTTATCAATTACTTGGACATTGATAATACATGCTGACGGGAATATTAGGAAATATAGAGCCCCGAACAAGGATATATATATATTCTGCTCTAACCCAAATTATATGCATATTATTTTGAGCTTTTAAGCACTATGCAAAATTATGAAAATATTTAATAGTTAATTTACCATCCATACATTCATGTACCGCCGTAGCTGAGGTTGATCATTACACGCTCCCGATTCAAACGATGCGGGTTCGAATCCCACTGGCGACACATGTTTTCGGGAAGTGGAAATTAATTCAAATGTTGGTTCAAGATAATGTATGGTTGACAAACAACTCTCCATTCCTGAAAAATAATGGAGCGTTCTAACAATAGAATGACGTCACAGATGTGTTTTAACTTTTATTCATGGTGGTGTAAGGTGGCTTGATAATTATTTTGTGGTACAGATATTGATATTTGTAATTTTCATAATTCATTGTTTTTATTCTAGTTTCACATTTTTGAAGAGGAAAAAAATTTAAAATAATGGACAGGCACTTGAAAGGGTTGGGATGCATTTTTAGGATGATCATATCTTTTTGTACTGTGATCATGGATATGGAAACAATATCTGTCAGTGTGGCCTTAAAATGGTATACTTTGTATCTAATATTTTCAGAATATCTTGCCCCAAACAGCAGGATCCACGAGACCCCATCGTCATGGGATTACAGTTTCTCCAAGAGCACCAAACTCGGTGCCCGCCACAGCCCCTGGAAACTGTGGAATCAGGTTCCAAAACTGTGATGGGAAACTGGACCTTCCCAAAACATTCCTGACTCGGAAAGGGGCATTGTTACTGTTCACAGCTCCGGATGATTCGGAACAAACAAATGTTCCGAGTCAGAGGTTTCACAGAAGACAGAAAGGGAAGCAGCTGATTGACCTGAGTTTGAAACTTGGAACTCTAGACAGGCTGTGCAAGTCTGTACTTCAGTATGGAGGCGAGGTCAGTTGTATATTCAAACATTAGTTCAATTTAATTCTTTATTATTAATGGGGTTATTTTTTCTTTTAAATTTTTATTCTTTGGTATTTCATTTTAATTATTTTTTTCTTTCGATAATTATTTTTATTTTTGTATTGTTTTAATACACCAATTGTAATTTTAGTTAAAAATTCATTCATACTAAAAAATAGGTAGTATATATTTAATAGTAGTGTCTTTATGGCCAGAGTCAGGGGTGTTAGAAACCACTTCTAATTTACAACTTCAAGGGGAGGATATGACAACATATACAACTGTTTTATAAAGACTTGTAGACCTGTAAGGATTCCGGTAGACCTGTTAGGATTCCGGGTGAAAGTAGGTCCCGAGACCCTAAAGTTTGTCATGAGGGTCAACTGACCTTGAGATCAGGTGGTAAAGGTGACTTGGTTGATGTCATTGTTCTGAGATAGTCGACGTGGATCATTGCTCATGCTATCAATCACTGGTTTGCCAGAACCAGACTATGTAAGGCAGCCAGGATACAGCTGGAATATTGCTGACTGCTGCAGAAAAACATGAATACTAAGTTAATTGGAGAGCAATTGTATTCATAAACAATATTCAAGTAATTTTCTTGTTAAGTAATCTCTGATCACATGAAACTCATTTCAGTAAATGCACAATTATTTTGGATGGCTTAACGTAAAACATCACAATCTGTTGGGGACGTTCATCTTTGTTAATACAATAGGTTTAAATGTCTGTGTTTCATTATAAATGGTTGACCCTATAATAGATCGCCTCCATGGTCTAGTGGTAGAACGTCCGCCCGGAGAGCGGAAGGTCCGGGGTTCGATCCCCGACCGCGTCATACCTAAAGACGTTAAAAGATGGTACTTGTTGTGGTATTCATGTTAAACTGCGGCATGGTATCTCAGTGAGCTAGCACTATAAATCGTCATCAGTCCGGACTAGTACAAGCAAACACACACACGTACATGCACGTCACTATATAAGTGCAATAATCTTGGACGCGACGTTAAACCCCATTTCACCTCACCTGATCCTATAATAAAACATACTTGTATTCTGATACACAGTTTAGAATCAGGAGGCCACTGTAGGTGTGTTTACATGTACTCTGGAACATCAGCAAGATGTCAGTTTTTGTTTTCTTCAGGAGTATGACAGAGAAAACTCGAGTGTATCAGATCCACGCAATAAAACATTCTTGAAGTTCGTGCATCAACCTCAAGAACCAGAAGATGTAGAGATTGATGCTCATTCTCAACCAGGTGGCGACCTGGATTTTTACCTCCGTGATCTGAAGTCTAGATCCAGGTGAGAGTTCTAATACAGTTCTGGAACATTCTATATAGTTGTCTAATTACAATGAATCTTTTCAGTCCTTAGAAAAGAAGTGGTGTGAAAGTTCTCTGAATGTCCCCTGTCAAGGTCGTCACAGAACACTGTCTTTTGTTTTGTTTGTTTGTTGTTTAATGCCGCACTCAGCAATATTCCAGCTATATGACGGTGGTCTGTAAACAATCAAGTCTGGACAAGACAATCCAGTGATTGACATCATGAGCATCGTTCCACACAATTGGGATTGATAACATGCATCAACCAAGTCAGCGAGTCTGACCACCCGATCCCATTAGTTGCCTCTTACGACAAGCATAGTCACCTTTTACGGCAAGCATGGGTTTCTGAATACCTGTTCTACCCCGGATCTTCACAGGCATAGTCGCCGGCAAGCATGGCTACTGAAGACCCCGGATCTTCACGGGTCACTGTGTTTGTACAGCCATGGTGGTGTCTATGATCAATCACTGGTTTGCCAGAACCAGACTTCACTATATAAGGCAACCAGGACGCAGATGGAATATTGCTGACTGCTGCAGAAAAACATGAACACTAAGTTAATTGGAGAGCAATTGTATTCAAAAACTATATTCAAGTGATTTTCTTGTTAAGTAATCTCTGATTACATGAAACTAATTTCAGTAAATGCACAATTATTTTGGATGGGTAACTTAAAACATCACAAGCCGAGATTAACTCTCAAAAATAAACAATAAAACAAAACCAAAAAGTATCTTTTTTATTCCAACACAGTATTAAACAATTTATTAGAAGTAAATTGGAAAAAGCAAATTTTAAACGGTCTGGCCTCAATTACAAAAGATTTACTGCAGCATTATTGAAATCTCCACCAGTGTGTCTTGTAAATTATCAACTCTCCCATTTTAAGAGAAAAAGTAACTGGATACACATGCATTAAATGGTTATGTCTGACTTATGCCAACTGACATCGTAATTTCTGTCTCAGTCAAGCAAATACAATGGCCCAGTATAGAGCTCCCCAAGGCAACCACACAATTACCTTGGTTCATTGCAACATGGCAACATGGCTTATTACCTGCCTAAAAGCTTCTGTGCACAACAATGGAAAACCAGCAAGGAAATTGATCACTTCTGTCAATCAATGAATTAATTTCACCTAACTTATTTCCTAAGTTTATTTTCTCCTTGAGACACCAGTCCAGCATATGCTTCTACCCGTGTGTCTCAGTAACAATGGCGGCTGTATAGATGTGACAGATTTGATTTATTCCTAGTCAGATGGAGGAGGGTAATGTTTATTTTCTTCGTTGCTATGGTGATTAACAATGTAACATATTGTAAGAGAGGGGAAAGGAAATTAATTATGCTTTTCCATCTGTTGATCTGCATGTAATGTTTATTTTGTTTTTATGCTGATGGCTGCCAACCTTTTAGTCAGCTGACTAATAAAGTATGTTGTACATTGCGATATGTACGAGACATGTGATGGATCATTATAGCAGATTTTTTGGTTGTTTAGTACCTTGTTACCATGGCTACTTTGACTTCGGGACAACATTTCCCCATTATGGTGCTCTTTGTTTTCATGGTTTTTTTCAAATCATTTTCTGATTAGTCCTGTAGGTTTTCCTCATGGTAATAAGTCTCAATTACTTGTGTGGCCAGGCCAAGTTTGTGTTTATTATTCTCATTTCCTTGTTCAATATGTCAAGACAGAGGAAGCAAAATTGAAAAAAATCTTAAAATGTCAACATCCAGAGACCATAGTTACGAACAACAGTTTCAGATAAGTTAATGAAGAAAAACAAAAAATCTGAACTGCCCTGTTTTTCACTTAATTACACTTACAAAAATAATGAGTCAAGTACTTTTTCTTATTTCTTTTGACTGAAGCTAATGCAAGCAGCAATATCTGTTTTGTTTGTTTTTTTATTTGTTGTTTACTGTAAATAATCGAGTCTGGACCAGACAATCCAGTGACTGACATCATGAGCATCAATGTCAATCACTGGATTGCTGATATGATGACATGCATCAACCAAGTCAGCGAGCCTGACCACCCGATCCCGTTAGTCGCCTCTTACAACAAGCTGGTCCCCTTTTACAGCAAACGTTGGTTGCTGAAGACCTATTCTACCCCGGATCTACACAGGTTAGCAATATCTGTAGAACTACATGAAATTGTAAGGCCTGAGTTGATTTATATGAAGACATATTGATACAGTTTCTAAATCGTTTTGTTCTGCCCTTTATTTTCTCATATGTTAAATTTTCTTCAAGTTTTAACAAATTGTATCAGTGAATATTGACATATTAAAACCAGTAATGACATAAAAACCATAGGTTGATTATTCCATTAGCCATGTTCCATTCATTGGTTGACAAGCTGGTGATGTAATCTTCAAGTATTTTATTGATCATCGGCGCGATCAATATTGGTGATCAGAATATGTCATTGATATGGTAATGCAGATATTGACTTTTCAGTGCATATTTATTGATCCCAGAGATCTAAGAATCTTGATAATGATATGATACTACAGAAAGTGAAATAAACACACACTCTAGTGTTATCAACATGTTTTTATAACTGTCAAAAGTGCTATGAAGTATAAATCAACATGTTTTTTTAAATAGATATTATGATGAATAGATTTGTTTGGAAACACCCATTTTGTTGTTGTTAGGGGCTTGGAAATGTTGTGTATTACAAACTATAATTTTTCTTTTTTACTATACATAAAAAGCTTTTACCTCTCAAAACAATGTGGGTGGTCGGGTAGCCTAGTGGTTAAAGCGTTCGCTTGCCATGCCGAAGACCCCATGTTCCCCATCGTGACGTTGCTGGAATATTGCTAAAAGGGGCATAAAACCATACAATAATACAAAGTCTGTTTATGATAATAAAGGGAAGGAAATTTGTTTTTGTCAACTCAAATTTTTGCAATCCTCATGTTTTAAATATAAATAACTAGTCCCCTACATTTTTGTATTAGCTTTAATATTTCAATACTGTGTAATGAGAGTAGTGTATGTTTAAACGTCTTTCAAATAAGATAAAATAATTAGAATATTTTGGAGATATGAATTTGTGACTGCATTTGGAATAATTCACACTAGATCATATTTACCAGTCTTATTCTTCCATTACAGTATTATACTGTAGTTCATAAGACTGTACACTCCTTGTACCTGTCAGGGGTGAAACTACCATTGTAACAGAAAGCAATTGCTTACGCCTTAAAAAGCAAAAATGTTTTTCGCACCTAAAAAAACATGCACACAATTATTTTCATTACAATGATGATAAGGTCAGTTCGAGTAGAAAATAAATAACCATCAACTACTATGAATGAACATGTAAAGACACACAAAAGTAATATTGATTCGTTTTATTTCATCATAAATGTTTTCTGAATATAAGTCGAAAATGTGTTGAGGGGAAAAACGTATAAAATAAAACATTAACATAAATAAATTACCAAAATTTGTTACGATTAAATGTAGCAAAACAGTCCCCAAATGCAGGAAATAGCGTTTAAGAGCATCTTATTTCTAAAAAATTCTGGGGGAGCATCCCCCAAGATCCCCCTAGCGGGCCCTCATAACATTAATTTTGATTACAGTTAAAATTAGGCATGTTGCACTCCTGCTTAGATACTCACTCTTAGTGATATGCTCAAGTCAAATATATTCATGTTTAAGGAGATTGGTAAATAAAGCCAAAAGTCCATGTCAGAATGATATATTAATGGATTGGTGTACAGATGGACAAATGAAACGAAACGAACGGAACGAATGAACGAACGAACGAACGAACGAAATAGTTGGAGAATACACATAAACCCATGGTTAAACTTCTTAAAGGGGATCTATGCTCTATGCAGACTATATCCAGCCGAGATCATGACATCACTATTTAGAGCCATGTATGCAACAGAGACATTATCACCCTGTGTGTAGGTAATTAGTAGCAGCTAGGTTGACACACATCAAAATATAATATTAATATAAAAAACCCAATTAAGTTAAAAGAAGACAAAGTGTCATTTGATTCACTTGAATCAATTTTGCTTGGTCTGCCAAATTGCTCCAGGTCTAGTCCTCCTTTAAGACCTTGCAGTACCCACTGAACCATGGAGCCATTTAAAGAGGGAAAGATATTTATCCTATATTTCTAACTTCCTACCACACATACTGCCATTGTCCATATTGTAAGTGTTGAGAATAAAAGAAATTGGGGTGCAAATATGATCACTTTTACAGAAATCGCTTTTTTAATTTCTTATCGATGATGTTGATGTACATAAGTTGGCAGTCTAAAGTTGACACAAGTACTTTCCGGACACAGTGGCCATTGTGCTAGTGTTGACCTCACCTCACTATACTGGAATAAGATTTCACTTGTAATAATGCTATCAAGTAATGAGACCAATTTGCCTGTGTTAACAGTTTGTTTATAGATTGTATCCAGTGTCTGAGTACACTCTTACTGCCTTTGTTTAGTGTAAGACGATATTGGATTTTGCTGGAGGTCGCTACAGTAGCGTTTTGCGTTACAAGTGTTAGTAGACATGACATATATATGTAGGACTCACATCTATGGCAGGACTCTGATCCGTGGCAGTTTCTCATTGTTATATGACGTCATGTTTGCAATGATGTCTTATCTGTGGATAATCAGTTCAATTGTTATATGATGTCACGATTCCTTGCCCGTCATAACATCATGTAAGTTAAACGTCTATTTCCAAAAGACACTGCGATCAGGTGAAAATGATGGAGCCGGATACCATAGAAAATTAAGATTCATGCCGGCAGAAGAAGAAATCAATATGGAATCGTTAAATGATTTTTAAAATTCCAAGCCATTCCTTGTGTAAAGGCTCTGAATCCGAAGTGGATTCAGGATTTTGTCAACTCTGGCAAATGAGAGGATGGTGCGGAAGGTCTTAGGAAATGATTTCTACGATGAAACTACGGGGAAGGTTTTTAAGAAAGTACATATATGCAATCCCTGAACCGACGATGCTGTTCCAAAGCTGCAGTGATAAAAAATAATCCAGAGAAATCACAACATTGATCATCAAATGTCTGCCGCTTTATGAATCTATTCAAAATTTAGCGCTCCAGAAATTTCCAATGATTAATATGATATGATAATCTGCCATAGATCTGAGTATTCACAACTGACTGTGTGAATAGGTTGTCACCAGTATGATATTTACTGTATGTATATATACCCTTGAGTCATAATGAAATGGAATAATATTGCTTTGACAAAAGAGAAGGTATGTTCATGAGACAGTGTTCCTGTATGTCAAAGAGAACTGAAAACATTAAGTGAATCTTGACATGCAATGCCGCATTGAGCTTCCAAGAATCAGTGGAGCTGTCCTGAACAACACAGATCAGGGTGGCTTGGTGGGGAAGGACAGACATGGTGGTGTTGGGCATTCCTACTCTTTACTCTGGTGTTACGCTTTCACCTCTGTTGTCTTATCCCTCAATGGCAAGCACATTATGTAAGCATAGTTCAAGTGTGTGTTGATTCAGCTGTGTTGTGACTCACTAGACAGATCCACATGCTGGCACAATGAGGACATTAAGGCTTATCAAGGAAGAAATTAGGACCTTGTTGTGAGGCCGCCTCCGTGGTCTAGTGGTGGAGCCGCTGCCATGAGACCGCCTCCGTGGTCTAGTGGTAGAGCCTCTGCCGTGAGACCGCCTCCGTGGTCTAGTGGTAGAGTGTCTGCCTGTGAGTGTTGAGGCTTGGGTTTCGATTACAGGCTGAGTCATACCAAAAGACGTTAAAAGATGGTACTTGTTACTCTGTCTAGTGCTCGGCTTTAAGGGGCTAGAACAAGGACTGGTTGGCTCGGAGTCAGTATACTATGTATCAGTGGGGTATTCATGTTAAACTGTGGCGTGATATCTCAGTGGGCTAGCACTATAAAATCAGCAGTACAAGGAGTCACACATACATACAAACACACACACGCACTCGCGCACACACGCACATACACACACACAGATAAGTATTTCTGCCTTTTCAAACTACCGTATTCGACGTAATAAGTGCCCAGGGCACTTTCACAATTAGAAATAGAGGGCACTTATTAGAATATTATTTTGGTGAAAAGAAATAAGATAAATTTTGTGGTTTATGCTGACAGCCTGAAATGTTTATATACGAGAGATCAATCGGAAAGGGTGCTAATTGGTATTGTTCACTAGCCAATATATCAGCTAATATCGCTGTGGGCGCTTATTAGAGCGGGGCGCTTATTACATCGAATACAGTACATATAGTGCACTAAACATGAGCGTTGCACTCTGGTTGCTCCCACAGCCAAGGTGCAGTTCATGGTGGACTTCTTGGATCTTTAAGAACTTACCTGATGTCCCCCCTTCCCCCCCCCAAGTGCCCTTCATGCTTCATGACCGGAACAGTCACTCAGTACTGAGGGTGGAATTAAAAATTGATCCACACGTTGTTGTGTTTAGTCGACTGTTGTGCAAGGTGTTTAAAGTGGGGATAGGATGGTATGGATTGGGTGGTGTCAGGTGTAGAATGGATGGTATCTTGTGTAGATTTGGTGGCATCTGGTATTCATTGGTAGTATAGGGTGTGGATTGGGTGGCATCTGGTGTATAGAATGGATGGCATCTGGTGTTGATTGGGTGGCATCAGCTGTTGATTGAGTGGCATCCGGTGTGGATTGGGTGGCATCTGGTGTAGATTGGATGGCATCTGGTGTAGATTGGATGGCATCTGGTGTGGATTGGATGGCATCTGGTGTGGATTGGATGGCATCTGGAATGGATTGGATGGATTCTTGTGTAGATTGGGTGGCATCTGGCGTAGTTTGGGTGGCATCTGGTGTAGATTGGATGGCATCTGGTGTAGATTGGATGGCATCTGGTGTGGATTGGGTGGCATCTGGTGTGGATTGGATGGCATCTGGTGTGGATTGGGTGGCATCTGATATCGTGCTCCATTTGGCATCAAGTGGGGGAGGTCGCCTGTAGAGCAGAGGTCAAGCACAGTAATATCCATGCAGATTATGAAACTGCTCATGGTAAGATGGAAAGGGTTTTAAACCTTAGGGGATGCTGGTATGTAAGGGTCTTGTAGTGTAAGTAAATACCGTATTAGACGTAATAAGGGCACAGGGCACTCTCAAAATTAGAAATAGGGGGCTCTTATTAGAATATTATTTTGAGTTGAAAGATTGTAAATTTTGTGGTTTATGCTTACAGCCTGAAATGTTTATATACGAGAGATCAATCGGAAAGGGTGCTAATTGGTATTGTTCACTAGCCAATATATCAGCAAATATTAGCTTATAATCAGCTTATTAGAGCGGGGCGCTTATTACATCGAATACAGTACATATAGTGCACTAAACATGAGCGTTGCACTCTGGTTGCTCCCACAGCCAAGGTGCAGTTCATGGTGGACTACTTGGATCTTTAAGAACTTACCTGATGTCCCCCCTCCCCCCACGTGCCCTTCATGCTTCATGACCGGAACAGTCAGTCAGTACTGAAAGTAACAAAGCAACAGAAGATGTCCAGGGTGGGTAACCTTGTGGAATTAAAAATTGATCCACACGTTGTTGTGTTTAGTCAACTGTTGTGCAAGGTGTTTAAAGTTGGGATAGGATGGTATGGATTGGGTGGTGTCAGGTGTAGAATGGATGGTATCTTGTGTAGATTTGGTGGCGTCTGGTATTCATTGGTAGTATAGGGTGTGGATTGGGTGGCATCTGGTGTATAGATTGGATGGCATCTGGTGTTGATTGGGTGGCATCAGCTGTTGATTGAGTGGCATCCGGTGTGGATTGGGTGGCATCTGGTGTTGATTGAGTGGCATCTGGTGTGGATTGGATGGCATCTGGTGTTGATTGGGTGGCATCAGCTGTTGATTGGGTGGCATCCGGTGTGGATTGGGTGGCATCTGGTGTTGATTGAGTGGCATCTGGTGTGGATTGGATGGCATCTGGTGTGGATTGGATGGCATCTGGTGTGGACTGGGTGGCATCTGGTGTGGATTGGGTGGCATCTGGTGTGGACTGGGTGGCATCTGGTGTGGATTGGATGGCATCTGGTGTGGACATGGTGGCATCTGGTGTGGATTGGGTGGCATCTGGTGTGGATTGGGTGGCATCTGGTGTAGATAGGATGGCATCTGGTGGGAATTGGATGGCATCTGGTGTAGATTGGGTGGCACCTGGTGTAGATTGGGTGGCACTGCTTGCTGTTTGTCTCGGTGTAAGCATGTGCCAAATGCCTGGATTAGTGTTCAATCCTCAGCTAAAGGTTTGTCTACACCAGATGTGACGTCATCTCAAACAAAGATTTAACATCTCACCCCATACATCCATCTCATAAGGAAACTCTAAGTGAGTATTGTTTTACATTGCTTTTAGCAATATTCCAGCAATATCACTGCAGAGGAAACCAGTAATTGGATTCACACATTGTACCCATGTGGGGAATTGAACCCGAACACTTTAACCACGAGGCTACCCCACCGCACCTCACATGGATACAATTGAGCAGGATACATTGTAAAAATCTAAATGAAATTATTTGCCAAACTGACTTAAATATAAAGTGAATTTTCTACACATTAATACAGTTTGGCCCTTATGTTGATCCATTCTAAACTATTCTTCTACTTTTATGTTATTTAGTGTAATAAATTGCATAGACATTGCAATAAATATAGAGTATCTTATCACAGACAAAAATAACACAAGCAGTGATCAAGTGATCAACACCCTAATCATTCACCTGTGTTCAATCTGGGAATCTCATAAGGGACAAAACCTATTCATTCCTACAGAGAAATGTCATTGTAAGTCAATTCTCAGTCTGTTATGTGCTATTTGCATTCTCGATCAAGTGTCCATTTCATCAACACTGTTGTGACATGCTGTCAATAGATCGTCAATATCAGTTTACCCATTACCATCATACCAGCATTGAGAAATGACTTGACTAGTTCAGCCTGATCCCACCCTATTGTACGTCTACAGTATATTGTGAAAGTGCACTTTACCATGCAAGCCCATATTGTTCTGCTGCTTTAAGTGAGGAATGCTATGGGACTTGGCCACAGAGGGAGGTGTTCTGGGTACAATGCTTCACATACTTGGCTAAAGATGACAATACTTATAGAAGATTTTAGAATATGTTTCACTCACAGTAGAGGAATTTTTGAAGAGGTCTAATGAAGTCTAAATGTAAGATTTCTGTATATTCTTATCTACTCATGATCACTTACAGTGGATAAATATTCCAATAAAGGAATATGGAAATCGACAAAAAGGCTATTATAAATTTTGTCATTAACTTTTTTATTTTAAACATATTTTTTTTATTTTACTTATTCCTTCATGACAGTAGAGGAATTTTTCAAGCATTTTTAAAAGGGAGGGGTCCTAAACATCATAATCCTCTCCCAGATAATTTTACAGCCTACAACATACAACATTTGGTTTTCAAAAGTAGAAGCGGTACGGACCCCCCGGACCACCTGGACCCCCTCTGGATCCGCCTACGTACTTAAACATTTCTTTAATGAAAAAGTATGTTTTGGATATTTTGATGAAAAAATATAAAATTGATCAATACAACATCAAAATCTGCATAGATAGCATGTAAACATATTATGAACAGAAAATCCTGTAAACAATAATAAATGTAAGATGTCTGTATTCTTATCTACTCATGATCACTTACAGTGGATAAATATTCCAATAAAGGAAAATGGAAATCGACAAAATGCTATAATAAATTTTGTCATTAATTTTTTCATTTTAAACAGATATTTTTAAATTTTACTTATTCCTTCATGACAAGTAGTTTCCAGGTAAATGTTGGTAAAACATGTAATTAAATGGGTTTGGCCTGAGTGTGAATCTAGCATTCTAATATCCCACCATTGGTGAAGTCTTTTTCTAAATCTTATGTCTGTGTCCTGTGTTGTGATGTAAGCTACCCTACATCTGTGGTAGATAACGGTAGATATCACATGGTAGAGTTCTAATCGAAGGATGATTATTGGGCTACACCTGCGTTTCACACTGTCAGTATATATTGAGCTGAATGATTAATATATGAAAATATTGACCTACAGGTAATTACTTCATATAGGATGTCATTGTACATTGAGACAGTTTCGTATCTTGTGTGAATGTATTGAATTTTTTGTGGAAATAACACTGATGCAAAAGTAATATTTAATAAGTTTTGAAAGGTATATTTCAAAATGTTCAGCAAATTGCTTTTAGCTGACATGGGCATGCAATATATGCAACAAATCTTTACCATATCCAGTTTTAATGTGTATTATCTTACCTTGATGTCAGAATGATGAGATCTGATTGGTTCACGTGATCTTGATAAAATACTTTATCAACCTCAATGTCAGAATGATGAGATCTAATGGGTCCACGTGACCTTGATAAAATACTATGTATCCCGCCTTGGAGGGGAATAAATTTCTCAGCAGGGGAATAAATCTCTTATACCCCACCATGAGCAATACAGGCTGCACGTGGATTTCTGAGAGGAAGAATAAATCCCTTATACCCTGCTTCAAATCAAAAAGCTGCACACTTCTTCCAAATCAATGAAAGTCATGTGACATAGCACAAGCTAACCTCCGTTCAGTCGAACAGTTTTTTACCATCTATTTTAAATTTGTTTTAATTCATTTATGATGTCATATTAAAACATGTTAGTAAGATATATTTGTTGTAGCAGGATCACTTGGGGTACATGGGGTTTTATACGTCCCTCTTTAGGTCCAGCTCGTGGTATAAAACCTAACGCGGGCACATAAAACCCCATGTACCCCTTGTGACCCTCTACAACTTTTAATGTATCCTGTCTGAGAGGAAAATAAATTTCTGAGTGGGGGAATAAATCCTGTATACCCCGCTATGAGCATAAAGTTGGACATGGTTTACGAGTCAATGAAAATCACATGACAATGCATAAGTTATCCTCAGTCCAATTGAATTCTATCAATTTTCAATTGGTTTCAGTTCTTTTACAAATGGCAGACTGAAACATGTCAACAAGAATAAATTTGTTGTAGCAGTATCACTTCGGGTATATTGGGGGAGGGGCGCTTAATGGGTTTGAATACGGTATGTCATCACTGATCACACCTGCAAGTCCAGACAGACGCCACCCTTTGTTCTTTGTGACTGCGTCAAAGGCTGACACGAGCCAGCACGCATGTATTGTTTTTGCGGAAGTACTTTACTCAGCGCTAATAAGCGGTGCTATTTGGTGTGTGATCGGATTAATGTAAGGTTGGATTAACGCGAGGATTCTAAACCTGACTGAGGACATTTCCTTTAGATAGAAATCCAGAGGAGGGGGTGTCGCATTCATATTGAGTCGCATTTTTGGCTAGGGTCCAGTGGTCGCATTCTTTTGGAGACGCATTAATTTCACGATTTACAGTACTTTATGGTTACGAAAAGTTTGTGGACAAAAAGTGTCTGTCATTACAAAAGTCAAAAGAGTTTATCTTACCTTTGTTAAAATCTGTTTTCTTTTATCACTGTTCAAACATATTGACCACTCAAATAGCAGGCAAACAGTGTTATATAACAGAAAGTATACACTGCAGGTTTTTTAGGTATTCACCAGACTTTATTACATTTCTTACCTACACAGTAAGCCTGTAGTATTCTGTTCCCCCGTTTCAAGATGGTACTTAAGTAACCTGGACATAGAGAAGAGTACTTGAAACTGGTGGAGGGTGTGTCTCGGAGGTCACAACACGGATATCGTGCTCCGTTTGGCATCAAGTAGGGGAGGTTGCCTGTAGAGCAGAGGTCAAGCACAGTAATATCCATGCAGATTATGAAACTTCTCATGATAAGATGGAAAAGGTTTTAAACCTTAGGGGATTCTGGTATGTAAGGGTCTTGTAGTGTGAGTAAATACCGTATTCAACGTAATAAGCGCCCAGGATGCATGCTCTCAAAATTAGAAATAGGGGGCTCTTATTAGAATATTATTTTGAGTCGAAAGATTGTAAATTTTGTGGTTTATGCTAACAGTCTGAAATGTTTATATACGACAGAAATATTTTTCCAGGATTTAATTGCCCATAATTAAGGGTGCATATAACATACGTATCATGCGTATTATACACGAATAAATAAGTCTTGTGTACAGTTGAAAGGGGTGCTAATTGAGATTGTTCCCAAGCCAATATATTAGCAAATATCGCAGTGGGCGCTTATTAGAGCAGGGCGCTTATTTCGTCGAATACCATAGTAGTTGTACATGAGTGAAAGGTGACATGGGGTTTAACGTCACGTCCAAGATTGTTGCACTTACATACAGTGACGTGCATGCACATGTGCGTGTGTGTGTGTGTGATGCCGATTTTGTAGTGCTAGCCCACTGATATACCATGCCACAGTTTAACATGAATACCCCACCCAAACAGTATGCTGACTCCGAGCGGACCATTTCTTGTTTTAGCCCCTTAATGCCGAGTGCCAGACAGGGTAACAACAAGTACCATCTTTTAAAGTCTTTTTGCTATGACGAGGGAGGGGGCCTTCCACTCTCCTGATTAGACGCTCTACCACTAGACCACAGAGGCGGTCAGTTGTTCATGATATATGGGATCATCTTTCAGTAGTGTATATAGTGAAAGGTGCAAGAAGTTAATTTTTTTGTGGCCTGTTTTTTTAAAAGAAATATTGTTTTTTTTAGAAAATATCTTGTCTACACACTCAGTTGTTGTAGGTTATAATTATGACCATAAAGTATGTTGAACTCAACCCAAAACACAGATTACTGAAGGTGTAAGGCACTGAGTGAGTGAGTGAGTGAGTGAGTGAGTCGGTGAGTGAGTGAGTGAGTGAGTTGGGTTTAAAGCTACCTTGAACAGTATTCCAGTTATAGCACGGCGTGTCAGCTTGATGCTGGAGGAAAGCCCGAAGTGATGCAGATCATACATGTTTTCAACTTTCGTGAAACCTTTAAATGACAGAGTGGGGAAGTTCTTATAATTTAATATTATTTCATTTGTTTTCTCTTGTACTCTACTTATTTTCAGCTGTCTCTAATAACTGTTGGGTTTTCATATGTCTAAATATGTATAAAGATATGCTAGATGTATTCAGTTACAGTAATTTCTATTCACTATAAACCTATGTTACATGTTTCATATGATTTAAACAATACAACAGACAGCTTCCTGGGTATTATTTACTTTCATGTGTTAATATGTGAAAGAAATCAGAACTGCAAAATAAATGACATTTTGTCTAATATTCACTTAAAAAATAATTGTATACTACTTAGAAGAAGTTAAAGGCACGCCATGACAGATTAACAACAGTAATATGTCATGCCATGACATATTAACTATAGCCATATGTCATGCCATGACAGATTAACTATAGTCATATGTCATGCCATGATAGTTTAACTATAGTCATATGCCATGACAGTTTAACTCTAGTAATATGTCATACCATGACAGTTTAACTCTCTATGATACTATGAAAGTATCAGTTCTTCTGAGAAGTATATTTAGTTCAATAATACAATAATACAATAATACAAACTTAATAACTAGGATCATACTTGAAACGGTTTGTTAACACCCATGAAGCAGATTATCAACCAAAGGTCTGACACAATTTTCACAAATTAAGAATATCATCATGAACGAACTCTGTATGTAATTCCCATGTTGAGCAATTACAAGCACCTGGCAGTTTAAATAGACGTATACACTGTCCCAGTGATTGAAGAGGCGTCCACTGTCTCCTTCACCGTTATATATATTCAGCAGCACATTCGTACAAATGAAAAAAGGTTTGAGCTGTTGAGTATATTGGCTGACAGTGGAGCTGTATTGTGTGGAGGCTTTATGTAAGGGGGACCTGTTAGTCCTTGCTTGAAAAGTGTTGACATATCACTATGGCAACAAGTGATCTTTGAGCCATTGTATCTTCACATTGAATATTTGCAAGTGACATGATTTAATGCCGTTAACTTCCAGTTGGTGTATGGCCTAAAGATATTGGGGTCTGATTAAAAGTAGAAATTGGGTCTTCCTTGTTGTAATTCATGGAAATTTGAAGCAATACTGACTCAACAAACAAATACCGTATTTGACGCAATAAGCGCAGTGATATTTGCTCATATATTGGCTAGTGAACAATCCCAATTAGCACCCTTCCGATTGATCAATGTACACAAGACTTATTTATTCGCGTATAGTACGCACTCGTGTGTTATATGCACCCTTAATTACAGGCAATTAAATTTTTGAAAAACATATATGTTGTGTATAATACGCACAGACATTTCTTTTGTATCATTTCTGTCTGTCAGCATAAACCATGAAATTTATGATCTTTCAACCCTTTCACCAAAATTATATTCTAATAAGAGCCCCCTATTTATAATTTTGAGAGCGCCCTGGGTGTTTATTATGTCGAATACGGTAAATACAATTTGCTTTGTTGTCTGTGTAGAGTGTATATATGGAGTATATATATTTGTGTTTATTTCTGTCCCCATTTTGATTTCATGACAATATATTGTCACAGTATTGACTTTGTTGCAGAGCAATACTTCATGTCCACGGACAGTCAAGGTATGACTATTAAGGAAGCATGTGTTTTTTGTTAAATGTTTTATGTAAATATAAAACATCAATGCCAGAGAATAATTAGTCTCGATTATCAGCTGAAACAGATTACGTTAAGTGTAAAAGGAAAAATAGCTGGGGAAATTATATGAATGGATCACTCAAAATCAGTGATGACACCAGGTGTACGCAAAAGGGATAAGCATATCCTGCTATACCGGTAAGGCCACAATAAACAAATTAATATTAGGGTTAAAAAAATAATAGTCTTGGTTCTCAGGCATCACCCGCATCATCATAAAATCTGCCACATGTTTCATATTTATTTCCATTTCAAAGAAAACAAAAAAATCATTAATAAATCCAACGGTCCAACGGTAGTCAAATACTGTATTCCAGTACTTTGCTCATCAAGGAATACATTTATGTAGGGAAGCCCTTTCCCAGGTTGATTGTACACAACTGTTTATTTGGTTACACAACTTTTTATTGGTTACATACTAAATTGAAAAAAAAGAAAAAGACACCACCCGCCCACCCGCACTCTATTTTCAGAAACCATTGCCTGAGAACCAATTAAGTCTTTTATTTTTTTAAGCCTTAGATTTCATATTTGCCTTCCTCACTAGCGAACCCCTGTTCTACACCATACAGTGACACATACCACTCTAAATCAGTTTTACGTGTGACTGCATGACTGATTGCATGATCGTTCACTGGTCGGGTAAATGGAGCACAATAGTTGCATTGTAAGTTTGTTAAATTCACTGTCCAGTTCTGGAAACTGGATTTCCAGATTTTTATAGACCGGTAGTAAGTTTTTGTTTTTCCAATTTGCACAGATTATCCTGTCAGTAAGCGTAATTTGAGGGCTATTCCTTTCATTTCTGAGTGTTTCATTCTGACTCAAAATTAAGCTGTGACAGAGAATGGGGCCAGGGTTTTTAATCCTAACAGAATGGAGACCTAACACCCTGGATAAATGAGGATGTTCATTGTATGGCCATTCAAACATTGGGATTTTGTTCTGACTTGAGAAAGGACAGCTGTAGAATATATTGCGATACAGGTATCTGTGATGCGAAACATATTGCGATATATTGGGAGCTAAAGTGTTTGTCCCTGGTTGACACAGATTGTACATGGAGACCCTATTTTCTACATACATGTACTAAAAAACGTGGTCACTCACTTTCATGTTTCAGCGAATTGTCAATCAATTTCAAGGGAAACATCATTTGTGAATGAATTTCTGTGTAAATTTTAGCTTAAAGGATGCAAATAATAACGAAACTAGTTATGTATCGTTTACCCAATATACTTGAATAGATGTATAGTTTGAAAAGCGTATTGCAGTATCCGGTTATATCGATAATACGGCGCAGTCCTACTTAATTAATAAGTAAGGTTGGCAGAGTCATAAAACATTTAATAAATTATTTAATTACAAATATAATCTTATAGACTTCAAATATGATTTGTTTTCATTGACCGAATAATGAAATGTCTTATTGCATTTTCCAGCCATAGGAATACAATTTTGAACATATCGTCATCCAAGCTACTAAAAGGGTGTAATGTACAACAGTTTAAGCATACTGTTGTCACTGTGAGGGTAGTGAACATTGGATATTGACAGCAATGTACAACTATCAAACTCAGGCTTATTGTATGGTATGGATTATATCTAAGCTTGGGATATTTTGGAGTGTCGCTACAGCCATGATAACTCGGTATTTAGACGAGGTATTATAATTTGGGACCTGGGTTACGATTATGGGTCAGCTCAATGTTAGCTCTGTAGATTTGTTGACATATTGTCAATATTATGGTTGACAACGGAAACATTTAGAGTGGCCAAGGACTGAAAAAAGCTGAAAAGGATTGTCTGTATCAGAAATCAAACACATAACGAAGCCATTGTAGATAATTCAATTAGGAACCGACCATTTGATTTTTTTTCTTTATTTGTTGCACTTCAAATATGTCACACTTTTTACAACAATATCTAAAAACTAGAAATTAAATTGGTCTGGAATAGTTCCTGAAATGTTTCATGTGCAAGAAAATATAATTCATTGTTGAAGTAGAGATTATCTATGGATAACAACTTCGTTATTTACTGTAAACGCGACGCTTCAGCATTATCCCAAGCAAGGTTGACAAAGGTATAAGGATCTGTACCCAAATATCACCTTTACAGTAAATAAAGAAGTTGTTATCCATAAATTATCTCTACTTTGTCATCTGTCAACTTCTAAGTAATGCCTATCAAACAATTCATAATCGCTTTCCCTCTCTCACAAACATGTGACAAGGCCAAGCCAAGGCTCACTAAATACAGTGTTTATTCCTAACATAGGATATTTACCATTCCCAAACACACAAGCGTGATAACCTCTTTATCATATAATGTCATTCTTCAATTCTGTGCTTGAAAATCACTTTCCCTCTCTCACAAACATTACCGAAACATTGCGAGTTGTCCTGGAATGCACGCATAAATATTTATTGCGTCACAGGGTAAGTGATGTGTCAGTCGGACAGTGACAGTGGCCAATATAGTTCCAACTGAAATATGTTTCTTATACAGTGGCGAAGCAACATATACGCAAAACAACAATTGTTTTTACTTGCATTTCGCATAACCCTAGTCTATGAGACGTCACGGCCACGGCCTATCCCGTCATAACGTTAGGAAGTGCAGTCATATGTACACACAGCAACAAAATGAAACAAGGTAACAATTCAATGTTGTTTTATAGCCTGACATGCTCATGAAGCCCAAAGGGTGTTGAAGTTTATATCTCTGTATTTAATATGTTCTTACATTCCAACAGATTCTTGTGCAATAACAATTGTGATCAACAAGTTTTGAATGCTAATTACATGTTAATTTATCCTTGGTTAACAATTTTACCAATTTTCATATTGTTTCACTGAAGATTTCTTGCGTTATACCTCATCTTAAATAATTTCCATTACAGTAGTCGCCAGCATGTTCAAGGTGACTCTGGGTCAGTGTCAAGGTCACCCGAACTGCGTGAGATTTTACGAGATTTGGACGGAGCATTTCCACGGTCAATGGGTGGTAGATCTATGACTTCTGCTGATTTCACAGAATCCAAAAGGTAAACAGCTTTTTCAGCAATATTACTAATATCTATTTTAGTGAGATATCAAATTTTGATAAGATATGAGTAAACCCACTACCTGTTTTCCTGACACAGACATAATATACTTTAGAATAACGGCAGATGGTTCCTCCAAGATTATGTTACTGGGGTTACCGTTGATAAGTTGACACTTGTAACTATTAACATAAGTACTATTTCTTCTGTTGAGTTGGGTGTGTAGCAGGGCGTGGAGTCGTCCCACAGATGATATCCTTACCTTGTCAGCTTGCTGACGGAGTTAACCTCTTTGGTCATGTGGACAAGGCGTCCGACCTCGGATCAGAAGGTCCGTGGTTCGAATCCCATAGCGGGACTCGGAAATTTTATGGCTGCTACATTGGAGCCCAGCGTGCGGCTGAGCACGTTCATCTTAAATTTGAGCAAAATAAGCCTCAGTACCCTACTATGCGGCCCGGGACGTGCCTTCTGTTGACGGGGGAGTATGTAGCAGGGCGTGGAGTCGTCCCACAGGTGATATCTTTACCTTGTCAGCTTGCTGACGGGGTTAACCTCTTTGGTCATGTGGACAAGGCGTCCGACCTCGGATCAGAATGTCTGTGGTTCGAATCCCATTACGGGACTCGGAAATTTTATGGCCGCTACAGGTGCAAGGGTGATCCTTTAGTCTATTGCTCAACAGTTCTCTTAGATCCATGTAGATTAGGTCTTCAGCAACCCATGCTAGCTGTTAAAGGCGACTATGCTTGCAGAAAGAGGCGACTAACAGGATCGGGTGGTCAGGTTTGCCGACTTGGTTGATGCATGCCATCGATCCCATATTGCGTGGATCGATGCTGATGATATGAATCACTGGATTGTCTGGTCCAGACTCGATTATTTACAGTCATATAGCTGGAATAGTGCGGCGTTAAACAACAAACCAACCAACCACCCATTAACCAACAAACCAACCAAGAGTTCACTTTGCAGAGTTGCCCCCCTTAGACATTCAAGATTGGTTATGAGCATTGGTTGGAATCCTGATCACCCCAATGATGATCCTTGGTTGGTTAGCTTATTAAACCACAGCTAACCTCTTATAATTACCCTTGTAAAATTGGACTTGGCTCCCACATTAAGTGATTCCATGGCATAAGACTAGCAATTCATGCATTTTTTTGTTTTGCATTTTGTTTTAAATAAACCTAAACAAACTTCAACCAATGGAGTACTTCTGCACAGAACAATGTCACTAATTTTTTGTACCATTGTCTACATAATGTTTTGGTTAATGAGGGGCGGTGGGATAGACTAGTGGTTAAAGCGTTCACTCGTCACGCCGAAGACCAGGGTTCTATTCCCAACCTGGGTACAATGTGTGAAGCCCATTTCTGGTGTTCCCTGCCGTGATATTGCTGAAATATTGCTAATAGCAGTGTAAAACCATACTCACTCACTTGTGTTAATGGTTTAATAAGCAGTCTGTGAAGTAATTATTGTTTACTTACTTATCCAAAAGAATTGACTTTTTGAGGTAAGCTTAGCTGGGACGAGTCCAAAGGTACCCGCGATCAAAGGTTGGGTCCAAATTTTCCAACTGGAAATTGGCTAAAACTATTTAGACACACGAATAAAACAATCTGATCATGCATACACAGTTGACTGAAGTTTTATCTTTACTCAAATGTATAAAAGTCAGAAACAATGCATGCATAGTCAAAAAAAGATACAAACATATATGCGACTTTATTATTATTATAATTAAACAATATATCACGTGACTAACCACGGGTCCGGTAGTCCTGTGGGGACCTGGGTCCTACTCATGACCCAACTGACCTGAGTAGCCAAGTTACCCGTCCCAGCCCTATATTGTGTAATAGATGTGGAAACCAGTGTGGTGCAGGCTTTGGGTAAATCTGGTATTAACGAAAATGATTGAAGTCAATTCTAAAATAAACAAAATAAACTCAACTCCTCACAGTCTCTCACTGCTGTGTCTGTTACTACTATCCTGCAGTGGAACTCCCAGGCAGCGTGTTCTCTCCAGCAAGAAGCTGACAGCATCACTGAGATCCTCCACCTACCTCGGCCGACCTGCGTCTGCTGGTACGACTCTTTCCTTATCACATTGCTTAGGATTTGATTCTCTGCTGTTTGTTTCTTTGTTGTTGAAATCTGACTGATCAATATCTCAGCTACCGTATTCATTGTATTAAGCACAATGCTGCAATAACAGTCTCCAACCAACTTCCAGGGTAATGCATGTGTGTGTGTGTGTGTGTGTGTGTGTGTGTGTGTGTGTGTGTGTGTGGCTGCTTGTACTAGTCCGGACTGATGCCGATTTATAGTGCTATCCCACTGAGATACCATGCCACAGTTTAACATGAATACCCCACTCAGACACAGTATACTAACTCCGAGCCAACCAGTCCTTGTTCTAGCCCCTTAATGCTGAGAGCACTAGACAGAGTAACAAGTACCATCTTTTAATGTCTTTTGGTATGACTCAGCCTGTAATGGCAGGAGTGCAACATGGCCAATTTTAACTGTAAGCAAAACCAACGTAATGAGGGCCCGCTAGAGGGATCTTGGGGGATGCTCCCCCAGAATCTTTTAGAAATAAGATGCTCTTAAACGCTATTTCCTGCATTTGAGGGCTGTTTAGTTACATTTTATCGTAACAAATTTTGGTAATTTATTTATGTTAATGTTTTATTTTATACGTGTTTCCCCTCAACACAATGAAGCTAATACAAAATGTAGAGGACTACGGAGGCAGTCGCAGTATGGAAGGGGTATATAATTGCCTAATTATTGTTATTGAAAATGTTTATGTTTTATTTGAACTAAGTTTGTTCATGACCACTCGATCTCTGAAAACAAATTTAATTTGTTGTGTATCATTATATAAGGTTCCCCTTTGTCAATTTTCTGCGTATCTGGGGTGCATATTAAGGTAAATAGGGGATATGAAGTACACTGTGACTAATGCATTTTGCTTCCATGTGGGGATTCCAGGTTAGAATAGGTCAGCAACCCCCTATGCTGGTAGTGAGAGGCGACCTGATGGATCGGGTGGTCAGGCTTATAGTGACTTGCTTCATAGTATGTCATTGTATCGTTCACAATGTAACAATGTCACTGGATCGTCTGGCCCAGTATATTTAGAGGCCTCCATGATATAGCTGGAATATTGCTGAGTGCAGCATTAAAAAACAAGCCAAGGAAGTTTTGTTCCCTTGCTGAAGGTCTCTGTTTGAATCACCGCATAGTTTCATTCAATTTAAAAAGTCCAGTCTTGTTGCCCACTTTCTTTATTGCTTCAGTATTCCTGAAGTACCATCCTATACATTCTTATGCTGAAAGTCTTACAAAATTTATATTGTATGAGAGATACTTCTCATTTTGCAATTGGGGGCATGGGTGGCCCAGTCATCTAAGGCGCCACGATTCGCTGTGCAGAGTTGCGTCCCTTGGGCAGGCCAGAAACCTATGATTGTGGGTTCGAATCCTGGTTTGCCCCGATTATGTTTCAAGGTTTGTCAGCACCATACCCGTGCTAGTGGGTTTCACCGAAGTGGTGAACGTCTGAGACCTGCATCACTTCGGGCTTTCCTCCCACATTAAGCTGACACGCTGCGATATAATTGGAATACTGTTAAAAGCGGCGTTAAACGCAGCTCACTCATTTTGCAATTTATAGCAACTTAACTTTGTGCAAAGCGAAAGTAAACATACCTACAGTACTTGAGTTACAGAATGTCCAAAACCTTTTTGGATTGTTTGCATTGCATGAGTAAAGTTTTTTTAATGATTTTTTATAGATAAGATGTATACTTTTGTAGTGTCAGCATCATCATCTGTGACATCTGAACCAGCTGTCAATCTGCCCCGAATAACATCGGAATCCAGCATTAGGTCAAGGTCATCCACAAAGTCAGGCCTGTGGGTTCAAGGTGAAGAGAGTAACCAGGGTTCGGGTAAGGGGGAATCCAGTCGGTCAAGCAGTGCCAAGTCTCGTAGTACCAGGTCTCGCAGCGCCAGGTCTCGTTCTAGCAGACAGACGACCCCAGTCAACGACAATGCGTCAGGTACGAAGGAGCATGTGCTGCCATTACAAGCTGAAGAAGAGGAGGAGATCGGTGACGCCACTTCAGCAGCAGATGAGCAGGAAATTCTGTTACTCTCAGGTAAACTATTTGTAATACAGACACATGGTAGGTTTAAGGCTAAAAAAAATAATAGTTTGGGGGGTTCTCAGGCATCGCCTGCATCATCATAAAATCTGGCGCACATTTCGTTTTTATTTCCATTTAAAATCCTCATACTAAAAAACAGGGTCCAATGTAGCAGTTACTTCCCTTTAAATGTGTACTGCTTTACTGCGCATCTCATGTTATGGTCATGACAGCAATAGGAGTTTGTAGGCTTGATTATGTAGGGAGGCCCTTTCCGAAGTTCCCACAACTGTTTATTTGGTAACATACTAGTTTGAACAAGCAAACAATTAGTTGTGCCTTCATAAACCATATTCTCTCTTTAATAAGAAAATAATTATAAAATTGGCGCTTGGGGGGCACTGTACACGACAAGTACAATTTGTTTTCAGAGATAGAGTGATAGTGAACTAATTTAGTTCAAATCAAACTTGAACTTTTTCCATGATAGTTACCAGGCAGTGCTTAATACACCCGTCTGCGGGCTTCTTCCTGTAAAGAAGGTGTAATGTACCCACAAACATATAGATTGTCATGTAAATGGTGTTGAAACTAGGGGCCTAATGTATTTAGGCTGATTGAGGCCGAATGTTACAATGGCTTACAAGGTTTCTGACCCGTGAGATCTGGGGGAGAATAGGTCTTCAGCAACGCATGCTTGCCGTAAAAGGCGACAATGCTTGTCGTAAGAGGCGACTAACGGGATCGGGTGGTCAGGCTCGCTGACATGGTTGATGCATGTCATCGCATTCCAATTGCGTGGATCGATGCTCATCATATTTATCCCTGGATTGTCTGGTCCAGACTTGATTATTTACAGACCACCAACATATAGCTGGAATATTGCTGAGTGCGGCATTAAACAACAAACAAAACAAAAGAATACATGGTGTCTTGCTTAAGGCAGCAAAGGCCCCTTTTATTCACTGACCACAAGGCTGGTGGGGCTACGTCCACTGGTTAAATAGCTCACTTGGCATGCTGGAGGCCAAGTTTCAATTCCATATATGGGTAAAATGCCTTATCGCATTTCTGGTGCCCCCCAATCACCCACCATGATAGTGTTGGAATAATGCTCAAAGCATCTTTAAAAAACATACTCAATCACTTTGACAACAATTGATATTAAACAGGTGCTGTTGGAATAGAAATTGAATGCTTTCAATCGTTTTTGAAACAGTTGAACATGCATGATTGTTCCCCATGACAGATGCTGAGGTGGGGGCGGAGGAGGGAGGTTCTGGAGGAGGGACTGACCAGTGGCCAGTCATGGAGGAGGGCAATCGGAAAGGGTAGGTCACTGCTACTGTAAGTTAAAGGGGAACTTGGCTCAAGCTTTGTGTAGACAAAGTATCTCTATATAGAAGTAAAAACTGACCTTGCACAATTTATACCAAAAGGTATGACAGTAGGTACTGGATGAAAACTGTCAGGAGAGCAAATATCTGGATCTGGATACATTCCCATTTCATTGGAATATCTATAATTTAGAATCGAACATTGCTTAAACAATGGTATTCTATGGGATCAATGACTTGGAATAGCCTCTCACTGGCACCCTGCTCATATATTGTATCCCCAGGATCTGGTTTAATTGTTTGAAATGTGTGCACCTCAGGACCAGTTCATGTGGGATACAATTGTACAGATTTATGTAGTTTACAATTACCGTATTCAACGTAATAAGCGCCCACGGCGATATTTGCTAATATATTGACTAGTGAACAATCCCAATTAGCACCCCTTCGGATTGATCAATGTACACAAGACTTATTTATTCGCATATAATATGCACTCTTGTGTTATATGCACCCTTAATTATAGGCAATTAAATTCTGGAAAAATATATATGTCGTATATAATCATTTCAGGCTGTCAGCATAAACCACAAAATTTATCTTTCAACTCTGTTGTTTTTCACCAAAATAATATTCTAATAAGAGCCCCCTATTTCTAATTTTGAGAGCGCCCTGGGCACTTATTACGTTAATACGGTATATTATATTTTCTGATTGTGTCTCCTTGTTCTGGTTGGTGAAATCTATAAACCACAAAATGAAAGAAGTGTTTACACTATGAGTAGTGATATTTCATCAAGCTTGACAGTGCATGAGTAGCTTGTGTTTACAGCAGTGGGTCTCCGGCAGTGGAGGTTCAGGCAGTCACACAGCCTCTCATGCCGCAGTATAAAGGTACGTGCTGCTCAACTCAATCGGGGCGGTGGGGTAGTCTACTGGTTGGAGAGTTTGCTCGTCACACAGATGACCTGGGTTCAATTCCCCACATGGGTACAATGTCTGGAGCCCATTTTTGGTGTCTCCTGTCATATTTTGCTAAAACTTTTGTAAAAGTGGCATAAAACTCACTCACTCATTCAACTCATTCACAAGATGGCTTCTAAGCATTTTTTTTTAAAGAGGGGATTCCACTTGGGCCATTTGTAACAGACAGTAAAACCAGTGCCCCAATTATTGAAGTATGTTATATTAAGCTATACAAGTAGGATACCAACAAGATGGGGACTTATAATTGTGGCTGGAGCTGAGACTACAGCATATTGGTATTCTAAGCAGTGTGTGTCTTTCTAATATACTACAATTTAAAATTAACAATAGAGAATATGAAATTTAGCTGAGTGAGTGGGTGGGTGGATGGGTGGGTTTGGGTTTGTTGCTTGAGTGAGTGAGTGAGTGAGTGAGTGAGTGAGTGAGATGGGTTTTACCCTGCTTTAAACAGTAATGCTGTGTCAGCTTGAGTAATGAGGAAATCCTAAGTCATGCAGGAAGAATGACACACCAAACATCATAATTGGGTTAAATCTGGGATACAAACAGCAAATCCTTGTACGGACAAGGGATGCAACTCTTACAAGTTATAATGATTAACACATATTTAGGTTGCTTGAATACATTACTGTATGCAAAGTTCAACTAAATTCCACCCTGTTTATCAACCAATCAAGACATGGTGTTGTTCCAGTGACGAAACTCGAGGGAGATGCTGATGACATGGTGATTGACACAGCAGAGTTGGAGGAAGAGGAGGAGGTAGAAGATGTCCCTGGAGGCCCCCTCGCTGATGCTGCTCAGGGTAAGGTCAAGCTGGGGATACTGTAGCTTAGAGGCTCTTAGTTCATCATCTTCAGGTCTCAGTAGATAGGAATGCTTACTTTGTTCTGCAACAGTCTTAATATTTTACATGATTTTGGTATACAAGAATTTCAGGCTTTTGAAGAGCCTAAAGAGTAATTGTCAATCTCATTAAAATCAGATCTTAGTTCTCGCTATCGCGAAACAAAGATCTAAGGACATCCCATTACGGGCCACATCAGAACGACCTTTCATCCGACCAGATCATGAAAGTGACAGTCGGAATGTGTTTTCTAAACATGCAAACTCGAAAACGTTAACACAGGGTTTTCCCAATGACAGTTACGGCCCGTACGACTGATTCCGTAAAAATTATTGTCTTTCTCTCTACATTTGAATGGAGGCGTTGCACACTATGTCAATCTCAACCATATATTAGACCTTCCGGAATGTTCGTTTCTTCAGTTTTCAAAATTTTAATCGACATCTGTGTCAACATATATTTCAAGCGTAGTCTGAAATGGAAGTCGCCAGGTTGAAATGAGTGCCGTAAAGCTTGAGAAAACTGCTTTCTAATTGGCTGATGTCGACTTCTTGTTAGTCATTTCAGTGGCTGGTCAAAGTTCGCGACAGGTCGTTCTGACGTGACCCGTAATGGGATGTCCCCAGATCTTTGTTTAGCGGAGGCGAGAACTTAGATCTGATTTAAATGAGATTGGAGTGATTGTGTTTAGCAAATAGATTGAGATATGGGTATAGTGTACATGGAGCTATAGCAAATAAAGTTGGGCTAATACCCTGACAGAAGTAGTTCTAGGTGCTTTAGTTATCACTCGCTTCAGCTGCATGTGTTGTATGACATGTTATCACCATGTCTGATTTGCAATATCGTAAAGATACTTGTACATATTAATTTTCAATTACTTAATCAACATCCTATTGTATTAAGCCTGATAAACAAGATGTGGTTCTAAAACTAATGGCGGGAGGGAGGCTTTAGGAGGGGGTTTCGTGTATGCCATACTAGACACAGCGATGTCTTTAAGATAGACCCTGAACTCCAGCATGCAGACAGGATAGTATTGCAATTTTTAACATATTACTTATAATAATTCAGAATAAGCATTTTATCAAGTTAAACTAGTAACTATCAGTAAACAATCTATAAGCTGTGAAGCAATTTCTTCTTCTTTAGACCCAATACGTTTTTGCATGAAAATCAATTATTTATATGCTTTTAGCCAACGCTTCATCATTTGTTCTTTAGGATAGTTTTAGCAGAGACAGCCAGTACTTTTAGAGGTAGATTGCCACTGTTTTAGTCTTGCCAGCTGCAGATGATGTTGCACTGACCACAGATGTCACGGAGGAATCACACATCACCACACCAGCTTCATCATGCTCACATACCTCCCCTGCCCAACACCCAGCCACAACACCACCACCCACAACACCACCACCCACGACACCACCACCCACAGACCTTCTCCCTCCCTCACCACAAGCTGCTGATGGAGAAGCTCAGGATGACCTTGGTGTTGACAATGATGACTCCCTGACTGCTGATCTTGATGCAGAGATCTCTAAGTTGCCAGATGATTACACATCCGATGAGGAGAAACTGTCAGCTAAAGCAGAACCTGGTACTGATGAATGTACAAAAGATGGAATCTTTCCTGAAGATGGAACTCTTGTTAAAGTATCATCTGAGTCAAGCCGAGTGTCAAGGCCACAGTCTGCTGCTTCTGACCCAGGGTTAAAGGTTGACTCACAGCCAGGATCTAAAGATGGTTCAGATGTGGAACAAAGAAGGGATTCAGAAGAGCTGAAGGACTTAAGTCCATCTGAAGATGATAATGCTACCAGTCTTCAAGAGACAATGTCGCAAATATTGCAAGATTCACACCAACATGACCAAGGTTCAAAATCAGGATCACATGATGGGTCAGAGCAAGACACCAAGTTGAGGTCAGGGTCAGAGTCAGGGTCACAACCTGGGTCAAGGTCACAACCTGGGTCAAGGTCAGAATCCATCTCAGGAGAGAATGTAGAACCTACTGAAGAAGTTGAGTTTCAGGATAAAGATGATGTGTTGAAGACAGAGAGTAAGTTTGATGTGCAGTGCCTCCTTGTACTGCATGTCTGCATGGAGGATGGGGTGCACCAACACAGCTTGTACCCTCCCACTGTACCCAAGCACACCTAACCCATCCCATATGTAACCAGGTGTGTCCTGTATGGTTGCTGTGATATAACTCAACTGTGATATAACCCAACTGTGTATAACTCAACTGTGTATAACAATGCACCCAAATAATTTATCATACCTACATATCTGCATATTATGAAATATGCGTAACATGTGTTTTAAACAGAGTGTATGTGATTTGACACCATGAGACCAAAGGTCAAGGTTGTACATGAACATGCAGATTGTAAAATCGTGTACTCCCTAGAGGTGACACATGCAATACATCATTAAAAGTAGTTAACAAGTGATATTTTCAGTGAAGTATTTGTGTGTGTGAAAATTTATTCTATCTTGTGACTGCCATCAGACTTACAGCATGGCGACAAGTGCGAACAGGACATATGGGCCGGCCAGCTTTGCAAGTAACAATGATGAAAAATTATTGCTCAAGCATATCCTCTTGAAAGTAAATCTATTATCAAATAGGATATAATATAAAATGTTCAAAAACAAATTTAAACGTGCCGAAATAAGGAATTTTTAAAGGATATATATACCTATATGATTAATGAGTTAGGAGTTGTAAATACAGTGTGGTGATGTTTTGATAGATTGTTTGGGTGTAATGTGTATCTATGTGATCAATAACCATCTTGTATTTCATCATTTCAGCGGTGAGTATTGGAATGTGTTTATATACTCTCTTTCATTAATAACTTTGTTTGCACTCTGAGGCCACAGTTAATCAACAGTGATTGTTTCAGCTGATCTCAATATTAACTGAGTGAAAGGTATACCACACATTGGTTATTTGATCTGTTAAATATTTTGAGATTTCACATGTTGATTCACTGTTCTTCTCTAGGATTAATAATATTAATAGTTTTTATTACTTTTCAGAAACATATTGTCTTGATTTTTATAACAAAACTTGTTTCCACATATTTTATTCTTTTTGTGCAAAGATTTGAAGATTTCGCATACTGATTCAATGTACTTCAGTAAATACTAAAATTTATTGTGATATGGGTTTTGATTGTTAACACCAGTGGGGTTCCAGGTTAAAATAGGTTCCAAACAACCTATTGTGGTTGTAAATAAATGATTGTTAGATTTTCCTTCGTCTTTCAGCTCATCCTTGATATTGATATTTCAGCTTTATTATCAGTAATCAGTGGTCATGCAAGTTAAAAATAATTCAGAGAAATTTCTAGGATGTGACCAATAAAGATACTGTGCAATGATGTCTTCATAATTTATACTAATACTAATTGGCACTATTTATATATGTCAAACCCCTAGCAGTGTCAATATCATAGAGCTGTCACAGCTAATTGAGCAGGGATATATCTAAGACTCCAAACTAAGTTGAAGCAGGCAAAGTGGGGGAAAACGCTTTGAACCTTAAAGATGAAACTACGCTTCTATTATGGTGTGTTGATATTGATTATTTGGATCATATCATTATTATTTGACAATTTAAACTCAGCTCGAAAAGGGGCTTTAGAATTTTTGAAATTTCCACTTCACATTTGAAGATTGCTAATGGTATTGTTGATGTTTTTTAGGTGTCATTCCTCAGCATGATGTCCGTACACAAGGGGAGACAACTCAAGATGTCCCAGCAGAGGAGCCAAAAATGGAAGTGGAGGAAACAATGGAAGTTGAGGAGCTAGAAGGTGACATTTTATTCAGCACCAATGTTAAACTGTGATACATATAATTGTGACCTGTGGATATCTAGGGTAGAATGGTCTTCAGCAAATCATGCTTGCCGTAAAAGGCGACTGTGCTTGTTGAAAGAGGCGACTAACGGGATCAGGTGGTCAGGCTCGCTGACTTGGTTGAGACATGTCATCGTATCCCAATTGCGTGGATTGATGTTCATGATGGATTGTCTGGTCCAGACTCGATTATTTACAGACCGCCGTCATATAGGTAGAATATTGCTGAGTGTGGCGTTAAACAACAAACAAACAAATATTTGTATCTGGAAAATGAGTGATGATATACATAGAAACCCAATGTTAACACATACAGAGAATGTGTTTATAATTTGTCATGTTGTGATCTGATTTCAGCTGAAGGTGTGCCATTCACAGACATGAGAGACAGTGAGGGGACAAGTGAGTCTCAAACACCATCTATTATAGATGCTGTGTCAGAGGCAAACAAAGATATCGGTGACCAAAGCCTTAGTCAACCAGACGATAGTGCTAACAGAGATCTCAAGACAGATCAGGAACTTGTTGAGAATGGTGACCTCGCTACTGTTCCAGACCTCATTGCTGATGGAGCTGGTAGTGGTGGTGACAGAGAGGGTGGTGGTGCTGATGGTGGGGCTGATGGTGGTGACAGAGGGGGTGGAAGTGATGAAGATGGTGATAGAGATGTTATACCTGGCAGCCCTGTTACTACCCAGGCCTCGGATGAGGATGTTGAAGGCCCCACTGATGCTGCACAGAGTGAGGTGGAGGAGGGAGGAGGGTCACTGTTGGGGAAGGATGAGGAAGCATCAGCAGGAGGTGCTGGAGCAGGACCTGAGAGGAAGGATTCTCCTCCAGGACAGATGTTGGAGGGAGAGGGGAGACAAGCACCTGCATCCCCAGTCAGGGAGAAGAGCAAGGTCACATTTAACGAGGTAAAGTCCTCCGATGTTGGCTGCATATGGGAGTTGGGATTGTGTTTTTTCAAGTCAATATCGGATTTGGGTGGATCGCTGATGAGGATATACCCAATGGGTTTTAGTATTGGTGCATTTATTTTGATAATATACTGATGTAGGGATCAAGTCTTTGTTACAAACAATAGCAAAGTTGTTATCAATAAAAGCGTCATGTCGTAATGTAGGGAAGACAAAGAATGTGCAGATTTTTTTGTGGTTATTGACGTGAACATGGGATGGGATTAAAACGTAATTACACACCAACAGTATATACCATGTTTGCTGAAATACTTTAATTTGTTTCATATCAACAGAAGGTAACAACTCAAATTGTCCCTGAAACCCCACCCGAGACAAAGAGACAACCTCAACCTCCTAAGACTAAACCTTCCACAAAACCAACTTCAAAGACAAGGACTCCAGCAAAGGGAGGTGATAAGAAAGATGTGAAGATGGACACCAAGAAGTTTGTTAAAGTAATGGATATCACTTCAGTTCAACCTGAGAATGACAAGCAGGAAGTGAGTTATCTCCACTTGAATTATTTATAAGTTTGTTTTTCTTTGCCTAAGAATGTCTTCAGCAATTTGCACCTCAAATATTGACTTCTTATCATGCTTTGATGCATTCTTGCAATTACCAGAAACCTGTGTATGCCTACATTACTTATGACTTTGAAATTAAAGTCAATTACGATTTTCGGAGAAAAAATATTTTAAATAAAACAAATGGACGTTTCATATGTCTTTGTGTGAGGGTGAACGTTTTTGTTGCTAAAACAGAAGTATGTCATGGTAAAACTGTCCAAAATCTTATAGCAAAACAAACTTACAATATAGTCATAGCACTGCAATTGCTTTGTGGAACGAGTCTCAAAGATTACAGCAATTTGTATGGGACAGTCAATGAAGTGTAAAGCACCTTGCCCACACTGTGAATGACACTGCATTCTACCAATGTCTTTAAAACCAGATCTTCAATGCCATTGTGATACCTGTCTGAGTGATGATCTGACAAACCTCTAATCTAAATGAGGACTGCAAAGGTTCCTATCTGAGCTTTCTTCAATGATTCACCGTCATTTCTTAACCACCTCAATTCAGAAATTATGATCTTAAAAGAAAACCCTCACAGAACACAAGTATACCCTTGATAGTAAACTCCTTTGGGTTTAGATTTATAAAATATCCACAACAATATAATAGCATAGTCTTTATTATTTGGCATTCGGAACTGCCCATTCATATTCGTTTTCAAGATTGAGATATGCTGCTCTCAGTGCTCTGCTCATTCATATTGAGAACTTAGAAACCTTGATGCTGATTGTTTGATGAGAAAGTTCACCTGTAGTAACCTCCAATGAAGGGTTTGTCAAATCTTCACTGAGAGAGGTACTGTATCAGAGAAGAAAACCTGATTTGAATGAGATTGGCATCCACCTACGTCTATATTGCTGTATTCATCCTCTCAAACAACGCAGGTGGAGAAGGAAGTCCCAGCAGCCCCAGCAAAGAAGGTCAGAGTGAAGAAGCCACCTGCTCGCCATGTGGAGACCAAGTCGGACAAAACCAAGTCGTCAGTGTTGCCAGCTCATATGGAGGAGTTTCTGGGACGGCGGAGCACATTGAAATCTCAAGAGGAACTGGAGGATGAAATTGCTCAAAGTAAGCTGCTTCAAATAAATACCATCAATTAGATCTGGAGAAATGTTGCCATCAGTAATTGTAGCCGACTTCTGATGTTAATATTGGTGGGACGTAGACAGATTAATTGTGTTTTGTTTTACAGATTGTCTTGGTCAATTTGCCAAGATACAGAGGCAAAATACAGTATATTTAACTAGGAATAACATATTTTTTATATCTTGTCTTTTAGTTGCATCTTTTGCTATATAGGGGTGGTCGGGTAGCCTAGTGGTTAAAGCGTTCACTCTTCAAGCCGAAGACCCGGGTTCGATTCCCCACATGGGTACAATGTGTGAAGCCAATTTCTGGTGTACCCCGCCGTGATATTGCTGGAATATTGCTAACAGCGGCATAAAACCAAACTCACTCACTCACTTTTGCTATATATATTTAAAGTAATAATACGTGAAACAAATTTCTGTTGTCCCCTGCCGTGATATCGCAGGAATATTGCTAAAAGCGGCGTAAAACCATACTCACTCACTCACTAAAGTCATAATAACCATAAACTAAGCACTTTGGTGTATTACAGGTTGTTTTTTACACATGGAATACTTTGATAAGTCACCATGGGATTCTCCCAGTGGTCTTGTATTTCACTGGGGATCTTTTTACATTATTGTTCCTTTTTGTATTTTTGTTATAAAAACATGTATTTTGTGCTTTCTTGACCCAATTTTTGGACAGGAAATGTAAAAAAAAAACCAGTGTTTTTTTTAGTAGCAATTCCAAGAGCTACTTCTTGTTCTCTATTGACAAGTGGGTGTTAGAAATGGAGCTTGTCTTCAATCATTGGTTCACTATTTACTTTTAATTTTGCATAAGTTAGGGCAGATCCATATGTAAAAGAAGAAAAACTTCAAATGTTGATAAATTGCTTGCTCATATTACCCGGTAGTTTTTAAAATTGTTCTAATAACCCTGTTTGTCAGTGAGTGTTGCTATCGAGGACACGCTGGCGGGACCTACTCTGGCTGTGGAGGCAGGGGAGGGGCTGACAGCAGAGGAGTTGACGCTGGCACAGGAGGCCCTGCTGGTAATCTTGTTTATCAGTAAACACCCTGTAGCGAGTCTGTCCAGAATACGTCCCCAGTAACTGATGCTTCTTGTAAGAAGGAGGCGCTGCTGGTAACATTGTTTATCAGTAAACACCTTGTAGGGAGTCTGTCCAGAATACGTCCCCAGTAACTGATGCTTCTTGTAAGAAGCAGGCGCTGCTGGTAACATTGTTTATCAGTAAACACCTTGTAGGGAGTCTGTCCAGAATACGTCCCCAGTAACTGATGCTTCTTGTAAGAAGGAGGCCCTGCTGGTAATCTTGTTTATCAGTAAACACCCTGTAGCGAGTCTGTCCAGAATACGTCCCCAGTAACTGATGCTTCTTGTAAGAAGCAGGCGCTGCTGGTAACATTGTTTATCAGTAAACACCTTGAAGGGAGTCTGTCCAGAATACGTCCCCAGTAACTGATGCTTCTTGTAAGAAGGAGGCCCTGCTGGTAATCTTGTTTATCAGTAAACACCCTGTAGCGAGTCTGTCCAGAATACGTCCCCAGTAACTGATGCTTCTTGTTAGAAGCAGGCGCTGCTGGTAACATTGTTTATCAGTAAACACCTTGTAGGGAGTCTGTCCAGAATACGTCCCCAGTAACTGATGCTTCTTGTAAGAAGGAGGCGCTGCTGGTAATATTGTTTATCAGTAAACACCCTGTAGGGAGTCTGTCCAGAACAGGTCCCCAGTAACTGATGCTTCTTGTAAGAAGGAGGCCCTGCTGGTAACATTGTTTGTCAGTAAACACCCTGTAGGGAGTCTGTCCAGAATAGGTCCCGAGTAACTGATGCTTCTTGTAAGAACGAGGCGCTCCTGGTAACATTGTTTATCAGTAACACCCTGTAAGGAGTCTGTCAGAATATGTCCCCAGTAACTGATGCTTCTTGTAAGAACGAGGCGCTGCTGGTAAAATTGTTTATCAGTAAACATCCTGTAGGGAGTCAGTCCAGAATAGGTCCCCAGTAACTGATGCTTCTTGTAAGAACGAGGCGCTGCTGGTAACATTGTTTATCAGTAAACACCCTGTAGGGAGTCTGTCCAGAATAGGTCCCGAGTAACTGATGCTTCTTGTAAGAACGAGGCGCTCCTGGTAACATTGTTTATCAGTAAACACCCTGTAAGGAGTCTGTCCAGAATACGTCCCCAGTAACTGATGCTTCTTGTAAGAAGCAGGCGCTGCTGGTAACATTGTTTATCAGTAAACATCCTGTAGGGAGTCAGTCCAGAATAGGTCCCCAGTAACTGATGCTTCTTGTAAGAACGAGGCCCTCCTGGTAACATTGTTTATCAGTAAACACCCTGTAAGGAGTCTGTCCAGAATAGGTCCCGAGTAACTGATGCTTCTTGTAAGAACGAGGCGCTGCTGGTAACATTGTTTATCAGTAAACACCCTGTAGGGAGTCTGTCCAGAATAGGTCCCGAGTAATTGATGCTTCTTGTAAGAACGAGGCGCTGCTGGTAACATTGTTTATCAGTAACACCCTGTAAGGAGTGAGAAAAGAATTGAAGAAAGTACACAGACCATGGAGCCTTGAGTCCCCAGACACCCCATTATCTTGATATGATGTGAACACAATGACAGAATAACTATAACTCATATGATTAAACTTTGCTGTCTGAACAACCTTAATATCCATTTAGGCCGCATGCCCAAAGAGCATCCTAATTGTAGCATGACAACTATATCAAAAGAACTATAGTTTATAAGCTGTCAGTTCAATACTACTGCTATGGGACTTTTTGTCCCAGAATGTGATATAATTTATCTTCATAAAGGGGAAGTGTACACGCAAAAATCACTTTCTTTCTTTTTCTAAACAAAACGCAATTTTAGAATTAGTTAGTATCTGTGTTTGAAAATATACACTCATTTTTTTTCACAGTGAAAGTAGGAAGCTCACAATAGTGTTAAAATGATATGTCGTTATGAGGCCTTCGTTTTACGAGCGAAATAGGCCTGAGTTATCCCCCTTAGATTATGACGTAATTGGTGCCAATTCAACTGGGTCCCTGTCTATTCTCAACGCAAAAGATATCAAGGACCAGTTTGCGGTAAAACAACATGGTCTACGACACACTCCGGCGCAGTGGTGACTCAGCATAACACAATTCTGGCTGGCATCTGAGACGCTAGAATCACAAAACTGTACCTACACCACGTGAAGCCGCTCTAACAAAGCATGATGACGTCATAATGTTTATCAATTGGCACCAATGACGTCATATTGCAAGGGGCATAAGCCATGGTGTTTTTGTTATGGAAATAGAACACTTGGTAAATGTGAAAATTATAAATCGTTTTAATGCAAAAAATATGTTAATTAAATATGACACTTCTATGTTAACACTTTTAATGTGGAAAAAGTACAAGAAAAATTGGTTCATTTCCGTGTGAACTTGCCCTTTAACTGATGTGAGCATTGGTCCAACCTGTTGCTTCTGGTTTGGTTTCTGGCTCAGTGTCCACTGAAACAACTTGTGACATGGAGAGACAGAGCCATGCTGAAACACTTCCCTGGTTCCCCATCATTCAGAAACATTTGCTGCTGAATATCTTAAACTAGCACAGGTTTTGTAGTGATTGTAAGTTTAGAATAGCTTGAATAATAATGTTAGTTGTGTGAATCTGAAGATGGACGGCTGTTTGGTATTGGTTGATCAAAACAATTGTAATGGTAAACAAATCATTGTCATCAACAAAGTGAACATAGTAATTTTGACAACAGGAAGATATTAACGTGCAACTGTTTCATTTGAAGGCGAGAGTACAGGAGGCAGAGGCTAAGATTGACAATGTAACCAATAAGACCCCGGACAAACCCAAAGTTGCCGTCAAAGCAACTGAACCCAAGTCCAAGAAGAAGAACAAGACGGATACTGTTGAGGAGAAGAGGGATCTACAGAAGGAGAGGGCAGCCATCAAGGAACGCAGGGCAATGGAAAAACAGGTAGGAAGGGAGGAAGTGGGAGAAACAGGGGAAAATTTGGGGAAAAACAGGTAGGGTGGGGGCAGGAAGTGGGAGAAACAGGGGTATATTTGGGGAAAACAGGTAGGGTGGGGGCAGGAAGTGGGAGAAACAGGGGTATATTTGGGGAAAACAGGTAGGGTGGGGGGGAGGAAGTGGGAGAAACAGGGATATATTTAGGGAAAACAGGTAGGGTGGGGGGAGGAAGTGTGAGAAACAGGGGTACATGTGGGGAAAACAGGTAGGGTGGGTGGAGGAAGTGGAAGAAACAGGGGTATATTTGGGGAAAACAGGTAGGGTGGGGGGAGGAAGTGGGAGAAACAGGGGTATATTTGGGGAAAACAGGTAGGGTGTGAGAGAGGAAGTGGGAGAAACAGGGGTATATTTGGGGAAAACAGGTAGGGTTGGGGGGAGGAAGTGGGAGAAACAGGGGTATATTTGGGGAAAACAGTTGGGGGAGGGGGGGAGGAAGTGGGAGAAACAGGGATATATTTGGGCAAAACAGGTAGGGTGGGGGAAGGGTGGGAGAAACAGGGGTATATTTAGGGAAAACAGGTAGCTTGATGAAGAAAAAAGGAGTAGGGTATCAACCAGAGAAGAACATAGAGAGGATCGAGTTATAAGTACTGGTGTGAATGCTAGTTCTGTCCTTGTAGACTCTCATGTCTCTGCCCACAGCAACGCCTGCAGGAAGCAATGGCACTACAGGAGAAGATCAGAGCCAGAGAAGCGGAGAGGAAGACAAAAGAGGAAGAAGCCAGGAAGAAGGCAGAGGTAATATTGTTGTCAGATAGAAGGCTTTTCCTTGTAGACAAATGGAATGGTAACACATTAAAACATTACAGAATAATCTTTACTGCTATGTTCATTGAAAATGCTTCAAACCAACAGAATGAACAACTGAAATGTTAGTTAGTTTCTTGTGTCGGACATTTTCTGTTTTTCATCTAGGTACACACAAAACAAATCACCATTGTAGGTTATATACAGCTACTTTGATGCTCACTTTGTAGACGAGCATGATGCTGTCTGAGAGCATTGTGTTCTCAGTTGGTTCCGAAATGTGGGCACTAGACAGTGGAAAGAATTGATGCAAGAAACTGTGTAAAAAAACGCGACCCAGACATGAGTACCGATTTCAAGAGTACCCTGCACTATGCCACACAATCAACATTGTATCTTTTTATCTTGCATTATGTATGTCAAATTCACTCTGACACTGTACCGTTTCTCGAGTTAAAGAAGTGAACGTGTGAATAATTTCCCTTGGTCAGGTACTTAAGAGGACTCGAATGCCTAAGAGCTTTACAAGGCACAGGTGGTCCATTGGCACTGCTATGCAATTCATGATGAAGATGTAGACTCTGCTGATGATGTCATGGCAGATGATGAAATAATTAATCTCTAGGCCATGACCTGACAGTATCAGAATGTTTGTGTTTAGTATTGTACCTGTTGGCTTAAGGCGGACTCACACGGGTTGGCCTGTCGAATCTATATGCCAAATTCGACTGAGTCGTATCGTCTGAGTGATTGATAAATATGTGTTTTGCTTTAATCGACAAAAATAATTAAGTCATTTCAGATATTTGTATAGCAAAATATACTAACGACTCGACAGAAAACGAAGTGTAACTGCCAACTTCAATCCAACTGGAGGGCCTTCCCGCATATTGGTGTCCTGCTTTTGGATCTTTGGCTCAACTTTCAATAAGATATCGCCAAAACTTTCCTTAACCATGGGTTAACCATGAATTTCTAATTCTTTAATTAGATTGTTGTTCGCTCCATGCATGTCACGACGGAAAATCCAGTCCTTCGTCCAACAGCTTCTCTTTTTCTTAGCTTTGGCATTGACGTCTTCTTAATACAATATCGCGCAGTAGGTGACTGCTGCCATGTGTGCTTCAGACATTTTGATACCATGGAAAAAAACTACTTTGAGATATCATGAGATCGACACTCAATCAGCAGATCAAATCGTGTGAGTGGTAGCAAATCGATTAGTCGATATTTGTTACAATCACCGAACATGTTGTACAATATATGGAAATCGGCATGTCAGTACGACATGTCGACCCGTGTGAGTCGCGCTTTAGTGGCATACACTTTTGGTCTCTGTTTTGTTGTATAATGTAGCAAACACGTCTGCACTGTCTATGTAGGACTTGGCCGAGGAGATGGAGGACCTAAGGAAAGAGGAGGAGGAGATCCAGCAAGCTGAGGATGACGCTCGACTCCAAGTAGCCATGGCCAGGAAAATAGAACGTGAGGCTCGAGATCGAAGGAGGAAGGAGGATCTGGAGAGGAAGAAGCAAGAAGCCATACGGAGAAGAGAGAAGGAGAAGGATATGATAGAAGCAGCCAGGCTGAAGGAGGCCGAGATGCTGCAGAGAATTGCTGACAACGAGATGAAGAGGAGACTGGAAGAAGAAGAGAAGTTTAAGAGAGAGGAAGAGGAGAGAGCAGCGCAGGAGAAGTATGAGGTGAGGAATGAGAAGAGAGTGATGGAAGTTCTCACACTCAGGTCGCTGTACTGTGTATAGTGCAGATTTAGGTTGCCTGGGATGATGTGTTCATCCTGTTTGGGATAGTATTGGGAATTGGTTGTAAAATCATGAATGTTGATGGGATCATCACAACTGACTGATCATCAAAATGAATCGGTTAGTGTCATTCTGGTGTTTTTCAATGTTAAGTTCAGTAAAACTACATGACACGTAACAAAACCAAACACAAATACTTACTTCAACATTTCATTTTTAAATAGAATACTGGACTCTCTACCACTATATTCTCCAAGTATTAAGTATTATTAAGGTAGTTGGCTTCTCTACCACTATATTCTCCAAGTACTAAGTATTATTAAGGGAGTTGGCTTCTCTACCACTATATTCTCCAAGTACTAAGTATTATTAAGGTAGTGAATAAACCTTAACAAAAGCCTGAGTTGAGAACTTGAGAGAGGGGAGAAAATCATGTTTGATTTTGAAAAATTGCAGTTAGATTGCATGGTCATTTGGACCTCCAATCAGTCTTCGATTATTTCAATTAATCGCATCATCACTAGCTGTGAATCCTGTTGATGGCCTCTGTAACTGTCCTTGATGTGACTTAATCCACCATTCATCCACTGTCTACAAGCTTTTCCTGTGTCTGCATTGTGCAGGAGGAGATGAGACAGGCCCAGAGGGAGGCGGAGGAGGAGGAACTGAGGATGAGGGAGCTGGAGAAGGAGGTGAGGAGAAGTATCACCTTTCTTGTTTTATATCCTCATGGTTAAAAGGAGATTTTGTCAGTAAAGCACAACTGTGATAGGACTTTGATTAGGAATCAGGGCCTCAATGACAGAGCTGGAGAAGGAGATGAGGAGAAGTATCACCTTTCTTGTTTCACAAATCAGAAGAGGGGATTTTGCCAGTATAGTGTAAATCAGTGTTCCATTCCCATAATTTCATTGCTATTTACCTTTCAAGAACAATGGAAGCCGTTTGGGTGGACAATCGAGACTGACGCTCTTGAGTTTTGTATTAATTTGGATACACATAGGGAATCTCACCCGAGTGTCTTTTGATATCAAATATCAAACTCGTGTCATTCTTCCAACTTTTTCAGTTTGTAGACAGTAATAAGCAGTGTCTTAAGTGTAAAAAGTACTGCTAACAGATTCAGTAGTAGAGCCATTAGTGATGTCATTTGGTTGTGACGTCATGGTAACCAGAATGGTCTGCAAAGCATTGTGATGCAATTTCATTGCAGCAATATCTACAATGTGAGATCGCTTGATCTCACCCAAGTGATATATCCTGTGAGAGCCAGTTTTTGATGATAGTGAAGATTATCATGTGAGATTGATTCTTTCCTGTGGCACTGATATGCTGTCATAAGAAAAATATACGAAACACAAATATACTTATGAGACAGGAATACTGTAAGAGGGTAAAATCCAACACTAGAGAAGAGTTAGTAGAAACTCTCACTCTCATTGATAATCTGTATGGGATAGAGGTGAAGTGAAAAGTTTTGACATCGCGATCAAGACTAGCAATGCTAGTCCGGAATTATACTGGCTTTACAGTCCTAGTCCACTGAGATACCAAGCAACAGTTTAACATGAATGTCCCACTCAGACACAGTCCTTGTTTTATCTTCATAATGCCGAGCACAGGCAGGGAAACAACAAGTACCATTTTTTAACATCTTTTTGTATGATGTGGCCGGGGATCAAGGTAATGGTGAGTGAGCATGATGAAATGTTGGTGTATCTTGTGTATACAGGCGGAGGAAGAGGCGATGCAGCGGTTGGTTGAGGAGAGGGAGAATGCGGTGAGACGCAGGTGGAAGCTAAAGCAACTGGCACGGCAGATTGAGGAAGAGGAGCGGAAAAAGAGGTTTGCCATGGCTCATACTTATAAGGAATACACACAGTGTTACATGTCAATTTCCAAATTGAAATAATTATAACCCAGAAATCTTTCCGTAAAGGAATTTACTGTGAAACCAATAAACAACAAAGAAATGGTATACAATAAACAATTGTAGTATGTAATTGACTAGGTTTACAGAGGAATACAAGTTACTGCAGAGTAATTACACTGGCAAAAAGTTTAATAATATTCACCTATTAGCAACTGTGGTCAAGGTTCCAATATAGGCCTTATAAAGCTGGATATCCATGATGAAAAATGATCTTCACACTACTGCTGGTCTGGATGTAATGTGAGATGCAAGAGCAACATTCTTGCAACATCAACTTGTGTCGGTCCCTTACTTCAGGTTTCCTTCAACAGAGTTGAAATGTCTTCTGTGTGTTACAGAGAGGCAATGCTGTTGGAAGAATATAGACTGGAAGAGGAGAAGAAGGCGCGGGAGCTGGAGGAAGAGATGAATAGGGAGGAAGAGAAGAAGAGGTTTGAGGAAGTAAGTTGCACCAAAATATTATTTGAGGTGGGAGACCATGTAAAGCTGCTGTCTGTGTTAACATATGGGAGTTATATAGAATACTAAACAAGCTCCCATGTACTAACAATGTTATGAAACGAGTGAATAGTTCTGGTATCTGACGAGCGAAATTATTGCCAAAGTAAAACTTCCTTTGATTCCTTGACCCTTCAAACGTGTAGACTGCAGTGTCACTAAGCCTCAACTGTTGTGTTCAGCTTCAGCGGATGGAGGCTGAGGCTAGGGAGACGATGAGACACGAGCTGGAACGTCGACGAGAGTGGGCTCAGAAACGTCGGGAAGTGAACCTGGAGCGGCGTGGGAATCTGGACAATGTCCGGCACGGTCAGGGCATTACACGGGCGTGGGTGTTCTCCTACTTCATGGAGTGGCCCAGGGAGTCCTACAACAAGTGAGTTGCTCCACCCAGTGATGGGCAGATCCAGGCTGTCAGCATCTTGTCTGACTACTCAAAGCAGTCATCTTTAACCATATTTACTGTATACATACTGATATTCTTGTGAGTGAATTGGACCTCTTTCAACAATATTTCAGTCTGTGACGTTATCCACTCATCAAGCATGTCGTATGATTGTTTGTTTTTGCTGTGTTAAACATGAGAATTAGACGCGGAAATAATATAATTTTGACAGAAACAAATAACTCCATGTATATAGAAAGGGAGCCCCAGTAAAATGGGAGAATCAGAACCTGAGGAAAATCTAGACTTGCTTCATTTAAGAATTTGCATTAGATTAGGGCTGGGCGGAAGGGAAAATAATATGTTTCAGGCACTGTGAGAGAGATTAACATGAGGATCTATTATAGTCCGAAGCTTCTTATTGTCTAGTGAGATCAGCTTGTACAAGTCCATACTAAGACCTACATCTACTGAAAATAATTTCAAAATACAAATTCATGGTAGTAGACTCACAGACTGGTGTTTCAATAAGATCACAGTGTATGTTTTCTAAACGTGCGAGGAAAGCCCGAAGAGTTATATGGATATCAAGACTTGGGATGCAGGGGAGAGCAAGACTGGGGATGCAGGGGAGAGCAAGACTGGAGATGCAGGGGAGAGCAAGACTGGGGATGCAGGGGAGAGCAAGACTGGGGATGCAGGGGAGAGCAAGACTGGGGATGCAGGGGAGAGCAAGACTGGAGATGCAGGGGAGAGCAAGACTGGAGATGCAGGGGAGAGCAAGACTGGGGATGCATGGGAGAGCAAGACTGGGGATGCAGGGGAGAGCAAGACTGGGGATGCAGGGGAGAGCAAGACTGGAGATGCAGGGGAGAGCAAGACTGGGGATGCAGGGGAGAGCAAGACTGGGGATGCAGGGGAGAGCAAGACTGGGGATGCAGGGGAGAGCAAGACTGGAGATGCAGGGGAGAGCAAGACTGGGGATGCAGGGGAGAGCAAGACTTGGGATGCAGGGGAGAGCAAGAATGGGGTTGCAGGGGAGAGCAAGACTGGGGATGCAGGGGAGAGCAAGACTGGGGATGCAGGGGAGAGCAAGACTGGGGATGCAGGGGAGAGCAAGACTGGAGATGCAGGGGAGAGCAAGACTGGGGATGCAGGGGAGAGCAAGACTGGGGATGCAGGGGAGAGCAAGACTGGAGATGCAGGGGAGAGCAAGACTGGGGATGCAGGGGAGAGCAAGACTGGGGATGCAGGGGAGAGCAAGACTGGAGATGCAGGGGAGAGCAACCCCTTTTTCATCTTCATGAGGCAAGGGAGTTAACTGCCTATATAATTCTAGCCTCCACCCTTGCCAAACTAGGCTGGAACTATGGAGTTATATTTTGGCTGGCCTAAAGAGCCTATGCATAGTCCAATCAAAGTAGCGTAATGAAATCAACATCTGGTTCATAAACTGCTGAGCAGATTTCCATACATTGCAGGATTTGCAAAGCTAACTTGACGTTTTCAAACAAGGTGCTCACGTGATTTGGTGTACTTTGCGAAATAAGACCCATTTTATTACGATATTGATCTTGATTATCAATCAGATTGTCTTGCTTGGTTGCCGTCATTTTGTTTGAAGCAAATGCAAGTGATATGAGAAGTGGAATCTGATTGGTCAGTAGGAGGGACACAGAAGGGACAAAACTCGTGATAGCCGCAGGGGGCACTATGATCAAGCCCAGAAATGCCAGCCTCGTTTGGCAAGGGTGGAGACAGGAATTTTACTCCCTTGATCCAGGATAATGCACTCTTTCTGAAGCATCCCTAACACTTATACATTTCAGATTCGGAAAGGGAATCTGACTGTACAAGTAGCTAATTCATTTGGGAATAGTTTTAGGAAAATTAACACACCTGCAAAACAAAGATTGCTACCCAGTTAATTTGCATTCAGCTACACTTGTATGTGAAGTTGTGATGACAAGAGGCACCCCTCCTTGCCTACAGTTGTATCTGTGATTGTATCTGTGATTGTATCTGAAGTGATTTTTTTCAGATTAATGGGTGAGGACCATCAATATTCCAAGATGCAAGCATTCTCTCACAAACCCAAACCCGCAGAAGAGAAGCCCCCAGCTGAGAAGCCAGCGGAAGTGCAAGCCCCAGAAGAAATACCTCTTGAACTGGAGGAGATAGTTGATCCACCACCAAGCTGAGGTCAGGTCCTGTAGAACTCCAGCTGCAATAGTGGTCTTACCAAAACACGATCTGATATTCTCTGTTGCTGAAAACATTCAAGAGTCTTGTCATCACTATTTCTGGGCTATAACCATTGTAGGCCTGAACGTCTCTTATGATTCTTCTCTCCATGTTTTCTTTATCTCCATGAGATGCTGCAAACGTTGATAACTATTTGGGTGGATTATATTTGTCTGTGGCCCAGATTTCTCTTTTAGGTCTCCTGAGATCTTACTATATAAAAAAATGGCCTCCTTGAGACTGTCTTACCCTTGGTTGTTTGCTTGTTTGTTTGTTGTTTAACGCCGCACTCAGCAATATTCCAGCTATATGATGGCGGTCTGTCAATAATCGAGTCTGGAACAGACAATTCTGTGATTGACATCATGAGCATCGATCTACGCAATTGGGATACAATGACATGCATCAACCAAGTCAGCGAGCCTGACCACCCACCTGTTAGTCGCCTCTTACGACAAGCATGGGTTGCTGAAGATCAATTCGAACCCGGATCTTCACGGGTGTCTTTCTCATCAATCTGTGAGATCATGTCATGCCTAGGGGTGCAAGAACTGCTGGAATATGCAGCTCTTGATTGAACACAAAGGATGACAAGGTCAGTAAGTGGGCCTCAGCCTTGGGTCCATGTTATATTATATTAAGTATGTTATGTATCACCTCTTATGACAAGCGGTGGAGCACTGGAGACCGACCTATTGAACCCTGGCTTCCCACTGGGGCTAGACATTTTCCTTTGAATTTATTGCTGAGTCGAGAATTGCCTATTGGAGAATAAGGTCATGGACTTGGACAGTCCTCATTAAATTTGAAAGACAGCAAGTATGGATCAAGCAAGCCAGATTCATAAAAAAATATAAAAGATGTATAGAGAACAGTCTCATATATTTTGAAATACAGTTGATATTATTGTGTACAATATCTTTCGGCAATATTCTTACTTCTGTGGTAAAGCGTGGATGTGTTCGATCTCAGATTTGTTTTACTGTAATTGCTATGCTTGTAATACAACCTGCATGTCTACATTGAGTGATGGGTCTTCACATCTATTTCCAAATGTTGAAAAGTGGTAATCTGCGGATGTATCGCAGCTACAGTGCAACTGATTGTTAGTGCTGAGTGAAGGGTAATATTGTCTGAAACATCACTTTAATCAGGCTAGCTGGTTCAATATATGACTGAAAAGGAAAAATTAAAGTAAATCTCCTCTTTCACATCTTTTCCAAAATACTTTGTAGAATAATTATTTTTCAATGGCTTTGGAAAATACTTGTTTGGTCAAATCACAATAACAACCTCAGTTTGGAACTGCTGATTTGATGCTGTACGTCTGGTTCCAAATTTGATTTAGTGTGGTTATATCTGCAAGTAATCTAGCTCTTCTTTGAAAACACAGTATATGTTTATCTCCTAATTTGAAAAAAAGTTATAGTGGGAATATTTTAAGCCAAGTTAGTATTTGTTAGAGTCAGCCCAATGAGTGAGGGAGTGAAAGAGAGCCAGTCAGCAAAATGAATGTGACCTGTAGACAATTGAGCAAAACTAGTGGTTGACGGCATGAGCATGAGTTTTAATATGATGACACCCCATGAACATGGTCACATTATGTAACCATTTGATTGTCATTTTTATTTGGCTCTTACGACAAGCACGAGATATCGGGACATAATGGCCCTTTGTCCTCATATCTGAGTATTAAGAACAAAAATCATTCTGTAATAAGAAAATTATGCACAAATGGTATTTGTGACATTATTTTGTCATACCTGAACAACTTCAGGCATCACAGCTCTAAACTGTACAAGTATTCATACATACGTGGTCACAGGGTCATATATACTGTGCTAGGAATGTCTACAAGTTTGTCAACAATTGTCCAAAGTGATGTCCTAGATGGGGTTTCTTCGTCACACTGGACAGGCAAAGCTAATCTGTGATATGATGTGTTATTGTTGTATCTGTTAATGAAGGTCTACCATTGTTGTTACATGAAGTCCATTGTCAGACCCACTGGTGGAGTTCCAGACAACTTGTTTTGTTATCTGTATCTGTATCACATATATTATTTCCTTATTCTGCCTATCACCATCATTTTTATTTCTTTAAATAAAATTTTCTTGTCATAAATGTGTTCATTATTTTGGGGTTGGGCAGACTCTTCTTCACCTAAATTACCAGGTTAAACATCATGTTTAACTCATAACAGTATCGGCAGTCTGAAAATCATAGGGACTGTCTCAGGAGAATGAAAATTGGTGTTCGATCCCCAGACGTGTCATCCCAAAAGACGTTAAAAGAGGGTACTTCTTGTTACCCTGCCTGGGGCTCGACATTAAAGGGATAAAACAAGTACTCTTTGTTTGCTGAGTGCAGCGTTAAACATCAAACAATCTTCCAGCTATATGATGGCGGCCTGTAAATAATCAAGTCTGGACCAGACACTCCAGTGATTGATGTCATGAGCATCGATCCACGCAATTGGGATACGATAATGCACCAACCAAGTCAGCGAGCTTGACCACCCGATCCCATTAGTCGCCTCATACGACAAACAAGGACTGGTCAGCTCGGAGACAGTATGCTCTATCTGAGTGGGGTATCCATGTTAAACTGCGGCATGGTATATCAGTCGGCTAGCACTTTCAAACCAGCATTAGCCAGGAATAGTACAAGCAGCAACACACACACCCGATCCCGTTAGTCGCCTCGACAAACCAGTGATTGATATTAAGAGCAACATCCCAACTGGGGTATGATGAATGACATACAATCAACCAAGTCACCAAGCCCGACTACCTGATCTATTTAGTTGCCCTAAGACAATCATTGACGGCTGTGTAATTTTCAAACCCAGATTCCCTACGGATAAAGCATGTTTGGCAGTATCCTAAGTTTGTTCTCTGCAATGATTATCTTACTATTAAATATATTTTATGTAAGAGAAAGAAACCAGTTGCAGCCTTGATGAGGATGGATTTAAACTACCATACCATAATATGGCATCTTAGACAAAGATTTAACTTTGTCCTTGGTTTACAAAATGACCTGCTCTGAATTTCAACAAGAGGACAAAGTCATTTATATCCCCCGTAATGGTAAATACTTGTCATGAACTAGTTATATATATATTGTTGCCAGGGAAACTCAAACATTTTTTTTTTTTAAATCCCAAACTATCAGAATGCACCAGTTCACCACTAACCCTATCTTTGTGACAAGAATGGTGAAATAAAATTGTACAGTTTTCACGGCTCTGGAAACGACATCTCCGGCAAAATGCATTGTAGGGGATAAAAAAATATAATGCTTTATTTGTCTTTTTTTTAATACAAATGTTATATAACTTTTATTTCAAGATAATATTAGGATGTTTCTTGTACTCCTGCATCTTGAAATACTGATGAAAATAATCTGCTTACGAGAAAACTAAATTGTTATGGCTTTGGCAAGACCTCCTTGTGTAAGGACACATTTATGATGTCCCCTATCTTAAATATAACAAAGTTTTAAACAAATCAGAAATAAAATATGTTTAATAAGCAAATAATATTTGACACCACTATAACATGTAGATCTACAAGTTTAGTCAGCTAAGAAAATACATCAACATCTATTCATATACATTGATAAACTCTATTGTCAATGAGAGGATAGACACAAACAGATCTACAAGCACAGCTATGTTTTTTCAGTTATAGCAATAAGTATACATGGACATAATCTATTTTCAATGAGCATATAGAATATTCTGGTACACCATCTTGGCAGTGTTGATATGTACAGTGATCACATCATACTGTCATAAATTACATAAATAAAAAACAGGAATAAATAGTTAAAATTGTATGTTACAGTTCACAACCTTGGAATGGAATGTTTGTCTGAGATATTCTCTCAAGACTCATGACGAAGTACACGCATTGATAAAAAATACTGTGTAATACACTTGTAAAATACGTGTGGAAACAGCAAAACCAGGATTCTATGTTTGAAATACTGTAATTGTACCCTTCGCTGTAGAAAGTTCAAAATCTAAAATATCGTCAATAATTCATTTGGCTATAATAATTAATAATGAAATTTTCATTCAATCATAACCAATCATCCCACCTCGCATCATGTTGCTGTCCCTAGGTTCCTGAAGATGAAAAAGTGCAAATATGCTGCGTTCTTTCTTTACTGGATGAGTGAGTGAGTGAGTTTGGTTTTATGCCGCTTTTAGCAATATTCCAGCAATATCACGGTGGGGGACACCAGAAATGGGCTTCACACATTGTACCCATGTCGGGGATCGAACCCGGGTCTTGGGCGTGACAAGCGAATGCTTTAACCACTAGGCTACCCGACCGCCCCTTACTGGATGACATACAACAGATATATAGTCCTACCTAACATCCATGCTTCATCACTTTCATCACCTGTTCATGTTGGGGGAAAAAATGTGTTTAAAAATAAACAAATGCATCACATTGTAAAAGAATTTGCATGAAAACCTAATAATTAATTCACTTTTGCCTTTTTTATTTTTGTCTTGAAGATCTCAAATCCTATACATGACCAACTCAACTACCTTTTGAGAAATAAAATATGCCAAGCATTGCCTACAGTTATGTGAGCATGAAAAATACATGTAGCTTGAGCGTTCTTACATAACAAATCACGCCATCTGTTGTGGTTGGTATTTTCTTTTTAACTCTGCTCCAACTATTATCCGATGTCTCATATATAATTATAGTTTTCAAACATGGAATCCTGGCAAGCTACTGGACGGATCTTGTTTTTTTACAAGCTACAGTGTAGCTAGACATTGTACAACGTGCATCTACATGACCTAAGTGTTCTCATAGTGTCACAACTACGGCAATCATACAGTTCCTACAGACACTCACTGTGATGACCTCCACTCATGTTAACCCTCACCTTCCTCTGTAGCTCTTGTTTTCCTCCTGTACCTTGGCAGACAGGTCGAGAACCCAACCCAACAAATAACACTTGTCTGGCCTTATACTGGCCTTCGAATACATCCTCTGATGAAGAATTAAACAAGACATACTGATAACCAGAAGTTAAACAGCCAACTGTTCTTGCGTGATGGTGTCAAAACGAACATTTGGCAGCTCAACCCGTACACTATATTTGTGACATTTTTGAGGAGAGATGATCATGTGTTTGTTGTTGTGGGGATCACTACTGGCACAGTTTCACCAGGAGCATGTCCAGGCCTATCAGGAGGTTGTGATTGCTAACGGAGGACACACGACGGAGAGCAGAGACAGGGTGACATTACGCTGCAGAGTCCAGTTCCAGTCGAAATTGCTTTCATGGGGTGTACAAGGTCTCTGTGAACACATCTGCCACAACATGCAACAGATTCGATACCACAACCATACTTTTTTAACTCTCATTAAAATCAGATCTTAGTTCTCGCTATCGCTAAACAAAGATCTGAGGACATCCCATTACGCGTCACGTCAGAACAACCTTTCATCTGACCAATCAAAGCGTCGCATACCAGATCTTGAAAGTGACAGTCAGAATGTATTTTCTAATCATGCAACCTCGGAAACGTTAACACGGGGTATTCCGAACGACAGTTACAGTACGTAGGAAGCACTGCCATACACTCTCAACCATACATTAGACATTCCGGAATGTTCGTTTGTTAAGTTTTCAAAATACTAATCAAGAACTGTGTCAATATTTTTTTCAAGCGTAGTCTGAAATGGAAGTCGCCAGGTTGAAACGAGTGGTGTAAAGCTCAAGAAAGCTGCTTTCTAATTGGCTAATGTCAACTTCTTGTTAGTCATTTTAGTGGTCGGTCAAAGTTCGCGAAAGGTCGTCCTGACATGACCGGTAATGGGATGTCCTCAGATCTTTGTTTAGTGGCAGCGAGAACTTAGATCTGATTTTAATGAGATTGTACTTTTTTTGATGTGAAAATGTGACCCAATAATGCTCTTTCCAACTTTTCCGTTCTCCTGCATGGTGATCTGGGATGACTGGACAGCGTTTTGCTAAGTATTGGTAAGTTTAAGAACAATGACACATGTTTTTGAATCTTGTAAAAATGTTAATATATTTGGGATAAATAAAAATCGGACTATGCTTAACTTTTGGTTATGAGTATATGTGCTACACATCTCCACAGACTTGTGTCCGAGAGTGGACAATATTCATGGAGGTCAGTTTGATGTTCAAAATGTTTCATAAAGGAGACAGTTTTCTCTGTTACTATGAGCTGAGAAGTCCACACTGATTTCACTCCATGAAGCCAGAAGCTTTGATATACAGCAAGCTCAAACATGGCGTACATCTCCCACATGCTCAGTACACAAACATCCACAACTAGAAAAACTAAAACATATTTGTACATTTATAAACAGATACATATATGCAAATGAAAAAGACATTCAAAGTGACAAAGTTCACACATTTCAAATTCATCATGTTCAGTATGAAGATCTACCTGCAAACAATCAGCCACATACAAAACTTGTTGTTCAAGAAACTTCTGACACAAAATGTTCACAAACTGTACAGAAATGCAAAACAATTAATTTCATTGAGAAAAAATAATTTTTTCTTAAACTCACATCATATCACAATTTACATATTTTGATTGAAAAGAGAAATATCTCATTAAAACAAACACAAAGAACATTTGGACACGTAAGTATCACACAATCTGGAATATCTGCAACTGTGATAGTATTGGTCACCTCAAAACAAGCAGAAAGTGATAGATTATTATGTTCATTTCTGGAAGGAATGCAATCCGCAGCCGCCATCACAACCATCATCAACACAACCAGCAATGTATTACAGACACATCTTGACATTGAGCTTTAAAATATTTGTCACAATTGTAGAAATAAATACTCTACTTTCCCTTTATTGCAATCATGTAATTGGAATGTTACAAGAATATATGAATTATCTGTTTATACTGAACGTCTAAAAACCTTTGTTTAACTAGCATCATGAGACGCCATAACATGAACGAGGACATCACAACCTGAAAGGCATATTGCAAATAGTCACAACCTTAAGTTGGTTCTGAGATATGTATTCTGGGCTTGTCAGAGGTGAGGTAGAAATCAATTACCTGTTTAAGCTCTTATGGTTCTTGTTGTAAGGTGTACCATTATTTTCAAATAAAAACATCTGTGCTTAGAGGGGTGGAGGGTAGAGGGGAGGAGGGAGTCGTGGGTGGGTGCGGTATGGGGATGGGAAGATAGAGATACACATTATACACACAGATAATGGATTCTGCTTTCCCCTCGGATAAGCAAAGACATGAATGGCAGTATGTAACTCTGAAAATAGCATGTCAACAAATCCATACTAAAGTACGAATTTTAGTCCCGTTACTATATATCTGGCTTTGTTTCGCACATCATACACATGGACACTATGGTAGCATTATCACGTCTTCTGCACTCCAGCACCTCTGTCACCACATCTTGTGGAGACAGCAATAAGAAATCCAGTAACTTAATTTTTCTCTCTTAAGATTATGTTACTTGTTTTTCCATCAAACAAAGTGTGCTAGAGGTATGAACGCCACACTGTACTTGACTGTTCCCTGCATGAAAATGCACAGTAATTCTACTATGTTCATCTAGTTTCATTTCTATTCCCTGCTTCTACTATTCATGATTCATAATTCTTGAGAAATTAAGTCAATGGCAACCACAAAGAAATACTGAATTCTCTCTGGCAATTAAAACTCAGAAAAATGAGAAATTGTTTTTTTGAGTGTCAGTCTTCTTTGCTATGGCGAAAAGAGCACGCGCAGCTACTCAGGGATGCAGGATACACAGGTCTTGTTCATATTCTTATCACTATTTTGTTATTAATAATTAGTGAGTGAATATTAAAATTATGGTTTTACCAGATGCAAAATATTGCATCCACAATGTCTGCATCCTATATTCATAACAACTGTGAATTGATCAAAATAATATGCACTGTGCATGCCACTGGACTCAAAATTACAGACTCTTTGAATCATTAAAACGAAATAAGTTGTTACATGCATGTTATATTTAATTCACATTGCCCTTCTCTTAAATATAAATGTTCAGAAATATAATCAAAGTTCAGACTGTCCATTTCTGATTTTCTTCACTCAATTATTGAGGTCGTTTCAACAAGGAAATTGTCTTTCGTAATTAGTGTAGGGCTTCAGAGAATGTGAATGTTATGATGCTATCAAAGCACATGTCCCTAGACTGTAGATATCAAGCTCATGTAGGTCAGGTTTCCCAGTTGTCCAGACTCGGACCCACGGAAGTATCCTTGACAGTTCCCAGGACACAGAGAGATCAACCCAAGCGAATGTCTGTGACATAATTGTTCCCTCTGATATGTTCTTGTACAACTGTCGACCCGTGAAGATTCCGGGGTAGATTAGGTCTTCAGCAGCCCATGCTTGCCGTAAAAGGTGACTATGCTTGTCGTAAAAGGCGACTAACTGGATTGGGTGGTCAGGCTTGCTGACTTGGTTGATGCATGTCATCGATCCCAATTGCGTGGATGGATGCTCATGATAATAATCACAGGATTGTCTGGTCCAGACTCGATTATTTACAGACCGCCATCATATAGCTGGAAAATTGCTGTGTGCGGCGTTAAATAACAAACCAACCAACCAATTGTACAACTGTCCAGTTAATAGGAGTCATCTTCCCCTTCCATGACATCAAGCTAATGCAAGTTTTGTATGTACACATCATTAACACACTCAATACTTGAACATCCAAAGGTAAAAAAGCATCAGCATGTTTGTCATACAGTTTCTATGATACAACATTGCTTACTTATATACATTGTACATACTGTAGTTCATTGTGACTCGAGCAGCACCAGAGGGAATGACAGCCTCCAATCACACTATATCTACACAGTACAAAGATACACAACAGTCACTGTATAACCTCGTCATACAATCAGGCAAACTCATCACACCTGGCAACAATAAATGAATGACTTACTGGGTAAAGTCTTGTCAAAAGTAGGGAACTAGGACAATTTCTTTCCGTAATGATGTACCGGTAATATCTCTGGGCAAATGAATACGTCTTATCCTAACAGTCTAGTCACAAGTGTAGTTCATTTGTCCAGTGCCATTTTCATTGCTTATTACCTATCAGTGCTAATTACCCCATGCCTCCTGTTTGCCCATTGCTTATTACCTATGACCAATCAGTGATAATTGTGAATACATGTACACATATATGTTCTCTGCTTCATGGCATTCATTCACCTGATGAAGGAGTAAGTTTGTACTCCGAAACGTTGTGTTCCTCTTAATAAAGAAGTTGATATCGATAAATTCTCTTCCTTAAGTGTTTCACTTCTAAATGCCTTTCAAAGACTTAATTGTAGTCCATTGTTAGACATTAATAGTAAAATAAAGTTAAGCCTCATCTTGTTATTTGAACCTTAGTAGGGATGCCTTTTTGATTAGAGAGGTACAACAGCCACTTGCTCTAGATATGATATACTTTTCATTGTACAACAGCATCTGATTAAGCAATCCATTTGATGTGGCTTCACTGAATGAACGCCTTTCAAACCTTGATCAAGTGGTCAGTGAGTATGGTTTTATGCTGCTTTTAGCAATATTCCAGCAATATCACGGCGGGGGACACCAGAACTGGGCTTCACACATTGTACCCATATCGGGTCTTCGGCGTGACGAGCGAATGCTTTAACCACTAGGCTACCCGACCGCCCTAAACCTTGATCAAAATGATCAAATTGTACAATAAAAACAAAGATCTGGGCTCTCCATACCACAAAGCCATCTTACCGCCAATATGATCGTAACTCTCCTACTTTAACAGAAGTTTATGATAGTCATAGTGTTTGTGGAATAAGACCCTGGTACAGACCAATCAATTTTATCTTCATAACATCAGATTTACACAATAAATATCAAGACCATGTATTAACATCTATGACTAAAATCATCTAAATACAACACAATGTTTTCAGTAGTATGAATGTCTATATGGTCCAGGTGTTGCGTAGAATGTTGGCGAAGTCTTCCTCGCTATCAAAGCCGATGCTAAGTCCCTCATAGTACTCCTCAAACTCCACATACGACACCTCCTCCTGTTTGGGTGAAGCCATCACCGACTCCAGGAAGGCCTGGATCACCGAGGTCCCGGTCGCATCTGCACAGTGGAAGGAAACAACGTCTTCACTCAACATTACCATTATCTGTACTTCATGACTGTGTATACACTACGTTCCTCCATCACCTAGGAATACATATGGCTGCTAGGAGGTGTAGTCGTTCTTTTTAACCAACAATTCAAACAAAGACCTGGCTTCACTGAGTGGGATGCTGTGAGTGCTCAAACCAATGACAAAACAGCTGACATTGCAAAGCCATGTTTCTAGTTGACATCATATGCAACATGGGCCACATCCTTGTGGCTATCTACTCTGCGTATGTTCTCATAAAATGTGTGCATGTAATAGCGCCCAATTAACTTCCATGAGTTAAAAACGGCCTCAATTCATTGGTATATAAACAACCCACGGGAGATGGAGTAACATAGAGTATACAAAGCCGTGACGCGTTGATGATGATACATAAACAGTAACAAAACATTCTTGTATGAGGAGAGAATGTATGAGGAGAGACCTAGGCTCAGTGCTGCTTTGATTTTTTGTTTGTTTGTTGTTTAACGCCGCGCTCAGCAATATTCCAGCTATATGACGGTGGTCTGTAAATAGTCAAGTCTGGACCAGACAATCCAGTGATTGATATTATGAGCATCGATCTATGCAATTGGGATACGATGACATGCGTCAGTGAGCCAGACCACCTGATACCGTTAGTCACCTCTTACGACAAGCATAGTCGTCTCTTACGGCAAGCATGGGTTGCTGAAGACCAATTCTACCCCGGATCTTCAGGGGCAAGTGCTACTTTGAACAGTGTTTCAGTTATATCCAGCCTTGTCAGACTAATGTGGGGAAAGTCACTTATGATGTTTACCTCTGTTGTGAAACCTACAGGAGGAGGTTTATCATCTTAGGACTTATGAAACATCATACTCTGTTTTTCTGGCTTGTACACATTAGATTGAAAATATCTATACTATTTCACTAGACAGGCAGAGACATGAGAGAGAGACACTAGAGAGAGAGACACTAGAGAGACACTAGAGAGAGAGACACTAGAGAGAGAGACACTAGAGAGACACTAGAGAGAGAGACACTAGAGAGAGTGACACTAGAGAGAGAGACACTAGAGAGACACTAGAGAGAGAGACACTAGAGAGAGAGACACTAGAGAGACACTAGAGAGAGAGACACTAGAGAGACACTAGAGAGAGAGCCACTAGAGAGACACTAGAGAGAGAGACACTAGAGAGAGAGACACTAGAGAGAGAGACACTAGAGAGACACTAGAGAGACACTAGAAACAGACCTGGAGGGCCCCGGGCACTGGCTGTGGCATTGAAGAACTTCCGGATGTCACTCAACACGATCAATCCACGCTTACTGCTGTCAATCTTACGAAATGCCTGGAAGGTAGAAAGACAGGATATATATGATGTGGCCATGGTTTTACTGGGAAAACAATGCAGAGAGACAACATGTGGTGGTGTTGTACACTATGAACCATTGGCAGCAGACTGACCTTTATGACAAGAGATTTGCGATACTCGTTCATCTCCCCAATTATGGCATGCATGTAGTCACTGTAGTCGACTCTGCCTTCATTATCAGGGTCCAGGATTTCAATCACAGCATCCAGTATCTGAAAACAGCAGAAACAAATATAGCAGTTGTCTGGTTATCTTGTCCAACATTTAGAATGAAGCTAGCTTTATCAAATCTGCATGGGAGTAGCCCGATTGAGACTGGCTAGCTGTTTTTCACAGTCATGTTTTGTTTCGAAAACAGATTCTTTTCAGTGCTCATGCTGATTCTCTTGCTTTCTACCAAACAAAGCTGTTTATATAATTTCAAATGCTTGATTAGTAGTTAGTTGAAATGATCCAGTCAAGTTCGTTGACAAAATTCACTTCACTATTTCAAGTTTCTGCCACAGCCTGAGTGAGTGAGTGAGTGAGTGAGTGAGTGAGTGAGTGAGTGAGTGAGTGAGTGAGTGAGTGAGTATGGTTTTACGCCGCTTTTAGCAATTTTCCAGCAATATCACGGCGGGGGACACCAGAAATGGGCTTCACACATTGTACCCATGTCGGGAATCGAACCCGGGTCTTTGGCATGACGTGCGAACGCTTTAACCACTAAGCTACCCGACCGCCCCGCCACAGCCTGAAACAGGTCAATAGTTTTCAGTTTATCTGGCTCATCCAACAGCACATACTCATATCAGGTGACATATATTTAGACTATTTTATGGCGGCACCTGTTGTGGGAGCTCCAGGCGGTACTTGACAAGCCCCTGCTCCAGCTCGTGGTGAGTGAGGAGTCCGCTGCTGTCTGTGTCCAGCTTCCGGTACCACCGACCCAGCCCCGTCACCGTCTTGATGCCACGCTTCTTCAGCTTCTCTCCGACGACGTCTGAAAAACATCAAGCTCAGAACACTGATGCTTGTTGACAGAGACCACTAAATCAGTGTCAAAGGTCATGCTTGCTGAGTATGGGGCTGGCTGAGTTTGTGTACCATCATACCCCAACACTACTGAGCCCACTTGATACCCTGGATGTTGTGATGCTGCTGACTGCAGCCTACTTCATTCACTAACAATAACTATTTTGGTGTCTAGTAGCCACAGGAACATTCAACATTCTGCAAATTTTGACACACGTTTTTTTTTATATCAAAATAATAAAGCTGCCTAGCAACACATTTATGTCACTGAAGTCTGTTTTTATTTGCAGTCTGAATTTTCATGGACCACACAAACCAATGGATGATATACGCAACATACCATGCCATCTGAGTATGACGACACACAATTAAGCCAGTCACCGAGTCTGACCATTTGATTTAATCTGGTCACCTCTTACTACAAGCAATAGAGTGCTGGGACCTATGTAAACTTAAAGTGGATGTTTTAAGGCTATTATGGAATGAGAGAGTTATTTACATTGCTTAAAGCCATATTCCTGCAATATCACCGGTGGGGTTGATCCTGGGAGTGTTTAATGTGTATGACTTGAGGAACATGTTTAAGACGCATTCCCCTACATGCTCACTACTGTCAGATCCTCACCTTGCAGCGACTCCAGGATCTTCTGGTTCTCATACTCCTGTTTAGTGGGATACTGCAGACGGGCGAAAGTCTCCTGGCCACGAGTGCTGTCACTGTTGTAGAACAAAGTCAGACAATCAGCTGTGTCCACAGCACTTAGCGGTCAGAATACAAACTGCTACTTTTCATGAGAACTAAACAATGGATGGAACCAATATTGTTATCAATATATTTATATAAGACATGTCAAAGTTGATAAATTGTACACAAATCTTTTTGTAAGCATTACAATTAAAGTCATACAGTGAAAATATATCCTGAGATAGAATTTCTGCCATCAATCTAAATGATACAAAGACAAGAACATAAAGTAGTTCCCTGCCTCAGTAAGTAGAAAACCTTTACTTGTCAATAAGTAGCATTGTTTCAAGAAGTGTGTTTGTGTGTGTTTTCATGTGTGAGTGTGTGTTTGCGTCTGTGTGTGTGTGTGTGTGTGTGTGTGTGTGTGTGTGTGTGTGTGTGTGTGAGTGTAAGTGTTTGTTTGAGAGTGTGTGTTTGCGTCTGTGTGTGTTTGCATGTGTGAGTGTGTGTGTGTGTGTGTGTGTGTGTGTGTGTGAGTGTAAGTGTTTGTTTGAGACTGTGTGGTGTGAGTGTGTGTGCATGTGAGACTGGTGTGTGTGAGTGAGCATGAGTGAGTGAGTGAGTGAGTGAGTGAGTGAGTGAGTGAGTGAGTGAGTTGGGTTTATCGCCACTTTGAGCAGTATTCCAGTTATATATAACAGTGTGTTAGCTTGATTTTGGGAGAAAGCCCTAAAGTGATGCATGTGAGACGACTCATGGTATGAATTGTCTCTGACTTGAACATAAGCTGGCTTGTGGATACTCTCACTGCAGTGGCCTGGATGTTGCTGGAGGAGCCCCCGACCAGCAGCAGCCTGTACCCATCTCAAATGAGATACCAGATGCCATCTGACAAAGGGGTCAGACAGGATGGACCAGTTCTCTGCAAACAAACTGAGTCTTCTGGCTACAGGAGTTTTTACAATGGGTACAACTGGGGTGAAGGTCCAAGTCATCCCATAGCCAAAATGAGTCAATCAAGGGATGAGTCGCCAAGCTTGGTTGACTCTCTGACGTTCTTAGTAGCTGTGAAGAAATGGACCGTATTTTGGTGGACTTGGAACCCTGATGTCCTTGACGACCATGTCCTCTGCCACGAAAAGTACTAGACCCAGCTCTAATCATCAAATCCAATCCAAAACGATGAACTGCAGTCTTCTGTAGGTCCTCCAAGTTTGTTTCTGAAGTCTAAGTAGATCTACAGACACCTGGAGATGATGTCTGAGTAACATCCTGGGTGACTTTCTGCATCCTGTTGGCCAACGGAAAGCGGTTGGGCCATGGTAGTTGCTATAGCCTTGCCTTGAAGTGGACACCCAATTGACAGCACTGGAGAACGCCACGGCGACAATATGGGTGACCGACAATATGGGTGAAATAAGCATGCACCGGATACAGGTATCCAAGTGGAGGCGATCTACAGTAGATGTAGTAACAGAATGCTAGGGGCAGAGTGTCGAAATATCGCCATCAAATTTAGGTGCTACGGTTGTAGTTGACAAACCATGAGTGCCAGTATCCTCTAAGCAGAACCAAGGAAAAGCCTTGTCCAACAAAGTCATGACATCAGACAGGATGGGCCTGGGAGAGAGCATGATGGTAGAGGAGCTGGGATGATTTGCAACTTTCTGCTGACGTCCGTGAATCGACTGTAGGGACTGTAGGGACTGTCGAGGCGGACTTAGACGAGCTGTCCTTTGACTGTGTGAACGTCCGATACGGTAGGTAGATGTGGTAGTGGACGCAATGGCAACAGATGGCTGGTTTGTTTTGGAAGGAATGTCGTTGTTGAGAAAACAGTCACGGAAGATGCCATCATCCATGACTAACATGAAAGGTATGGTAGATGCAGGTTGTTTCACGGCTGTTACAGTGGAGGGGACAGCCATTTTAATGATGCAATCTAGGTCTCTGTACACAGGATTACAGTGCTGGACCCATTTGTTTTGGTGGTGACCATGGTGATGCTAGGATGTGTTCAGGTGAATTGTTTTTAGAAGCTGGAAACTTTTGTTCAAGCACGTTTCCACATAGAATGGAAAGAAGGAGAAATGCATAGTGCATGTTTCTGTGGTAGTAATTATTAATTGAGTATCAATATTTTTACTAAAATAATAAAAATGGATTCTCTTAGACTCAATACACTTCTCCACAGGTAACGATGAGAAGGAGAATGATGTGGCAGGGGTAGTCATGTGATTGTATCGTGTAGGTCGCTATGGAGGGGATGACAGAGTGTGACCCATTTGTTTGGTTGGTGACCATGGTGATGCTGGGATGTGTTCAGGTGAATTGTTATTAGAAGCTGAAAACCTTTGTTCACATACATTTCTACATAGGATTGAAAGAAGAAGGAGAAATGCATAGTGCGAGATAAGTTATCAATTTTATGTTTCTGTGGTAGTGTATTATTAATTAATATCAATATTCATATATTTGTATCGAAACAGCATTGACATTAAAAATTTATCGCTGCATCAATATGGCAAAATACAATGCCATCCCTGATGAATAGTGTTTCATGTGCTACTGACATGACTTGACAGTGAAAGAGACAAGGGGGTGAAATCTGAACTCACAGTAGGACCGACTTTTCATCTTCATCAACACTGATGACACGGAACTTGATAAACTCATTGCCCTTCATTGATGCAGGGATGGTCATTTGTCCGGATGTAGAGATCAGTAAGTTGCCTCCCTTGATAACACACACACAACTGATGAACTCAAAAGTCTATCATATAATTCAAGCAAAATGTAACACAAAGGCACAAAATAATTTCATGAAGTTCAAAATAATTTTAGTATCACTGTATTTTAAATTCTAAAAAATACTTTACACCAGGAAAACTGAGACCCTTCTTACAGAGTAAATATCCAGTAGAGTGTACGGCTGGTCCTTCCGAGCTCCCCTCAAGTGGAGAAAGTGACCTCTGTTGATGAACGGTATTGCCTTTGCACTGCCACACAAAAGAAAATTACATAACTTCACAATATTTCATTCAAACAAGGCGAGAGGCAAAAATGAAAAACAACTAAGCACCTGAACAATACACTCATTAAGCCTCACTAGACAAATAGGTGCCCCAGAGCCCCAAGTTGCTGTAAAAGCTTGTAAAAACTTACATCGGTATTACAGACACATGGAAATTAGGTAGTCACACAGACTTAATGCAGCAAGACTCTAAGTTGTGACCTTGCTGGTCTGGGGTCATAATATTTTTAATCCAGGTGAACAAAAATCACAATTTACCTTTTCCCGAACTGTTTGAATTCATAGATGGTCATTGTGTTGTCCACATGGAAGAAGAAGCCGGTCAGCTCCCTCAGCGCGTCATGGCCGTTCCTAGGAAACAAACAGTCAAGTCATGCAACGGTCAAAGACGCTAAGAAACTGTGAAGTCATTTCTTTATTTATCACAAACATAAGTTCTGTGTTCAGTCAGTACATACCATATTTAATTTTGTGCATCCAATTTTTGTATTGAATCTGTGAATGTATTGCTACTTTGTTTTTGAGGAAATTTTCCATTTTTATAGTCTACAAAACAGATATGTAATGAAAAGATATCAAGTTCATTGGTTTTTGGTTTTGTTTTGTTTGTTGTTTTAAGCCACATTCAGCGATATTTCAGCTCTATGACGGTGATCTGTAAATAATCGAGACTGGACCGACAATCCAGCGATGGACATCATGAGCATTGATCCACGCAATTGGGACTGATGGCATGCTTCAACCAAGTCAGCGAGCCCAACCACCTGATCCCGTTAGTCACCTCTTACGACAAGCATAGTTGCCTTTTACGGCAAGCATGGGTTGCTGAAGACCTATTCTACCCTGGATCTTCACGGTTCAAGTTTCTTGGTGCTTAGCTTTAGGGCTTTGTGAAAACTAATAAACTCTACACAATAAAGAATTGCTATTCTTGAGGCCAACTCACGATTGTGGGATCTATAAGTATGAGTGGCGTAGATAACTTTCTTGACTCAATAATGTAACTTGTGCATGATAAAACATAACCTACAGGAACATTTAAATTAGATGCAGAAATAAAACGTGCTTGTTGTGGATAAAACCACATTCTTTCTCCTGTGATAGTGAGTGTCATAACCTGGACATGGTCTGGCACTCTCTACTCTCTACATAACATATTTGCACTATGTTCAAAGACGGCACTAAAAAATGTTTCAGCTAATCATGAGCAATAGTAGAATAGAGGAGACGAAAGATAACATGGCAGAGTATGACAACATGAAAGCAAAGAAGATACATTGGTGTCAATACCTGGTGATGATCCGTGCCTGAAAGCGGACCCTCTTAGACAGCAGGTTCTCCGTGGGCGTGGCCCTTGTGCTCACTCTGCAGACAGACATATATGAGTACACACGATTGATTGTTCTAGTTTGTTGTTTAACGCCGCACTTAGCAATAATCCAGCTATTCCAGCGGTCTGTAAATAATAAAGTCTGGACCACACAATCCAGTGATTAATATCATGAGCATCGATTTGGATCGATGACATCCATCAACCAAGTCAGTGAGACTGACCACCCGATCCCCTTAGTCAACTCTTATGACAAGCATAGTTGCCTTTTACGGCAAGCATGGGTTGCTGAAGATCTATTCTATTCCCGGATCTTCATGGGTCTCACACGGATTGATGTTGAGATGTAGCGAAACAGCTGACCAATGACAATGGCCAATGAGAAACTCTCGTACCTCCATTTCAGTGTTATATGAGCCCACTAACCCAATAGTTGTTGCTTGACCCATATATATATATTCCCATCAACCTCGAGCTCTGCAGTTACGGCAATGTGGTAGGAGGTACCAGCTTGATTTTGCTCAAAGCTTCCTACACCATCCAGTTGAAGTCCACTTTCAGACAATTATTAACAATGGGATCTGTCTGTGTGCTTACTTGGAGTCGTGAAGAAAGCGGTTCTGTCCTCGGCCACGCCTCGGCTCATACGCCTTGTTCCGGTCATTCTGTTCCGGATCACTGATCACTGCCCTGCACACAAACATGGAACACAATGTATCACATCAAGAGGTGTTTTTTCCCTAAACTGTTTGTAGTTTTCACATAATACAAACACATAAACATATCATCATGATATGGAACCAACATACCATTCACCATCAAACTGGATTGAATGATCATTACTGATACATCTCATGACTGTCATCCAATTGTGTTCAATATTGCTGTATTAAACTGACCTGGATGGCTGGTTAGCCAGCAGTGACCCCACTAACCCAGACAGCTGGTTAGCCAGCACTGTACACACATACCCAGACAGCTGGTTAGCCAGCACTGTACCCACATACCCAGACAGCTGGTCAGCCAGCAGTGAACCCACTAACCCAGACAGCTGGTCAGCCAGCACTGAACCCACTAACCCAGACAGCTGGTTAGCCATCACTGTACACACATACCCAGACAGCTGGTCAGCCAGCACTGTACACACATACCCAGACAGCTGGTTAGCCAGCAGTGACCCCACTCACCCAGACAGCTGGTTAGCCAGCACTGAACCCACTAACCCAGACAGCTGGTCAGCCAGCACTGTACACACATACCCAGACAGCTGGTCAGCCAGCAGTGACCCCACTAACCCAGACAGCTGGTTAGCCAGCACTGTACCCACTAACCCAGACAGCTGGTCAGCCAGCACTGTACACACATACCCAGACAGCTGGTCAGCCAGCAGTGACCCCACTAACCCAGACAGCTGGTTAGCCAGCACTGTACCCACATACCCAGACAGATGGTTAGCCAGCACTGAACCCACTAACCCAGACAGCTGGTCAGCCAGCACTGTACCCACTAACCCAGACAGCTGGTCAGCCAGCACTGTACCCACATACCCAGACAGCTGGTTAGCCAGCACTGTACACACATACCCAGACAGCTGGTTAGCCAGCAGTGACCCCACTCACCCAGACAGCTGGTTAGCCAGCACTGAACCCACTAACCCAGACAGCTGGTCAGCCAGCACTGTACACACATACCCAGACAGCTGGTTAGCCAGCACTGTACACACATACCCAGACAGCTGGTCAGCCAGCAGTGACCCCACTAACCCAGACAGCTGGTCAGCTAGCACTGAACCCACTCACTCAGACAACAGGTCAGCCAGCACTGAACCCACTCACCTGGACAGCTGGTCAGCTAGCACTGAACCCACTCACTCAGACAACAGGTCAGCCAGCACTGAACCCACTCACCCAGACAGCTGGTTAGCCAGCACTGTACACACATACCCAGACAGCTGGTCAGCCAGCACTGAACCCACTAACCCAGACAGCTGGTTAGCCAGCAGTGACCCCACTAACCCAGACAGCTGGTTAGCCAGCACTGTACCCACATACCCAGACAGCTGGTTAGCCAGCACTGAACCCACTAACCCAGACAGCTGGTTAGCCAGCACTGTACACACATACCCAGACAGCTGGTCAGCCAGCACTGTACCCACATACCCAGACAGCTGGTTAGCCAGCACTGTACACACATACCCAGACAGCTGGTTAGCCAGCAGTGACCCCACTCACCCAGACAGCTGGTTAGCCAGCACTGAACCCACTAACCCAGACAGCTGGTCAGCCAGCACTGTACACACATACCCAGACAGCTGGTCAGCCAGCAGTGACCCCACTAACCCAGACAGCTGGTTAGCCAGCACTGTACCCACATACCCAGACAGATGGTTAGCCAGCACTGAACCCACTAACCCAGACAGCTGGTCAGCCAGCACTGTACCCACTAACCCAGACAGCTGGTCAGCCAGCACTGTACCCACATACCCAGACAGCTGGATAGCCAGCACTGTACACACATACCCAGACAGCTGGTTAGCCAGCAGTGACCCCACTCACCCAGACAGCTGGTTAGCCAGCACTGAACCCACTAACCCAGACAGCTGGTCAGCCAGCACTGTACACACATACCCAGACAGCTGGTTAGCCAGCACTGTACACACATACCCAGACAGCTGGTCAGCCAGCAGTGACCCCACTAACCCAGACAGCTGGTCAGCTAGCACTGAACCCACTCACTCAGACAACTGGTCAGCCAGCACTGAACCCACTCACCCAGACAACTGGTCAGCCAGCACTGTACCCACTCACCTGGACAGCTGGTCAGCTAGCACTGAACCCACTCACTCAGACAACAGGTCAGCCAGCACTGAACCCACTCACCCAGACAACTGGTCAGCCAGCACTGTACCCACTCACCTGGAGAGCTGGTCAGCTAGCACTGTAACCACTCACCTGTAGAGCTGGTCAGCCAGCACTGAACCCACTCACCCAGACAGCTTGTCAGCCAGCACTGTAACCACTAACCCAGACAGATGGTCAGCCAGCACTGTACCCACTCGCCTGGAGAGCTGGTCAGCACGGACTGACCCCACTCACCTGGAGAGCTGGTCAGCACGGACTGACCCCACTCACCTGGACAGTTTGTCAGCCAGCACTGTAACCACTAACCCAGACAGCTGGTCAGCCAGCACTGTACCCACTCACCTGGAGAGCTGGTCAGCACGGACTGACCCCACTCACCTGGACAGCTTGTCAGCCAGCACTGTAACCACTAACCCAGACAACTTGTCAGTCAGCACTGTACCCACTCACCTGGACAGCTGGTCAGCTAGCACAGTCTCTATCAGTTTCTGTTTCTTGTTGTACTCCAACAGATCTTCCTGTAGGGAGAGAAATCAGTCACTATTAAAACAATAAACATACCAAAGGCTGTGTTTGTGCACTAAGGATTTAGGAGTATCATATATTCATAAATTGGTTAGCTTAGTTTGAGAGCATTCTCCTTAAAATTAACAACCATAAAAATCCTAAAACTAGCAAAAAGTCTGCCAAAAAAATTTGCCCTGCATGAAGCAAACAGTTTCCTGAGTTTAGAAGAAATGCTGTTTTTTCCTGAACAATTATATGTAAGTGATTGTGAAACAATATCTTACTACATCCATCTTCTTCATGAGCTGTTTGCCAGAGTATCTCTGTTTTGTCCAGCTGTCGTCCAAGTTGTCATCTTGGTCATCAGCGTCATCGACCTGGATATACTGACCATTGACCTTGGGTGACGTGGGGTGGGCCTTCTTCACTGCCTGGACAGCCCGCTCCACCTCATCCTGAACATCATCATCAACAGATGACAAACAGCCAACACAAACAGGGCAAATATCATCCATAACACCCCAGTGGGGTTACAATCGGTCCCCAGAAACCTCCGCTGCTGTCAGCAATATTCCAGCTATTTCACTGTGGCCTGTAAGTAATCCTGTCTGGGCCAGAGCAGCCAGTGGTCGACAGTATGAACAACGCCCAACGCCACCAGGATACGATGACACTCAATCCTGACCACGTGATCCAATTTAGTGGTCTCTCATGAGTGAGTGAGTGAGTATGGTTTTACGCCGCTTTTAGCAATATTCCAGCAATATCACGGTGGGGGACACCAGAAATGGGCTTCACACATTGTGCCCATGTCGGGAATCGAACCCGGGTCTTCGGCGTGACGAGCGAACGCTTTAACCACTAGGCTACCCGACCGCCCTGGTCTCTCATGACAAGCAATAGAGGACTTGGGTCCTATGTTAACCACTTGGTTTCTGCTTTTAGATAATCCACTGAGATTGCTTGTAAACTCCTGTAGACCCCCCTACTGACACTAGCAACTTCTAGTACAGTAGAACATGGATATAACGAACTACAAGGGACCAGAGAATTCAGTTTGTTATATCCGTTCTTCGTTATACACGTTTTCGCTCGGATACGTCCGCCATCTTGGATAAAACAAATCACAAAACACATAACTGAAGCATTGACTTGTAATCACAGTGATCACTTCAAAACATCAAATTGATAACATTTCATAACATTCATCTAAGTTTAACAAGGTTCATCCGTAACCGTTGATTGTGTTGATTCACCGCTGATTGCGTACAGCCGATTGACACTTGACACTGAGGGAGATTTCTTAGTTCGCTATACACTATCACTAATTAGTGGTAGAGTGGCTAGTCTGTGATCAAATATCAGTTCACTGTATCCCTTAGTTCGCTGGAGAGAATTCGTTATATACGTACATTTTATATGATATTATGTAGGAAATAATTCGGGGATTTTTTAACAGTTCGCTGTATCCGTTTGTTCTCTCTATCCGTGTTCGTTATATCTGTGTACTACGAACCTGGCCGACATGGTACGGAGCCTGTACGTGTTTCCTGTAGGACTGCTTCATGTCGTCCTGGTACTGCTTGTACATCTCCTGGTGGTGGGCTGAGGGGGGACGGACGTTCTCCGATACAGCAGGGCCATCCCACGCACTAGGCTGTAGCAATACATGAAGCACATCTTTAGATCTAAAGAACACTATACTATAATACTTCATCTGTTGCAGCATCTGATCAAAAATAATATAAAGCGTGAGTGAGTGAGTGAGTGATTTGGTGGGTGGGTGGGTGGGTGGGTGAGTGGGTGAGTGGGTGAGTGAGTGAGTGAGTGAGTGAGTGAGTGAGTGAGTGAGTGAGTGAGTGAGTGTGTTAGTGAGTGAGTGAGTGGGAGCATGTGTGTGTGCGCTAGCAAGTATCTATATTTGTCATAACACTTATAGCCTGAAAGTCTGGACTGGGAATCAGAAAATGTGATTGCCTCTTCATTGTGCATGTGTGTCAGATATCCCTTATACTACTCATGATATAAGGAGACTCTTAATTCGTACTATAAACTAGTAGTGAGATTTATTACTTCCCGATGTAAGTATTGAGCACAGTCGCACACTAAGCAAAAAATATCGATTCTTCATACAAACTTAAATGTTTGCTTTGATAACTGTCACACAAACACTAATTAGTAATGGAAAATTAGTAGTGAAAATGTAAATATGTTCATTCATTGTGCCATACTTGATACTGCCAACTGTAAATTGTCAGTGTGTCAGGCATTTGGCCATCCCGTCTATCAAAGAGATATCTTTTGAACCATATATCGTGATACGTATCGTATCGCACAGTTGGTGTATCGTCCCAGCCCTACTATAAAGGGAAGGGCTGTGATGTGTAACCTATTGATGTGGACTCGGAAATTCCAGCGACCAGACTAACCAGTGATTAATGGAATGAAACACACTGACACTTTTCCAATTTCCATTTTTCTTCACCGTGTACAGGTATACCTTGACACTGTTTGGGTACCTGACTGCACTGTACGCAACTTCAGCAAAACATAACATCATAGCCACCTTCAGAGCATCAAGATGACCTAGTTTGTAACATGAATTGTATCTACCTGTCAAGACTACCAGAAGTTCTAGCCATGAATAATTGTTTGTTGTATAACACTGCAGTCAGTAATCATGGAAATATTGCAGATACTTCATGGCAACCTGTAAGTAATCAAACCTGGACCAGACAATCCAGTGATTGATATTATGAGGAATGTTCCACGTCATAAGGGTAAAATGACACTCACTGAGCAAAGACCACCAGATATATTTTTTGCTTCTTTGACAAGCATAGCTGCTGGGGACAAATTCTAACCCCAATAGGGGTATGATAAAAAATGATTTTAATATTTCTCATAAGAACTACAGGACTATAGGATTAATTCTGACCTCCTTCTGCACCTTCCTGGCCGATGGCGGCTTCTTGACTTCCTTCTGTTCCTCGAGGCTCAGTCCCGGGACACCAATAGGACGGGAGGCGGATTTCTGCATCTGCACAATCAAACAGTCTACTGAACAGACCAACATAACATCTTGAACAGTATTCAACAATATGTTAGCTAACATGGGTTACCAGGTATGAAACTATTCTTGAAATGTACCTTCAAAACGTCACTTAAATCATGTTACATCTATTTTATCATACCCACACAAGAAATAAAACATCCATTGTTAGACACCTTGGTCTGATACAAGACCTTATAACAAAGGAGATCAATTGTTCCTCTCATCTATATGATGACTTACAGGTGGTTTTGTCATCTGCCTCTGTGAATACTGAGATCTGCCAGTGCCCCAGCTGTAAGAAAACACAAGGAAATGTCTGATGTAAGCTGGAATGCTGGTGGGAAGTCATCACACATGAAATTTGAAACAGAAACTTCCTCTTTGCTGAGAACAATGGTCTGTTAGCATAAACTAAGTTGAGGCCATCATGTTTTTATTTCTTGGATCACGGATCCCCGACACTCTTCTCTTTAATAATTGGAAATAAAATAACAATCCAAATTTACACATATATTTCATCCACTGACACATCACACACGCACAATTATTTTGAGATTACACAGTGTTACCCATCTATAAAACTCAACATGCTCAATTTGACAATAATATTCTGCCAAATTGTTCAATCAACTAGTTATGTCCTTGTCCTAGATGCACACACCGACTTTGCCGAAATTAACTCCCTTTGACTTCTGAGCAAAAACGTCAAAAAGTGACGCTTCCAGTAGATGATGGAATATTTTTTAACTCTCTTCGGCCCAGGCTATTGGGTTCTATAAATCAATGAGTAGATGGTTTTACAAATTATTCTACTTATGTGCTGTTCAGGTTTCACCTTCCTGCCCAGGTAAGTCACATGTTGCATAGCATCATGACAATGACATGTGTCTAAATTACAAAAAGCAAGATCTGTTTTGTTTGTTTGTTTGTTGTTTAACGCCGCACTCAGCAATATTCCAGCCTTATGATGGTGGTCTGTAAATAATCAAGTCTGGACCAGACAATCCAGTGATTGACAACATGAACATCGATCCATGCAATTGGGATCAATGACATGCATCAACCAAGTCAGCGAGCCTGACCACCCGATCCTGTTAGTCGCCTCTTATGACAAGCATAGTCGCCTTTTACGGCAAGCATGGGTTGCTGAAGACCTAATCTATCCAGGATTTTCAAGGGCCATAAAAAGCAAGATGTTGAACATGAAAAGCAAGATGTTGAACATCTGTGCATTATTCACAGCACTAGAGTTCTTGTCTCTTGACTATCCATTCAAATGACAGAAGTAAACAACAATAAACCACACAGTAATCCATTTCATCCAAAAACCTACAAAGCACTTCAGGAAAACATCTTAACTATGAATGTGACACCTCTCAACTCAGTACCTGACAGTGGAGGCACTGTTTGGAGTTTGCAGTGAGTACTCGTAAACGTCAATAGGTTTTGACGGTTTCGAATCCTCATCAGCAAGGTAGCGGAGATTCAGACCAGGGACCCTGAAAAGTCGACACAAGTATCAGATTTTACTATCAGTCACAATACAACTGTGCAAATATATTTAAAATTGCTCCCAAAAGGAGACAGTGGGATCCTTGAGGTTTTTGAAAACAAAGGGGCATTACTCTAAACCAACTACTGCCCTTTTAAACCCAACACTATATATCCAAGGTGAGGGGTGAACAGATATGCAGGATTAATTGATGCATTTGACACAATTATCGAACCAGTCCAGCCTCAACCTACAAATAAGCCAAGTCATATTTTTGTCAGGGACAGGATATCTTTTCAGTTACTGCTTCAAGACATATTATTTTTTTGCCCCGAGAGCGAAGCCGATCAATTACACGTTTGCAAACACATTTGTTCAGGATAGGTGTCATGTCTGGTGTTGTTTATTTGTAAAACCTATGGTAAATCACAGGCAACCCTCCACACCTGAATTTCCATGAAATGTCCATGGTCCTGCAGACTATCGACAAAGCTGCCAAGACTGGATAGTTGCCTCATTCCCTATAATTTGGGTTTTTTGTTGTTTAACACCGCATTCAGCAAAATTCCATCTATATGAAGGCCAGTGATTGACATCATGAGCATCGATCTACGCAATTGGGATGCGATGACATCCATCATCCAAGTCTGTGAGCCTGATCACCTGATCCCGTAAGTCGCTTCTTACGACAAGCATGGGTTACTGAAGATCAATTCTAACCTGGATCGCAAAGGGTTTTTGATTCCCTATAATAAGTCAGCACTCACAAGCTTGACATGAGAGAATAATTCTGGGCTTGAATCCCTGTGCTTGATATAACTAATAATAATAATAGATATAAAGTTATATAGCGCCAATATCCTGATTGGATCTGCTCAAAGGCGCTTTTGCATGAGTCTGGTGGTCAAACAGAGAGTTCAGTGAGCATTGTAGGCGGATGGGAACAAAAAGGTTTTTAACAGCCCCTTAAAAAGGCTGATATCTTTGGCACATTTTGTTGACGGGAATGTTGTTCCAAAAACGTTAAGCCGGCCTCTAAAGCATCGGTCACCAAGTGACATAGTTCTGGTTTGGGGCACAAACAGGAGCTGACCGTTACCAGACCTGGGTGATCTTACTGGTTGATATAGCTGTATCAATTCACTGTTGTGAGGTGGACCGATGTCATAGCGTGCTTTGTATACTAACAAAAGTAGTTTGAATTCGATGTGCTTTGCGATCGGGAGTCAGTGTAGTTCCTTTGTTACAAATGTAATATGTTTGCACTTTGTAGCACGGTTACCACTCTGGCAGCTACGTTTTGAACACGCTGAATCTCTGCGATCTGGTACTTTGGCAACCCATACAGAAGAGCATTGCAATAATCCAGTCGGGGTATAATGAAAGCCTGAATGAGAGATGCAGGCTGATTGATGTGTTTCCTGGTAACGCCAATATTTCTGATATTGTAGTATGCCTGTTTGAAGACGTTACTGATGCGATTACCAAGGCGTAACATAGAGTCCTGTATAACTCCAAGATTGCGGCCTTTGTGCTTGTCTCTAAGACAGTGTCGCCAATTTTAAACGGTGGTAACAAACAGGCTGCACAGTCTCAATTTGGAGCAGATGATTAAGAGCTCAGTCTTGTTGTCGTTAACTACTTCATAGCAGAAACTGATTAAGTTCAAAATGAGGTTTCCAGTTTATTTAATCCAGACTTTTAATAACACGTTCTGCTGACGTTAAAAAAATATGAGATGTGAAAAAAAATACAAAAGTAGCAAAAAAATACTTTCATTCAGGCTTTTAGAATAAAAATATAATATGGAATCTTTATCATTTAATGTTTCGTTACTTTCACACAATGAGCAAACCAAGCCAAGAGACAGGCCATGCTAAATAACTGCCAGATTATACGAGCTCACCCATCAGGTCGGCTCTGTGGTCGACTGTGGCTGGTGTCGGCTGTTCGGGAAACTGGACGGTCAGGCTCGTCCTCACCCTTCAATAGAAAGTCACATATTTTTGGGATAAGAAAATAAACACATTACTGATACTAAAGATTATGCAGATTTAGATGGTTTGATGTAATTTAAGTTCCGCACAAATGGGATCGATGACATGTGTCAACCAAATCAGCGAGCCTGACCACCCGATCCCGTTAGTCGACTCTTACGACAAGCATAGTCGCCTTTTATGGCAAGCATGTGTTGCTGAAGACCGATTCTACCCCGGATCTTCACGGGTCCTGTACCTATGTAACGTAGTAGGTCCTGGTAATTATTATTGCTGCCACATTGCATTGACAAATTCTAAAACAAATTCTGTGTGTTTCAAAATAAATTGCTGATTATACATTGATCTTGAGTAGATATTTACTGATTTCACAATTTATTACTGTACATATTGATTTCTGGGTCAACCTTCGCGTTTCAGGTTGGAAATCAACTCGTAACACAAATGATCTCTTTGACAACTTCAATTCTATTTTATTATTCCCGTCTGCATTGCTTCATATCAGTGATAAGTTGCCTGAACGTATATATATCACAGCTCTCCTGATACATGACAGGTACAGCTGTCACCACAGATATGTACCATCAGTCATCCTTACATCACGCAAGTTACACTTTATAGGACAACGTAAATACACAATACTACAGTAATATAGATTACTCTACCCCCATGTGTAGTTTAATAAAGTATAGTTTTGCGATGAACTATTATAGTTAAAGCAGGAAGATTGCGTTCAAATGCTGAGAAACAGGTGAGCATGGGATTATCAAAATTTTCGGGCTTCAAAGACCTTCTCGGACAACTTTCTGGCTGCTATGTAAGGACACAGGTTGGAATATGTTTGGGGAAACTCCTCAGCATGAGAGATGGTTGATAGCATCTTGCCATCTTAATGGACAGTAATGATAGAATAATGTTACCATGGATGTTAGATAACAAGGGGGAAGGGGGGGGGGTAATTTCAACACCCTCATGACATCAGTCTTATATAATGTAACTCAAAAAGTGTACTTTCTCACAGGATAATTGGGTGAGTGAGTTGGGTTTAACCCCGCTCTTAACAGTATTCTAGTCATATCGCGGTGTGTAAGCTTAATGTGGGAGGAAAGCCCGAAGTGATGCAGATCTCAGACATACCACTTCGGTGAAACCCACGCGTACAGGTATGGTGCTGACAAACCTAGAAACATAATTGGGGCAAACCGGGATTCGAATCCACAATCATAGGTTTCTGGCATGCCCAAGGGACGCAACTCTGCACAGCAACTTGCGGCACCTTAGACGACTGGGCCACCCGTGCCCCCTTATCGCAGGATAAAGTACAGTGAGCACCTTTGGTCTTTTAGCAAAGCACCTTATAATGATTAATGGTCACAGTTTAAAATGCAATAAGCGACTGTCTCATGAAACCTTTAGCTCAGCCAACAGTGGCAAGTAGAGTGATTATTAGTACATGCCAAACTTGTAGTAAATGTTACACATGTAAGAGTCATTTATCATCTTGACAAAATAGATTCATTGGATAATTTCAATTCAATAACAAACTGTAACCAAAGTTTAAAGGTTGCTTTGACTAAACGTAATCCACCCATCATAAGCTGACCATGACGTTGGGTGAACCAGGTGCCGCTACTTTGGAACTATGTTCCTGTTGGTGTAACTGACCGTTATTGGATTTCTATTTGAACGGCCACTCATTGGTCGAGATGCTCCCCCAGGTAGCTGACGCTGCTGGGCCCTGGGGGTCGGGTTGCCATGGATTCCAAGCTTCATTTCTCTCAGTAGCAAGCTTTCTGAAAAAGAGCCCATAAATAACTGGAAAGGTGTTTGCATGACATGAAATAACAGAAGTGGCCCCATCCCAATCATTTCCAAAATGCCCCATCTGAAACATGAATCATTTTGACTTTTCCTCATCAGTGACAGATGATCTCATACATGCCCAATGCAGTACAACTTTGAAACAGAATGACCTATGCCTCCAGCTACCTTAATAACACAGCACTTTTAAGAAGCACTTCCAGTTTAATAACACCACTTTCATTTGTGAAATGAACTTCCTAAAGACCATGTTTGCAAAGTTTCATCAAATTCCAATCATAGATGCTCAAGATACTGTGTATGCACAAGTTTCAAACTCATTAAAATGAGATCTTAGTTTTCGCTACCGCTAAACAAAGATCTGATGACATCCCATTAGGGTCACGTCAGAACGACCTTTCCGAGCAATCAGAGCGTCGCTTACCAGATCATGAAAGTGACAGTCAGAATGTGATTTCTAATCTGCAACCTTGAAAACTTTAACACAGGTATTCCGAACGATAGTTACGGGCTTAACGGCTGAATCCATACAATCTAGAACATCTTCTAGCCAATCCAGAATGTTCTTTTTTTCAGCTTTTAAATTTTTAATTGAGAATTTGACCAAATTTGTTTGGAAACGTAGTCGCCAATTTGAAATTAGTGCCATAAAGCATGAGAAAGCTGCCTTCTGATTGGGTAATGTCAACTTCCTGTCTGTCGGTTGCGAGGGCTAATATCTGATTTTAATGAGATTGACACAAGTTTTTGTGGATATCAACTTCCCACTAAGTGACCTTGACCTCCAAGGTCATCCAATCACAAGTGAGGACATTACTTCCTGCTATGGTTTCCGGACTATACTCACAATATTTCCTGAATTAAACTATTTACAAGTCATTTATGTGTTTATTACCTTCAAAGTGCCCTTGACAATCATGACATATGATAGGCGGTGAGTTAGAACACTCATAATATTTGTCGAATGCATTTAAATGTCCAAGCGAAAGTGTTGAAATCATATAATCCGTAATCATATAATCCAAAACAAACATATTTGGGGTGTGGCCTAAAGCTACCAACGCCGCTGTGAAAACTGTTTTATTGGCTGATATGTTTGACACGTTTATCTATCTGGTGATTCTTAGATGTCATACATATACTGTTTCTGCTGTTTCTGTTGATCCTACAAAAATATCAACAATGCATACATTGTTGAATGTGTTAAACGACCTTTGATCTTGACATTGTGAATAATTAAAATAACAATTATGATTGGTAACTAGCCTTTTATTACTAACATCCTGCTTGGGTAATAAAGCACCAGCTGTCTTCGGCCCTATTCCACACAATAAATGCCTGTCAGGGATTAATTCTCTGAGTAAACAAATGAAGTCATCATCAGTGTTGTTACCAAGGTGACATAAGTTGTGGGCATGGTAATAGAATGGATGAGCAGACAGAAAATAGGCATAATGTATTAAACAATCCGAGGTAGAAGCAGGCAGATTCAGCATCTGCCCTATCGTCGAGATCGTTTAAATTGCGCAGCACGTCAGACACTGGGAACCTGTTTTAACTCCTGTAACCTCTCAGTGGTGGAATTTTTGGCCAACACTTTACCAGAGAACCATGTGCACTATCAAAAAAAGAGGATCATGCGCCAAGTGATCAGTGTCCAATTGTTAACCTTAATGCACATGCACAGGAGCCAATTTTTTCATGCAACTCAAAACTTGATAAACAAATATAGATATTCCTCAAATTACATTGATTAATTCGATAAATTAGATGGTTGACCAATAACTTAACTCAAAACTAACCCTAAGCATCATAAAGAGGTGCCTAAAGATTGTAAAGAAGGTGTTTGATTAGCAAGGTGTTTTTTATCAGTATTATTTTTTAAAACAATATTTATTTCCACTTGGTACAGTGAAAGGGGTTTGATCATGTTGATACACTTTTCAATGACTTTTGATATTCAACTTGTGAGTGCGATTGGTCCATAATTACAACAAGCATGGACGCAATTTTTCTTATAAATTGGAATTACTGACAACTGTTTCCATGACACAGGAAAGATATGTTGGGACAGAGATAAATTAAATAACTTTGCAAGTCGTTTCAATTGAGGTCTTTAATATGATAACGTATCATATTGGGGCCAGTAGATTTTGATACGTCAAGTGACAATAATACATTCTCTTATTCTTTCTCAAATAAATATATTAGCTGCAGGGGATAAAAAATTAAGAACATTAGCTTTATTAATATTGCCCACATGTAGCACTCAGTCAAATTCTATGGGAGGAAACTGGCGACTAAGTTTTCTTGATGTTTGAAGAAAATATTTTACTAGTCACCAGAAAGTGTTGTTACCTTGTGTAGTATTTATAATTGTCAAGTTTGGAATTAAATTCAACTTTGTATTTTCAAATTTCAGAGATGACTAAATTATGCAAATTTCTAAACCGCTTCCAGTGAGCTGCGAAAATTTGTACATTTTGCCCTCTTGTAAACTCTATTCTGTTTCCTCATCAATTTTTAAATATGTCTGTTCATCCAGGTGCATATATTGGGTTATTCATTGGGATATGTAAAACATCAATAATCATAAAGGGGATCCAAGCGCTAGGGATACAATTATCCAAAGCTAACACAACTAAAACTAAGGACCAAAGAGGCAGTGATCGAGATCAGTTAAGCAAGAACCGCAGCATGAGCCAATGAGCCCAGTAAGCTGCACCTGTGAACAGCAATGTCAGTAAATTTTATAATCTAATACATGTATCTCCATCATTACTTGTAAATGCTTAGATTTTGTTTTTGTTTGTTTGTTTGTTTGTTGTTAACCACAGCACTCAGCAATATTCCAGCTATATGGCGGCGGTCGGTAATAATCGAGTCTGGATAAGACAATCCAGTGATTGACATCATGAACATCGATCCAAGCAATTGGGATCAATGACATGTATCAACCAAGTCAGCAAGCCTGACCACCCTATCCCGTTAGTTGCCTCTTACCACATGCATACCGTATTCGACGTAATAAGCGCCCAGGGCGCTCTCAAAATTAGAAATCGGGGGCTCTTATTGGATTATTATTTTAGTGAAAAAAACTGAGTTGAAAGATAAATTTCGTGGTTTATGCTGACAGCCTAAAATATTTATGTACGACAGATATTTTTTCCCAGAATTTAATTGCCCATAATTAAGGGTGCATATAACACATGAGTGCATATTATACGCGAATAAATAAGTCTTGTGTACATTGATCAATCGGCATGATCGGAAGGGGTGCTGATTGGGATTGTTCAACGGCCAATATATCAGCAAATATCGCCGTGGGCGCTTATTACGTCGAATACGGTAGTTGCTTTTTACGGCAAACATGGTTTGCTGAAGACTTATTCTACCCTGGATCTTCATGGGTAAATGCTTAGAGGATAGGAAGAGGTGAGATAGGCAATATTAGGCATACTATTAACTATGAACAGAATGTTTCTTCAAATATTTCAGTATGAATAGGCCTACAAGGCAGGGCCACAATAAAAAGAGAATTTTGACTATGCTGTGGACCTTGCTGAGATAACGTAAATTGACATTTCTTAGGTTCATAATGTAAGAAAATTTAAACGATGCAATATTATAATGATAAAAATCATTTACTTTGATTTTGACAAATAGGGCCTAGTATTTTTATTGTCAAGTATAATGTGATATGTAATGCTTACCAATCTAAGTCATGATTAAATTATTCAAACTTACATCCACCAGTATATTCAGTCATATCTGCATCATCGGTGTCGCTGAGTTAATTTGCACTCATGAGAAGAAGTCTTATATTCGTCAGTTGTCAAGTAATCAAATTTCACATAAATATTTTCGGTGAACCGGAAGTGATTCTATTCAAACCGGAACTAATAATTACACGTATTTATTATTCCTTTTTTATATCTCAGGTGTTAAAATTATTATGCAGATAGAAACACATTTCTGTGTTATGTCTAATCCGAAAAATAACTAAATATTTATATCGAAAAAAGTATTGTTGCTACAAAAAGATTAACTTGCAAATGAAATGAAACACATCAAGGTGAAGTAGGTTCAACAATTTTTCATTTCAAATTTATTTACATATATCGCTAAAGTACCATGGTGCCACTGTAATATTTGGTATATACGATTTGGAAACAATACCAAATATGTATAGTCTTCCCTGGTTGAAGAAATTCATACACGTTCCGTACTTTATTTCGATTCGCAATTTACATTTATTGAGTGGACGCCATTTTCCGGCGCGTAAGAACAACGTGATTTCTGATTATTTGTACGTAAGGTAAAGTTACTACAGAAGAACCGAATATGGCTTACAAGGGCGGTCAAAAGGTCCAGAAGGTTATGGTACAACCTATTGTATCCTTTGCTGAATAGTTGTATTACATCTAAAACATGTCAAAGTATCAGGGGCACATATTTCAGTGTTTATGAATGCAAACACGTGAAAATAAGCTTGCTCCGTTGAATAGCTGGGTTGAATACATTGTGCTCTCGGGGATTGATGCTAAGCGAAAATATTATATTTTACTTAGGCCTATAGGGTAGTATATTCGCCCGTATATTCTAACTTAGATTCGACTTGATATTAATGTTTGTAAATAACGAGTTAGACTGCAGCATACAAGTTAGGCCTAGTGTAGAACAAGTTCACCAGGCTTAGAAAGCCTTGGATCCAGGTCAAAGGCAACAGACACAAGAGCCTCTTTGAGTCCATGTAGACTTGAGTATTTACATTCCGTTAAGGGGTATCTTTGATTAGAACAGTCAGTATCTATTTATCAACTCAAAAGGTATCAGTACTATCACTTTACAGATCAATAACAAGATCTGTATGTGTACAGGATATGTGAAGATCCGGGGTAGAATTGGTCTTCAGCCACCCATTCTTACCGTAACAGGCGAGTAACAGGATTACTTTATCCCAATTGCATGGATTAATGCGCATGATGTCAGTCACTGGATTGTCTGGTCCAGACTCTATTATTTATAGACCGCTGGAATATTGCTGAGTGCGGCGTTAAATTATGTTTTATAGGCCTGGCAGCACTATACCCGTGCTAGTGGGTTTCACCCAGGTGGTAAGCATCTGAGACCTGCATCACTTTGGGCTTTCCACCCTTAAGCTGTCACACCGGGATATACCTGGAATACTGTTCAAAGCAGAGTTAAACCCACCTCATTCAATATATTGCCAAAGGGGTCACATGTATTTGAACATGTCAGTTGCTTCATTAAGTATGATTACAGATTGGTTTCTTTCCTTAACTACCACCAGAACCTTATTTTCAGATATCTTCAAAATGTAAGTATGCATGTTACATCAGTCATTAAAATCATTAAAAATATGCAATATCCACAATGCTATCCATACATTATACATTTGATCTAGTTAGCATGAAATCTACCAAAAGATTGTGGTTAGTACTAACATGAATGGTAAGTTCAAATGTCTTTGTCACATATTGATGAAGTGCACATGTAAATATAATCAAACTTTGTGACTTTGGAGTTTGTCAACCCACACATTGTTTATCATGGCCATGTACACGTAACAGTACTGTTCTCCATGTCTATGAATAACATATGATGGTATTCTTCTCATTCCTGGCCATGTCATTTAAAAAAATGTTAACCGTCTTAACAGATGGTACTTAGTGTTACTTCACCTTGCACTTGGCATTAAGGGGATAACACAAGGACTGGTAGACTCAGAGTCAGTATTCTGTGTCTGTGTGTGGTATTCATGTTAAACTGTGGCATGATATAAAATCAGCATCAGTCTGAACTACAAGCAGACAATTGCACGCATGCATGTCACTATGAAAGGGCATTTATCTTGAACATGTGATGTTAAAGCCCATGTCATGTCACCTCACCTCGTAATATTCTTGTCAGTAATATTACTGGTCACTTCCAATAGAATCATTTTTTGAGATTAACATGATTTACTTGCATAAAATAGATAATATTTAAGATTCAAGTATACCATGTTTACAGTAATTTTGTTTCAGTGTTTTTTTTATAACTTTTAACACTGTTGATCTTTCTTTATTTTTTGTAGAGATCAAGAATATCAGTCTGGCTATATGAGCAAGTCAATCTTAGAATAGAGGGATGTATTGTGGTGAGTATTTTCATAAATGCTTTTGACAGTGGATTAAGGTCTTCAGCAACCCATGCTAGCAGTAAGAGGCCACTATGCTTGTCGTAAGAGGCGACTAGGGAAATTGGGTTGTCAGGTTCGCTGACTTTGTTGGTGCAGATCATCTTAGATCAAATGGGTAGATCAGTGCTCATGATGTCAATCATTGGATTGTCTGGTCCTGCAACAACATACAAACAAAACCAAGCAACACAAGAAGCAACTTTATGAATCAGGTGGCTGGCATGGTTAGGCTTGGCGACATGGTTGATTGCAGACCTATTATTGTTCGCAGATGTACAGCTACTATAATGGCATAGAACCAGTGTCAACAATGGTCAATCTTCAAATCATCAGCCATGATGACACTGGGGTTTCATGATAGTTAGCCATGGACTTTGTCTTTTCCTTTTCCTTTTATCATCCCGTCAAATACTGACAGGACTTTTGGAGAAAGGTTTCATTGTTACAGCAACATTTCCACCTTTTACTCAGTAAACTGGTGTCATTCCAGCTTGACAATGTTATATGTGTAAACTTGATCCAGTAAGTCTTGCAACCCATGCTTGCCGTAAAAGGCGACTAACAGGATTGGGTGGTCAGGCTCGCTGACTTGGTTTGATGCATGTCATTGATCTCAATTGCGTGGATCGTTGCTCATGATATCAATCACTGGATTGTCTGGTCCAGACTCGATTTTTTACAGACCGCCATCATATAGCTGGAATATTGCTGAGTGCGGCGTTAAACAACCAACCAACCAGTAAGTCTTGATGCCATTGAATTGACATATTGCTATTACAGGGTTTTGACGAGTACATGAATTTGGTCTTGGATGATGCAGAAGAAGTTCACATGAAAACAGCAAACAGAAAGAATTTGGGTAAGCAGGATGTTACTGAGGAATAAGGGAGGTGTTAACGATTACATGGATTTCCAACTTGGCAGCGCTAAGAATTAACACTCATTTCAAACTCAAGGGCTTTTGTGTTTGAGAGTACCACAGGAATGGATCCAGGGGTCCGTGTAGGTTTTCCGAAATGTGAGCCCTGGAGATATTGGGGATGTATAGATCTATACCAATATGATTGCATACATTAGAAATTATTAACACATTATGTGTATGGTGTTGACAGATTGACATGCATTTCACGGGCAAAGATCAATTTACGTACAGTGTACATGTATGATATGTAGGATTTACAAAACAGTGTGTACATGTATTGCATTGCAATGCAGCAATCAGTAGCGTTCATGAACAACATTTGAGTAAGTGACACATGCTTTTGGTATTCACCAAAAAAAATGAAAAGTTATTTTTTTACCATTGTTTACGAACAAAATGTGCGACCAATGTTTGTTGGCATGATGATTGTGTGATGAAAGGTACTAGATCTATCTTGGAGAATTGCTCACCACTATGTGAATGCTTATTTGTGCTTATGAAAACTATTAATGTAGCGTAGCAAATGCAAACTTCAAGTTAAAAGTACAAAATTCTGAAGAAAAGTCAAAGCTGGGACAGAGTCCATGTTTTGATATAGCACGGGGGGGCCCAGTCGTCTAAGGCGCCGTTATTCGCTGTGCAGAGTTGCATCCCTTGGGAAACCTATGTTTGTGGGTTTGAATCACGGTTCGCCCCGATTATGATTCTAGGTTTGTCAGCACCATACCCATGCTCGTGGGTTTCACCGAAGTGGTAGACGTCTGAGACCTGCATCACTTCGGGCTTCCCTCCCACATTAAGCTGACACGCCGTGATATAACTGGAATACTGTTAAAAGCAGTGTTAAATCCAACTCACTCACTCACTCACTCACTCACTCACTGATACAGCACTATGTATTTTCATCTCAAATTCAATGTAAGCTGTCAAATTTATATGTATTTATATGGTGAGGTGGTCTTGACTTGAGAAAATGTTTACAATATTGGTACATTCAAGATAAACATGATAAAGGGTCCGACTATTTTTATTCTACATTAAACTTTTGATCTTTTCCTTTTCCCATGCACTCCTGCTGTGTTCACATCAACAGGGTTTTACCTTGACCAACAAAACTATAGGAGTCCAGAGGACCCCCAAATACTAATTTCAAGGGTCCTTACAGGAAATATGGAGGGTCCTGTAAAATAAAAAAAATATACTGTAGTGTACTGTAAGATTAATAAGTACTTTAATTACAGTAATTAATTTTTTGTGAAGAATTTGGTAGAATGAATATGTACTTTTTCTACATCCATTCTATTTCATTTGGATGCACATTTCTGCGTCATGTGAAACAGTGCATCAAGTAATGTGTATGTCTTTTGCTTTCAGGGAGAATCATGTTAAAGGGAGACAACATCACACTGATTCAACAAGTGCAGCAAGAAGCATGATGAAGTTCAAGTTCAAGAGTATTCCATTTAATTGACTCTGTTGTCTGAGATACATCATCACATCATTGAGATGTAATAAGAAGTGTGTTGTCATTGTAAATATGTCATTGCACAACAGTGGACTTGTGAAGATGGAAGTGATTACCGGTACTGTGAGGAGGTGTCTTCTTGGGCATCTCAGCTTCATATTTTCATGATTCATGTGCATCTCACATGTTATGAAAATCACATTCATACTTGGGAGGTCATATTTTCTAGAGGTTGAAAACTAACATAGCCTTTACCAATGACTTTTGTTTTCACTTGTTCAGTTGACTAAAGTACGGTATATTGATTTTGAGGAAATCTTAACCAAGAAAATCACATCTTTTTAATCATGGCCTGATTGATGTTGTTACACAGGAGTAACTATTTAAATCGCTGCCAGTGTTCGAAATTTAGCATGAACGTCAAGGAGTCCCAGTATCTTACCCTAATGTTAAGAGTTAATAATTCAGGTGGGGGTCCCTAGATTGAAATACTGCTGGAGCAAATCTCAAGGTCTAGAACCTTATGTTACAGTATGGTGCTCATAAATACAAAGTGATTGTAGTGCAACTGTCTTAAGTGCAGTGTGGTAAGGTACTTCTGTTGTAGTTTGAACCCCTCTACAACGATAGAAATTCACACTAGTCCTATATGCCTTACAGAAGTGCCCCATTGTTAAGGTATAAGGACTAGTAGACATTTGCCATTTTTAAGGGTTTTGTAATATGTAATTATAATAAGGACTGAAAATGTTAGTTTCTGTCGCTGCTCTAGGTGAAACTGGATGCTACACTACTAGACCGGGTGAGAGGAAACTGATTTTCAGTCCTTATATTTGCAGATCCATCTTGAGGCCATCCATAACTGCCGACTTTTAGAAACAGTTGTTGCTCTTTTATTGAACTTCAAGCTAATTTTATCATATGATGTGATGTCAGTACATAACAATTATGGGATGTAACATTTTGAATTTTCCACTGAAGCCGTTGACAATACTGATATGATGCAATGTCACGGTTCTGTTTCAGTTTCATGCAGTGTCCGGACATCCATTTCGTCTCAAGATTTTGAGATATTGTTTTCATTGTCGACACTGTGACCCCATGCAGGGAGTCTCTCTCATGTCTGATAAACTGTAACATGCCACATCACATAAACACATTTTAGATACAAGCTAAAGCAGTTTGTTTTTTGTTATTTTTATGAACATGATCAAAGGAACTTCAAGTACCATATTCACCATAATACTGTCTGCCTGCTTACAAAATTGACAACGGAGCTTTTGTTAAAGCCATACACATGTTAAATCTGTTTTCAGAGATTGAGCTGTAATGTTTATGTTCTGAAACTAATTTTTTTTAATAATCGTTAGTAGCCAAGGCAATTATATGCCCCTTGTACGCTGTTCAAGAAAATATGGACTGTTGCGTAAAGTCTGTGCTTTGTATGGGAAGCTTATAATGATACATAAAAAATTGTCAAGAATTACAATTACAAATATACCTTGTTTGGTGGGTTTTACTGAATGAATTTTCTGTTCTTTTGAAAATAACAAAATTTTATGCTTTTTTTTTAAAATTCAAAAACACCACAGGAGCCCCAAATTCTGTTTGAAATAGAATTTTGTCTCATTTTACTTTCAAACACTGACTTCTATTAAAAAAACAAACTTTATGTCCTTGTTTGTGCTATCCATGCTATCATGGCTATCAAACAAATAAGTATAAAGTTCTGATCAACACATTTTTTGTCTTATTTTACTATTTGCCACCCAGAGGGTGTAAGACAAAATTGAGTTATTTTAATTAGAACTTGAGATTCCTGTGGTTTTACCACAGTAGTAGATGGTCTCTGTTCCCATATGGATGAAGCATACATCTGGAATACTGTTTAAAAAGCAGTATTAAAACTCATTTTGTAAGCCACCCATGTTGTATTGAATTTTCAATACATTACATCTATTCACTTGTGACTTGTAAAATGTTGGTTGTCTAACACAGTGATTATAAATGACAGCAAGGATATGTACTCGGGTTAGGCAAAGTGGGTTATGTCAGTTCTTGCTACCTGTGGGTGTGAACCCTAAGATGGGGGGGCACCAGGGTCGCTGGAATCTGTCTAAACCAGACTTCAGTGGGGCAGAAAGTTTAATATGGACAAGGGTGAGAATCAAATGCATGCTAAATGAAAAAAATGGTCCTTTGGCTCTCAATATGTCCAGTATCCTGAGAGAAGGAAGTGCAATTTAGACAGATTTTAGTTAATGATAAATTAACATTGTAAATTCCTGACCATAAACATTGATCAGGTATTGACCCACATCTGATTTAGTCCTGTTTTGCCAGATTTCACTGCACAACTAACAATAAGGCAACACTCATCTCATTAAAATCAGATCGTAGTTTTCGCTACCGCTTAACAATTATCTGAGGACATTACAGGTCACGTCAGAACGACCTTTGACCAATGAAATTACTAACAAGAAGTCTCTATCAGCCAATCGGACAGAAGCTTTCAAATTGGCGACTTCCATTTCAGACCGCTTGAAAAATATGTTGACAAAGTTCTCGATTAAAACTTTGACAAAAGAACATGCTGGAATGTCTAATATATGGTCGAGATTGTATGGCAGTACTTTCAAAGGCTTATGCCATTGAAGAGAGACATAGACGATGATTTGACGGAATAAGTTGTAACTGTCGTTCAGAATACCCCATGTTAACATTTTTGAGGATGTATGATTAGAAAATGCATTCCGGCTGTCACTTTCCTGATCTGGTAAGCAACGCTCTGATTGGTCAGATGAAAGGTCGTTCTGACGCAACCTGTAATAATTAAATTTTCGTTGTGTACATTGAAATTCCTGCATTCTGATTAGCTGAATTGGTCACGTGTTATTGCATTCATTTCCCAATGAATGTAAAAAATTAAGCCACGCCCACTGAGGCGCACTACTTTTATTACTGCAGAATGTCGGGGAATCCCATTATTACAGTCAAGGGAATTCCCTTTCTGCTCACGTTTATTGTGAAGATTCATCGGTTTTTCGATTCATACCTCAATGAACCGAAAAAAATAGTCAATCCTTAAATGGTAGGTCTTCAGATCTTAAGTATGGACTCTGTATACTAGACCAAATAGTATTCATACTAGTGGCTGAAGTTATGGACTGTTTCTGTGATATTGTGATGTCTGTCTGCCATTCCTCACTAGCGTGATAAACTCTTCACTGATATTCAACATAGTTAATCCTACTCACAAAATTCTAAACATCACATAATAAGAGAAAACATTTATTTACATAGCACATATCTACAAAAGCAGATTTAAATAATTATCCAGAAAGGTAGAAAAATATGTATCCCATACAACATTGTCATCCGTGACAACAAATAAGAAGAAACGTTCTCTCCATGCCTTGGACATGTAATCATACGCATAGTGTCCGAGCAAACCTCCAAGATGAGGATGTGGTCACATCCCTATAGCTCTTTCACAAAACAGGATTTCACTGGCTGAAATTACAGATGAGATTCAAATAATGATGTACAAAAATACACTACTCCAAGATGAAAGTACTAATCTGGAAGTAGATTGGTACTATACTACATCAAACAAATTAAAGAACACCCACAATTGGAAGGCTGTGTCACAATACCCAACAGATAGATTACTATAGTAAAAAGTATGTAAGTGAATGAAATACTGTAGGAAGACACTAGTTACCAACACATTCATTCCTTGTGAATAAGACAAACAAAATCATGACTCACACAGTAAGATCTTTTTTAGATTTCAGCTCACTGCTGCCAATGCAGTGTCCGAAAAAACTGCCTGTGGCAGGTAACTTTTTCTGTCGGGCTCCATGAAATGTTTCTCCACCTGCTCGACTGTCTGGCAGATACGTATAAGACTACAGACATATTCTGTTTTATTATAACTTCTTGTAGATTCTCAAGCAATTTTGTTGCATTATTTCAACTGAATCAAGACATGATTTGTCTCTTATATTGTTTTTGCGATTTTTCAATAATAATGTCTTAATGTCACAGGTAACTTGCGAGATGAGCAGGCAATACTTATCGGTCACCTGCCCAACTGTCTTGTTGGGTTTTAAAATGATTTCAAAACACTGTGCCTATGACTTCAAATTCCATGCCTACCTTCAAGGCCATATAACGTCAACCCTATCAACAGCAAAAAGAAAAGAAGACCCATAATTGAAATTGTGATCAACTGATATTCCGGATCACTAACCTACAGAAAAGTTACAATTCACATGATCACATTCAACATTTTCTGTCTATGCTATAGCAATGCACAGACAATTGTGTTCTTTAAGTAACTTTGTTATTCAGTTGTCAACATTGAAAAAGACCTCGGCAGATAATACAGCTTTTGAAACTTTTCATCTAGGACTATTTCTCCAGTGAACAGCTTGGATATCTGTGTGGGTGTGTGCCCGCATGTGTTCAATTGTCCAAATAGGCAATAAGATATGAATAACAATTTGTTCAGATTCACCGCATACTCACTTCCAACAATACATGGGATTTTTAATCAAAGTTTGAAAAGAGTCTGAAATGAAAATGCAGAGAGAGAGGGCAACATGATGAGAGAGTGAGTGAGCATGATGAGCGAACGCTTTAACCACTAGGCTACCCGACCGCCCCTGGCAACATGATGAAACCAGCTACATACTACAATGCACAAAGACAAATACACAAATAGCTGAGACTGGCTCCAATTTGACTATCAATATGGCAGACATGGTGGCAATTTTGAATTCAGATCACAATAATTTAAGCAAACTTAAAAGACAAAATGGGCTGGACCAGCCATCCAAAGATTTCACTGAAAATAGTTGTGAAAATCATACCAGTCACATTCAGACATCTGCCATTCCAATACCTCCACTGGTCTTTGACCAGTGTAACAAATAACGAAACAATCTTGCAGTCTTGCAGCCACTATCAAAATACAGATTGGAAACCTCTTGATCCTCCCCCTCAGAGTGTATAAGCTGTGACCTTGACCTCAGTGTCTGAGAACACATCCGTAATAATGTTTGTGACCTTGGGCCACTGGAGACCATCCAGGCCACATCCGATGCGGGGCATGGAGATGCTGACCACATTATTCTCCACAACATGCTTCTTCATGTCCTCCAGGCTGGCAGTCAAGGAACCGTATGTGGGCTTGTTGAAATACTTGGGCTTGGTGACGAGATAGTACACGTACCGAGGTCCCCTCTTCAAGACTGCCGTCTCACCTGGCTTCTTCCCTAGCAACAGAGAAACTGATTTCAGAAGGAACATGTTGGACCTGGTTGTCCAGTAATGACAGAATGTTAGTGTAAAAGTGAGTTATCAATGACTGATGAAAAAACTGTACTGACTTCCTGAATAGTACGTAAATACTGTAATATTCTTACAAACTAAACACACTTGTAGCATTGAACTGCTTGCTTGGACAAACAGTAGAGAATGACATGCAGTGTTCTGTCTTCATTTATTGCCATTATTGAAAAATTACATCCGGTAAGCGGTCTCTCGGGTTGGCTGCCAAGGGGGCAACTCATATATTACATAAACCCTAACAGGTAAATGTTACAAAAGTCTGATATTTTTTTCAAGGCACTACAAAAAAACTGAAAAGGTTCACATTATGTGTAGTCTGATGAATGGAATTTGAGTTTCAGTAACCTAAATGAAGGCTATTTGAAGCAAGAAAATAGAAAGAAAAAAACCCAACTTTATTGTTGAATATTTTAGTTTAAAATCTGAAACAAGGTCACAGAAAGAGAGAATTTCATGGCTCTAACACTATTTAAGAAGCAAATCTTGGCCACAACCAGGTGATCCTGGCACAACTATGAGACGCAACTATGCCCAGAAGATAATTGTGGTGCCTTCAACCAAAGTTGCAACCATGCCCTACAATATTCTGGTCAGGCTCCCTGACTTGGTTGATGCATGTCATCGATCCCTAAGGCGTGGATCGATGCTCGTGATATCACTCACTGGATTGTCTGGTCCAGACTCGATTATTTATAGCCGCCGTCATATAGCTTGAATATTGCTGAGTGCGGCGTTAAACAACAAACAAACAAACAAACCTACAATATTGTCAAAGGTCACAATAGATCAGGTTGTGATTTCACTTCATTCTCATAAACAAACACTACCATAACAAAACTCCACAGTCCCACCTAAAGGCCACACAATCTAAACACTGATGTATGTACACCTTGTTTCCTCAGCTCTTCAACACCACCGAATGTTTTCTTGAAGAGGACGGCTATCCCCTTTCCCATGTGCATATCCTGGCTGACGCAGTGGACAATGGCATCGGTCTCCGGGCACTTGAATAAGTCACCTTTCATCTCCACAAACTGGAAACCCTAGAAGGAGGGAAAATGGTCTGAATGAGATATCAGTCACTTGGTGCAGACACAGAAAAGCTGACATCAAGTCTAGGGATGAACATCACCTTGAACAATACTGAATTAACTAACATCTGTCTGTTTCATTAAAGTGTCCATCACCATGCGAAACCCATAAGCATGGATGTGGCTGTGGTTCGAGTGAGTGAGTGAGTTGGGTTTGACGCCGCTTTTAACAGTATTCCAGTTATATCACGGCATGTCAGCTTTATGTGGGAGGAAAGCCCAAAGTCATGCAGGTCTCAGACGTTTTACCACTTCAGTGAAACCCACGAGCACGGGAATGGTGCTGACAAACCTAGAAACATGATCGGGGCGAACCGGGATTCGAACCCACAATCATAGGTTTCTGCGGTTCCCAAGGGACGCAACTATGCACAGCGAATCGTGGTGCCTTAGACGACTGGGCCACCCATGCTCCCTTGTGGTTCGAACAAACAAACAGTGCATTTGTGATGTGCATCTTCTGCATGTACACACTGGTGAAAGTATTGGTTCACAAAACTTGGATCTCCTCTTTAAAAAAATATCCTCAATCCACTCCTTCAGTGCTGGCAGATGATGGAAATAATCCGGTACATCCAAAGTTGCAGACTCATGATTGAATAACCAGTATATCCATTCTCCTCATATTGTCCATAAAGATAATTGGGCTTATCAATTCTGAATTTGATACCATAGGCCCCCAAACTGCCCTTCCCCTAATATGTAATACTTTCATAAGCGCTGAAGATACTTTTCAACTCAAGTTTTGTTTTTGTATCAGATTCTGACTTTTTGCACACACCATGCCATTCCAAGATTCAGATGTCAGATTCACAGGGAACCTGTCATTGTTGGCACATGGCTGCAGATCTGTCTCTTACCACTTTCAGTCAAAGGGCATGGCCAAAAGAGGTCACATGGTACAGAGGAATTAAGTTTACCTTTTTTAGATTTGTAACATCCTAAATAAGTATGTTTCTGTAAAATAAATACTCCCTCACTACATAGTTTTGAAAATAAGCCCTGGGAAACAAGACCATACACTTTAACAATGTTTGTTTGTTTGTGTGTTGTCGCCGCATTTAGCAATATTTACGCTACATGACGGCGGTCATAACATGAGCATCTATCCATGCAATTTGGATACGATGACATGCATCAACCAAGTCAGAAAGCTTGACCAGGCGATCTTGTAAGTCGCCTCTTACGACAAGCATAGTCACCTATTATGGCAAGCATGGATTGCTGAAGACCTATTCTCAGAGCTAGGAGGAGTTGGTCTCTGTACACATTCTTTTGATGTGACCAAGCCCTTAATCTGACATTCATATTATATTCAATAGAACGGACTAAAATATCCAGTAATTAGCTCTGTGTAATCTTTCAAATTATCATTAGATTCCTGAGCTGCTGTTTTTCTAATCACTTGGTAATTTATGAACCAGCAGAACCAACATTTTACAAAAATAGAATGGAAAAACATTTTGAGAAAAAAGTTGTTTTTTTCCCCACCAAATCTGTGAAATACTTTCAGTTATGAACAATTTCAAAAAAGGTCTGTAGTAATTCTCTTTCCCCAAACTCATTCTTGTTTTCTTCTTATTTCACCCACATGAATGAAAGTTCTTTTTATTAGCTCACCAGCCCAAAGGTTTTGGAAAGGAAATCTGCCTACAAAATATAAAAAAGGGTGAAAGTTGCCACTCACGCTTGCCTCTGCCATGTGGATAGATTGTGTGGTGCTGACTTGGGGGTAGAACCAGAGTCTCTGTCCCAACTTCCCAACCCTTGAAACTGGAACACAACATGTCGCAATGATAGTCTGTCACTCCGTCATAATGAAATTCCTGAAATAATATCCACATTGATCACTGATCAATATCATCTTCCTGAGGCAAGGGCGTTAACAGACTTCAAAAGTCCATGCAGTTTCCACCCTTGCCGAACTAGGCTGGCATTTCTGGGCTTGATCGTAGTGCAACCAGTGGCTACTATGAGTTATGTCCCTTCTGTGTCATCTCTAATGACCAATCAGATCTCACCTCTCATACCACTTGTAATGCTTCAAACAACATGGTGGCGCCCAGTCAAGGTGAGGTGAGGTGAAATTGGGTTTAACGTCGCGTCCAAGATTATTGCACTTATATAGCGACGTGCATGCACGTGTATGTGTGTGTGTGGCTGCTTGTACTAGTCCGGACTGATGCCGATTTATAGTGCTAGCTCACTGAGATACCATGCCGCAGTTTAACATGAATACCCCACTCAGACACAGTATACTGACTCCGAGCCGACCAGTCCTTGTTTTAGACCCTTAATGCCGAGCGCCAGACAGGGTAACAACAAGTACAATCTTTTAACGTCTTTTTGTATGACGCGGCCCGGGATCGAACCCTGGACCTTCCGCTCTCCGGGCGGAAGCTCTACCACAAGACCACGGAGGCGGTCGCGCCCAGTCAAGACGATCTCATCGATAATAAAGATCTTTATTGTAATAAAATGTGTTTTACCTTGTGAAGTTCATGAAATCACTTGAGCACCTTGATTAAAAACATGAAATGATTGAGAAAATATCTGTCGGTGAGCACTTGTACACATGCTCTGCAAATCCAGCAATCGAAAGAATTCAGCAAGGCAGTTGCCATGTTATTTATAAACCGGATGTCGATTATGTTACAGGATTTTGATTGGACTATGCACAGACTCGTTAGTCCATCCAAAATATAACTCCATAATTGCAGCCTTATTCGTCAAGAGTGGAAACTGGACTTCAGTCAGTTAACTCCCTTGCCTCGGGAAGATGGATCAGTACAGGTATTTCTGAAAGGTGTACAATATCATAGTAATCGATCACTATCAATGATTAGTCTTTGCCAGAAACTGAATATCACCAATGTTCAGTTACTTGTGAGCTGTAATTAATGTCTCTTTGAACAATACTTCAGTAATATCATGAGTGAGTGAGTATGATTTTACACCGTTTTTGTGAATATTCTAGCAATATCATGGTGGGGGACACGAGAAATGGGCTCCACACATTGTACCTACCCGGTATGTAGGGAACTGAACCCAGGTCTTTTGCGTGATGAGTTATATCATGACATTTCATCATAATGTGGAAAGAAAGCAACACTACAATTAATATGGTGAATGACAGCTAATAGTAAATGCCAATTTGTTCTTACTACAGGTTAATCTAAACAGACAAGACTTGTTTCAAAACTGATTTACAGATTCAAAAATGAAAAGTGGAAAACAAAAAATCAGAATTTCCATTATTCCGCTGATTGCAAATTTTACTTGTTCCCCACGAAGAGATGGTGCACACAAAATATTCAACTTCAAAACCGCAGAGTTAAACAAGTTAAACAACATGACAAGCTAAACTAACACTGCACATTGGGCTTGCTGTCCTGTTATTCTCAGCAGTGATAGAAACTACCCGGTAACACTTTTAGTCCACTAGTACTTATTATGATAACATATAGCAAAACCCCTAAAAAAAGGGCAAATTTCTACTGGTCCTTAGGATACCTTAACTACTGGGCAGTTTCTAACGCTGGTCAGTGCATGAATTCATCTTGCATAGAAATGATTTTAAAGAATGCAAAAGATCAGTTTACACATTGAATGAAGACCAAATAGTTTAGTAATGGGCAAAACAATTCAATATATATCTGTCATTGTTGGAATAACATGTTCAAATTATAACAGAACTTATTGCTACAACCCAGCTGTAAAAACACAGTGGTCTCAGAGTTGGACAAAAATTTGAATTCAACCAAGGTCGTACTGTCTGTTTAATCAAATCCCGCTCACATCACATCTCTCACTCTGATAGATACTGTCAGCATGGAGATCTGAGGACCCTCACCAAAAGTGGTAGTTCCCAAGCAAATGTCACTAGTCCTGCTACAGAGTTGCCCCGATCTAAAGATAAAAGTGGTAGTTCCCAAACAAGTGTCACTAGTCCTGCTACAGAGTTGCCCCGATCTAAAGATAAAAGTGGTAGTCCCAAAGCTAATGTCACTAGTCCTGCTACAGAATTGCCCCTATCTAAAGATAAAAGTGGTAGTTCCCAAGCAAATGTCACTAGTCCTGCTACAGAATTGCCCCTATCTAAAGATAAAAGTGGTAGTTCCCAAACAAGTGTCACTAGTCCTGCTACAGAGTGGCCCCTATCTAAAGATAAAAGTGCTAGTCCCCAAGCTAATGTCACTAGTCCTGCTACACAGTGGCCCCTATCTAAAGATAAAAGTGGTAGTTCCCAAGCTAATGTCACTAGTCCTGCTACACAGTGGCCCCTATCTAAAGATAAAAGTGGTAGTTCCCAAGCAAATGTCACTAATCCTGCTACAGAGGGGCCCCGATCTAAAGATAAAAGTGGTAGTCCCCAAGCTAATGTCACTAGTCCTGCTACAGAGTGGCCCCTATCTAAATATAAAAGTGGTAGTCCCCAAGCAAATGTCACTAGTCCTGCTACAGAGTGGCACCTATCTAAAGATAAAAGTGGTAGTCCCCAAGCAAATGTCACTAGTCCTGCTACAGAGTGGCACCTATCTAAAGATAAAAGTGGTAGTCCCAAAGCTAATGTCACTAGTCCTGCTACACAGTGGCCCCTATCTAAAGATAAAAGTGGTAGTCCCAAAGCAAATGTCACTAGTCCTGCTACAGAATTGCCCCTATCTAAAGATAAAAGTGGTAGTTCCCAAGCAAATGTCACTAGTCCTGCTACAGAGTGGCCCTATCTAAAGATATAAGTGGTAGTTCCCAAGCAAATGTCACTAGTCCTGCTACAGAATTGCCCCTATCTAAAGATAAAAGTGGTAGTTCCCAAGCAAATGTCACTAGTCCTGCTACAGAGTGGCACCTATCTAAAGATAAAAGTGGTAGTCCCAAAGCTAATGTCACTAGTCCTGCTACACAGTGGCCCCTATCTAAAGATAAAAGTGGTAGTCCCAAAGCAAATGTCACTAGTCCTGCTACAGAATTGCCCCTATCTAAAGATAAAAGTGGTAGTTCCCAAGCAAATGTCACTAGTCCTGCTACAGAGTGGCCCTATCTAAAGATAAAAGTGGTACATGTAGTTCCAAAGAAAATGTCACTAGTCCTGCTACAGAATTGCCCCTATCTAAAGATAAAAGTGGTACATGTAGTTCCAAAGAAAATGTCACTAGTCCTGCTACAGAATGGCCCCGATCTAAAGATAAAAGTGGTAGTTCCCAAGCAAATGTCACTAGTCCTGCTACAGAGTGGCCCTATCTAAAGATATAAGTGGTAGTTCCCAAGCAAATGTCACTAGTCCTCCCTGAATTTTTTAAGTTTTTGACAAGCAGACTTAAGTTCATTTCAAACCCTGAACCTTGATTCAGAAATTTTGATCTTAGTAAAAGAAATCCACAAGGAACACAAATTTACCCTTGATAGCAGTCTTTTGGTGGTAGATGCCATGGGGCTCAGAAACCACCAAATATCTATAATGATAGAAATGGAGGTGTCCCAGATGCAGAGCGGTATTGTATTGGAGTAAAACATCCCACTCTAGTAGGATTACATGTACATAAGGAATCTGTTACACTGTACTTTGGTAACTCATATATATAACACAGGAAGTAGATGGTTCAGGAAATGGCCTATCTTGATGAACATACAATGCAAGGAAGGATGACAACTGGTGAGTTTCGTGTTTTGGTTGGATAACAATAATGTGTAGCTTGCTGAAGTCTTGGATTTTTCTTTTTGTTTACCTTAGGCTTGGTCGCTTCAATTCCTTGTGAGGGATTTATCTGTCCAAACATTTTGGGGTCCCAGGGGATGCACAATTAATTGTAGGGGTCGCAGGTTAAAATATGGAGGTCACAGAGAAAGGTCAAATATTGAATACAAACAATGCTAATTCAGATAAAATAGCTTAATTCCTTACTGGTTTTTATCTCATTTAATATGTAAAATCATATCACCATTTTTACTCATGTTTGTTTGCACTTGAACACACGAACTTGCTCTGCCAAAAAACAGTCATAAAACTTGTTGTTCTGCCCTCCTTTGAGCCCCGAACTTCACCCCAAACAATATGAGACAGCACTCTACCACAAGTGATGTAAAATAGCGGGGTGCAACTGGTTAAAAATGACTATGGAATTCCTTAACTGAAACTACAAATGCTAGCACTAGAATATCGTGATGCTTTTGACTGTGGACTGAATTTCTTAAATGATTTTGTACGGAAATTAAGTTGTAAGTGGTATCAAGACTACACGTCTGGTAAATCCCTACCATTTTATTTAAATGTTTGTATTTCTGTTGGTATCGAATTTTTTCGAATTTGTTCCTTCTCCAATAGTTACAAAAGCTTCATCACTTTCAGTCTAGGAACTTTAATTGTTGAGAGGGTCCTGAATTTATACCATTTATGTACATTTCATTTTACTGTTCAATAATTATAAAATCCCACTGTTTTATATGATCACAAATTTCATAAAAGAAAGTACCGGTAACTGTTTGCTTAAACGTACACCCAGGATGAACAATCTTCATTTCATGTTTTAAAGCTTCAACAGATCAAGAAACCTATGGTCATGTGAGTAGGGTAAGAATTTATGGATGAACAACTTCTTTATTACAATTTAGAGCGACGTTTCGGTGTAGGTTCTAACACTGTTATCAAGCAAGTGTTAGAACCTACACCGAAACATCACTCTTAATTGTAATTAAGAAGTTGTTCATCCATAAATTCTTACCCTACTTAGTACTCCAACTTCTAAATGCCTATAAAAAAAATTATGATCATGTGTTTGATAGAATCCCGATTCACCCAGGTAATGTGTCTAGGTTTGTCATCACCATACCCATGCTCGTGGTTTTCACCAAAGCGGTAAATGTCTAAGACCTGCATCACTTCAGGCTTTCCTCCCATGTCAAGGTGACACACTGTCATGTAACTGGAATACTGTTCACTCACGCACTCACTCACTCCATTTGTTTGCACTCAAATCTAAAAATAATTTATAGCTCAGACAAATATAGGGCCAGTACATTTATGTCAAATCACAAACTGTCAAATTAGCACCCTAAGAGAGTGTACTGGGTGCCACTGTTTAACAGCATGGATAAAACTATTTCTATCTCGAAAAATAAAACTTTTACAAGTCCTTGTTTGGTGGTGATAAACTGTCTGACAGACTCAATAAATAGGCACTACACTGTGACCTGACCATGTTATTCCAGATACAGGGATAGATTAGTCTGACAGAGCATACTTTACTGAGTTTTTACTATGTTGAGGTAATACTAATGTTTTATAACCTGTGACAGCTGCAGGAAGCAGGACAGGCAATATGGAGGACCAGACTGATACAACTGCAGCCTGGACTGTACCAGGTACTGGAAATCACTGTTGGATACTGAGAGAAAGAAATATATGTTGCCATGTGCATAAATGGAAATACATCAATCAATAAGTCAATGTTTAAACTTGGGCAAATTTGCATGATACTTTTCATGACATTTTCAAACAGCCAGTATGACTCCCATGATTTTGAAATGCCAATCTCATTAAAATCAGATCCTAGTTCTCGCTATCGCTAAACAAACATCTGAGGATATCCCGTAACAGGTCACGTCAGTATGACCTTTCATCCAACTAATCAAAGCGTCACTTAACAGATCATGAAAGTGATAGTCGGAATGTGTTTTCTAATCATGCAACCTCGAAAACGTTAACACGGAGTACTCTGAACGACAGTTACGGCCCCTACGACTGATTCCGTAAAAAATATCGTCTATCTCTCGCTACCGTGCGATATACATTTGAACGGAGGAGGCGTTGCACAGTACGTGGGAAGCACTGCCATACAATCTCAATCATATATTGGACATTTCGGAATGTTCGTTTTTTTAGTTTTGAAAATTTTAATCGAGGACTGTGTCAACATATTTTTCAAGCGTAGTTTGAAATGGAAGTCGCCAGGTTGAAACGAGTGGCTTAAAGCTCGAGAAAGCTGCTTTCTAATTGGCTAATGTCGACTTCTTGTTAGTCATTTCAGTGGTGGGTCAAAGTTCACGAAAGGTCGTCCTGATGTGACCCATAATGGGATGTCCTCAGATCTTTGTTTAGCAGCACCAAGAACAAAGATCTGATTTAAATAAGATTGATGTTTGTCTAACAAATCAATCTTAGAGACACATTTCAATCCCAGCATAAAGGTTTCTTTGGGTGTCTTATATGAATTCCTGACTATACGTCCTGGGATTTATTCAATATCAAACCCTTCTATTGGTTTCAGAATAAACACTGGATGTTTTTTTGGGTCAATTAATGACAATCACATACCATGTAGCAAAGAGGGGAAGATTTTTCATACCTTTTGCTATTTCAATTCATGTGAAGTTTTCAAGAATGTGATTTGGAATGGTCAAGTGAGAATTGTACACAGTACAATACTGACGGTTTATAATAGTAACAATGTATAATGTGTACAGGATTTGATAATTCTTAAACCCTGTTAAATAGAAAACCCATATCCAGTAAACATATCTTCTTGCCAAATAACGTCAAAACCTGAAAATGTTAAGAAATTTAAAAATGTTAAACTTGGGCAAAGCATTAATTTTAAATTTTAATGGATTTTAGCAAAATTTAAATGGATTTTTGCAAAATTTAATTTTTCAAACTTTGAATATTACCTCAACTGGTTATGATGTTTCACAGTATGTTTTCATTCGTATACATGGCAGAACAAGCCGATTAGACTCTGAATATTTTACTAAAAGTTATATCATTGGGTGTGTCTTGACCAAATCACCGGTAGATTCAAAGAAAACGTGTGTGCAGCTGATTGCTGTTTCCGGCTTAGTTTACGAGAAAATACACATGGTAATCTTAATCCCAATGCCTAGCAGAACAAAAAATACAATTTAAACGGTAAATAAACATGTCTGGTGATTTTTTATCTCAAATTTCGAATCTGTACTGACCAAGTTTCTCATCACCCATTCGTTTACCGGAATTCGCTGAAGGGGTAGATCTACGGGGGGGGGGTTTTCTGCGCTTGACTTTCGAATTTTTTTTCCAAAATACTGAATCCGCTAGAGGGGGGTGCGCATTATACATGGGTGCGCACTATACTCAAGAAAATACGGTAATTGCAGCGCCATGTGGCATTGTTTATTGTCAGCATTGTCCTTCATCAGTTTTGTCTGCTTTTTGTGCACCGACCTTATTTAGACCTAGTACACATTGTTCTTTTGTTTCATGTGACTCCTTTTGTTTGGGAGTTAAAATTGTTCATTGGTATCGTTTTGCATTTTGAATTCATTATTTGTATGCAAACAATGACCTTTATTTGTAACATTCATTCTTTATTCGTAACATTTGACTGTTATTGAATACCTTTGTCCTTTATTTCAACTTTGTATTTTTTGACAGGATGGCCACCCATACCTACAGATCGGGAAGGAGTGTTTGATTGGAAAGGGGTCTTTGAATGTTCGGAAAGGGGAAAAAAGGGATAAGGATAGAGTCGGATGGGATAAGGATAGAGTCGGATGGGATAAGGATAGAGTCGGATGGGATAAGGAAGGGGCGAAGAGGCATATGCACAGGAACTCGATATATTGGTCAGTAAATAAAAATATATACCGCCCTATATGTGGGCATATGAGATCTGTAAAGCGAGAGACGCAGCCGGCAGCCTGAGCCAATAAGCCTCAGCGCGTAGTCTGTTTTACAGACCTGATACAAACATATATATCAAATACAGCCCATGCAAGTCTATAATGTTTGGCAAGTCTAGATTACTGCAGTATCTGAAAATGAAGAGAGTCACTGGGCTCCCTTTTATCATATTTTTATTAAGATAACTGAACAACTGTTTTTTCTGTACGATATTTTCATTTCAGAGACTAGATGTTAGTCTACCCAGCGCGGTAAAATGCAGCTTTGCCGGACATTCTCAAAATCAAACTTATTTTGGGTCTATTTTTTAATTTAAGTACCAGAGAATATCGGATGCAGGGTAATTTGTCAAAAAGAATTGTCTCCTCTGACTAATTTCCCTCATAATAAGAAATAATCAAACTGTAACATTGTGTAATAGCTACAATGCATGCTGATTAGTAATACTGCCCAGCGAATGCTAACAGTATCACTGCCGGACATCCCGCTCCCGATTAACGGCGATTAACCAGTTATTATCACCAGCTGATCACTAAATACTCTCTTACTTACTGTCAGTTACACGCATTCAGTATGAACTAAAATAATGAAATAAGTCAGAGACTGACATGGTGTACTTACTTCTTGCTAACACCGCCGTATTGACTGACACTGTTGACGTTTCCCGTTTGCTCAAGTTTGTGAAATAATCACGTGCAGAGAACCAGGAAAATTAGAGTGATCTCCCTTAGATCATAGCTCGGCGCTTTTCGCTGCCGAGTGTCAAATCAAATGCATGTGCTTTGTCTTTTGAGAGTAAATGAACATTTAGAAAACATATCTGGTTTGTAAACTGTATTACTGAAAAGTTGAAGGTATATGGTAGACTTACATCTAGTCTCCGAAATAAACAAACATATGTATTTTACAGAGAAAAACAGTTGTTGAATTATAGTTATGAAACATAATAAAAAGCCCAGAGATACTGTCAAATGTGAGTGAGAGTTGGGTTTAACGCCGCTTTTAACAGTATTCCCTGTCAAATATGATTGACCTGCATGGGCTGAATTGAATATATTTGTTTCACGGTTTGTATATGACCTATACCTATATGTGACATCGATAAGTGTTTACTAAGGCATTATTATTCAATCATTATAATATTATGTCTACTCTTCACAATTAATCACTCAACTCTTTACCAATCTCGTTAAATCAGACCATAGTTCGTGCTAGGTAGCGAGAACAAAGATCTGACTTTAATGAGATTGACTGTTTACGTGGTCCCGTGTACGCCGCACAGCTCACAAATCAGGCGAAGTTAAGCAACGTTGGTCGCGAAGTGTCCTTCCATGGGTGGGTGGACGTGTTCGGAAGCTTGTCACCCAGCGGGGAATGGGTACCCGGTAGGATTTGATAAATGACTCAACATTCAAGCGCCTCACAGGCTTGGGTTGTATACTACCCAGGGAGCTGCAACTGAAACATCGAGTGCACACTGAGCCATGGACCGGGGTAATAATAATGCTGTGCTTCGAGCATACATTGCGTACGTGTACTGGGATTTGAGAACTATTCAGATCTTTTATACCGAAGTCAAGTATTTTCATGTCTGTCTCATAGTTCCATGTAATAATTAACGATGATGTTTTAATAGTTTTCTGTACTGCCTGTTGCGTAATCACATGAGTAGAAAATTAACGTGTTTTGATCGGACAATATGTTCATGCTTTATCTGTATTTTAAAGCTGAAGTATAAATATACTCTGAACAACTAAATATATATCATTTGCTGCCATTAATTGTTTGTGGTTTTGGAGTTAAGATAGTTATCAATAAAAGTAATCACACGCTGTGACATGACCAAGAGATTTCCGGGATCCAGTCCCATTTAACATAGTTTTTCAACCAATGAGATTGTAACGCACACTCCCATTCATTTTACAATGTACTGTGGGTCCTAAATAAAGGCTATTTTATGTATATTTGAATGAAGACTAGCTATTAATTTGAACATTATTTAGGGACTGGTCATTTAATATAGGTGCATGTGTGTTGGTGTGTGTGTGTGTTTGTGTGTGTGTGCGTGCGTGCGTGCGTGCGTGCGTGTGATTGTGATGAATACATGTTTAGATTGTGATGAATACATGTTTAGATTGTGATGAATACGTGTTTAAGGGTGCATTAAAGGGTGCCTTGAAATAATGTCGACACAATATGATACAGTCCTAAGACCACCTCCCCCGTCCGTACACCCCCCCCCCCCCCCCCCACCCCCACACACGCACACACACACACCCTCCTAAATAAATGACCAATCCCGAATTCATCATTTCCTTTGAACGTTTATAGTGCTACTACTACTACTACTACTACTACTACTACTACTACTACTACTACTGCTACTACTACTACTACTACTACTACAACCACCAACTAGGGAATTCATACCTCTAATCTGGACACGCTCACTCATAGCCATATCATTTGAAGGACTATAAGATGCACGTTTATTGCTACCAGTGGTATGAATTCGCTTTTACATATGATGGAACTCCCGAGGAACGGCGGAATTTGGTTCGCATTGCAGTGCGTTTTACAGACATTTATTTACTCAATAATGGTCCATATTAGCCATAGAAAACATAAAGAATACTTTCATTTATGTCATCGACGTTGTCGTTAGAAACACCAGCATCACCGTAACGTTGTCATACCAGAAGTATGTCGGACATGAAACTAGCTGAGGACAGTTTCATGGAACAATTTGTACTCGGTGACCTATGACTCGCGTCGTTTTAAACCGGAATTCATTATCGGACTTTGGATTTTTAATATATGTATAGTTACATGATAAGGGCTTCGAAACTTTCTACCTCTGCCGAATATTATAGCATATATTCTGATGCTTGCATTACTTTGCAATGTCAATTACGCCATAAACAGTATACATATCTTGTACTGTATATAGTTAGGTTTCATTGTCCAAGGAAACAGCGGGAATCAGCATGCCTCTCTTTCATTACCTTACAGGTGCGTTTCCTAAACATTCTCTTGACGGGGGTTAATTTTATTGACTTGTTCCCCGTATAGTGATGGTGCTTCATATATAAAGACTTGTCAATGATTTAGAGTGGGATTTGTTGAGAAGACGTGTTACGATGACTGTTCGGGTGACATTATGTGTGGTAAGTATAGCAGCTTGAAGATATCGTATTTCTGTATAATGGTTGACAATGCTTGACGGAAAGAGGTCCTTTTGTTTGACAAGCGACTCTATATTGCTAGGTGGTTAATCTTGTCTACTGACGTTTTAGTAATGCATCTTAATTATAATTACTTTATCATATAAGAGTTATTTGATTATCAGAATATGACGTACTATTTTCGATATTCTTTTAATTTCAGTGGCTTGTTTTTATCAACATTTATTCTACATATTGTAAAAAAATGTAATTTTATTTGTGAATCGTCAGCACCATACCTACCTGCTTACGGAAATATGGCTAATATTAAACTTCTTAATTTGTTAGCTTCTACACTTTTTAAGACTACTACTACTACTACTGCTAGGGAATCTATACCTCTTATCTAGACTCATTGGTTGAACTCCTTCACTCACACACATATCAATTGAAGGACTATACAAGATGCACGTTTATTGATACCAGTGGTATGAATTCGCTTGTACAAATGATGTAAGGATCTCAGCCCTTTGACGCATCGATGCTGTTTTTTGGAAACAGACACTTTATTCATGACTAATTTTTTGTATGTTTTTTTAATTCTTAGACCATACATAACAAAATGGTACACAAATTATTTTCAAACAGATAGCGATCGCTACGTCTGTCAGCCCGCAGGCCACAAAGTTGCGACTAAATTGGTCGCCATGGCGATCTAGTTTTGTATTTTGCGACTGGTATTTTCATGTCAGTCGCCAACTGGCTCCTTGTCTTTAATTACGTTTGGCGACTAAATATCTCTTGTCATTAGATATTAAAAAAGATCGTTTTTAATATAAGAGCGGTAACTTCAGTGAAAAAAATCGATATCAGAACATAATAACATCGACTAGATCACTGCTAGGCCATGTGTACTGTTTTCGCTTTCGATATGAAGCTCCATACCTGGAATGAAGGAAGCACTTTCTGTTATTAAGTAATGCACTAACAATGTGAAGAGTTTAGTACCCACGCATGTACTGTACGACATCCGCCCAGGTGACAGCTGTGGCGGTCGTTTCGCCGGTCAAAAACACGAAGTATTTTTCCATATTTGCGCAAGTCAAAACAACAACAAATCGTTGTCAATCGGCAAATGATGTATACCGTATTTTCTTTAGTATAGTGCGCACCCCTCTCTAGCGGATTCAGAATTTTTAGGGGAAAAAATTCGAATAGATCTTCCAAGCGCAGAAACAAAATTACACCGTAGATATATCTACCGCTTTAGCGAAGTCCGGCAAACGAACGGGTGATGAGAAACTTGGTCAGTACAAATTCGAGATTTGAGAGAAAAAATCACCAGACATGTTGATTTACCGTTTAAATTTTATTTTTTGTTCAGCTAGGCATTGATTTATATCCAGGATATACCATGTGTTTCTTCTCGTAAACTAAGCCGGACACAGCAATCAGCACACTCCGTCGCAGTGGTGACTCAGCATAACACCACTGCCACAGACTAATTTGCATATCACGTGACCGGACTTTTCTCTTGTTTGTAAACAAACGCGCATTTTCAGAAATCAGTATAGAACGGAATAATGCAAGTATTTGGGGGCGCTTTACAAATTGTTTTGCATAACTATATAGATAAGCTACTACAACAGCGACAGTGAGTTGCATGACAATATATATTTATGCATCAAAGTGACCATGTCAGCTCTCCGTTGGGCTTCGATGACAGCACGTGGAGCCGTACAACCAATGTAAACATAGGATAACTACGCAAAAACAAGTAGATTTTTACGTATTTGCATACTTTCTCAATGAAAGTTAACCATTCGTTGACATTTGTTTATGAAAATGTGTACTATGCTAGCTGGCTGCCGGCCGCATGGAACTCTGGGTAGGAGAGTGAGCGATCAGCTGTACACACATTTTCTTGGAATTTACCGGTGATTCAGTCAAGACACACCCAATGATATAACTTTACAGGATTTTAATGCAAGGATCGGCAAAAGTTGTATCTGAAACTATTTTTTTATCAGGAATAATATATTCCAATATCTTGTTAATTTAGATGCAGCTTTTACTAAACATATTTAAAATAATAATAACCCTAAGCGAAGCAGCTGATAGCAATTGCCGGGTATTATTTCTTACATGGAACCAGTCTGACCAGTCACCGTCAAGACTCCCGTTCACGTGATCGCGTGATCGCGAGAATTACGTTTTGACATAGAATCGTCTAACAAAAACAAATATGACTTTTAACGAGTCAAAGTATGGCATTTATGACATATGTATCCATTCTCTGTCAACTAAAGTTCGTTTCAAGGCGTCAATAGCGGTAATCTGACCGTGGTTTCTGTCAATAACGGTGAGTTGTGCGATCTTCCGATCGCTTCACACACGATTTCGCCGAAATTAATTAAAACAATATTAAAAGTAATTTTGAATAAAATTAATGAAATAAGTTACAAACATAAGTCCAGATATACAAAGAACACTTTTTATAGTCAGGCAGTGAAATTACATGATTAATATGCGTACTTCAGTATGGATTTGTTGACATGGTATTTCCGGTGTTACGTGCTCACGGTAATGTCTTTCCATGGGGGAAAAACATCAAAACTCATTATTTCGTGTATAATGCGCACCCCCTTCTGCACAGCTGTGGTTTTTTTTGGAAGATAATGCGCAGTATACTCAAGAAAATACGGAATGCTTTGAATGGCGAAGCTGACACGGAAGTTTCAGCGTCTGTCGACACGTTCGATGAACCAAAACCTGCAACTGGCACCGGTAAACTGTCAGATGATGTTACTGACACAATGTTCTAAAGCTTGTTTGTCTGAAAAACTCAAAAGCTTCAACAACAGTTGTTGTTCATGATATAAAACTAATTATTCAAACTCATGGATTTGTTTGTGTTTTGTTATGCAGAAGCTCAGTTAAATTACAAGTCATTACTTTTGGCTCCTTACATTTTGCCTTGGCTCCTTGAAATTCTATTTGGCTCCTTGAAAAAAAGATTTAGGAGCCAAGTGGCTCCTTTGAATTTTTTTTAACTTTGTGGCTGTTTATGTTACATGGATGGAAGGTAAGAAAAACTGCCGGCAAAAGAAAACATATACTTGAAAAACCAAAGCATTACAAACGTCACCAATACGTTACTAGACTGAAGACATCACAAACTTAAGGCCTAAAACACAACAATGATAGCGAATAAAATACATCACCATCAAATAACCGTTTCTTGTTTGTTTCATTTTTCGCCACCTTCAAACCTAGGTGTATACTTTCTATTGCTCGACAGTCTAATCTTAGAGACCATCCATCTGGTTTTTATTGGGGTACGGGTGGGTGTGAAATGTTTCTGAGAACAATATATTTTCCCTGTTGCATCCATCAAACTATTTTGAATGGGGTCCATCATCTATCGCAACCATACTGCAGTGTCGAAGTTTCAAATAAAATGTCACGGGTTTGTTGAAGCTGACATCACATTCACACGAAATAGCTTTGTAAATGAGACGATTCCTATATCAAGACATGCGACTGTAATGTTTCCAGCATCAGTCCAGATTATATCAAGTTTACTGTTTACAATCACTGGATTGTCTGGTCAAGACTCGATTATTTACAGACCGACGCCATATAGCTGGAATACTGCTGTGAGTGGAGTTAAACAACAAACAAACAAACAAACAAACATTAGATAATCTGTTTTCTGTTTCTGTATTATAATGTGAGTATGTCACTTTTATTTCGACCCCCCCCCCAAAATATACAAGATGCGATTCAAATATGTCTAATTTGTGGAAATATATCAGTGGTGCATAACTTTCCAGACGACAAGCCTCAATGTATTGACACAGCAACCAAGTTATAAAGCGAGCTGGTTAAATGGTTCTAAGTGTTTGTGAAGTTTGGTCCTCAAACAACAAATAAACAAAAGTCAATTCAAAACACTATACGACACCGAGACATTGACTCGTCAAAACTTAGCATGCGAATCAATAGTAAGTTTGTTTTAATAAGATAATTTTTATACCACAATATTTAAGACACAGGCAGCAAGCCAGGCACCACTAAGTTCTGTTATTTCTGAATTTTGATGCATAAACTATGTTATAATACAAATTCATAAAACTAGAAAAATAACAAATGACCTTGAAATATATTTACCATGTAAAATTATCATTCGTTCTCCGGGAAGTATGGATGCGACATAAAAACAACTAAAGGCGATAACTAAGGAAAGTGATAAAATAATTCACAAATTATACAGTCTGAGATTTATGGGTAGAGCCCCGCTGAGATGATTTATTGCCTTTGTGGATTAAAGCATAACAGTCCGTGGCAGCGTTACTTGGTCATAAAGTATCCGCGAGTCCGCCTGTCAGCTGGTACAGTGACGTTAATTGGACCTGTCAATCAAGCAAACGTGTTATGAATCTACGAATATGTATGTTAACGACGGGTTTGTTTTCAGCACGACTGCAGTCGCAGCATTTTGTAATGGGGTCTACACTCCACTCGTCAGTTCAGGTGTACTTGGGCGTAACATTACCGTATCTTGAATTGTTTGATAGGCATGACTTAGTTGACTGATAACAAAGTAGACACAATTTATGGATCAAACTTTTTAAATTACTGTAAAAGCGACGTTTCGGTTTAGATCCTTGCACCGTTGTCCATCAAGTCACTGTGAAGGCGACGTTTCGGTATAGATCCTTATACCGTTGCCAAGCAAGTCACTGTGAAGGCGACGTTTCGGTATAGATCCTTATACCGTCGTCCATCAAGTCACTGTGAAGTCGACGCTTTAGTATAGATCCTTATACCGTTGTCCATCAAGTCACTGTGAAGGCGACGTTTCGGTATAGATCCTTATACCGTTGTCCATCAAGTCACTGTGAAGGCGACGTTTCGGTATAGATCCTTATACTGTTGTCAAGCAAGTCACTGTGAAGTCGACGCTTTAGTATAGATCCTTATACCGTTGTCCATCAAGTCACTGTGAAGTCGACGCTTTAGTATAGATCCTTATACCGTTGTCCATCAAGTCACTGTGAAGGCGACGTTTCGGTATAGATCCTTATACCGTTGTCCATCAAGTCACTGTGAAGGCGACGTTTCGGTATAGATCCTTATACTGTTGTCCATCAAGTCACTGTGAAGGCGACGTTTCGGTATAGATCCTTATACTGTTGTCAAGCAAGTCACTGTGAAGTCGACGCTTTAGTATAGATCCTTATACCGTTGTCCATCAAGTCACTGTGAAGGCGACGTTTCGGTATAGATCCTTATACTGTTGTCCATCAAGTCACTGTGAAGGCGACGTTTCGGTATAGATCCTTATACCGTTGTCCATCAAGTCACTGTGAAGGCGACGTTTCGGTATAGATCCTTATACCGTTGTCCATCAAGTCACTGTGAAGGCGACGTTTCGGTATAGATCCTTATACCGTTGTCCATCAAGTCAATGTGAAGTCGACGTTTCGGTATAGATCCTTATACTGTTGTCCATCAAGTCACTGTGAAGGCGACGTTTCGGTATAGATCCTTATACCGTTGTCCATCAAGTCAATGTGAAGGCGACGTTTCGGTATAGATCCTTATACCGTTGTCCATCAAGTCACTGTGAAGGCGACGTTTCGGTATAGATCCTTATACCGTTGTCCATCAAGTCACTGTGAAGGCGACGTTTCGGTATAGATCCTTATACTGTTGTCAAGCAAGTCACTGTGAAGGCGACGTTTCGGTATAGATCCTTATACCGTTGTCCATCAAGTCACTGTGAAGGCGACGTTTCGGTATAGATCCGTATACCGCTGTCAAGCAAGACTTGCTTGACAACGAAAGTCTTGCTTGACAGCGGTATATAGATCTATACCCAAACGTCGCCTTGGCAGTAATTTAAGAAGTTGTTATCCATAAATTGTGTCTACTTTGAATACCATATCTTATCTTGTTTATGTCATACAGGAAGCCTATAGACGCAGACTCAATCTAGTCTGTGAATGGTACCTGGTCAGCTTTAAACACATATACATGAGCATGGGTGGATTTAATTGTGGTTTGATGAATACAGAGATGGATTGTCAGGTAATAATACAGTTAATGATTGTTTACAGTTCAGGCGCGCTGAGCACTATTCATTACCTGCCATGACGGGGCACATGTAGAATAGGCGGGCATCGAACGCTTGGGGCGTGACGGGCAAAACTATCCGGCTATTCGTACTGCTCGCATGAGAATACAAATGCAGCAAAATCTCCTGTGATTAATTGTTATCTCTTCAGTTTTCAACCTTGGGGTTTGGGAGCCGGCGTGGGTAGTTTGTTTGTTTGTTTGTGGTTGTATAACGCCGCACTCAGCAATAATCCGGTTATATGACGGCGGTCTGTAAATAATCGAGTCTAGACCAGACAATTCAGTGATTGACATCATGATTATAGATCTACACAACTGGGATACGATGGCATGCCTAAACCATGTCAGCGAGCCTGACCACCCGATCCCGTTAGTCGCATCTTATGTCAAGCATAGTCGCCTTTTACGGCAAGGATGGGTTGCTGAAGACCTATTCTACCCCTGATCTTCACGGGTCGCGGTTGGTAGTGGAGTGTTGGCATCCGTATCGATGACTTGGTTGACTGTGTGTCATCGTACTCCTGGAGCATTGGATGTTGCCCATAATATCAATCACTGGTCTGTCTAGCCCAGACTGGATACTTACAAGGACGCCGTTATCCAAGTGGCACATTGCAGACTACAGCTTTAAACAAATATATATACCATACGACATTGGTACAAATAAAGTTTGAAGTTTGTTCAAGAGGAGTTGAATTTCTTATATTTTAACTAAGTGTACTTACATAAGCATTTTCTGAACATGTAAAAAATCGGGACTTGTGCCTTTCCAGTGATATAGGGGATGAGTTAGTGGTGACGTATATATGCTCAGAATGCTTTTCATATGTCATGTATATATCACTGAAGCATGTCAAACGCGTTGTCATGCCTTCTTAAACGGCGTGACAGTCATAAGAGGCCATTTGCTTTAATTTCATGTTGGAGGAAAGCCAAATATTTACCACTTTGGTGAAACAGGCGCGGCCATGGTCCTGACAAACAAAGGACCGTAATCTGACCAATCTCATTAAAATCACATCTTAGTTTTCGCTATCGCTAAACAAACATCTGAGGACATCCCATTACGGGTCACGTGAGAACGACCTTTCATCCAACCAATCAAACGTCACTTAGCAGATCATGAAAGTGACAGTCGGAATGTGTTTTCTAATCATGCAACCTCGAAAACGTTAACACGGGGTATTCAAAACGACAGTTACTGCCCATACGGCTGATTCCGTCAAAATTATCGTCTATTTTCGTCTAGGATAAACATTTGAACGGAGGAGGCGTTGCACAGAACGTCGGAAGCACTGCCATACAATGTCAACCATATGTTATCCATTCCGGAATGTTCGTTTGATCAGTTTTCAAAATTTTAATCGAGAACTGTGTCAATATATTTTTCAAGCGTAGTTTGAAATGGTTGGAACGAGTGCCGTGAAGCTCGAGAAAGCTGCTTTCTAATTGGCTGATGTCGACTTCTTGTTAGTCAGTTTCAGTGGTCGGTCAAAGTTCGCGAAAGGTCGTTCTGACGTGACCCGTAATGGGATGTCTTTGTTTAGCGGCAGCGAGAACTTAGATCTGATTTTAAAGAGATTGGTAATCTGACATACAGCCAGCAGATCATGACAGCAAAGGGACGTAACTCCGAACATAGGACATAGTCCTTGTTCACATTGTCCTCAGCATGCAACAGCATGCGATGAACTGCGATGACGAAGACGATATACGCCTGCGTCAATGAACCAGTGTATACTAAAGAGTTCAAAGTAAAATGTAAAATCACCACATTCTAATATTATTTACATGTAACCAACAGATGACGATGGCCGTTCTCGGTCATGTGACTGGTCAGTATTTTGGCCCGACCACGCACTTCAGGGGGATTGGTCGACGTTTCCCCAGTTTCCTCAGAGGGTCGCAGAGAGCGGGGGCTTGCGATGACCCCTGCAAGGTGAGCTTCCAGTGTCCAGGGTTTTGTTTGAGGTGGATAGAACATAACAGAACTGAACGATGACATTAGGGTGCACTCTTCGTCAGTGAGATATGCGATGTTTTCACCATTAACGATCTTGTAGTGAGTGAGTATGGTTTTACGCCGCTTTTAGCAATATTTCAGCAATATCACGGCGGGGGACACCAGAAATGGGCTTCACACATTGTACCCATGTCGGGAATCGAACCCAGGTCTTCGGCGTGACGAGCGAACGCTTTAACCACTAGGCTACCCGACCGCCCCAACGATCTTGTAGTTTTGTGTTAAATGTTTTTAATGATTTCTTGAACTGAGAGCGTTATTGACACTCATCGTAGCAGCTAGATCAGTAAAATCCATCACCACCCGCTACAGTCACTTAATCACACGCGGCTCGAGCCTTCAAGCATGTTGGTGTCTTTTCTCTGCCTAGCGGTCGGCATTAGGGCATAAAGTAGGAACTGGTCGGCTCGGAGGTAGTAAACTGTGTCTGTGTGGAGTATCCATGTTAAACTGTGGCTTGGTATCTCAGTGGGTTAGCACTGTAAGACCGGCATTAGTCCGGACGAATACAAGAACAAGGGACGCACATACACACGCAGGCACGGGCGCGCACACACACACACACACGCACGCGCGCACTGACGCACGCACGCACAGACGCACGCACACACACCATATGTCACTGCTGTGTGTTTTATAATCGTTCCAGTCCATGACGTGTTCCTCTGGATCAACTTGCCGCATCGTCCAGAGTCAGTGCCTCATCTCTCCGTGTCCCTTGGTGCCACGGTGTATACGTGAGTATACTACGATTTAGTTGAGAGAATATGGAGATGCTTGCGAGAGTGAATTAAACCTAATTTAATTTCTCCCCTATTTTGTGAGTTATTTATCTTTGATGTCTTTGTATGTGTTTGAATGTGTGAAGAAACATACACAATTGCAATCCACATGTCACCTCGAATTAAACCTACGCCCAATATTTGTCTTTTGTAATGTAAGATGTAAATACATGTTTCTATCCCGTGCAAAGTATCTCTTTGTTTACCAGGGGATAGGTATGCCGAGGACAAGGTGCTTGTGAACCCATGCTTGGTCAACCGACCTGTCATGGCCGCCAGTGGGAATGAACTCGGCGGGTGTGTAGACGCCGGGTCAACAACGTGTTCAATCGGCAGTAAATGTACCCGAGCTTTGTACGGACAGGGCTCAAAATGCTGCTATGCTCCGTTTGGATGCCAGTATAAAAGTAAGTGTTCATGTATGTGAAATATGACTGGATATTAAATGCAAATCAACTTGATTGATTGATTGTTTGTTGTTTAACGCCGCACTCAGCAATATTCCAGCTATATGACGGTGGTCTGTAAATAATAGAGTCTGGACCTGACAGTCCAGTGATTGATATCATGAGCATCGATCCACGGAAATGGGATACGATGACATGCATCAACCAAGTCAGCGAGCCTGACCACCCGATCCCGTTAGTCGCCTCTTACGACAAGCATAGTCCCCTTTTACGGCAAGCATGGGTTGCTGAAGACCTATTCTACCCCGGATCTTCACGGGTCAAATAACTTGAATGATGTAACGATATTTAACATCATTCAACTACCTGTATATGTCCATTATAGATAAAGGATAAGATGTAAACCCATATCATTAAGCAAACTTTACTAGATAGATGTTGCCATTATACAATTCTCTACCGGGTTAATTAAAACGGTTTGTAATCAACGAATGGATTTATTACTTCACTATCCCGATCTCTGAGGCACAAGGTGTTTGACAGTGTCACTTCCAAAAGTGTAAACTCGAGAAAAACAACATGCAAGGGTTTCAGAATAATATTAACATATTTCAGAGCCTGCAACCCACCAGTCTGGAGTCAAACCACAGCCCACCAACACAACATCCACATACTGTCCCTCCACCACTACCCACACGACCTGTGAGAAAGGCTGCATCGTCTCAGCGGACTGCAAACATGGCTACGTCTGTTGTCCGACAGCATGCGGAACCTTGTCGTGTGCGCTTCCAAAGGGTTCAACTGTGAGCACGCACAGGGGTTTACTGAGAAGTGAACGCAGAGGAGTCAAGCCCGTCCATGTTGCCACCCACATCAGACGCCCAGTCGTCGTAGGGAGAAACCGGGGCAGTGTTGCCGTACGGTCAAGTTTTGTTCCGAAAAGATCCGGTTTGTATCCGACCAGAGGTGCTCTGCTCGCCACCAGCTCAAACAGAGTATCACCCGGACAATGCCGAAACATGCTTCAGTATCGGTCGTGTCGGAACCAATGTTCTGAAGATTCTCACTGTGGTGTTGGTAAATGCTGCCAAACACGTTGCGGAACCAGGATATGTACCTACGGCAGGTTCGGGAGGTATTTTGGCTGACATACACTTAAATGAGTTCTTCATGATATGATTTCCAAGACTTCTTTATTCAATTGTATCAACGTTCCCCATCATGGTGAAAGCAGTTGTGCAGAATTAGGAGGCATCAACCATGTCAATAAATTGTTAACGTCTGTACAGCGATTGATTCCAGAATCTTCCTTGGGTTGCCGGTTTAAGTTTTCTTAAAATTCCTTATAATATGTTGTGGTTATTAATTGTTTTGGTACCAAATCCATAATGCAGTTGAATACTTGGTTTTTGTGCAATGGGGCGGAATATATATATATATATATATATATATATATATATATATATATATATATATATATTGTTCATGAAATATGGGGGCGGTGGGGTAGCCTAGTGGTTAAAGCGTTCGCTCGTCACGCCGAAGACCTGGGTTCGATTCCCGACATGGGTACAATGTGTGAAGCCCATTTCTGGTGTTCCCCGCCGTGATAAGGCTGTAATATTGCTAAAAGTGGCGTAAAACCATACTCACTCACTCATCAAATAAGTTCAATATTACCATGAATATAAATGAATTGTCGCCTCAGTGAAATAAAATATTTTATCGCGATGTATAAAATGGCCGTGAATTCTTTTCACCCAATTCATTTTGTACTTATCTCTATATTGTTTTTCTTGAATAAAATTGGTTTGACCAGAAAATCAGATTTTGCTTTTCAAAACCGCTGACCTCATGTTGTGCCCTAAAACACTGATCTTATCGTGTGTGTAGAAGTATCTACTATTTTGATGTTCTACCATAACACTTTCAGGTGCAAACGAGACACCCACTAAGCCTGCTATTTACGTGTTGTCAGCACTTGTTATGTAGAGTGTCGTCAGCACTTGTTATGTAGAGTGTCGTCAGCACTTGCTATATAGAGCGTCGTCAGCACTTGCTATGTAGAGTGTCGTCAGCACTTGCTATGTAGAGTGTCGTCAGCACTTGCTATACAGAGTGTCGTCAGCACTTGCTATATAGAGTGTCGGGTGGTCAGGCTCGCTGACTTGGTTGATGCATGTCATCGTATCCCAACTGAGTGGATCGTACTCATGACGTCAATCACTGGATTGTCTGGGCCAGGCTCGATTATTTACAGACCGCTGTCATATAGCGGGAATATTGCTAAATGCGCGTTAAACAACAAACAAACGAAACAATATAGAGTTATAGAGAGTTTCGTGTTAGCAGCCTTATAATGGATATAATTTTGCAAAACTCTTATCTGTTTCTCTTTATAAGAAAGAAATGTTATTCTTATGGCTCAAAATAAGCCGGCTAAATTCAATCCGTACAACGATGCCTCTAACCTTCAAAACTGATACAGTCAAATTGTTGACATATTAAATACATCACTGTTGACGTGTCGTGTCGTGTCGTAGCGTCACACGATAATGAACTGAAAGCATATCATTGGAGGAGCCATGGCGACCCGACACAGTGTTGTCGATAAAAAAACTATTTCCTTACAACTGCTGGTGTATAAAGTGTGGGTAATAAATATATAATGATATGCGCATCGTACTCGTGGCAGAATTTATGTGTTTTTTCAGAATGCAAGAATTCTGACAAGATTTTTCGTAAAGTTGTTATGGATAAACACACTTTTGTAATAATATATATAATAATAATATATTTATTTGCCTTGTCAGGTTATAAATGCTGGCCACGAATACACACAAATCGGTATTCATAATATTGTTCATATTTTAGGCCAACAAACGTCAAGGGGCCATCACCGTTTACATAAATGGTTTCAGTTTAATCAGACAAAAGTATACCCGCAAAACAAGATGGGTTCTATATTTTATTGCACGTACATTATATCATCAGAGACAAGGACAATTCTAGGTATAGACAATTTTGCATACTCATTAGATTACAGTGTAACTTTTATAGACACTTAAATACAGTTATATACATACACGGTGGGAGCAAGGATCAGATGCTTTGTTGGGATGTATTCAGTCCTAGTCGTTAAGTGGCAATGTTTCCAGAGAGGCACTATGATGACAGATGGAATGTTGTCAGGCTATGGTCAGGTTGGTGTGGAGCACTAGAGTGTCTTTAGATGACGCCATTCTTGGACGCACGTGGACTGACATTTATATATCTTCTTATGGAGTAGATATAATCTCCATATTATCACCATCACCGACATTGATGGACAGCTTGATGACGACCGACCACACACAGATATCTTCATACTGACCGGCTGCAAAAAATATTTCTTTATGCGTGATGACGTACATCCCTGGGACGGGTATCTTTACGATGACAGACGGTCATACAGTTACTTCATGATGACCGGCAGTATGTCCGATGATCAACAACACAAAGGTGTCGCCGTGAACGACCGTCAGATGATATCTTTATCATGGCCGACAGAAAACAGACATGTCGTCAGGTGGACCGCCTTCTTGTCACTGTAACGTTAGGGGATGTTTCAAGTAGTGCGGGCTCTCTGTAAAGATCTTGCCTGGAAAACAGAACGAAGTTCGTGAACCCCTTACCAAATTCAAATGAAGAATCGAAAAATTAGCATAGAATTACGATTGTCGGGATCGTTGTGTGTGATGACAAAATCTGCGGTCAATGCTATCTGCTGCCTCAGACCCAGCGTCTTGTCACCTTCTACTTGAGAGTATGTTTCATCTGTGACTGGTGACCTAAGCGTCAGATCAATTCGAACCAGCCGCAGAAAATAAAGCCGATGTTCGTGGTTTAAAAAATCACCCAACATTTTACAAGATACTGCGTATACCTTTCGTGTTAAACATATACCGGTAGTTGTGATTGCAAAATAGTTATGAAAAAAACTTTGGGGCACGGTCAAATAGCATCTGAACAATAACATTTCTATGTTCTTTTCAGCATTGTAGTTTCACCGTCACCGTCCTGTAAGCCAACTGAACAACACAAAAATATACCGCAAACAGGGGCCATATCCGCGGGCTGGACACACTTGTAGTACTAGCACTAAGTCATCGTAGGGATACGACCATCGTAAGGCTATTTCAAAGTCTGGGAGTAACGATCGTCGTAGTGCTAAGATCATTTTGTGCAAGTGGGCATTGGTTTACATTCTCCGGTTAAGATGTTTCATTACTTTCGAGACAATGTACCTACTAAAATTGGAGTTTATGGGTTAGGTTTTAAATACCACGAGCTGCCTCTCCGCGATATAACGGCTTGAAAGCAAACTCCCTCAACCTCTTACTCATTAAAACCCGAGAATAAAATTTGCTATTAATTCCATTTGCCCGGAGCACAGTGTCCCTTTAAGACAAATATACTGAGTCGTGTATCTTACCTTGTTCCAAGCTCCTAACCTTGTATGAGACGTGACAGGGTACCTAAAATGTCTGTGGATCGAGACCTTTGGGTAACCCGGGTAGCGCATTCATTCTGGCAGGAAGTAGTGCAATGGCTGGCGTAGGGACACAAGAAACAGAAAGCGTGGCTACAACTTGGTCCACAGTCAGTTGCATAAGAACAGAGAGAGCAATATTGGCAAAGGTCCTTCCCCTTCTGATTCACGATGGAGTCCAAGGAGAACGAGTTGACTTCCATGCTGATTACAGACAGACACACGAGTGCAGCAACGATCTTCAGCATCTTGTCTGTTGTAACGCCTTGGGATCAGATGGACTCAACTATTGTCGACTGTGAATACTACCTGTTATATACTAACTGACAGCCTTCCATGGCAATTAATGTTTTTGTGGTCTAGATGGACGAATCCAAACTAAAGGGTGGGTAGGTTGAGACGCGGATGCGAAAACATACGAGTTTAAAATAACCTACGTAATGATTTAAATATTAAATTATTGTGATTGTATTATTTCTGAATACATTTAATAAGAAAATACTGGTTTATTATTATTAAACTCTCATTTCTAGGTTCAGTTCTCACCGTATGTCCCCTTTGTTTTTAAAATAATAGGACGACCAACTGTATCTTTCGTCAGTCGTTGTAAATATGACATACCTTCGAATTACAGGATTGAGACAAGATGTCGCCCCGAGGTACAGCTATCCGGAAGCGATGTGTCACGTGTCTATAAAACATGGGTCATCCGCAAGTTACGGTGATTACTTGTAACACATACGTGTCAAGTCAACTACGAGCGTGTTAATGTTTTTTATTTTCTGCTTAAAATAATGCAATATTTTGTTTGCTTTCGTGATACACATCTGTTTTGATTCTTGTACATGACTTTGTTATAAATTTCGTCCCAAATGCGTGCATTAAAGAAGAGGATTTGTATATGTCATTATACACAGCTGATACAAAGTTTTGTATATCCAATGTTTCCACTTGCAGGCGTTACATGGACGCAATGTGACACCAAATGTTACAGACCACCTCAACTTATGATGTAATAGATATTTGTCACTATTATTCACTCTTAATCCAGATTAATAACATGTTTCTATCACCTTTACCATATTATTTTACTCAACATTAACAACGTGTGCTTACACAATTGATGATATCCAAAAACGGTAAACCACGAAAGAGTGAGTATAGTTTTACGCAGCTGCAAACACTATTACAGCAATGTCACGGCAGGGAACACCAGACAGGGGCTTCACACATTGTACCCGTGTGAACCATGAGTGAATGTGTGAGAGAGTATTGCTTTACGCCACTTTTAGCAATATTCCAGCAATATCACGGCGGGGAACACCAGAAATGGTCTTCACACATTGTATCAATGTCGGGAATCGAACCCGGGTCTTCGTTGTGACGAGCGAACACTTTAACCACTAGGCTACCCCACCGATCCGTGAACCATGAAGAGTATCACCTCTAACAGAACTTCGTAAAATAACATTAATGTCAGATACCTTCCTTTAACTGTAAATAATCATGTATTATCAATCTTGTAAGTATTCTATGTGAGAGTGTTGAATAGTGAGTGATTGAGTGAGTTCAAATTTGAAGTCACATCAGCAATATTTCAGCCATATCGTTACGAGCACTTATACATTGGAAATAAATATATTTAGATTGAATAAAAACATGTCATCGATGGTCAGTATACTAACTAGATTATCACAGTATCGATTTTTAAACTAGATGAGAACGTGTATAAGAAGAAATTATTGTTCAACAAGACACTATAAAAATGGTCTATAGATCGCCAGCAACCAAAGCTAGGCGACCATACTAGGAAACATGGGGACTTACAATATTTCTGCTACCTCCACGGTTCCCCAACAGGACAAGTGTTGAATAGGTTGACAAGGAATTTACAAATATATAGATATCACATGTTTGTATATACGAGAAAGATTACTCGCATGACATCATAACTGAGAAACGCAAGACAAAGGAAGCCCTAATATAAAGTTTTACACTCCTTTCCGTCCTTAAAGTGTGTCCAGATCCACTGAAGGTTCGAATCCCAAATGATCATACCGGTGCTCGTGAGTTTCAGAAAATAAGTTGCATTCACGTCCAATGAGTCGTTCCTTTCATGTGAAACAACACTCCGAGACCAGACACTCCAGTGGTCGATATTGTGAGCACCGATCCACGTCGTCGGCGTATCATGAAACGCATGCAACATGTCACCGAAACCGATGCATGAAGTCGCCTCTTACAAGATTAGGGACTCGTGATCATCCGGGTTAGAATAGGTCTTCAGCAACCCATATTTGCCATAAAAAGCGAAAATGCTTGTCATAAGAAGTCACTAATGGGACCGGGTGGTCAGGCTCGCTGACTTGGTTGATGCATGTCAGCGTAGCCCAATTGCGTAGATCGGTGCTTATGGTGTCAATCACTGGATTGTCTGGAACAGACTCGACTATTTACAGACCGCCGTCATATAGCTGGAACATTGCTTGCGGCGTTAAACAAGAAACAAATAACCCCTAAAGAAGTATTTCTCATTACGAATCTAATGACAATCCCTTTACATTAAATTAAGTCCTAACTTTGAGAACATTATTTCTGTTAACACTTGGATGGTCAAACGATCATGTCTTGTTAATTTTATAGCGATAATGCGTCGCTGAGCGAGACGAGGAGATGAGGTTCCATCTTGTTATCGTCACATGATTTGGAGCCACTCCATGACAGTCCAATTAAAAATCATTCGTGACCAACTCGTGTTATTCCGGGACAAGTCGAGTCTTCTTGCAGGTTACGGAAAAAGGCGAGTGGTGACGAATGGTTAAAAATAGATGCCCAACATGGTCCGTCACATTACAGACATGAGGTTTAAAACCTTCGATTATTTACATATCACCGTCATATAGCTGGAATATTGCTGAGTGCGGGGTTAAATAACAAACAAACATATTTTATTTTTTAAATGTGGTACAAATTAAGGTCGGTGAGTAGACACAAGCCGTCGCGGTTGTTTCACAGATCCGTGTAATTCAAACAAAAAGAAGAAGACATTAATAACAACAGTATACACCGTCTTTCAGTTGTTTAGGGGGCAAGGGTGGCCGAGTCGTCTGAAGCGCCGCAATTTGCTGTGCAGAGTTGCGTCCCTTGGGCACGCCGGAAACTGGAATAATCATGGGTTCCAGCCCCGGTTTGCCTTGATTATGTTTCTAGGTTTGTCAGCACCGTACCCGTGCATCTGTGACCTGCACTGCATTGGGTTTTCCTCCCACATCAATCTCATTGACTTGATTAATGCATGACATCGTATCTCATTTGTGTGGATCGATGCTCATGATATCAATCACTGGATTGTCTGGATCAGACTCGATTATTTAAAGACCGCCATCATATAGCTAGAATATTGCTGAGTGCGGCGTTAAACAACAAACAAACAAAAAAACAAAACCTACTCTAACTGAATGACGCTCGAGACCATGACGGACATATACATAATGAAAAACACTAAGCTGGATATGGTACAGGCGAGCCATGACGCCTCAGGACACATGCAGCTTACAGAAAAAAACTACAAAGAAATAAAGAGTATTTAAACTGTTTTGATGTCAGCGATTCATCAAACAAACAAATAAGGTGATTAACAACTTGTATTTAAAAAAGAAAGCTGCCGTATTTGTGAGTTAATAAATGAGAAGCATGAGTTTACATTAATCGTTTATTTGCACCGAAACTAACAAACACTTGTATAAAACTATAAAACAACTGATCCCGCAAACATTCTGTGACTATGAACATGGACTCGCTATGCGTCTTCTATGCTGTTGTAGCGATCTCATCCATATCCTTGTGGCCACGTTACTTTCATGCATTTCCTGAGTATCGGATATCCTGAAATCTGAAATACAAATAAAAGTATGTCACTCGATAAGCGAACAAAGCAAACCGAATCCAAATTGTTTGTTTCCATTTTATCCCGAAGGTCCTTATTATTTCGCTGACGCTTTAATGAGTGAGTTAGGTTTAACACCGCTTTTAACAGTATTCCAGTTATATCACGGTGTGTCAGCTTAATGTGGGAGGAAAGCCCGAAGTCATGCAGGTCTCAGACGTTTACCATTTCGGTGAAACCCACGAGCACGGGTATGGTGCTGACAAACCTAGAAACATAATCGGAGCGAACCGGGATTCGAACCCACAATCATAGGTTTCTGGCGTGCCCAAGGGACGCAATTCTGCACAGCGAATCGCGGCGCCTTAGACGACTGGGCAACCCGTGCCCCTGACGCTTTAATGAAAGTGTTTATGTTCAATCGGGGAAAAGCGAAGCATCACATCTTTAAATTAATACATATTCAGAGAACATTGCATGTTTGTCCAAATGTTCGAAACCACAACCCCACATCATAATCAAAGGAGACATCTGAAGCGATTGAAATCGGTAGTGAGGAACAGTTGGGAAATATGTCATTAGATAATCGACCCGTGAAGATCCGGGGTAGAAAAGGTCTTCAGCAACCCATGCTTGCCGAAAAAGGCGACTATGCTTGTCGTAGGAGGCGACTAACGGGATCGGGTGGTCAGGCTCGCTGACTTGGTTGATACGTGTCATCGTATACCATTTGCGTGGATCGATGCTCATGATGTCAATCACTGGATTGTCTGGTCCAGACTCGATTATTTACAGACCGCCGCCATATAGCTGGAATACTGCTGTGTGTGGAGTTAAACAACAAACAAACAAACAAACAAACAAATATTAGATAATCTTTTTTCTGTTTCTGTATTATAATGCGAGTATGTCACTTTTATTTCGACCCCCCAAAATATACAAGATGCGATTTAAATATGTCTCATTTGTGGAAATATATCAGTGGTGCATAACTTTCCAGACGACAAGCCTCAATGTATTGACACAGCAACCAAGTTATAAAGCGAGCTGGTTAAATGGTTCTTACTTTGTGAAGTTTGGTCCTCAAACAACACTGTGTGTAAAGTCAAGTCCACTTCAAATATCTATCTGTGTTTTAAGTTACCGTATTCGACGTAATAAACGCCCCGCTACTATTAAGCGCCCACGGCGACATTTGCTAAGATATTGGCTAGTGAACAATCCCAATTAGCACCCCTTCCGATTGATCAATGTACACAAGACTTATTTATTCGCGTATAATACGCACTCGTGTGTTACATGCACCCTTAATTATGGGCATTTAATTCTGGAAAAAATATATCTGTCGTGTATAAACATTTCAGACTGTCAAATTAAAAAAACACGAAATTTAACTTATTACGTTGAATACGGTATCCATTTGTGAATAGGTGTAAGTGTTGTTCCTAATACATACCATTACAATGCATGAGCCAAACCCCAGACAGCAACGTTTGATTTGATTCCGTTGTTACTACGAAATGAATAATCTGACAAGTGTTACGAGTACTAGGATATGCCTACTATAAGCCTTACAACTTGAAAACACGCGATATCAGTGCATTTGTGTCCCCAATAGCCACACGTGATGTGGGGTGACCACTTTAGTGTTACTTATAAGCACGTGTATGGTTTTGACCGACTCATGGCTAAAATTATGTTGAATATGGGTTTGAACCAAAGACCAGAGGAACCTTGGACTACAAAGGGCCGCAACTCCACAAACATATTTTTGCGCCTCTGACTCTGTGCCCGTCTTCCCAATTTAGCTGTTAAGTGAATATGCGACCTTGATTTAACACCGCTTTGGACTGTATTACAGTAAAGTACGGTTATAACGAACTCAAAGGGACTACTAATTTTAGTTCGTTATAACCGTAGTTCGTTATAAGCATATATACAGCATAACTACAGCAAATAGTCGGGACCAAAAAAGTAAGTTCGTTATATCCGTCAGTTCGTTATAAGCGTGTTCGTTATAACCGTACTTTACTGTACAGTAACAGCGCGACGTGCCAGCTTGATGTGGGAAGACAGCCTGGTCTTAGACGTTTGCCACTGTGGTGAATTCGAACTCATGATCACAAGGTTCTGGCACGTCTAAGGGAAGCAACTCTGCATAGCGAATTGCGGCACCTTACACGACTGGACCACCGATTGTTGTAAAGACGAGGGCTCGTTTTCATAAACATTCTCAGAATTTTCTTAGGAATACTCTTTTCTCGAACTCAAGTAAGAGTTACACTTAGGAATGTAGATATATAATAGCTCTGAGAGTAACGTTTAGCGGAAACCAAACTCTTAGTTCGGACATGATGTATTTTTTGTGTACCAGAGGTAAGCCTGCCCTATCGAGACAAAACAGTTCGGAACTTTGCGAACATATTATTTCTTGGCCTGAATGTCCCCAGCTGATGCAGGCGCATCATCTGCCGCCATATTGGATACTTGACAACACCCTAAAGTCACTGAAAGTTCTCTCGATTACTCTTAGCTTTAGGAATACCCTCATTGCTAAAGGGTTTATGAATATGACTTAACAATTCTTAGATTGAAGAGTAACATTAATTCTGTCTTCATGCTTTTTATAATTACAGATCAAAAACGAAAAGTGTCTCATGAACGGCCTATTGATACCCACCTTATATAGTCATGAATTCGACAATATGGAGACGACCCTTTTTAGGACACCATGTGCTTCGATGTCTTTTTTGTCTTCATTGTAGAAGAGTTATGGTGCAAAACAACCTACGTTAGAGTACTTACAGGCGAAACAGACCTCAGTATGACTAAGGTCATTTTTGCACAATTTTTCATAGTTTAAGACGCTGTTTCGGGTTAAAAATAATTTAAATCCGGTAAAAGTTATATTTAGGTAATAGAGCTTAAAGAGTACTTTCTATTTTTGTTATAATACAAAAACAGCCTAAGTAGGACTTAGGCTGTTTTGCTTTCCAACCCTTCATTTGGTGTTTCTTAGAATCTTTTCAGACTTAAAACGTCTAAGACTTGCACGAATACGGCCTCAGTTCATTAAATGTGACGGCACAATAACATATATATACGGTTGAAGATTGTCACATACCAGTCCAGCCGTCCTGTAGAGCATCAGAAAACATCAGAAGAACAGCCTTCCCCACGTAAACCAAGTGTCCACGGGGTCGGGGTCCCAGCAATCCGTCTTGCATGTGGTGTAGCAATGGTGGATATAGGGACAGAACTGGCACATGTACTCGTCACACCCTTCCCAACACTGGTCCATATTGGCACAAAGGTCACAGTAGGGACACACGCTCCATCCGCCAATGGTCAGTTCGTTACGAATAGCCGACATATCAAATCCTTGACCAGACACCGACGGCGAAAAGAACACGATGATTATTGAAATCAAGCAGACGACAGTTGAAGAACGTCCATTAATTTCCATTTCGGATCGGGAGTGAACTTATGACGATGGCTTACAAGGGTAAGCTCGCATTTGGAAAGTGTTGACAGTTGCAGTCAGGTAAACAAGACCACTTCGGCCCACCAACGGACAAAGGTGTCACCTCGGAACAGATAAGCCGACACGCGGAAGGTAGGTGCGAGACAGTCCTGCCATGTCTGTATCTTCGCCACTTACTGCGAAGCGGGAACTCAAGAGAGGAAGCAAGAACGATTGTCTGCCCTTTGAGAGACCTTTATGTGGGAGTTAGAGCGATTACGTGGTCGTGAATAGTTTAACGTAAATCTGACAAGTTTGGGGATGTGGGATTTTAATTAGCTTGACGGTATTTCGAGTAGTTTGTTGAGTGCACACTTTTTAAAAATGTTCTTGTTCGTGTGATGCACCTGTATCACAAGACATATATAGTAGATATATAGTAGCTAGTAGTAGCATCTGAAGTAGATTGCTTATATCTACTCTGCAAGCATATAGATTTCAACATGCTTTACTGCGCGTCTAGTGTTCTATTTGCAGGAAGAACTTACTGATATGTGTTATTAATAAGTAGCAAAATAATATGTTATGACGGTTACATATTTAACTTTCAGCAGACGAATGACAAGTTGACCGCATTCTAACTAAAATGGGTAATTAAAATTAAGTAAAATAGTCTAATATTTAATGTAGATGCTTTTCATAATAAATGAAATTATCAAAAATAAATTCTAAATGCATAAATAGTTCAAACAAACAAAGACAAACCGTACCAGAGTGTAACCTTGAAAAATCTAGTTAAATATATATCTTTAGATATCTTAATGTCTGGTTAATGAAATCAAAGAAGCAGTCAACAAAACAATATACTGAATAAGACAAGGATTTTGTGAAACCCCCCTTTGACTCCGGTCATGACATAGTTGAACCATTGCCATGGTTTTATTGATACGCATTAATTAATACTAAAATAAAATACTTTTAAATACGTTATAAACTTAGCCATACTAAACATGAACCCGCATGTTTCATAATAAACGAGTCTAATCTTCTAAAAGTGCAAATGACTCTTTAATTAATTATAAACCGTTTTTTATATTTTTTAAGTACATAATGACCTCCAAAGTGCACCCATAACGTTGTGGGCATTGTGTAGTTCATAGCACACAGGAAGTATTTATTTAACATAGTGCATCAAAGAATTCAAAATGGCGGTCCATACGACCGACTCTGCAGAAGTCACGCGTCGGTGAGATTAAACGTGACTTCCCGAGGCGTTCGAGAACAGCCGCGGTGAAAGGGTCACAAATTGGATTGAACCTTTGGGCAAAACATGTAACAGTGTCTTACGAAGTTGGCAGATTACCGTGGCTTGCTGTTGTTTACATGGGTAAGCCTAAGCTGCTTTGAATAACAAAAGACAAAAAAGATGCGTCGAATTCTCCGGTCTTTTCTTAATTAGGGCTCTATAGTTTTGTTACAGAAGTGTGAAAAACAGTGAACGTCAAGATAATGATTGTACGCCAAAACCATTGAGAATTTGTTCGTAGAGCCCAAACACAGACGCATGTCGTATATGTTTTTGTTTTTGTTTTTTGTTGTTGAACGTCGCACTCAGCAATATTTCAGCTATATAATCATGACGGCGGCTTGTAAATAATCGAGTCTGGTCCAGACAAGTCAGTGATTGACATCATAAGCATCGATCCGCGCAATTGGGATACGATGACATGCTTCAACCAAGTCAGCGTGCCTGATATGTATGTGCTACTGTACACGAGTGATTCTCATCCAGGTGTGATTCACACTTACTTGTCATTCTCTGTTATATATTAACACTCAGTGACAGTGGTGCTTTTGTCTTTGTCGCGTGATCTAAGAAGCAATTGTCGACCCTTTATTGTGTGTTGTTTTATAGCTGGCTGAAGGATATTGATACAATAAGACAGCGGCCTGTAAATAATCGAGTCCGGGCCAGGCAGAGTGAGTGAGTGAGTGAGTGTGTGAGTGTGGTTTTACGCCGCTTTTAGCAATATTCCAGCCATATCACGGCGGGGGACACCAGAAATGGGCTTCTCACATTGTACCCTTGTCGGGAATCTTCGGCGTGACGAGCGAACGCTTTAACCACTTGGCTACCCGACCGCCCCGAGTGAGTGAGTGAGTGAGTGAGTGAGCCTTCACGTAGCTTTTAAAGGGTATTGTTCATATAAACACAGCAGTATGTGAAAGCCTCAGTTCACTGCCAAAATGTCTCTAGTTTCACGTACAGCTCATAAACGGATGTTCATGATAAAAACAGAATCGTACACTGTACTCTGCTTTTAGCAGATATTTCTTATGTTTATGGAAGGGGGTTAGCCACTTATATTTATTTATTTATCTAAATCCTCAAGCTCTAGATTGGAGATTAGCACCAGAGAGTTAAGCATAGGCTTTAACAATCTTTAACAGCACTATATAAGCGACTGTTACATTTTCAAAACTAGTTCAGAACATTTAAAGTAATAAATTATCCCTAAATAAAATGTCAGCAAGATATCTCAAATATAGATTAAAAATTCTAATCAACACATACATCAATATTACATTTTATACCATTAAAATACGAGCTATATGGTCTACACGAGATCGTGACTGGTCATAAAGAACTCTGCTCAACCCTCGGATCATATCTTTTTTGGATCGATTGGTCTATTACTCCTGTATTGTTCTAATCGGTTTTATTCTCTCAAAATGGACGCACACGGTACTGACTGTGTGAACGTACCTCTCAAACCCCTCACGTGACATGACGTATTTGCATATGGCAGGAGCCTTCATCGCATGGACTGTTGCTCGTTGCCGTTCATGTCATCATACACCAATTGCGTCGATCGATGTTTATGATGTCAATCACTGGAATGTCTGGTACCTGCCTTTGGGTAGGATACGCTCACTTTTTTTTACAAACACCTAGTATCATCACTATTTGATAGTTATTCATAAACACATGCTTATGACAGTGTCGGAATCGTACAATGTTGCGTTGCGTTTTCTTATGATAGTGGAAATGTTTTTGTCACGTTTATATATTGATCATTGCAGCTTTGGGCAGAAAAGGGTCTAGATTGCTGGGCACTGAAAGTTAAAAATCTGTCTTTTTCCTTTGGATATGGTGAAATTTGGAACAGACAATCAGTTTCTTGTATTCATTTATTTATATCCGCTTTTAGAACAAGATGTATTGATATTGATAACCAGTGTCTCTTTGAATCTTTTGAAAAATTATCTTCATTATATTTGTATAAAACAATTAAACTATCAAATGAATATGAAAATTATTTTAGTGTTGTGAATATTGCTGCATTTAGGATTACTCTCTCACAGTTTCGTACGTCGAGCAGTGATCTTATGGTATCACAGGGTAGAAAGTTAGGTGCTCCAAAATGTGAAAGACTTTGTCCATTTTGTATCATTCCAAATGTAGAAACAGAATACCATGTTTGTTTAGTTTGTCCGTTTTATGACGATCTTAGAAGAAACTTTCTGCCAAGTTATTATTATATATCTCCATCAGAGCATAAATGTAAAGTTTTATTTACCACCAGTACTTAATGCTTTCACAATCAATAATCTTGCCAAGTTTACATTCTTTGCTCTTAAAATGAGGAGCAAGCAGCTGTTATCCACTATATAAACTACTAATTCTACCACCATATGTATATGGTCTCAGATACCCTTGTACTGATTAGTATTGATATTACTACATGCACTGGTGGCACAACATGTTTGAATGCTTGAATATATATTGTAAAATGGGCCTGTGGCCTGATTTACTGAAATAAACCACTACTACTACCATTGCAGCTTTGGCTTTTCTGTTATGCTAACTGAGATAGCACTTGTCAGACACAAAGACTAATTTGTACATTTCGCATGAATTTAATTTGATTTCTATGTATATTAGTTGCTTTTGGACTTTTGCCCAAACTGGTAGGCAATCTGTAAACTATGTGGCATGGAACCGCTTGACTAACAGCATATTTGTCAGATGTAATAAAGTTTACAGAACACTCAACAGAAAGAATTCATAACATTATGGTTTCAAGATATATCATTTGACTGACTGACTGAGTATGGTTTTACGCCGCTTTTAGCAATATTCCAGCAATATCACGGCGGGGGACACCAGAATATATCATTTGAAGAGTCCTTGAACGTTCCATGAACATATATGTAGGCATGTTGATAGATCTATGTGGCAACTGTCAAAGCAAAAATCAGTGTCCACTATGGGTTTGTTGTCCAGACCACTGACGAGTCCCTAGGTCTCCTGCTCACCCCGGGGGTGTCCAACCTTGTGGTTCATCGGTTGCTTCTCAAGCACCCCATGAAGCTCGTGGACTCCCTATGCAGCTCTATCTGTGCCACGGTAAGGAACTCGCCTGGTACCCACTGGTTCCAGTGAACTGCCATCATCTGACAGAACATATATTTGATCAGATATTACCAATTTGTCATATGTTAAGTATGCCCTTTTGCCATCATTTCGTTTTGAACCACGAACGATATAATCACTGATCGAACATTTCGAACCCTCTCAGTGAAATCATTTACAACAAAACGATATTTTCATCTTGGAGTTTGATTTTGGCTGCATCCAAAAAATGTTGTCTTTAAAAAAGGTGAACTTAACGATGACTGGTTTTACTTTTGATTCGGTATTCAAGCGGTGTGCTCGTTCATTTGAATACCTATCAACGTCTTTTATCCAAAGCTTTTCACTCATAGAGTGACGGCTAACTTCTCTGTGTCATCCCACGACCATGAATATGAAGTAGTTTCTTCTGCTCTGAAACGTTACGTCAAGCCTCTCAAGTTTAGTCATTTTCTTCTGACAAACGAACTTGTTCGTCCATTGACTCTTCCCTGACACTCTGAAACTTTGAGTTAAGACTTCTATAGTAACGTTATATATTTTAAAATATTGTGCATTCTACAGCTTATAAAATGAACGTGTGTGTACAGTTTGGCCTTAAGCAATAAAAAGCATAAAAATGACAAGCTCAGCCAGCTCCTTTTCCGAGTACAGGAAGCTAAACACACCACTCCAAGTTCTTCACCAAATATCACTTGCTTGAAAATACCTGGAGTCACATTCAGCATAAGTCATTATGTTGAAAAAACATGGTCAGTTTTAATTACTGAATGGATGTTTCATTTCAAAAACATCAAAATCCTACACAAAATCTTCCAATCACAGCTGGAAGATGATTCAATCTGCACTGAAGGCTGATTCTGAGTTGGTTTAGTAGAACATCGAAGCCTTGCTTCTTTGCCTTAACTTGCAGCTTATCTTCCTACCTAGTTCGGATGCCTATAGAAAAACCCAGACATTTCTGTCTATTTCCAACACTGGTTGCTGGATTCAAGTTCGGAGCAAGTGCCTCATTCAAGACAAACATTTGTGGCAAGTATTTGACATTTGCGAGTGCACTGCCATTCGTAATATGATCTATTATTACATATCACTGCAGCCACACAGTTTGACCCATTGTATCGCCTTGTATGAATGTAAATTTATCCTGTGTATTTCATTATAATGTGTAATTGTTCATTGACCGTGTGTGATTTCACAATCTATTTCTTGGTAACCTTCGCGTATCCATTTAGGATATTAACACGTAACAAAAGGAAAATGTCGTTTCAACAGAAAAAAAATCCTGCTTTGTTTCAACGTTTGAACAATTGTAAATGGGATATTTAGATCGTATCAGTTTAGACGGGGATTAAACTTTTATTCAGCTATGGTGTCGAAAGATCAAACTTCAAAAGACGTAACTTCCATTCTAAACAATTCACAGGATCATCGTGTCTCTCTGAGCATCACATTAAAACAGATGCACTGTTTGTAAAAATGAAGGTCAATTCGTTGGCGATTCCAATGGCGTCTGTTTACTAAATCCAACGATATCGTAAAGAGATTTAGCCGATCCACGTGTTAATCCAGATGGTTTTATATATCGGAACATTCACCATATATTTGCAATGGAGGGAAGAACGGTTGCATTTCTCCTGTACCAACATTGATCTCAATGAGTTGCTTGGTATGTTTTGTTCAAATGGCTATTGAAACCAAATATGTTCTTTCACTATTTCAAAGCTGCCTACAAACAGCGGGATTGATTTACCATAATGCTCCCTCCACGAACTATCAAATATGCAAACTTAAACAAATAAAATCGGTGAATATCCCGTCGCATAGAAACATATGTTAATATGTATTATGTTCATGGATTCTGTGTATTGACTTTGTTGAAGAGGCGGGTAATTGCTATACCAAAAAGAATATTGCCATACTCCAGACAAGTCATAAGGTTGGGCTGGTAGTTGCTTTAATGCTTAGGTACAGTGCGTCATTCACCACTGTGATGTAATGAGCGGATAGCAAACATATCGTGGAACTCCAGCAATGAATGACCGGTATGTGCTGATGAAGCTGATTCTATGTAGCTGGTCCATCTTTACTTCTGTGGTTAGTGAAGATGACGCCGTGGCCATCAGGAGACGGCTGGTGACTGATTCACTGAAGGACTACGTTGTAAACGTACCTCCATCAAGCAATGGTACCGTTAATGTTTCGGTCAATTTCTATTTACAATCTATAGTGGATTTGGATGAAAGAGAACAGACAATGACGACAAATGGCTGGTTGAACGTTGTGTGGATGGACCCTGCACTAGCGTGGAGTCAGACTGATTACAATGTATCTGACGTGAGCTACAAACAGAAGGATATTTGGGTTCCTGATCTTGTGATCAGTAATAACCTCAAACCACACAAGGCCATGGGGTATGATGATCTGATAGTATTCATGTTCAGCAATGGAACTATGATGTGGAGCCCTGGCGATCTGTATAAGACTGAATGTGCATTGGACACAACCTATTTTCCATTCGATACACAAACTTGCAAGATCGTTATTACAAAATGGATGATGTACGAATGTGTATGGCTCAACCTCCTTGATGCTGATGGCGTGATGACAAGTACAGGTCAAAACAGTGTGTGGAGTATTGCAGAGATTTCCAAACATCTTGAGCACAGTTTCCCTCCTTATACACCAAATGTGGTCGTTCTTATCAAGCTCAAGCGGTGCCCTTCCTACTTTGTTCTTAATCTCTTCCTTCCTGTATTGTTCATATCGCTTTTAATCCCTCTTGTGTTCGCTCTGCCCATGGATCAAGGGGAACAAATCAGTTTCATAATGACCATCATGCTGTCCTTTGTGGTGTTCCTGACCTTGCTGAGTGACACACTGCCCAAGACGTCCAGACATGTCTCCGTTGTCACCATCTACGTCACCTTCCTCCTCGTCATCAGCGTTCTGTCTGTGTTTCTCACCATCCTTACCCAAAAGGTATCCAACTTATCAGACTCCAAACCTATCCCGTCGTGGACACGTAAACTGTATGCCACATGGGATGAAAAGCACATATGGAGGAAACTGAACTTGTCTTCAAGAGGTACCATAAAATCGGATTATAAGTCAACTAGCTGTGCTGGTGCAACGGAACGTCTTTCATGGAAGGTCAACATGTTCATGTTTGTACTATTCATTCTGATTATTGGCATCAATATAACATCAGCTGCTGTTGTAGCTATTTTCTCCGAGGCCGGGCTCCGTCTGAGTTGTTGAAGAGACTGTCTGCTTGAGGATACGCACAAACAATAATAATTTCATTTTTTAACTCATGATGCAAAATGTATGTTGCATGAACATTCGAAATATTATTTGTTTGTTTGTTGTTTAACGCCGCACTCAGCAATGTTCAAGCTATATGACAGCGGTCTGTAAATAATCGAGTCTGGACCAGACTATCGCGTGACTGACATCATGAGCATCGATCCATGCGATTTCGATACGATGACATTCATGAACCATGTCAACGAGCCTGACCACCCGATCCCGCTAGTCGCCTCTTACGGCAAGCATGGGTTGCTGAAGACGTATTCTATCCCAGATCTTCACGGGTCGATAAGCACTTAGAATATTGATTTCATTTTTTTTAAACTGATGATGCAATATGTATGTTGCATAAACATTCAAAATATTAAGTATATCAAGAGATATTTCATATCTTACTTTCACTTAAGATGTTTGATGCTTGTTCTCTTGCCCTTAACAATTCAGTCAAAGATATTTAAGACCAACATTAACCTTAACCTTTAATCAAAATGGTGCTACCATTAACCAGTTTCAAGAGCACCGACATTATCAGTTTGGAAATGAATCGTCTGTCTGTGGCACACAGATAACTCATGATTTGCGAAAAGCAAAGTCCTCATGGCTGAACTGTACTGTAACAAGCTGAGTAAGCTGTTCTTATTCAGCTGGTAAGCTTGTTTGGGCAAAGCCTTCCATTGCAAAGATTGCGTGTGTAGTGTACAGTTGCGGGTAGATGAGGGCGTGACAGACTGATGTAGTTGTATTCTCATCATAGTTAACACAATAAATACATTATTAAATTATGAGACTTTTGTTAAATGATTAATCTATATTTTATTTATGTTGTGCAGTTGTGTATTGTTCTTTGCTTCGCCTAAATGATTTCAATATGACTAGGAAAGCAAGAAATTGATTAACGGTTAAATATTACTCTCGACTTCATGTCGTGTTATGTTAGGGGCAGACGAGAAACAAATGCCCTTCTTGGTATTCGTGAAGATCCGGGGTAGAATAGGTCTTCAGCAATCCATGCTTGCCGTGAAAGGCGACTATGCTTGTCGTAAAAGGCGACTAACGGGATCGGGTGGTCAGGCTCGCTGACTTGGTTGATGCATGTTATCGATCCCATTTGCGTAGATCGATGCTCATTATGTCAATCACTGGATTGCTGAGTGCGGCGTTAAACAACAAACCAACCAAATCTTCCGTCCAGCAAGCTCCCTTGGATATGTTCCTTCATGGTTTGTGCATGTGGAACGCTCCCCTCAATCCTATAGGGCGACTCGGTTAGCATAGGGAGGGAGGAATCCATATTAGAACAGGATTCATTCAGGTTTCACGACATGGTTATTCATATTTAAGTCTATGTATAAAGATTCAAGGCGACAAAACACTCTCCACAAGACTGTATAACAAGAGAGGTGACTTCAAACTTTCAAATAGTAAACTTTCCCTTTATTTCGGTACAACCATTAATGCCGCTTCTCACAATATCTCGCAAGATCTCGCGTCATACGACTCTTGCTCAGAAGTTGTCAAACGTGTTAAGGAAGACATGTGGAGGACATTTCCAAATTCAACGCATCAGTGACAAAAATAATGTCCGATGCAATTCCCTGTTTTAACTTGTACCGCATGTTCCCCTTTTTTTTGAACAATTGACATGCCTTTGCATGTGTTTGTGACAGGTGCCACCGGTCGAGCAGTATCCGCTCAACTTTTCACGAACACCTGGTATCACCACTATATTGATTCATAACCACATGCTTATGATATAGTACGAATCGTAGAATCGACTCTACTTTTGGCAGATTTTTATTTATGAATATGGAAAGGGTTTTGTCACTTTTATTCCCATTACAAAACATAATCGATCGTCAGTCGTGATCCTATATAAATGATGTTCGATATCAATTGTATACCTATTCTATTAACCATACCAACTTTTCTCAGAACCGGCTGCAATATTGCAGGGCCTATATATGCCGATATGGGGCGCACAGTGAAATCATGGTACCACTACGCCATTGTTGCTCAGGGTGTGATGTAAGTAACGGAATGTGCCGAGTGGAGCCGAATGTCCTGTTCTGTTGCCTCCGTAAATACGTGTACCTGAAGTATGCATATACCAAACAACGACATGACAATTTACACGTATTGCAGGCGAACGTAGTCAAGCCAAAATAATATGGTCCGTCACATACTACTAGGGGCAACATTTTCCTTTTTCTATGGACACATTTGACAGTCTCGTTAAACTTCTCACTTGAAGGATGCTACGGTTGGTACAGTCAATCTCCTGTTGATATATTCAATCTAAAGACAAAACCAATTAGATCGGTAGAAAATGTAAACATTTGAATATATCAGTCAGCAAAGCTCGTCAAAAGCAAATCGGTACAAAATATCGATGAGAGCTAATTGGTCTGTAGGCCTTTATTTACAGAGGGAAGGTTTCATTTTGTTTCGTGGTAATAAGTGTGCAGGGCTTTTCAAAAGAAGTCATTCTATTGATTGACCACATTTTATCCAGTGGCAATTGTGGTAGTATATACATGCTCTGATAGTTCAAACACTATGCTGATATCTCTGGGCCCGCCCCGTGATGACACGAGGTGGACTGTGTCACCAGCGCCCCATTGCTGGTCGTTTAAGGCAACCGAATTGGGCGTCCCTGTGTCGGCAGAGGAAGGGAGTCTGGTGGTTGAGGACTCCGGAACCAGCAATAGTGTTCTTTAGTCCAATACACCACTTTGACCCTTACTCGACCCTTTCCCTCACCCTAGACGGGTGGTAGGATGGGCCCTGTCCTACCAATCGGCTGGTCATGCCAACCCATGTGCGTCATTATTGTCTTGCACAAGTTTGTCAAAATGTTAAGGTAATTTGTTTTTGTCTTGGCCGAATGATGTTTAACTTAAATTCGACACGTTTCGTTTCAATTTCTATTGGCTATTAAAACCAAATATGTTCTTTCACTATTTCAAAGATGCCTACAAACAGCGGGATTGATTTAACATAATGTTCCCTCCATGAACTATCAAACATCCAAACTTCAACAAATAAAATCGGTAAATATCCCGACGCATAGAAACATATGTAAATATGTATTATGTTCATGGATTCTGTGTATTGACTTTGTTCAAGAGGCTGGTAATTGCTATACCAAAAAGAATACTGTCATACTCCAATCATGTTTGTCAGACAAGTCATAAGGTCGGGCTGGTAGTTGCTTTAATGCTTAGGTACAGTGCGTCATTCACCACTGTGATGTAATGAGCGGATAGCAAACATATCGTGGAACTCCAGCAATGAATGACCGGTATGTGCTGATGAAGCTGATTCTATGTAGCTGGTCTATCTTCAGTTCTGTGGTTAGTGAAGATGACGCCGTGGCCATCAGAAGACGGCTGGTGACTGATTCACTGAAGGACTACGTTGTAAACGTACCTCCATCAAGCAATGGTACCGTTAATGTTTCGGTCAATTTCTATTTACAATCTATGGTGGATTTGGATGAAAGAGAACAGACAATGACGACAAATGGCTGGTTGAACGTTGTGTGGATGGACCCTGCACTAGCGTGGAGTCAGACTGATTACAACGTATCTGACGTGAGCTACAAACAGAAGGATATTTGGGTTCCTGATCTTGTGATCAGTAATAGCCTTAAACCACACAAGGCCATGGGGTATGATGATCTGATAGTATTCATGTTCAGCAATGGAACTATGATGTGGAGCCCTGGCGATCTGTATAAGACTGAATGTGCATTGGACACAACCTATTTTCCATTCGATACACAAACTTGCAAGATCGTTATTACAAAATGGATGATGTACGAATGTGTATGGCTCAACCTCCTCGATGCTGCTGGTGTGATGACAAGTACAGGTCAAAACAGTGTGTGGAATATTGCAGAGATTTCCAAACATCTTGAACACAGTTACCCTCCTTATACACCAAATGTGGTCGTTCTTATCAAGCTCAACCGGTGCCCTTCCTACTATGTTCTTAATCTCTTCCTTCCTGTATTGTTCATATCGCTTTTAATCCCTCTTGTGTTTGCTCTGCCCATGGATCAAGGGGAACAAATCAGTTTCATAATGACCATCATGCTGTCCTTTGTGGTGTTCCTGACCTTGCTGAGTGACACACTGCCCAAGACGTCCAGACATGTCTCCGTTGTCACCATCTACATCACCCTCCTCCTCGTCATCAGCGCCCTGTCTGTGTTTCTCACCATCCTTACCCAAAAGGTATCCAACTTATCAGACTCCAAACCTATCCCGTCGTGGACACGTAAACTGTGTGACTATAAGTCAACTAGCTATGCTGGTGCAACGGAACGTCTTTCATGGACGGTCATTGCCAACACAATAGATGACATGTTCATGTTTGTACTATTCATTCTGATTATTGGCATCAACATAACATCAGCTGCTGTTGTAGCTATTTTCTCCGAGGCCGGGCTCCGTCTGAGTTGTTGAAGAGACTGTCTGCTTGAGGATACCCACGAACAATAATAATTTCATTTTTTAACTGATAATGCAATATGTATCTTGCATGGACATTCGAAATATTATTTGTTTGTTTGTTTCATATCTCACTTTCACTTAAGACGTTTGATGCTTGTTTTCTTGCCTTGAACAATACAGTCAAAGATATTTAAGACCAACCTTAACCTTTAATCAAAATGGTGCTACCATTCACCAGTTTCAAGGACACCGACACTATCAGTTTGGAAATGAATCGTCTGTCTGTGGCACACAGATAACTCATGATTTGAGAGAAGCAAAGTCCTCATGGCTGAACTGTACTGTAACAAACTGAGTAAGCTGTTCTTATGCAGCTGGTAAGCTTGTTTGTGCAAAGCCTTCCATTGCAAAGATCGCGTGTGTTGTGTACAGTTGCGGGTAGATGAAGGCGTGACAGACTGATGTAGTTGTATTCTCATCATAGTTAACACAATAAATACATGATTACATTATTAGACTTTTGTTAAATGATTAACCTATATTTTATTTATGTTGTGCAGTTGCGTATTGTTCTTTGCTTCGCCTAAATGATTTCAATATGACTAGGAAAGCAAGATATTGATTAACGGTTAGTTATTACTCTCGACTTCATGTCATGTTATGTATGGGGCAGACGAGAAACAAATGCCTTTCTTGGTATTCGTGAAGATCCGGGTTAGAATAGGTTTTCAGCAAGCCATGCTTGCCGTGAAAGGCGACTATGCTTGTCGTAAAAGGCGACTAACGGGATCGAGTGGTCAGGCTCGCTGACTTGGTTGATGCATGTTATCGATCCCAATTGCGTAGATCGATGCTCATGACGTCAATCACTGGATTGTCTGGTCCAGACTCGATTATTTACAGACCGCCGTCATATAGCTGGAATATTGCTGAGTGCAGCGTTAAACAACAAACCAACCAACCAACCAAATCTTCCGTACAGCAAGCTCCCTTGGATTTTAAATTCCTTCATGGTTTGTGCATGTGGAACGCTCCCCTCAATTCTATAGGCCGACTCGGTTAGCATAGGGAGGAATTCATATTTGAACAGGATTCATTCGTTTCACGTGACAAATTGTTAGTCATATTAAGATCTATGTATAAAAGATTCAATGTCACAAAACACTCTCCACAAGACTGTATGACAAGAGGGGTGACGTTCAAATAGTCAACTTTCCCTATATGTCGGTACAACCATGAATGCCCTTTCTCGCAAGATCTCGCAAGATCTCGTGTCATACGACTCTTTCTCAGAAGATGTCAAACGTGTTAAGGGAGACATGTGGAGGACATTTCCAAATTCAACGCATCAGTGACAAAAATAATGCAATTCCTAGTTTTAACTTGTACCGCATGTTCCCGTGTTTTTCAGGTGAACAATTGATATGCCTCTGCATGTGTTTGTGACAGGTGCCACCGATGGGGCAGGATACGCTCAACTTTTCACGAACACCTGGTATCACCTTTATATTGATTCATAACCACATGCTTATGATATAGTACGAATCGTAGAATATTGCTGAGCGCGGCGTTAAACAACAAACAAACAAACAAATGCGATTCTGTAGATATGGTTTTCATCATTTTTGATGTACCAAATGGAATCGGATTCACGGCATGTTGGCGAGGCTGTTGAAAGGAAGCTGGATTTGGGGATGTTATTTCGAATAATATTTCCGAAAGGATGCCACAGGGCGTGAGGGTGTACCGGTGGCATACATGCGTGGTTTCGCCTGTCCTTTATCCCGTGAGCCCCTGGGTGATTTTTGAGTGTGTCATTTTGATGTACTCCATCCCGACATTGTCTGCTTCAACGGTAAACGAAGTCGGTGATAATTCTCTTTGATTTTCGCAACCTCGGTGACCATACCCTAAAGTGATGTCAAACCATACTTTACGCTGACGATTGACCGGTGAATCTACAGACCGACATTCCCTAAATTTGGACATATACCCATGAGAAATAGCCTCACAATGGGATGCGTTGTCAAGGCCAAGTGGTTATATTTTTCTCAACATGCCGAGAAATGTGACGATGTATCTCCGCTCTCAGACCAACAAATGATGATTCTGAATAAAACTAGCCATCTGCAGTACGGACTTCCTGCGTAAGTGCCTTAAGCGTGCATTCATTTCTTTACCTGGAAGTGATTCAAAGTCAACAGATTTTCCATTTTCGCTCAGCCTTTCGGAATGGGAAGGAATTAATACGTATCAGGTAGGAGTTGTGATAATAATTTAGGCCTGACCGTTAATTTTGCAGATAAATAATTATATAGATCTATTCATTTGGAGCTACCAGGTTTAATCATTCAAGTTTATTGACTTTTCATTTCTATGAATAGGCCTAGATTTTGCTGTTTTTATTGTAATGACTTGTTGATTTATTATCGATATAAGCAAGTCTATAGATAGTAGCTAGACATCGTGTACTTGTAATATATTTCCACACGTTTAAAGACCTTAACACCCCACTGTGTTGTCTTGAGTGTGTTTTGGGCTTCCCTTCCAGGAAAATTTAATCTAGGCTTCCCTCTTCAATTGTAACAAAGCGGCGTGCCGTTGATGACTTTGACGTTCCAATCCCCTCCTTGGTATCTGTTTATTTAAAACTCATTATCAATCGCAAACAAAATAATGTGCTCAGAAGATTACTGTAGTTTAAGCAATGTAATTAACAATGGGGTCAAATTTTCCAAATAAAATAATTTTTTTGTGAAAAATATGTAGGGCCTGAATTGGTAGCTTTCAGTTAGCTTTACAACTGTTATAATTATCTTATGCTACCGCTGATTTTGAAACATTACACTTTTCTCCTAAATATTCTGAACCGCAAAAGAAACGTCACCATGGATAGATATATGAGAAACCTTATTTGTCCAAACACTGTAAACATACTTTGAGACATATCAAAAAGATGAAACTTGGCAAAACTGATCATCAAGTTTGAAATGAAAGTGTCAAATGTTCTTAAAGTGAAATACAACACTGGTCTCTGAGTAAATGGCATCACAAGTCATTATCTCGTGTGTCCGCCATGTGCATTGATGACTGCCGTGTAACGTCGATACATGGAATTGATGAGGCGGTTGATGAAGGCCATAGGCACTTGAGCCCACACTCTGAGGAACGCCTGACGCAGTTCAGCTGCAGTTGTCGACCTTGGTCGGACGTCATTCAGCCGTCCAAGAATCTCGTCCCACAGGTGCTCAATGGGATTTAAATCGGGACTGAGGCAGGCCACTGCATGGTTCTGATGCCATTCTGCTGGAGGAAGTCTCTTGTTGCTCTCGCAGTGTGGGCACGGGCGTTATCATGCTGAAACTCGTGGTTGCGGCGACATACCAAATGAGGTATGGCGTGTGGTCTCAAGACTTGATCAACGTACCGAGCTGCTGTGACACATTTGCCTCTCCCTGGACCGATGTTCTGGAATACCACAGGGCCGACCCTCTGTGCAAGACCAATTCCACCCCACACCATGATGCTCGGACCACCTCACGAGTCTCTCTCAACAACACAAGCATCCGAATAACGTTCCCCACGGCGTCGCCAGACTCTCTCTCTGCCATCAGCTGTTGAGATACAGTAACGGCTCTCGTCTGAGAAGAGGCATTTTCTCCACTGCTGGTGCTGTGTTGCCCACTGAAGACGGTCCCGGCGATGACATAGTGTCAGAATGGGTCCTCGGTGTGGCCTGTGACAGTGGCCAAAGTGTCATTGTTTATGTGGACTGAAGGCTTTCTTCGGTGTTCGATGTTGATGTAGATCTTGGCCTATCCTCCGTTTACGGGTCATATCCTCAGTGACCATATCCTCAACGAAATCTGATAATAAATTAAATTAAATACACTCTTCAAAAGAAACGCACAGGTAGTATGTATTTCAATGAACCTGACTAAACAAAGAATCCGGTATATAAATTGGATATATGTTATTGGAAAATGTTGGTGGCCTGATATTCGACAAACAGTGCGTCAAAACGCAGCCATGGTCGATTTGCAATGTTTTAGACGGCATTGTTTTTACACTTGTTAAAAAATGTCATGTAGGAAAACAGCAAAGCAAAATGCATGTGCAAGTTAAGGCATTCGGAACTCGTGGTAGTGGCTATGAAAAGGCAAGCATAAGCCAATAATTTGTCATTCAATTATCAACATTTTTCAAGTTAAAAAATGCCGAGACTCAGCGCTGCCGATCGGAACATCGCCATGGGACGTATCCAAAGAGGGGAATCTCAGTCTTCTGTTGCACGCCACTTCAACGTCCACCACAGCACCATTTGCCGCCATTGTGACCGATACACACAGTTCAATTCCACTGTAGACCGTCCGAGATCCGACCGACCAAGAGTTACCACCCCTGCACTGGATCGCTACATTCGACTGTTCCACCTACGTCATCGCCATGCCACAGCTACGGAGACGGCAGGACGCATCCCTGGTTTGAGGAGGATATCAGGAACCATCTTCGCGAGGCCGGAATCCGTCCCAGAAGATCGGTTATCATCCCTGTTTTGCAACAGATCCATCGACACCGACGCTTGCGTTGGTGCCATAACTTACCTCTGGGATGAACTCGATCGACGTGTACGTCAACTTCAGAACACGCCGCAGACACTCCCACAACTGACCAACGCGTTACAAGCAGAATGGTGCAGAATACCACAGGACGGAACTCGTACACTTATCCAGTCGGTGCCGAGGAGATGCAGAGCCGGGGCGGTCACACGAGATACTGAGTTCAGCGCAACCTTGTGGCCTTATGTGACATCACAATGAACGGTTTTCAATGCCTTTGCACGACGACAACATGTGACTATCGAGCTCCACAATTTCATATTCGTATCTTAAGAAGGTGCAATAAATTTACAAAAAATCTACCTGTGCGTTTCTTTTTTGAGGAGTGTATGTTAATTTTACAATCAATAGCATCACTCTAGGCGATCTTTTAATTTAGCCTAGTATTTTTGTCACTGTTTGTGGAGTAAAGTGTTTACATAATCACCTGATTCTGTGATTTGCACAAGTAATGAGTTGAGCTCATCATCAATAAATCTAAATTACATTTCCGACAGTAACATCGCCGTAATTCATCGTCGTATCGGTAGTTTATTTTTTAGTCCGCCATGTTGGTGGGCAAACGAAAATAGTGCATTACCGTAAAATATGTATAAATGCGTAGCCGAAAATCAGAGACCTGTATAATGTGATTATATACCTCTTGTTGACTTTATTTATCCAATCAGAATCACGTATTTACCCAAGTCATGTTAGAATGATAGAGTTAAATATAAAAGCACCAAGTTAAGGGTGACGAGTGTATTGAGTGTTTTAATGATGAAGTCATGCTTGTTAATTTAATGGGAGCTCTACAGAATAATATTGACGGTGCTATTGATTGTTTCGTAAGCATATTTAGACACTGTGGCTCGCATATGAAGGTGATACCTTCAATAATGTTCGCAAGCAGCCTGTGTGTTTTGATATTGAATGTGGGTGTGGGTGAGTGAGTGTGTTAAAAAGTTAACAATTGAGTCACATCGGCAGTGTTTCAGCCATATTGTGACTATAGTGAGTGAGTGAGTGAGTTGGGTTTAACGCCGCTTTTAACAGTATTCCAGTCTTATCACGGCGTGTCAGCTTAGTGTGGGAGGAAAGCCCGAAGTGATGCAGGTCTCAGACGTGTACCACTTCGGTGAAACCCACGAGCACGGGTATGGTGCTGACAAACCTAGAAACATAATCGGGGGGAACCGGGATTCGAACCCACAATCATAGGTTTCTGGCGTGCCTAAGGGACGCAACTCTGCACAGCGAATCGCGGCGCCTTAGACGACTGGGCCACCCGTGCCCCCATTGTGACTATAGAATGTTATACAGAAGAGATACAATAAGACAACATAAAAACCGGCCAACAAAGGACAATAATGAACAAGACCATACTAGAGACCATGGGGAATAACGGTAGTTCTGCTACCTGCACGGTTCCCTAGCAGGATTTACACAATCCCTTCAGCTGTAACCGTATGCAATTTATCCATCAATTAAAATTCACAAATACACTACGTATTAAACTGTGGTAGGAATATACATACTTTGAATTATGTGGAATTGCATATCATCTCAGGGGGACAATACTTTTACACTAGTTCAACCCCCATTTGAGGAAACAGCCACCAACCATCTAAGTAACAAATTAAACACTGCCAATAATATAAAATTTAACAATCTACACAACTGCAGAATTATCAATAAGACCAGTTTCTTGAAAAAAATAATAAAATGAGAACTAATACTATTAAAAAGATACTTTAGAGATGATGATTTGAAAGAATTATCCTTTGTGATGGGATATTGCAAGTGAAGAAGCCAAACGTGAACACTACAGACTTTTATATATGTTTCTAGAAAATTGCCACCACAGAGCTTTGAATTAGTGAATATGTGAGTTAAAATTTAACGTCATATCGTCAATATTTCAGGCATATTATGACGAGAAGTTATTATTTATAATGAATATATTTAGATTGGATAAACATCTGTCAGCGATGGGCAGTACAGTTACTAGCTTATCACAATTTCGATTTTAAAACTAGCTGAGAAAATTAAAAAGTCAAAAAAGTATTATTCAACAACACAATATTAACATGGGCCATAGATCGCCAGCAACCAACGTGAGGCCACCACACCAGGGGCCGAGGGGGGACTTACACTGACTCTGCAACCTGCACCGTCCCCCAGCATGATTTACAGCATCTCTTCAGCTGCTAGCGATTGTATGCTAGTTACGCCACCAATGTAAAATGACAAATATACTACTTTATTAATTCGGGCATGCATAACCCCTACTTTGACATACCCTCTGAGGGGGGACAATAATGTTACGATACTTCAACCCCCCTCGAGGGTACATCAACTAACAATCTAAGTTACAAATTAGCACTACCAATTTATAAAATACCACAGTGTTACTTTAAAAAACCACAATATTATTTGAGAACTAATACTGTGATTTTCTTACGCTTTAAGATTGATTTGTAGCACTTGAACTAGCCCTAGGCTGTTGCTGCCTCCGACGAATAAATAATGGAGAACGACATTCTGTGTTCCGTCTTGTATTTATTGCCATACATACACGGGTGGTACATCCGGTAAAACAGGGGTTCCCGACGGCTAGGCAAGCTCCTCACAGCGATAGTACGTTCCCGGAGCTCTCTAATACTATCGGTGCCACCAGTCAAAACTCCCCACTGTGAAAAGGTGGGCACAACCATGCTTTGAGTTGAACTCCAACCGAATGACCGTTATGTTTACAAACAAGTGACGACTGTCGTGACGCCGAATACACTTATCGCTGCTAAATCACTTTCTTCGTTTGTCAATTTGAATTTCTGTTTCATTAAAACTATCGTGTTATTGATATAGTAAGAATGTAAGGGAGAAGTTGGTTGATTTTCCGTTAGTCTGCAATCTCGAACCAATCTGATTATCAAAACAACAAAGTAAATTTATCTGGAAAACATGGTCAGTCGTTAACCTTTTCAAATTGAAATATGATGGCATTCCCAAAGACATAAACAAAAGTATAAACGTTACTACATATGGGGTTGGAGGGCAAATTTCAAGATTCTTGTAATGGCCGCGCCCACACTGGTGGCAGCGATGTTACCGAGAGTGTAACGAAGGTGTCACGCGCTGGGAAGGAGCTTGACGGCTAGGTCACCAAGGGAGATTACTCTAATATGTTATACACCATCACAGCCGCTAATGTATGATAACAGTACAAATACTATTATAAAGGACCCTAAGAGATGATGATTGATATACATATCCCTTGTGATGGCATTGGATATTAAAAGGTGAAGACGCTAAACGTGAAATGTACAGACTTTAAAATGTTTTTAGAAAATTATTATCACGACAGAACTTTGAATATTTTATGGTAGCTAGAAGTAAGTTTAAAGATCAATGCAGCGTAAAGCAAGCTAATAATAGAAGAAACATCGGCAAGAAGATTACTTAAGCGTCAGAATCGCGGGATTTTAAAGGTTGTTTGACATTGATTAAACAGTACTAATCAAAAACAACAGTATCTAACAACAATGAGCCGTCTACTTGGGAATATTCTACATTAAAGACTTATTCTCAGTGAATTTTGTGAAACATATGAAGTTCTCTTTCTGAGGAAGACATATTAACAGCAATTGACATTCTTAAGTTTAAAAATCCCCAGGAGATGATGGGATAAAAGCTGAAATTGTCAAATGTATTACGTATAAATTGTTACCCCATTTATATTTACTGTATAATGTGCAATTTTTTCTTTATGTAAATCTTTATGTGAATGTGAAATGTATTTAACATACATTAGCTTTAGATCTATGTTATTTAAAAAGCTTTGTTAAAATTTAAATCACGTATGATATCTCTTCGTATACAAAGCCTTCGTAAAGGTAAATGTGAATTATATGATCCTGAAGCCTTGTGTAAAACCTGTTTTGTAAAAAAAAGATGGAAGTCATGTATTTTTTCTATTGCCCATGTAATGTAGTAGAACGTAGTTTGTACTTGAAAGACTATGCATGAAATTATTCTAATTCTATATTGGATGCAGCAGAAATATGACCATCTTCAAATTCACAAAAAATGCTTACATTGTCAGTTTTTTTGTTCAAAGTTCTTTCTATCAAAGGAGATATTAGGTTGCACCTATACATTTTAGATATACATGTATGTGATGTACTATGGGTCAGACAGCCTAGAATTCTGAAAAAAACTGAATCTAAATCTAAATCTGATATCTTTTCAGATACAGCTCAAAAACCAGATATGGTTTTTTTTTCAAACTATGAGCCTGAATTTTGTTTAAGAAAAATACCTTGCCACAATGTAATTTTTGCGCCAAGCAGTTTAGTTTTTGTCCGAACAGACTTAAGAATAGTTATTGTTTTCAAATGGCTTAATATATCGGAACATTCACCATATGTTAGCATATGACTGACTGACATATTAAGGACCGCCTCCGTGGCCTTGTGGTAGAACGTCCGCCCGCTTCATTCCAAAATACGTTAAACGATTGTACTTGTTACCCTACCTGGCGCTCAGTAGGCACTATAAAATCGACATCAGTCCGGACTGGTGCAATAAACATTGACGCAACGTTTAAAACCCTTTCACATCACGTGACATATTCTGATGACGCTGGTTCATGTGAGACCAAGTCCGTTTGTCCGCTGTAATCCTAATCTGTAGTTAAACAATGGCATCGATGGGCCATTATATTCCCTTCATGGAATATTTGTATTGTAATATGGATTGAGTTTCCTCTTGCCGGAAGTGTGCATTAAGACATTTGTCAATACGTGTAACTGAGATAAACAGAACATTAAGTGGCTGGATTGAAGACACTGGTAATTGCTGCACCAAAACGAATGCTGTGTTACACCGCAATATTTATTCGACAAAGCGATTAGTCTGTTGTATTAGCCACATTACGTCATCCAGCACTGTGATGAAAAGAGAGCAAACATATCGTGGAACTCCAGCAATGAATTCTCGGAATGTGCTGATGAAGCTGATTCTATGTGGCTGGTCCATCTTTACTTCTGTGGTTAGTGAAGATGTCATCAGGAGACGGCTGGTGAATGATTCACTGAAGGACTACGTTGTCAACGTACCGTTAATGTTTCGGTCAATTTCTATTTACAATCTTTAGCAGATTTGGATGAAAGAAAACAGACAATGACGACAACTACCCTACTCTAGCATGAAGTGAGTCTGATGACTAATGTGAGCTACAAACAGAAGGCTATTTGGGTTCCTGATCTTGTGATCAGTAATAACCTTAAAACACACAAGGCAATGGGGTATGATGATCTGATAGTATTCATGTTCAGCAATGAAACTATGATGTTGAGCCCTGGCGATCTGAATAAGACTGAATGTGCATTGGACACAACCTATTTTCCATTCGATACACAAACTTGCAAGATCGTTATTACAAAATGGATGATGTATGAAAGTGTCTGGCTCAACCTCCTTGATGCTGCTGGTGTGATGACAAGTACAGGTCAAAACAGTGTGTGGAGTATTGCAGAGATTTCAAAACATCTTGAACACAGTTCCCCTCCTTATACACCAGATGTGGTCGTTCTTATCAAGCTCAAGCGGTGCCCTTCCTACTTTGTTCTTAATCTCTTCCTTCCTGTATTGTTCATATCGCTTTTAATCCCTCTTGTGTTCGCTCTGCCCATGGATCAAGGGGAACAAATCAGTTTCATAATGACCATCATGCTGTCCTTTGTGGTGTTCCTGACCTTGCTGAGTGACACACTGCCCAAGACGTCCAGACATGTCTCCGTTGTCACCATCTACATCACCCTCCTACTCGTCATCAGCGCCCTGTCTGTGTTTCTCACCATCTTACCCAAAATGTATCCAACTTATCGGACTCCAAACCTATCCAGTTGTGTGCTAATTGTGCAAGGGAACGTGTTTCATGGAAGGACATTGCAAACACTATAGAAAAGGTATCCATGTATATTCTATTAATACTGATTATTGGCATCGATGCAACATAGCTATAGTTGTTATAGCTATGTTGGTGGACATTCAAACAGAGACAGAAACGTGAAACAAAGACATGTAATATCTTAACACACAAAAATTATTATGTTTGTTTGGTTGCATGCTACAGTCGTAGAATGTTTTCGAAGGCCAATTTTGACCTTGATCTTCATTCAAAACGTTTCTGTTGTGTTGTTAGTTTTGTGATGCATTGGGATAATGTTGGTATCGATTCAACGCAGGGAATTGATAAACGTTTAGTTATTACTTGCGTGGGATATTAATGTGAAATAAATTAAGTTTCGGCTTCGTGTCATGATATGTTCGGTGCAGATACATTCACACGAGAAACAAATACCCTACTTGCCGTCTTAGTCCTTCTCGCAATTTCACATGAATATGTTCGTTCGTGTTGTGTCAATGTAGAATGTACACCAACTACTGGCTCACCTCAATCATGTAGGTCAGCATTGGGAAGAATCCATATTGGAACAGTATTTATCAGGTGGCAACTGTGGTATATACTGGTTAAGATGAAACAAGACATTCCACAGTTTACTTAAACGAGCCAGGGGTGTGGGACATAATCCGAATGTCAGTAGTGATTTTGTTGATGGTTCTGTACCTCTGGACCGCTGAACGGTGCAGGCATGAGTGTCAACCAAGCGAAGTGCCATACCAACTCAGCCTCAAGGAGATGCTATCTGAACGACCACAACATCGATTATATATGCAGTGAGTTAAGAGGTACAGCAACCTCGCAGAGTCATTCGCTTGGATGAAGTAGGCTGGTCTGAATTGTGAAGGAGAAGGCTTTCTGTTTGCTGCTTAGGACCAGTCACTTCCCAATCGAAACCGTCAATGTGTGATTTTGTATCAAAATGTTAATATGGAATGTAGATTATGCAATGAATTTAATGAGACTGTCGAACATACCCGGCTTTGGCATGAACACAGTATCTAAAGCGACATGATGTAGTGGCTCGATCATTTTATTACCGTCTTCGCCATGCTTGTGGTTTTGACACAGAGATCCATCCATGGTACGACCCAGGATATGTTGAGGGTGTCATGGAAAATGATAAATACAAAAAATGTGTGGAATAGGCCCGTAAACAGCTTCATACCTACCCAGGCCAACAAACCTGATCTTGTCCTTTTTAATCCAGTGAAATGATTTATATCATTTACATTTCTGTCCCTTTTGACACTAATGTGATTGGGAAGATTCAGGAAAAACATGGCAAATATGCGGACCTCGCTTTCGAAATGTCACACTTCAATCGCAAGTAGCAAGTTGTCCCAATTGTTCTCGGTGCCTTAGGTTTGGTACCTCCCAATCTATTGACTGACATTGGGAGAGTACCCTGGTTTGCAGCCAGGAATACAGCTCTTCTGACAATCGCGACAACGCAGAAGGTTGCAGTGTTGGGGAGTCTTCACATTCTCCTAAAAGTTCTGAGTGGGAGAAGTCCCATTCGCTGTCTGGGCTGCGTGTAGAGGGGGCTAGGGCCCTGAGCTAATGATGAGCCTAACCCGTCTGACTGCCAAGATCACCCAAACCCTCTTTGCTGCATTTTGTAATTTCAATCTGTACATAATATTAATAATTATTATCATAACGCCATAACATGTTTTAAGGCTATTATCTGTTTCCTTACTTGAAATTGACAACGACCCGTGAAGATTCCTGGGTAGAATAGGTCTTCAGCAACCCGTACTTGCCGTAAAAGGCGACTATGCTTGACGTAAGGCGACTAACGGGATCGGATGGTCAGGCTCGCTGACTTGGTTGATGCATGTCATCGATTTCATTTGCGTGGATCGATTCTCATGATGTCAATCACTGGATTGTCTGGTCCAGACTCGATTATTTTACAGACCGCCGTCATATAGCTGGCATATTGCTGAGTGCGGCGTTAAACAACAAACAACACACACACACACACACACACACACACACTGAAATTGACAACCCATTCAAAACAACGTAGCTTCTCTAAATATCTCCGCTATCTTCAAAGCGTTGGCGTTTAATTTATGGACACCGCCTCCGTGGTCTAGTGGTAGAGCGTCCGCCCGGAGAGCGGAAGGTCTGGGGTTCGATTCCCGGCCGCGTCATACCAAAAGACGTTAAAAGATGGTACTTGTTGTTACCCTGTCTGGCGCTAGGAATAAAGGGGCTAAAACAAGGACTGGTCGGCTCGGAGTCAGTATACTGTGTCTGAGAGGGGTATTCGCGTTAAACTGCGGCATGGTATCTCAGTGTGCTAACACTATAAATCGGCATCAGTCCGGACTAGTACAAGCAGCCAAACACACATACGCGTGCATACACGTCGCTATATAAGTGCAATAATCTTGGACGCGACGTTAAACCCCATTTCACCTCACCACCTTAATTTATGGTATAATGGACATAAACGTAATGTGTGTTCAATTCTGAGCTAGGAAACACGAAGACGATGCAGGTTCGTCAAAACTACACCTCGAACTGGTCGTCGAGCGAGAATACCTGCAGCGCAAAAACAGTTCCTCACTGTCTGAGCAGTACATGTATTCTATTCAGTCCTGGTATTGCCGTAGTTGTAGAGGTGATCGTATGAATCTGTCCTGTGCTCTCGTAGTGATACGTGGTCTACTGGATCCGGAAAGGTCACGTCTTGTCCCTTGTGTATGATAACGGCTCCACAGCCTTGTAATGGTGCTTGGTGCTACGTGGAAAAACCTGGCTACAGCTGTAGATGATTTTCCTGTTTGCAGTCGGCCGATGGTGTTTTTGCGTTGGGCTTCCGTCAGTCGTGGCATGTTTTCGCTGTTCAGTTGCTGTAAGATTGTGATGGCATAAGAACCCAACGTTATTTATAGCCTAACAAGTGATGTTGCACGTGCATTTAATGTTGGTGTGATTCTGCGCCAGGATTTCACGTGGTTGTGATTTTTGTTGTTGCGATTTTTCACCAAATCTCTGCAGTACCTCATTCTTTCCACACAAATCAATCCCAATCCATGCAGAAATGACTAATTCATTTTTGGCATTAATGTTGTATGGATGTCGGCAACACGATTTTCCTACTTTTGCGTTTCTTTTTTGGCAGAGTATATATCACCATAATCACACATGCAACTCGCTCCATCTGAAAACAACAGATTATGTGTTCATCATATTTTGGTGTGTAGGATCTCTGACAAGAGACAAAATATAACATGCTTAAAGAAAAATGCGGAGATGAATAGTCTGAATGTGACAGCATTACCTTATGTGATTATGTAAGAACTGACATGGCATGGGCGCATCTCGAATGTGTCTAAGTAATTCAGCTTGATCTGAACCCAGTGTTGAATCCAGTGTGGAGTGCCCTTCACTGATGTGGCATATCAGGCTTACTCTCTGCTACCATAAGTTTGCTGACCGTGAAGATCCGGGGTAGAATAGGTATTCAGCAACCCATGCTTGTCGTAAAAGGCGGCTATGCTTGTCGTAAAAGGCGACTAACGGGATCGGGTGGCCAGGCTCGCTGACTTGGTTGATGCATGTCATCGATCCCAATTGCGTGGATCGATGCTCATGATATCAATCTCTGGATTGTCTGGTCCAAACTCGATTATTTACAGACCGCCGTCATATAGCTGGAATATTGCTGAGTGCGGCGTTAAACAACAAACCAACCAACCAACCATAAGTTTGCTACTGTACCATGAAATCTGGCAACTGAATTTAACAGTTTAACACTCATGTTGCAGGTTCCGACAATCAGGAAACAAGTTAAGGACAAAAAGGAGGACAAAAGACATGCTGTTCAGAATGGGGTGGGACACTAAGTGGTGTCAGGAAATCACTTTATGGACGCATACTTACATGATCTCCTTATTGAGACCAACACATAGATGTGAAAGAAAGAAAGGAAGGGGCAGGCATCAATTAAATCACCCAATGCCATGGACTTTGAAAGGTGTCCTACCAACTACAAGAGGGCTTCCATTACAAGTGCCACAAGTACCTTACTGGAGAAGGAGAAGAGTCCCCTGTCAGTTGTCACGAATGGACCAATGGCAATCCCATTCACCTTTCTAAATATTGATGACAGTACATGAAATCTTTGGTGAACATTTAAGCTGGAGTTGTAGTACCAGTTAATATGACACACAACGTCTTGCATGCTCAAGCACTAATGTGAAACCATGTTTGAGTAGGACTTAGCAATCTATAAGATAAGAAGTAAATACATTTGATCAGTTGTCATTGTATCCCATCTGAATATTGGCTATATCAACCACTGGTTTATTTATTCCAGGCTCTACTGTCTAGAGGCTGCCGAGATATAGCTCAACTGTTGTTGACTGTGAATAATCTAACAAACGGAACAAATCGGGGAATGTATCCATGAACGAATGGACACATTCATGTGCTGATTTTGGTTGCCCTAATCACGCCTGATTTTAAATCATCTGGCACTCGGACACAGGAGAAGCTTGTCAAACCAAAATTTGAAAACCTAATGGCTGTTCACGGTGACACTGACTTTTCAGAAGATTAATCAAAACAATGTCTAATTCTAGAAATGTGGATCTGAAAATGCTGACCTATGAACTCCCCCACTATTTCCATTCAGATGGATCTCTTTGAAAAGGAGTGTTTGGCTCACAGCAGAATGTTGACATGGATAGGACAGCTTAAACACTGGATGGAATGGTCATTCTGCAAATGGTACCACTGCTACATACGGGGAGAGATGTGCCTATCTGTTTGACAGACAAGGATCCAGCAAGGCAGAAAAACACATCTGCGCTGAAGTGATGGTTGCTTGAGAGAACCTCTACGTCAAGGCAATGGTTGCTTGAGAAAACCTCTGCGTCAAGGCAATGGTTGATTGAGAGAACCTCTGCGTCAAGGCAATGGTTGATTGAGAGAACCCCTGCGTCAAGTCAATGGTTGCTTGAGAGAACCTCTGCGTCAAGGCAATGGTTGCTTGAGAGAACCTCTACGTCAAGGCAATGGTTGCTTGAGAGAACCTCTGCATCAAGGCAATGGTTGCTTGAGAGAACCTGTACTTCAAGGTAATGGTTGCTTGAGAGAACCTCTGCGCCAAGGCAATGGTTGCTTGAGAGAACATCTACGTCAAGGCAATGGTTGCTTGAGAGAACCTCTGCGTCAAGGCAATGGTTGCTTGAGAGAACCTCTTCGTCAAGGCAATGGTTGCTTGAGAGAACCTCTACGTCAAGGCAATGGTTACTTGAGAGAACCTCTACCTCAAGGTACATCAGCAATCGAGTGAACAAATCTACTCTAGTTGCATGTCGGAATGAAAGTTGGCGCAAAACAGGTCCAAATACATTGTCTGATGGCGCAAGCTGTGTTGTTGTAGATGGATGCAAAGTTACTTGACATTCCAGCTATATCATAAGCATGTGTTTATGAATGACTATAAAATAGTGATGATATTTATTTTCCCGAAAAGGAGAGCATAGCACCCGTCACAAACACATGCAAAGGCAAGACAATTGTTCATGTAAAAAACATTTCAAAATAGGAAATGAAACACACATATGAAATTGCATGCATACCTGGCCCTGGATACCACACATGAAGAGCCTGCAAGTCTCCAGAGATATGTTTCCAAATATACCAGATACAATTATCTATGTCATTGTTCTGAGCTCTGGATCCACATAGGCACAAAACGCAACCTAAAATAGGAACTATTGAAATAAGTTGCAGACAGTCTAGGTCCAGTGCTGTGCTCTACCTTTGTAGGATCTCATGAACTAATAGCACCAACGTTTCCTGGACCTGCTTAAGTCATGCTAATATTACCCAATGTTATCAGTATGTCGTGGCACAACTTAGGGAACACGAAGAGCCATCAGTGAGGTTCTGTAAAATATTTGTTTTCATGACCTTAATCAGCCTCCATATGACAGTATGCAGGCAGCTCTCGGTCAAACGAGACAGGGGAATTACTAGGAATGACTAAGCACCAGTTTTAGACCGCTAACCACAAACTCTTCAGAACCTCCTGTCAGTCTACTTCTGTCATCACCTTTCCCTTGCTGGTGGGCTTCACCACGTGGTAAAGGTTTGGGATCTGCATCATTTCAGGTTTTCCTCCCACATTAATCTCACTCACTAACTCTTGTCAAAAGAACCAGCTCCATCTGCATGTACTCAACTCACATCATACAAGTGTCAAAAATCGACAATCAAGAGGAGTGACCTGTGTCAGTGCAGAAGAAACAAGTTTGCATGGCAGGTAGATTTTGTCAAAATGACTAGATTACATGATTGTGATGAACTTGATTTTCTTGATTGAAGCACAACCTGCAGAAATGAATAGTACTGTTACGTCATTGCAAATACTTTGTCGTACATGTTTGATTGATATAAGAATGTTCAAGTGTAAAAAAGAGTTTGCAGTTTTTGAGTCGTAGTTGTGTACTGATTACTTTCAAAGTTAGAGTAAAGAAAGTAAGCACAATATGGCGGCCATCTTGGATGTCTAAACTTGCCAAATGGTCACAGGTGGTCCTAACAAATATAATAGTATCAATAAGATACAAAATAAGATTTTGTGGACTCAGGTACAAGGTTATTATCTTTATACACAATATGCATATGTAATTTTTAACGAAATGAACACAGACCCCTGTCACAAACATTGGCCTATTGAAAAGAACAGTTACTTCTACCACAATTATGCTGTACAACAGGCCTGAGAACCGACTTGAGACATCAAACTAATGAATTTGAAGTCAAGCCTTCCGAACACTTGTGCTACGTTACTAAAAGCCTAGGCTCACAGGTCTTTGACTATAAAGTAACTTCTTTGATGGGCATTTAGAGTACTAAGTTTCGGTGTAGGTTCTAACAACGTTACCAAGCAAATTTACTTGTTTATTAAACTTGCCTGATAACGGTGTTAGAACCTACAGCGAAACGTCGCTCTTAATTGTAATAAAGAAGTTGTTCATCCAAAAATCTTATCCTTACTTAGACAATAAAGTAGTAAACGTGTGCAGTCTCCCTCACTTTCCTCCCACATTAACCCGACATTGATGTGACTGAAATACTTATCACAGTTGACTTGCTCTCAGCCCTACTTCAGAAACATGGTTCAAAGCTCATCCACTTTCTAGGTTTATGTTTCAAGGCTATCAAACAAGCACACGAAGTAATCTTTTCTTTACCCAAAAAAACCATTTCGCTGCTTTAAGCAGTGTTGTAGATCTATCCCGGCGGCGAGGGCGGATACAAGAGATGCTGTTTAACTACTGGGCGACACCACCGCCCATCACTTCAAATAAAACTGGACAGAATCATGAGCCTTTACTTTATCACCAATCATCTCGGCACGCACTGAAACATGTGCACAGCTCTTAAATACGTAAAACGTGAGTTGTCTCCCTTAGATTGACAGTTCCCACCAAGAGCATAAAATCGTGCTGAAAATGAAATGATGTCGGGCTATTTGTAAACGTCTTAGGGCGCCGCTTTTAGCAATATTCCAGCAATATCACGGCGGGGGACACTACAAATGGGCTTCACACATTGTACCCATGTCGGGAATCGAACCCGGGTCTTCGGCGTGACGAGCGAACACTTTAACCACCAGGCTACCCGACCGCCCCCTTAGGGCCAGACATACCGGTGACAGGATGAACACAGACAATCGTGGATTGATGACACACAATCAGTCAGGCCACACCATGTAAACCACCCAAGCCCTAATGAGATCGACCCACCACATTTAGGGGTATTTGGGGCCTACCCGGTGTACGAATCCATACGGGGAACGAACCGCTAGGAGAACATAAACTAGTACAAACGCTCCTGGGGTGATGGTTGGTTGGTTGGTTGGTTGGTTTGTTGTTTAACGCCGCACTCAGCAATATTCCAGCTATACGACGGCGGTCTGTAAATAATCGAGTCTGGACCAGACAATCCAGTGATTAATATCATGAGCATCGATCCACGCAATTGGGATACGATGACATGCATCAACCAAGTCAGCGAGCCTGACCACCCGATCCCGTTAGTCGCCTTTTACGACAAGCATGGTAACCTTTGACGGCAAGCATGGGTTGCTGAAGACCTATTCTACCCCGGATCTTCACGGGTAACTGGGGTGATGGCATGTGACTACGAGACGATAATTGACCAACGTACCCATTGATGTTATTTGGGTTGTTTTGTATGCCGGATAAGCCCGATACAGCATCAACACTTCACGTGACGCCAAGCGGACACAGAACGAAATTATACCCTGACGTCAAACAAAGACAGTGCGAATTAAAACACTAACGTCAAGCTTTGATAGTACGTCAATACATTATGAATCGGAAACTCTGATCAAAACGATGAAACTGTAGGCCCGTGTGCACTATCAGACACCCTATCTATCTATGTAAACTAATTTTTGAAAGTGTTTTTATATATATATATATATATAGGGGGTGTTTAGGGGGTGTTTAGTTGTGAGAATGGTTCACAGTTTCATCGTTTTAATCGGAGCTTCCTAAGCACACGTTGGTAAACCCAGCGTCAAGGACGACCGTTGACGAGAGATTCTGAACGATTTTACACCGCTTCACACAATATAACATTCGAACCATGACCACGTTACAGCATACCATCTTGTAGAACAAGGAAGAAACAGCTAGTATTTAGTGATAATACGTGAAACAGGGGACTGAGTAGTCACCTTGTAGCCATACCACGTAGCGGGGAGTAGGGCAGGGTAAATAATGAAGAAATAACCGAGACGTGGGTGTGGGTGTGGGTGTGGGTGAGGGTGTGGGTGAGAGTGTAGGTGTGGGTGGGTGAGGATGAGGGTGTAGGTGGGTGTTGGGCGCTGTGTGGTTGTTGGTGTGGGTGGATGGGTGTGGGTGTGGGTGTGGGTGAGAGTGTAGGTGTGGGTGGGTGTGGGTGAGAGTGAAGGTGTGGGTGGGTGATGATCAGGGTGTAGGTGGGTGTTGGGCGCTGTGGGGGTGTTGGTGCGGGTGGGTGGGTGGGTGTGGGTGTGGGTGAGAGTGTAGGTGTGGGTGGCTGTGGGTGAGGGTGTAGGTGTTGGGCGCTGTGGTTGTGGGTGTGGGTGTGTGTGGGTGAGGGTGTAGGTGTTGGGCGCTGTGTTGGTGTGGGTGGGTGTGAGTGAGAGTGTGGGTGGGTGTGGGTGGGTGTGGGTGAGGGTGTAGGTGTTGGGCGCTATGTGGGTCGGTGTGGGTGAAGGTGAGAGTGTAGGTGTGGGTGTGGGTGTGGGTGTGGGTGTGGGTGTGGGTGTGGGTGTGGGTGAGAGTGTAGGTGTGGGTGTGGGTGTGGGTGGGTGTGGGTGAGGGTGTAGGTAAGGGTGTGCGTGTACGTGTGCGTGTGCGTGTGCGTGTGCGTGTGTGTGTGCATGTGTGAATCTGACAGACATATGTGCGTCTTGAAGACAGTGTTAGAATGAGAACGCATCGGAATTATCAGTGTTATTAGCGTTGTGAATAAGATATGACATCAATATGAAATGAAATATTTTAGATCTTAAACCACTATTCTTTTTGAAAGCTTGTGTAGAAATGTTCATTTCTCTCTTGGCTGATTAATATTACTCAGTGACAAAATAAGTCAGCTAAGATATCGACCAATGTCATACGTCAATCTGACATTGTCCGTCAAATGTTGACTTGCTTGTAGCCTCTATGAGTTGTTATGTGTTACCTCGCGGTACCTTAACGTTATTGCAACGGAAGTATAAATCATTCTTTCTAAAACATGTTCCGCTTACTTTCGGAACACTGTAAAATGAGAAACACATGTACGACATTTACGGCGTTTGAGTTTAAAGTATGAAACAGTCACCGAAAACAACTTTGTAGCACAGTTGTGTTTTCATTTAATTTTTTCCCCGGATTGAATCTTTTATTTATCGCCCCCAATCTGTTGTCAACTATTTGAAATTGAAAACGCAGTTACTTGAACAACCGTACGTTTTCTTTCAGCAGATGGAACACGGGGTCAGAGGACCTCACACGACCACTTGGACGACAAAATAATAACGTTAAGAACCCACGTGTTCCAGTATTTCCTGACAGCCCTAATAAACCACTGTAACACTAAGCGATTATACTTGAGGCATAAACATTCTCTTCGGACTTGTAATGGAGAAAGTCTACTAAAATATTCCAGCATCTTACTACCAGACATCTTGTCTCATTTAGATATAATATTCGTTTGTCAAAAGTATTACACATTGCGAAGGCATTTGGCATCTGCATGTGGCTTTGAGAATGTCTAGGAGTGTGTTCGTGACTGAAGGTAGATGGGTATCTTGGTAGTGCGCCCGTCAGAATGATACCACAAGTGCAGAAAGGTTAAAATCGGAGTTTCAAGTTTCAATAAGTTTATGAATAAGCGCTCATTTATATTATCACATAAACATAGTAGTTTTCCATATTTGTCCACAATATACAATATTTGGTCTAAATATGTGTGACTTGTAAACTAAATACAATGATAGTAGTGGCGGCACATCAGAATTGAGATATTTTAATCTGTGTGTCATAATGGAAATTTAATCCTAAATTGTATCTTGTTACCTTTGATATCTTTGATAAAATCGAGCACGGATACTTCATAGACGGGTTTGAATGTACAACTGGCTTTTCAAAGGCCCAAATAGATTACAAATAGCTAATCTAATTTGAATTTATTAATTGCGATTTATAACTGTTTCATCACATATTTTTCAATTAAGCTCAATATACTTGGTGCGACACCTCGACAAAAACAAAAACACATGTAACCCAACGTGCTTGGTGTGACACGTTGACAATAGCGAACACACATGTAACCAAACGTGCTTGGTGCGACACCTCCACAATAGAGAACTCACATGTAACCCAACGTGCTTGGTGCAACACCTTGACATTATTGTACACACATGTAACTCAACGTGCTTGGTGTGACACCTTGACACTATTGTACACACATGTAACCCAACGTGCTTGGTGCGACACCTCCACAATAGAGAACACACATGTAACTCAACGTGCTTGGTGCAACAACTTGACACTATTGTACACACATGTAACTCAACGTGCTTGGTGCAACAACTTGACACTATTGTACACACATGTAACTCAACGTGCTTGGTGCAACACCTTGACACTATTGTACACACATATAACCCAACGTGCTTGCTGCGACACCTCCACAATAGAGAACACACATGTAACTCAACGTGCTTGGTGCAACACCTTGACACTATTGTACACACATGTAACTCAACGTGCTTGGTTCAACAACTTGACACTATTGTACACACATGTAACTCAACGTGCTTGGTGCAACACCTTGACACTATTGTACACACATATAACCCAACGTGCTTGCTGCGACACCTCCACAATAGAGAACACACATGTAACTCAACGTGCTTGGTGCAACACCTTGACACTATTGTACACACATGTAACTCAACGTGCTTGGTGCAACACCTTGACACTATTGTACACACATGTAACTCAACGTGCTTGGTGCGACACCTCCACAATAGAGAACTCACATGTAACCCAACGTGCTTGGTGCAACACCTTGACATTATTGTACACACATGATACCCAACGTGCTTAGTGTGACACCTTGACACTATTGTACACACATGTAACCCAACGTGCTTGGTGCGACACCTTGACACTATTGTACACACATGATACCCAACGTGCTTGGTGCAACACCTTGACACTATTGTACACACATGTAACCCAACGTGCTTGGTGCAACACCTTGACACTATTGTACACACATGATACCCAACGTGCTTGGTGCAACAACTTGACACTATTGTACACACATATAACCCAACGTGCTTGGTGCAACACCTCCACAATAGAGAACACACATGTAACTCAACGTGCTTGGTGCAACAACTTGACACTATTGTACACACATGTAACTCAACGTGCTTGGTGCAACAACTTGACACTATTGTACACACATGTAACTCAACGTGCTTGGTGCAACAACTTGACACTATTGTACACACATGTAACTCAACGTGCTTGGTGCAACACCTTGACACTATTGTACACACATGTAAGTCAACGTGCTTGGTGCGACACCTCCACAATAGAGAACACACATGTAATTCAACGTGCTTGGTGCAACACCTTGACACTATTGTACACACATGTAACTCAACGTGCTTGGTGCAACAACTTGACACTATTGTACACACATGTAACTCAACGTGCTTGGTGCAACAACTTGACACTATTGTACACACATGTAACTCAACGTGCTTGGTGCAACACCTTGACACTATTGTACACACTTGTAACTCAACGTGCTTGGTGCAACAACTTGACACTATTGTACACACATGTAACTCAACGTGCTTGGTGCAACACCTTGACACTATTGTACACACATGTAAGTCAACGTGCTTGGTGCGACACCTCCACAATAGAGAACACACATGTAATTCAACGTGCTTGGTGCAACACCTTGACACTATTGTACACACATGTAACTCAACGTGCTTGGTGCAACAACTTGACACTATTGTACACACATGTAACTCAACGTGCTTGGTGCAACACCTTGACACTATTGTACACACATATAACCCAACGTGCTTGCTGCGACACCTCCACAATAGAGAACACACATGTAACTCAACGTGCTTGGTGCAACACCTTGACACTATTGTACACACATGTAAGTCAACGTGCTTGGTGCAACACCTTGACACTATTGTACACACATGTAACCCAACGTGCTTGGTGCGACACCTCCACAATAGAGAACACACATGTAACTCAACGTGCTTGGTGCAACAACTTGACACTATTGTACACACATGTAACTCAACGTGCTTGGTGCAACAACTTGACACTATTGTACACACATGTAACTCAACGTGCTTGGTGCAACACCTTGACACTATTGTACACACATATAACCCAACGTGCTTGCTGCGACACCTCCACAATAGAGAACACACATGTAACTCAACGTGCTTGGTGCAACACCTTGACACTATTGTACACACATGTAACTCAACGTGCTTGGTTCAACAACTTGACACTATTGTACACACATGTAACTCAACGTGCTTGGTGCAACACCTTGACACTATTGTACACACATATAACCCAACGTGCTTGCTGCGACACCTCCACAATAGAGAACACACATGTAACTCAACGTGCTTGGTGCAACACCTTGACACTATTGTACACACATGTAAGTCAACGTGCTTGGTGCAACACCTTGACACTATTGTACACACATGTAACTCAACGTGCTTGGTGCGACACCTCCACAATAGAGAACTCACATGTAACCCAACGTGCTTGGTGCAACACCTTGACATTATTGTACACACATGATACCCAACGTGCTTAGTGTGACACCTTGACACTATTGTACACACATATAACCCAACGTGCTTGGTGCAACACCTTGACACTATTGTACACACATGTAACTCAACGTGCTTGGTGCAACACCTTGACACTATTGTACACACATGTAACCCAACGTGCTTGGTGCAACACCTTGACACTATTGTACACACATGATACCCAACGTGCTTGGTGCAACAACTTGACACTATTGTACACACATATAACCCAACGTGCTTGGTGCAACACCTCCACAATAGAGAACACACATGTAACTCAACGTGCTTGGTGCAACAACTTGACACTATTGTACACACATGTAACTCAACGTGCTTGGTGCAACAACTTGACACTATTGTACACACATGTAACTCAACGTGCTTGGTGCAACAACTTGACACTATTGTACACACATATAACTCAACGTGCTTGGTGCAACACCTTGACACTATTGTACACACATGTAACCCCACGTGCTTGGTGCAACACCTTGACACTATTGTACACACATGTAACTCAACGTGCTTGGTGCAACAACTTGACACTATTGTACACACATGTAACTCAACGTGCTTGGTGCAACACCTTGACACTATTGTACACACTTGTAACTCAACGTGCTTGGTGCAACAACTTGACACTATTGTACACACATGTAACTCAACGTGCTTGGTGCAACACCTTGACACTATTGTACACACATATAACCCAACGTGCTTGCTGCGACACCTCCACAATAGAGAACACACATGTAATTCAACGTGCTTGGTGCAACACCTTGACACTATTGTACACACATGTAACTCAACGTGCTTGGTGCAACAACTTGACACTATTGTACACACATGTAACTCAACGTGCTTGGTGCAACACCTTGACACTATTGTACACACATATAACCCAACGTGCTTGCTGCGACACCTCCACAATAGAGAACACACATGTAACTCAACGTGCTTGGTGCAACACCTTGACACTATTGTACACACATGTAAGTCAACGTGCTTGGTGCAACACCTCCACAATAGAGAACTCACATGTAACCCAATGTGTTTGGCACGACTTCTTGACACTATTGTACACACATGTAACTCAACGTGCTTGGTGCAACACCTTGACACTATTGTACACACATGTAAGTCAACGTGCTTGGTGCAACACCTTGACACTATTGTACACACATGTAAGTCAACGTGCTTGGTGCAACACCTTGACACTATTGTACACACATATAACCCAACGTGCTTGCTGCGACACCTCCACAATAGAGAACACACATGTAACTCAACGTGCTTGGTGCAACACCTTGACACTATTGTACACACATGTAAGTCAACGTGCTTGGTGCAACACCTCCACAATAGAGAACTCACATGTAACCCAATGTGTTTGGCACGACTTCTTGACACTATTGTACACACATGTAACTCAACGTGCTTGGTGCAACACCTTGACACTATTGTACACACATGTAACCCAACGTGCTTGGTGCGACACCTTGACACTATTGTACACACATGTAACTCAACGTGCTTGGTGCAACACCTTGACACTATTGTACACACATGTAACTCGACGTGCTTGGTGCAACACCTTGACACTATTGTACACACATGTAACCCAACGTGCTTGGTGCGACACCTTGACACTATTGTACACACATGTAACCCAACGTGCTTAGTGCAACACCTTGACACTATTGTACACACATATAACCCAACGTGCTTGCTGCGACACCTCCACAATAGAGAACACACATGTAACTCAACGTGCTTGGTGCAACACCTTGACACTATTGTACACACATGTAACTCAACGTGCTTGGTGCGACACCTCCACAATAGAGAACTCACATGTAACCCAATGTGTTTGGCACGACTTCTTGACACTATTGTACACACATGTAACTCAACGTGCTTGGTGCAACACCTTGACACTATTGTACACACATGTAACTCGACGTGCTTGGTGCAACACCTTGACACTATTGTACACATATGTAACCCAACGTGCTTGGTGCGACACCTTGACACTATTGTACACACATGTAACCCAACGCGCTTGGTGCAACACCTTGACACTATTGTACACACATGTAACTCAACGTGCTTGGTGCAACACCTTGACACTATTGTACACACATGTAACCCAACGTGCTTGGTGCGACACCTTGACACTATTGTACACACATGTAACCCAACGTGCTTGGTGTGACACCTCCACAATAGAGAACACACATGTAACTCAACGTGCTTGGTGCAACACCTTGACACTATTGTACACACATGTAAGTCAACGTGCTTAGTGCAACACCTCCACAATAGAGAACACACATGTAACCCAACGTGCTTGGTGCAACACCTTGACACTATTGTACACACATGTAACTCAACGTGCTTGGTGCAACACCTTGACACTATTGTACACACATGTAACCCAACGTGCTTGGTGCGACACCTTGACACTATTGTACACACATGTAACTCAACGTGCTTGGTGCAACACCTTGACACTATTGTACACACATGTAACCCAACGTGCTTGGTGCGACACCTTGACACTATTGTACACACATGTAACCCAACGTGCTTGGTGCAACACCTTGACACTATTGTACACACATGTAACTCAACGTGCTTGGTGCAACACCTTGACACTATTGTACACACATGTAACCCAACGTGCTTGGTGCGACACCTCCACAATAGAGAACACACATGTAACTCAACGTGCTTGGTGCAACAACTTGACACTATTGTACACACATGTAACTCAACGTGCTTGGTGCAACAACTTGACACTATTGTACACACATGATACCCAACGTGCTTGGTGCAACAACTTGACACTATTGTACACACATGTAACCCAACGTGCTTGGTGCAACACCTTGACACTATTGTACACACATGTAACTCAACGTGCTTGGTGCAACAACTTGACACTATTGTACACACATGTAACTCAACGTGCTTGGTGCAACACCTTGACACTATTGTACACACATGTAACTCAACGTGCTTGGTGCAACAACTTGACACTATTGTACACACATGTAACTCAACGTGCTTGGTGCAACACCTTGACACTATTGTACACACATATAACCCAACGTGCTTGCTGCGACACCTCCACAATAGAGAACACACATGTAACTCAACGTGCTTGGTGCAACACCTTGACACTATTGTACACACATGTAACTCAACGTGCTTGGTGCAACAACTTGACACTATTGTAGACACATGTAACTCAACGTGCTTGGTGCGACACCTCCACAATAGAGAACACACATGTAACTCAACGTGCTTGGTGCAACACCTTGACACTATTGTACACACATATAACCCAACGTGCTTGCTGCGACACCTCCACAATAGAGAACACACATGTAACTCAACGTGCTTGGTGCAACACCTTGACACTATTGTACACACATGTAAGTCAACGTGCTTGGTGCAACACCTTGACACTATTGTACACACATGTAACCCAACGTGCTTGGTGCGACACCTCCACAATAGAAAACTCACATGTAACCCAACGTGCTTGGTGCAACACATTGACACTATTGTACACACAGGATACCCAACGTGCTTAGTGTGACACCTTGACACTATTGTACACACATGTAACTCAACGTGCTTGGTGCAACACCTTGACACTATTGTACACACATGTAACTCAACGTGCTTGGTGCAACAACTTGACACTATTGTACACACATGTAACTCAACGTGCTTGGTGCAACACCTTGACACTATTGTACACACATATAACCCAACGTGCTTGCTGCGACACCTCCACAATAGAGAACACACATGTAACTCAACGTGCTTGGTGCAACACCTTGACACTATTGTACACACATGTAACTCAACGTGCTTGGTGCAACACCTCCACAATAGAGAACTCACATGTAACCCAATGTGTTTGGCACGACTTCTTGACACTATTGTACACACATGTAAGTCAACGTGCTTGGTGCAACACCTTGACACTATTGTACACACATGTAACCCAACGTGCTTGGTGCGACACCTTGACACTATTGTACACACATGTAACTCAACGTCCTTGGTGCAACACCTTGACACTATTGTACACACATGTAACCCAACGTGCTTGGTGCAACACCTTGACACTATTGTACACACATGTAACTCGACGTGCTTGGTGCAACACCTTGACACTATTGTACACACATGTAACCCAACGTGCTTGGTGCAACACCTTGACACTATTGTACACACATGTAACCCAACGTGCTTGGTGCAACACCTTGACACTATTGTACACACATGTAACTCAACGTGCTTGGTGCAACACCTTGACACTATTGTACACACATGTAACCCAACATGCTTGGTGCGACACCTTGACACTATTGTACACACATGTAACCCAACGTGCTTGGTGCGACACCTCCACAATAGAGAACACACATGTAACTCAACGTGCTTGGTGCAACACCTTGACACTATTGTACACACATGTAAGTCAACGTGCTTAGTGCAACACCTCCACAATAGAGAACACACATGTAACCCAACGTGCTTGGTGCAACACCTTGACACTATTGTACACACATGTAACTCAACGTGCTTGGTGCAACACCTTGACACTATTGTACACACATGTAACCCAACGTGCTTGGTGCAACACCTTGACACTATTGTACACACATGTAACTCAACGTGCTTGGTGCAACACCTTGACACTATTGTACACACATGTAACTCAACGTGCTTGGTGCAACACCTTGACACTATTGTACACACATGTAACCCAACATGCTTGGTGCGACACCTTGACACTATTGTACACACATGTAACCCAACGTGCTTGGTGCGACACCTCCACAATAGAGAACACACATGTAACTCAACGTGCTTGGTGCAACACCTTGACACTATTGTACACACATGTAAGTCAACGTGCTTAGTGCAACACCTCCACAATAGAGAACACACATGTAACCCAACGTGCTTGGTGCAACACCTTGACACTATTGTACACACATGTAACTCAACGTGCTTGGTGCAACACCTTGACACTATTGTACACACATGTAACCCAACGTGCTTGGTGCAACAACTTGACACTATTGTACACACATGTAACTCAACGTGCTTGGTGCAACACCTTGACACTATTGTACACACATGTAACCCAACGTGCTTGGTGCAACACCTTGACACTATTGTACACACATGTAACTCAACGTGCTTGGTGCAACACCTTGACACTATTGTACACACATGTAACCCAACGTGCTTGGTGCAACACCTTGACACTATTGTACACACATGTAACTCAACGTGCTTGGTGCAACACCTTGACACTATTGTACACACATGTAACCCAACGTGCTTGGTGCGACACCTTGACACTATTGTACACACATGTAACCCAACGTGCTTGGTGCGACACCTCCACAATAGAGAACACACATGTAACTCAACGTGCTTGGTGCAACACCTTGACACTATTGTACACACATGTAACTCAACGTGCTTGGTGCGACACCTCCACAATAGAGAACACACATGTAACTCAACGTGCTTGGTGCAACAACTTGACACTATTGTACACACACGATACCCAACGTGCTTGGTACGACACCTTGACACTATTGTACACACATGTAACTCAACGTGCTTGGTGCAACACCTTGACACTATTGTACACACATGATACCCAACGTGCTTGGTGCAACACCTCCACAATAGAGAACACACATGTAACTCAACGTGCTTGGTACGACACCTCCACAATAGAGAACACACATGTAACTCAATGTACTTGGTACGACACCTCCACAATAGAGAACTCACATGTAACCCAATGTGTTTGGCACGACTTCTTGACACTATTGTACACACATGTAACTCAATGTACTTGGTACGACACCTCCACAATAGAGAACACACATGTAACTCAATGTACTTGGTGCGACACCTCCACAATAGAGAACACGTGACACAGAATACACACAATGTCACAATAATCAAGCTATAGCAAAAATTATGAAATATAGAATATAAAAATCCTAATTGTGCAATACAGCAAAAAATGTTAAGTCCACTGCAAAAAAACAACTGAAAAAGCAAACACAAATGAACAATTCACACAACGCATTAAATCATAGTCCCGCGCCATGACTCTGTTTTACTAAAAGCCTAGGCAAGTCTAGATCAAACTAAACAAAGTCTAGTTTTCTTCATTCTCTAGCAGAGGAAAAGAATTACGATTATTTTAAAGAAATGTTTTCATAGATTAAGCATTAGTCTAATCAAATCATTGTAATCAATCTTCAACTAGTGAAACACTCTTTTAGTGCGTGTCTGTTAAAACATCTCGATTTAAAGGATATAAAAAGAATTACCGAAGACCAGAACTCGATTATTACAGACCGCCGTCATATAGCTGGAATATTGCTGAGTACAGTGTTAAACAACAAAACAAACAAACAAAACTTTTATAAAGAATGCCGTGATCAATTCATTTATCTTTGTAATTGAATCTGTTTTAGTCAGAGACAGAATAACTTTCGACCACTGCTTCAAGACAAAGTTCTTTTCTCCCAAAAGAGAAGCCGAATAATTTTTTCAATCTTTCCAGTACATTCACACGAAAGCCTAATGGTGCCACTTTGGAAGCATAATTCTATTTTTAAATCGAAATTTCGAGTATTGTCCTCGTTATTTCAGTTATTTCATACTTTTTCTCGAAATTTCATTTTTTCCCCTGGTACTTTCGATATTTCTCATTATTTCAAGTTTGTCTGGTTACGAGAAGAAACTCGAAGTTTAAAAAAAAAATCGCAATTACGAGAAATGTGTTTAAAACGCCTAGAAAATACTTGACACTACGAGAAAATATTCGGGATTCTGCTACCACAGTGGCACCATTAGGTTTCGTACATTCATTATGTCAAGCGAACGGGCTGGTCGGGTAGCCTAGTGGTTAAAACGTTCGCTCGTCACGCCGAAGACCGGGTTCGATTCCCGACATGGGTACAATATGTGAAGCCCATTTCTGGTGTCCCCCGCCGTGATATTGCTGGAATATTGCTAAAAGCGGCGTAAAACCATACTCACTCACTCACTCACTCAAGCGAACAATGCGTTATTTAAAACCAAGCTCAATGTATTTTGTTCCAGTAAATCCATGAGAACCAAGTCTTTTGCTCATCCATCTCCTCCACAATCACCCCAAACCGAATATCAAAAGGACCCTTACAGTGGCAGCAAAACCAGGAAACCCTGAGGCCAAACCTACTATAACTCCACATCTCCTCTGTGTTATTTACCCAAGTTATTTTCTCCAGTTTATAGTGCCAGTGTCCACGCGCCTGGGGCGTGACGCACACAATCAACATGAAAAGTAAACTTTTGATGCAGCCTGAATGTACTGCCGGGCGTCTAGATTACGACATTATGACACCGGGGCGGCCAGTCTAAAGCCTTCATTGAATTAGTGCCCCGAATGGTCATTTCTAGGCCACTTGCCAACCTTCAAGACTTATTAGCGGGACCCGTGTGTGTCTGGAATCCCAGCCGTTGTGCCCATGAATGTGGAATAAAGATTTATTTGGAAGATTATCATGTCTAGACGAGACAGAGATACAAGCATTTCCTTACATTGGCCCTGACTCGGATATTGCAGCCCCTTTCACTGCACACAGAGGAAATCTAGTCATATTTTGCCAGTAACTCTCCTGGTATGCATAAATGTACAATAACAGGAGCCACCAGTCACAGTGATAAGGATCGAAGTGATTATTGTGAAGGCTTTCTCCCAAGCCGATAGCAAGTACGGGGAATATGCAAAATAGTAAATCTGACATTTTGATCTCATTTAAACTTTGAAAAACTATCTATTCAGTTTTTTTTACAGACATTATCATTTATCTGTTTGAAACAATGACGGGACACACGTGCACGTATTGACGTTTACCATCACGGATGCAGGAGTGAGCGTTCCTGACAATGGGTACTGTTTGGCATGTCAATCTGGAAAAGACAAGATAGGAAATATCACACCAGGTCTGTTTGCCTAGCGGCAGCGGGGAGGATGAAGGTGCACCACATGTGTGGGGACGTTGAAGAGGTACCTTGTTGGGGCGATGTGTGTAAATTGAACGGGTACCGGTAGGGTTGGTGTGTGTGTGTGTGTGTGGGCGCTGGTTGATGGTGGGCCGTTCAAGTAGTACCGTCTTAGGGCGATGGGGTTAGGGGTGGTGAAGAGGTATAGTTGTGGGCAAGTTGAAGGGGTACCGGGTGTGAGGACGCTGCGTTGAAATCTAGTGAAATAATTTATTTCATTGAATTTTCTGTCCCTTTTGTCACACTTGCATCCCAAGTACCAAGTTGTCCGACTCCCAAATGTTCTCGGTGCTTTAAGTTTGGTACCTCCCAATCTGTTGACTGACATTGGGAGATTACCCGAGTTTGCTGCCAGAAATACAACCCTTTTGACAATCTGGGTAATGTAGAAGGCTGCAGTGTTAGGGAGTCTTCACATACTCCGAAAAGTTCCCGATGGGTTCGACTAGGCAGCGCTTCCTGGGAAAAGTCCCATTCGCTGTCTGGACTGCCTGTGGAGGGGGCAGTTAAGGGCCCTGAGCTGATGATGAACCTGACCAGCCTGACTGTGCCAGGATCACCCAAACCCTCATTGCTTCATTTTATATTTTAATAATAATAATAATAATAATAATAATAATAATAATAATAATGATAACCTCTTTTTATCGCATTACATTTAAAACATTTCAATGTGTTTTATACACTTATCAACAAGCGATCAATAAATAATAGCCAATGAGTGATGAAGTAATTAATACAATATTCCAGTGACGTATCTGTACTCTTGGGACCCTTCCTCTTCCCTTGACACACACGGGTTAGGACTTGAAGAGTTTGACAGCATCTGTTATTTTGTTGCATACTTTTTCCCATGGCCAGTGGGAACGTGAGCTTTACCTGTGATGTCATAGGTGTCTTCTATTGTGGCCCAGCAGACCGGCCGATCTTCTGGTGAAGTACAGGAAGGAAGTGATGTGAGTGGGTGAGTGAGTGAGTGAGTGAGTTTGGTTTAGCGCCGCTTTTAACAGTATTCCAGTTATATCACGGCGGGTCAGCTTAATGTGGTAGGAAAGCCCGAAGTGACGCAGGTCTCAGACGTGTACCACTTCGGTGAAACCCACGAGCACGGGTATGGTTCTGACACACTTAGAAACATAATCTGGGTGAACCGGGATTCGAACCCACAATCATAGGTTTCTGGCGTGCCCAAGGGACGCAACTCTGAACAGCGAATCGCAGCGCCTTAGACGTCTGGGCCACCCGTGCCCCAGAAGGGAGTGATGAGCATGGTGTTATTGAAATTATCATACTAACAGTTATCCCATTGAAACACGTACTCATCAACTGTTAACTTATCGACACCATAGTGACAGTAATTGCTGCAAATGCAATTACCTGAGATAAATGTTCAGAGAGTAGTCATGAAAACTATGATTGTCATTATGCAAATTTCCCGAAATTTATCCAGGAACAAAGTAGATACAATTTATGGATAACACAACTTCTTTAATTACAGAAGAGAAGTTGTTATCCATAAATTGTGTCTACTTTGTCATCCGTCAACTTTAAAAGTACTGCCTATCAAACAATTTATCCAGTATCATTGTGTAAAATGAAGGACCTGGTGCTATTTCCAGTGATTTCGTGAAATCGCTCGAGTTTTAAGCGTCATCGTGAAGGCCCTAATGCTACTATTCCACACAGAGGACGAATCCCACGAATCGCCACGATTTGTAAATTTTAGGATTCGTGAGGATTCGTGGAATTTAGCAAATATTCTGGTTCAATTCGTGACGCTCTACGATCTAGTTACGATACACGTACGATAGAGTTACGAATATTCGTGGGATTCGGCTGAATTCGCATGAATATTGTCAAGAATTCACTGCGATTTACATGAAGCTATTACGAATACTGCACGAAAGTTAGGAATCAGTTACGAATCAGTTAACAATACGCCGAATGCATGTACGAATCAGGTACGAATAAAAATGAATTCGTGACTATTCTTGACAATTTTTTTGGTTTTCCCTCAAGATAGCTTCGGCGTGTATTCGTGGGAACAACGTCAGGGGGAATTACAAGCTTTCATGTAACACCTGCATGATCACGGGAGAGTGCCAGGGCGATGTTCTATTATTTTTTTACATAAAATGCACACTTACAGGAATTCTCACCGTCCTACATTATTGCATGGTTTACTTGATTGACGGAGAGCACGCATATTTCTGGTTCAGTTTTCAACAGAAAGTGCGTGTGTTGGTGAGAGGTTATATCACGACTGGCTGTGAATGATTATCACTCAACAACTCTGTGTGGCTGCAACATCATGGGCGCGGTGGGGTAGCCTTGTGGTTAAAGCGGTGGCTCGTCACGTCGACGGCCCGGGTTCGATTCTCCATATCGGTGCACTGTGTGAATCCCATTTTCCGGTGTCCCCCGCCGTGATATTGCTTGAACATTGCTAAAAGCGGCGTAAAAAATCATACTCACTCACTTTAATATCATGCCCCTTCGGACGTCCAGGCCGTTATGCGGAAACAACGTATTGATTCTGAAGAAAGGTACATAATAGGAGACTGAAGTATAACCTGGCAACGACGGTCGGACGTCGACGTGTACCTTCAACGCGTCAATCAGTAGCCACATCAACATGTCTTTCGAGAATCGCGCTGATCCGTGAAACAATTTTCTATAACCGTCTTGTCTCACCTTAAACGAAACGTTGGATCTTTGTCACGTTATGGTACTACACAAGATGAACATGTTAATGGCGACTTGTTACACCATCACCATCCACGTGAAGTATGTTTTGTTTGTTTGTTGGGTAACGCCGCACTCAGCAATATTCCAGCTATGTGATGTCGGTCTGTAAAAGATCGAGCCGAACTGGAACACCGGATCCCCTTAATCGCCTCTTATGACACGCATGTCTTCTAACCTGAATCTTCACGGGTCACGCGAAGTACGTATTTTGTCACACTGACGTACCAAGATCGTACAGGTGGGTTTCATCAAGCTATAAAGGCTTACGATTCACACATTAGGTTCACATGTTAAACGTAACCCCTCTGATACGATCTAAGCGCTGTTGATGCTAGATGGTAACGATTGCTCGAAGTACCCATACATTGTTATTGTTCATGTACACAAGCAATACATCCATGTCAAATCAAAATATAAAAAGTTGAAATTAATACCAAACTGGATCATCCATAGTTTCGATAAACCTTAACAGTTATTAAATACAGCTGTGACGTCACTCTATTGTTTCAACTGAAGACTTCCTGTAACGAATTGAAAGATTCCTGATCTACTTTCTACAGCAAATTTTTAATCTCACGCATCAATTCTAAGCACGTGATGTACGAATGAGCTTGCTACAACAATCAAATCGCACAAAATACACGTGCAGTACGAATATATTCGAGCAAGTTCAAATGCAGCATGGATATCGAAGCAAAAAGATAAAGATATTATGAATATCCGTGCATCATGTTTGTGATGTGTATAGTGTCATATATTTATTGATATATTTTAACTTGTAGGTTGTATTTTAAATGTGATTACGCAGAATCTATTTAGGTGATGTTGTATTTTAAGTCAGATGACGTACGCGTCACTGGACACTTGGTACAAATAATGATACTCGCCAGATTTGCTGGCTCGTACATTATTTGAAACGAATGTCCAGTTACTTGCAAGTTATCCTTAACAGTGATTGAGTGAGTGAGTGAGTGAGTGAATGAGGTGGGTTTAACACAGTATTCCAGTTATATCACGGCGTGTCAGCTTACTGTGAGATAAAATCGCGGAGTGATGCAAATCTCAGTCGTTTACCACTTCAGTGAAACCCACGAGCACAAACTGCTGACAAACATAGAAACGTAATCGGGGCGAACCGGGATTCGAAACCCACAATCACAGGTTTCTGGTAATGTGTTCATAATGATTTCGCAACAATTATTGTTGTGTTTTACTGACAGTGTTCTAAATCAACTCACACTCATACATATAAGCAACAAAACACTTGACGTTATCTTACGATTTTATTGCTAAAAGCAGAGTCGATTATGCGATTCCGACGTACGTGTTTATGAATCACTATCAAATAGTGATGACACCAAGTGTTCGAAGGCGGTCAGGTAGCCTAGTGGTTAAAGCGTTCGCTCATCACGCCGAAGCCCCGGGTTCGATTCCCGACATGGGTACAATGTGTGAAGCCCATTTCTGGTGTCCCCTGCCGTGATATTGCTGGAATATTACTAAAAGCTCACTCTCACCAAGTTCTCGCTGTAAACATACTTTGAGACATATTAAAAAGATGAAACTTAGCAAAACTGATCATCAAGGTTGAAATTAAAGTGTCAAATGTTCTTAAAGTGAAACACAACACTAGTGTCTGAGAAAATGGCATCACACGTCAGTATCTCTTGTGTCCGCCATGTGCATGGAGTGGATGAGGCGGTTGATGAAGGCCATAGGCACTTGAGCCCACACAGGAACGCCTGTCGCAGTTCACCTGCAGTTGTCATTACACCATTGCCTCTCCCTGGACCGATGTTCTGGAATACCACAGGACCGACCCTCAGTGCAAGACCAATACCACCCCACACCATGATGCTCGGACCACCCCACGAGTCTCAACAAAACAAGCATCCGAATAACATTCCCCACGGCGTCGCAAGACTCTCTTTCTGCCATTTTCTGTTGAGATACAGTAACGGCTCTCGCCTGAGAAGAGGACTCTTCTTCGATGCTGGTGGCGCCAATGCTGGTGCTGTGTTGCCCGCTGAAGACGGTCTCGGTGTCAGAATGAGTCCTCGGTGTGGCCTGTGACAGTGGAGGTGTCTGCTCGGCAATCGTCGACGCACGGTGTCCGCACTAATTTGTCGCTGGTGTGTCCCCATGGTCTGTCGAGCAGTTTCCACAACAGTAACAAAGCAATCTTGAAGATGCTGTCGCACAATCTGACGATTCTGACGTCGGGTGGTAACCCTTGGTCTTCCACTACGTCGTCGGTCGTCTGTGGTGTTGGTGGTCTGGTACCGTTGCTGGAGCCTGTATATGGTTCTTAGGTGGACTTGAAATGCATTGGCTACTTTCCGGGCGGTTTGTCCAGCTTGTAATCGTCCAAGGGCTTGGTGTCGCTGATTTCGTGTCAATCTTGGCATGTGGTAGCAATTCAATATCGAATAAATGTTATCCGATATGGGTGGATTTTTATAGGGTAAGAAATGGGGGAACGCATGTGCATTTCAATTTGCACGGAACTCACGTGCATCGGGTTACCATGGCCGTTGCCGTGATGCGTTTAGGCGATCGGTTTTATTGTCATCAACTTTGTTTTTTTATCATCAAATTTTCCAGACAAGGTAATATTAAATTTTAGAAACTTTGACAAAAGTTACCCAGATATTTAAATGACAACTTTTCATGCTATGTTACTTGGGGTGACGTTTCTTTTGCTGTTCAGTATATATGTACATATTTAAAAAAAAAATGTTCTCAGCCCAGAAAGCGAAAACTTCCCAAATTTGTTAGTGTGCTGTGTAAACATGTTGCCGCTAAAACATACTTTTTAGTCCAGTCTTCTTCCTTGTACTATTGGTTGAATGTAGATAATTATGTTCATACCGCCGTTGGTGGGTTTTCCAGTATGGATTTATATAAGTTTAAATGGACAATCCCGTGATACGTCAAGTGTTGGCGAATGAGTACTTCCTTTTCCGACACGATGTGCTTACAATATCTAGCATATCACCACAGACACTCGTGAGAAACGAGTCAAATGTAACTCTGTATCACTGTCGCGTCTCTCAAACTATTTGTCAACCCCGGATTTCAAACAATTAACAGTTTTTTTTCTAAATGTGTAATTCCTATGACCAATGGTTCTAGTCTCTGATAGATGTCTCTACATTTGCAAGACTATGTAGTGAGGACGATGATATAATCCTGTCTGTACTACTTGGCGGTATGCCTGAGTGTGTTAGCTCCATATCTCTAAGTCTATGGGGTGACCTTATAGTTATCGTGTCAAGATACTGTAGGACATGGCTGTATCTGTTACAAAACAGTTATAAGAATGCTTGATTGTCATGCATTTTGTAGTCATCATTTCTCATAATATTGTTAAATTGTACTACTGTACAGCTCTGTAATTATACATAATATCATATATGCCATGTATCTTCAATATCTGGAGGAAATAAAGAATATCTGTCTATCTCCGTGTTCTAGTGGTAGAGCGTCAGCCCGAAGGAGCGGACAGTCGGGGGTTTGATCACCGGTTACCAAAAGACGTTAAAAGATGATACTTCTTGTTAACCTACTTGGCGCTCGGTATTAAGGGGCTAAAACAAGGACTGGTCCGTATACTGTGTCGGAGTGGGGTTTTCATGTTAAACTGCGGCGTGGTATCTCAGTGGGCTGGCACCATAAAATCGGCATAAGTCCGGACTAGTACAAACAGCCACGCACGCACGCACGCACGCACGCACGTACGCACGCACGCACGCACGCACGTACGCACGCACGTATTGTTCAAGTGCAATAATCATGTACTCAACTTTAAACCCCATTTCACATCACCTCCCCTGAATTGAGTGGCCCCTTTTTTCGGTTAGTTCCAGTGGAATCGTAATAAATATTAATCAGTGCATTTATTTTCGCTAAATTCCATTCACCAAGTGAATTCTCACGGCATTACATTATAATTAGCCTGGTCAATGGATCAGTGTGAACTCGGTGTTCATTCTCAGCTCCCCGAGGAGTATACAACCGCAGCTGCCCGTGAGGCGCTAGAAGGTTAACATCTCACCCTAACGGGTACCCATTCACTGCTGGGTAAATAGAGACAAATTACGAGCGTCACTTGCCTTAGGAGACACCGCATGCGCTGAATGATACTGATTCTCCAAAATGAAGAACAGCAGTAAGGCCACTCAAAACATTTTCTTTTCTTTGAACTCATCCTGGCACCAGCAGGTTTTAAAGCATTGAAGGGAGCGTTTCGGTATCATTGGGAAATAAGATTGAAGTGTTTGGGAAATCTACTTAAATATTTAATAAAAACTGGACCTATCCGCTCATATAAAATTTTGAAAATGGTGACAATAAACAAAAGTTGATCATTTGTCCTAACGGAGTGAAGAAAACTATAAGGCCAAATCTATTTTATTATATACACTAAAGTATCCGGGAATACACAATTAGGAATTGGCTGATAGATATTTTTCTGGGTGTATATTTGTAGTTGCTGACATATCGCCGATGCGGCGTTAATTACATTTAATTTCATTGACCTCAGTCACTTATGTGTAGTAACATTTTATATTCTAGGACCTTTACAGTTACCACCAAAAAGGAAAGTTTGAAAAGAAGTTGGCGGCGTTGTCGACCAAGATGAAATGTTACATCTGTTGACCCTTACAGTACTATAGCATGAGATCACTTGGTGAGATGTGGACTGCTCCCCAGCACACTTGTATAACACTGCATAACAATTTCCCATTGTGTAATACTCGTCTGCACAGTGCATCAAGTATACTGGTATTGAAAACAGGAAGAACATACTTGACTACAGAATCCCCTCATCGTTGGGATTTTACAGATCTTAATGACAATGAAAGTTAACTATAGTTAGTGACATATGGACTTCCTTGACCAACAATATTCAGTGAGAGTATTCTATCAATTGTGAACGTACATCCGATAGCAATGGACGTAAAATGTGTGTTAGCATATGTGATCATGACGACCCTGCTGGTTACCAACGGGCATAGGCTTAGGCCAGTGTACAAGAAATTGTCCCATCTTGAAGACACAATCTATGCACATCGGGAGCACTGGAAAAACGAAATGGTCATTTTTCAGAACATGATGGAAAGGAAACTCTTGAATAGGGTTGTACGTCAAACCCTACCTAAACTCATCGAAAAGAAATTGCTGGACATTTTGAAATCCGGTGTGCTTGACATTGCCGTCGACAACTACAACTACCAACGGATAGACCGAATGTTCCACCAGCATCAAATAATCAAGGTCCACATGGCATGGACATACCGTCAGTTGGTCGGTGCTATAGCGCTAGTGCGAAAGTCCAATCGAGAATCAAAACAGCTGACTCAGCAGATCAAGTCTCTCCAGACCAGTGTCAGTGGATTCAAAAGTATCATCAAAGAAGTCCTTGAAGATAATGCTCGCTTGAAACAAGCCTTGAGTGGGATCGAGAACAAAGTGATGGGACTGGCAGCTTGTTTTCCCTCTGATGCGCCATGTGGTCTGGCCAAGGACAGGAGCACCCGTGTAGTCTCCATCCACACCTGGGAGCCTGCCCTCACTACTGAATCCTCCAGTGGACTCACAGCAGAGGATGTTGGGCAAGAAGCGGTGGCTTCCACGATTACATCAGGTAGATGCTACCCGCTGAACCCGACCCCCACCCCACTCCCCAAGACATAAACATGATAAACCTGTTCCTTGCATCAAGCTTTTAATGTGACGTTGATCATACAAGCTGCTTTAAGGCGACTGTATAGTAACTTGATTGATGAAATTTTTGCTTTATGTTTGTCAATTCTTGTGTGACGCTGATCGCACAATCCTCTGTTTTGACAGTTTATTCTGATCATGGGCATAGTAAAAAGCTAAAATGTTTGTTTTACATGTTTCACTCCTACAGATGTGATGCCGACCAAAGAAACACCTGCTTTGACGACTGGGGCTGGGAAGTTGGACATAGAAGGCGAAATCTTCTCTACGGGTTCCGGAGAACATAAAGGTATTGTACCTCATATACTGACGTGAAAAAGTAACTGTCCTTCATATAGAATTAATATAAACCACATTTATTCTTGAAATTATAAAATGCATAATTTAATACATATTCATGAAGACATCTCCTCGATTTTAAGGTCGTGATTCACGATTTGCACGTGTATGTTAATGCATGGCGTTTTTGGATGTTTGAGTGTGTGTTGGGAGCAAAATACTCAGACTCGTGGGCGTTGAATGTGAACAGCACACAATGGGTGTTAAGCTATCAAGTGCTCATGAAAACAGGTTTGTTTAACCATAAATAACGATTACGCAATGCCACGGCATGCTGTAAATCAGCGTCTACCTGCCGGGGGTATACTAAAAACGGGAATTGTGACAAAATGAAGTTTCCAGACATTCTAATGTTCATTGAAACCTAATGTCATATCTTTGGAGACGTTATCTACAGCAAGGCATCACTCATGACCCGAAACGGGCCGGTCGTCCACGTGCGATGTGACGTCAACAAAACAGCCATATTCGGTTGGTGCATCTGCCGAATCTACATCAAACCGCCACATTAACAGCTCGTACAATTGCTGGGTTGAGTGCAATTAGTGACAGAACCCTACGCAACCGGTTCAGAGATTACAACACCCGGCCCCGACGTCCAGAGATACGTCAAATTTTGCTTCAACGTCACTGTCAGGGACGCCTGATGTTTGGTGTCGCCATCATCTGAGCTTCAGCAGACAAAACTAGGACAGTATAGTGCTCACAGATGTGTTCAGCTTTCATCTGGCGTGCAAGGGTATGTAGGCTTCCAGGAGAACGTCTTGGGGGTTAAAGTGTAACTGTATGGGGTGGCATCACAATTCATGTGAGAACACAACACATCAATGTTAATAGCAATTTCAGTGCGTACGCTAGCGGAACGACTTTGTTCTACAATTTGTGCAAATGCTGTGACGTAAGGTCACGTTACAACAGGATAATGCCCACTCACATATTGTAACAGACTTCCTGGGGTAGCATGATATTACTGTGCTGCTATGACCGGCTGATTTTCCAGACCAGTCCCCAGGGAACATATCTGGGACGAGTAGATGGACGCCTACGACAGGATCAGAACCAGCCGGTAACGCTTTCTCAGTAGGGCCAATGTTTGGTTGACATTTAAGGCTGTTTTCAATGCCCTGTATCAACGCAAATGGAGGTCACACCCGATATTCACATTGTTAGCTCAGTTGTTACACCACCCCTCGTGTGGGGCGTGTCTCTCTGTCTCTTGTTGCCAGTGTGGGATTTGTCAATGACCTGTCTAAGACCTGCATCACTTCGGACTTTCCTCCCCCATCAAGCTGACACGCCGTGATATAACGGGAATGCTGTTCAAAAGGTGTTAAACCCTATTTCAGATCCAGTAGTGCTCCCGTTGGCACAGACAACCGACGTCAGGGACAGCTTCAATAAATATCTTGTAGAAGAAGAACTTTTAACACTGATCCCAAGGGAGGAGTCTGGTAGGTTATTGATTTTATATGAATCTGTATTCAAACCATAAAGACGTTATTAAAAGCATTTTAGTGTACCTGTCAGTGTAGTAGTAATAGTGTTTGCTCTTCGCAATGGAGTTCAGTAACAAGAGAGCATGTCATTTATTGTGTAGGTCAATACGAATGTTGAAATCCAAAATGACGAATAGTAGCGTTATCTGTTAAAACATTTGACCAGTATGGGTTCAAGATGTTTTACAGGATATTAAATAATCCGCAGCAAGGTCAGTTATATTGAACCTCGACTTCCTGAAGACATAATAATGTCGAGTTACCCGTAGTGCTTGACAAACAGAGTTGCAATATTGGACGTTATTGCTAACAGGTCTCTATCAGGACCATGAAGTACAGCGATGCAAACGATATAACTAGACAATTGGTGTATAATATATAAATATGAATAAATATTATTAAAAAGATATTATTAAATTATTTAGTTCAAAAATAAGATTTATTGCAGTTTCAGAAAGAACATCTCCACCAAAAACGACGTCAGAGACAACAAAGTTACCTTCAACACTGGACAGAGAAACGACAACGTTGATGCGAGGCGAAATGTCAAGTGGGTTTGTGTTTGGAATTGTATTGTTCTAACCAAATCAAATTGTGTGTGAATTGTAATATTCCTGTATCGAATTACCAGTTGAACCCCCAGTCACCAGCTTTAGCCTATCTGAGAACTTATAACGTTATCTTGTCATATACGGCGGGCGTTTCTAGATTGTTGACATTGCAACTTGCGACAATTCTTTCTATTTTGTTCAGCGCATCAAACGTGCGACTCTTGTCCGACTTCTGGAGACCATGCTCTCCTTGTAACATGGTACAAAACCTATTTAAATTTAAATCAAACTTGTTATTGTACAGAAAACCCTTAATCATATATACATATATCGTAAGGATGACGACCACGTACAATCTCAATGCTCGTGGTGGACAAATAAGCAAATGTCGTACAGCATAGGTTAAACTATTTTGAAAATAGTTCCAAACTAATATTGATAATGATATTTGAAAATCATTAACATTTAGGATTCATGAAATATGTAATTTACAGAACTAACATCGCACCCATCGACGCCATTGACGACTGTCACCGCAAGTGCAACAACTACCCACACTGATCACGTCGAAGCATCGACGTCTAAAACTCAACATGGTATGTACATTTCCATAGCCTAGTATGTTTTTGGTTCGTCATCTGTGTGGAATTGGTGCCAAAGGCCTAGAATGGCTCTGATTTCGATTCCCAGAGTCTCTCTGATAATGTTTCATGATTTTGCAGCACCATACCTGTTCATGTGAGTTTTACAAACGTGGGAAAGGTCTAAGAACTTCGTGATGAAAGTGAATCAGTGTAGTACCAGACTCACTCACTCACCCCAGCTAGACATAACATGTAAAGCCAAATCCTATTCCTCCACACGATGTGTTGGTTGGATCATATATGATATAGATTCTGCTATTCCGAGAGAAGTGATGAGGGAAGTCACAATGACTGTTCCGGATATGTATGTGGATATTCTATAATAGCACCAAGGGATACCCAACTAATGTGTGCTTGGGATTAAGAGCGTGATGTATGCGATGTTACAGTGATGATTAGTTGAAGGATGTTTAATTTGTTGAGAGGATGCCGTTTTATTAATTTATTTTTCAAATATCTGAAGCCATCGTTTTGATATATGAGTGTCAATGATGAAGGTGTTTTAACGCTATTACATCAATTAAATGACGGCTTTTGAACTCAAGTATATATATGTTTTAAAACTCAACGCACGGCGCGGAGGGGGAGTCTGTAATTTATTTTTAATTTGTTATAGAAGATACTTGAAAAATATATTTTCCCTCTCGTTTAAAAAATAAATAAATTATTAACTGGATGACCTGAAAAGCAATGTGTGATGGGTTCTAAAATATTTTTTTCCGAGTTAGAAACTATGCAAGCATGATAAAATATGTTCTGTCTCCATAAAAAAAAATTGGTTAAACCACGAGTTGCTTTATTTTCATTTCTTTATTCTCTATAAACATCTGGTACTTGAGTGAGTGAGTGAGTGAGTTTCATTTCACGCCGCTTTGAACAGTATTCTAGTTATGTCACGTTGAGTCAGCTTAATGGGGGAGGAAAGTCCGAAGTATTCCATGTGTCAGACGTTTACCACTTTGGTGAAACCCACGAAACAAAATTGGGGCGAACAGGGATTCGAACCCACGATGATAAGAGCATATGTGTATGACAACTGCACTATCAATAAAGAACATGATCGCAATGGAGTCATACATAGCTGACGAATCATATAGAGGGCAGGGTTATTAGATGAACACCTACAACCAAGTGACCCATCACTGTACAACAACTTAGTGTTATGTCATTAGAGGGGCACGGGTGGCCCAGTCATCTAAGGCGCCACGATTCGCTGTGCAGAGTTGCGTCCCTTGGGCACGCCAGGAACCTATGGTTGTGGGTTCGAATCCTGGTTCGCCCCAAATATGTTTCTAGGTTTGTTAGCACCATACCCGTGCTCGTGGGTTTCACCGAAGTGGTAAACGCCTAAGACCTGCATCACATCAGGCTTTTCCTCCCACATTAAGCTGACACGCCGTGATATAACTGGAATACTTTTAAAAGCGGCGTTAAACCCAACTCACTCACTCACCCATGTCATTAGTAACATCATGTGACGTTTAAAGCTCTGCAAATGAAATCAAATTTGAAGGTTATCATTCGAAATATTGTATTACAAGAACTACAATTGACGGTATTTTTGATGTTCAAGTGTTTCCGTACAATACATATTTTACAATAGAAAGATCTATCGAATTATTTCATTGCAATATAATTATAACAAATATCATGTTTACCAGGGTCTGTCGTGACGCGGGTAGTGACGGCTGCTGCGGTTGACCGAGCGACACCGACGGCTAAACAGCAAAGTACGTTTTGTCATTACAGTTAACATTATTTGTTAAAGTCGCAGACATGTGCCACCCATCTAAAGGTCAACAGATGGGGATCAATACAACATACGCATGATTCTGCGGCTAAGAAGAGCAAGAGAAATATGTTTAACAGTACATAGGGTGTATAATTTCTTTACGACGCCTGCCTGAAAAAGATCAGCCTCAATAGAAGAGATTCCTGGTAAGACGGAGCAACGGATGCTTCTCGCAGGAGTCGACTAAAATGGATCGAATGGTCAGGCTCTATGACTATGCTAATTGCGTATCATAGTGAGTGAGTGAATGAGTGAGTGAGTGAGTTGGGTTTATCGCCGCTTTTTAACAGTATTCCAGTTATATCACTGCGTGTCAGCTTAATGTTGGAGGAAAGCCCGAAGTGATGCAGGTCCCAGACGTTTACCACTTCGGTGAAACCCACGAACACGGGTATGGTGCTGACAAACCTAGAAACATGATCGGCGCGAACCGGGATTCGAGCCAACAATCATAGGTTTCAGGCGTGCCCAAGGGACGCAACTCTGCACAGCGAATCGTGGCGCCTTAGATGACTGGGCCCCCCCGTGCCCCCTCGCATCACCGTACCCCGACGGCGTTGCTCATAGTACCAATCACGTGAATGTCTGGCCCAGATTCAACTACTTGCAGGCCGCCGACATACAGCAGACATGTAGACTTTAAAGGCAACAGGCAACACCTCGGCAATTGCTGTTTTGATCAAGTGACATAGACTAAAGATTTCACATGCTTGTCCAAATATAATATATATGTGTGAATAGATGTGTACTACCACAGAGAGATTATGTTTTTCTGAGCGACGCACTGCTCTTGCTCAAAAGTTGTTTACAACATTTCTCGTCTTTAAAAGTTGTACAGTGGACATGTGGAGGACATTTCCAAATTTGATGCATCCTCGACAAAAACGATGTCCAATACAATTCCCAATTTTGACTTTTACCATATGTTCCCGTGTTATTCTAGTGAATAATTATCTTTCTCTTGCATGTGTGTGTGACGGGTGCTAACGGCGGGACAGGGTACGCTTACCGTATATCGCGAAAACCGTATATCATCAGTATTTGGTAGTAATTCATAAACACATGCTTACGATATAGTCGCAATCGTACAATGGACGCTGTTTTCAGGTGACATTTCTTATGGTAATAGAAATGTTTTTGTCGCTTGATATTCAATAAAGGCGTGCTTGATTTGATACTGTAAATCTTACAGCCTCTACACCAAGGCCGGGGGACTGGGACATACAGAGTTTGATCGGGACATGACAAAAACGGTAAGATCTTCCTCTAACGACTGAAAGACACGCATGCTACAATACATCAAAGCTAATTTCATATAATGTTTATATTATTGCCTTGGGGCGGTGGGGTAGCCCAGTGGCTACGGCGGTCACTCCTCACGTCGAATACCCGGGTTCGCTTCCCCACATGGATACCGTGAGTGAAGCCCCTTACTGATGTTCCCCAATACCTATATTGTCTGAACATTGCACCTTTGACCTGGCTAAAACATACATGTAAGCCACGGAAGGGTGTCCAAAAAGGGAGTGAGGGGAGTCAGGTATATTCTTAGAATTCAGGGATATTCTTGGAATTACATGACTACAAGGGAGATATCCTGATGGTCACTGCATTGATAACATGGGGATTGCAGACGAGGCATTACTGGTCTGGAGGTATAACCTTATTAGGACATTAGGACCATGGTCAGGAATGCCAAATATGTTAATAAGATATTAACAGTAAACTACGGTTATAACGAACTCAAATGGACCACTAATTTTAGTTCAGCATAACCGTAGTTCGTTATAAGCGTATATAGAACATCTGTGCAGCAAATGGCAGGGACCAAAAATTAAGTTCGCAATATCCGTCAGTTTGTTATAAACGTAATTTACTGTAGATGTGATTGTGAACCAGCAGAACTTGGCACTCGGGCTGAGATTCAGAGCTACACTTTGTAACTGTATCTCAATAAAACCGTTGTGGACCCACAGACAGACTTGTGTAGAAAAGTCTGAAGTCTGAAGAGTCAAGAAGTATCCCCTAGAACACAACCTTCCACGGCGGATACTAGTTATGTTATAAATTTTCTTATTTGTTGGTCAAGTTCAGAATTGTAGACCTTCTTTTGTCCGGCAGTTCATTTCTTTCTAATCTTTGTTAATCGCTTATACCACAACACTTGAATGATGTCAGAACGGTTTTGTGTTGTTTCATATGTCAATACAGGCTAAATGTGCATTCAGTATTATATACTATACAGTTGTCTTTCCATGTACTTCAGATATTGGAAGTTCGATCAACACTTGCTCAACTGATGTACGAGAGACGACATGGACTTTCATGCGAATACATTCAAAACAAATGCCTAGTTAGGATGATTGTGATCAAATGCGGTGACCTTCACCTTAAAGCTCCTTGTTGAGGATGCTGGGTATTCTTTAGCCCAAGTTAGTTGGGAAGGGGGGGGGGATTCTCTCTCTCTGTCTGTCTGTCTCTCTCTGCCCGTCTCTCTCTGTCTCTCTCTGTGTCTGTCTATCTCTGAGTCTCTCTCTGTGTCTGTCTCCTCTCTGAGTCGCTCTCTGTGTCTGTCTCCTCTGTGTCTCTCTGTGTGTCTCTCTCTGTGCCTATCTCTCTGTCTGTCTCTCTGTGTGTCTGTCGCTCTGTCTCTCTGTGTGTGTCTCTCTGTGTCTCTGTCTGTCTCTGTCTCTCTCTGCGTCTGTCTCTCTCTGTGTCTGTCTCTCTGTCTCTCTCTCTCTGTGCCTTCCTTGTTTTGTGTTGGGTGGGGTTCGAGGTGAAGTTGTTTGATGATATGTTTGTATTCGTCTTTGTATCGATATATTTGGTAATAAACTTTCTTGCAAATTACTTCACAGTTGAATGCAAAGTTTTTGTGGGGAGAAAGTAAGCGAATCCTGTCAGAGATATATCTACCACCTCATGATCACGACGGCATGTTACAGAGTCAGGCAAAGCAGCGGTCGCAAAGCACGTACCCATCTCATCCAAGTAGTGTGGCACGGTATATCCATGAAGGATCTCAAGATCGTGACGAAATCTACTTAAGACTCACGATGTTACATGTGTTGCGAAAGGTGGTTGATTGAGTTTGATTTTACGCCTCTTTTAGCAATATTCCAGCAATATCACGGCGGGGGACTCCAGAAATGGGCTTCACACATTGTTACCATGTCGGGAATCGAACCCGGGTCTTAGGCGTGACGAGCTAACGCTTTAACCACTAGGCTACCCGACCGCCCCCGTAAGTTAGGTGCAGCCCCACATGAATATATCACAGGCCTTTACAACAGCTGGTAAGACAGACGAAGGTTAAGCTGTGTATTCGAACCATTATCGGATCCGAGAAAAACAAAGGGATGCAATTCGATTTCGACGCCGTTTTAGACGGAATAATAGCAGCACCATATTACTACAAAACTAAAACATTGTACAGAAAACTGACAAAAGACCCACTTGAATCAATTAAATACAAGAATTTGGGAGGATGACAACTTAAACACAAAAACAATTACCTTTAAGCCAATCAAATGCCACGGAATCACTTGAAATTAATATTTATGTTTTTAAATTGCTGAATTAACATATGGTTTACATGTGTGTTCGTTATTGTCGAGGTGTCGTTCCAAGCACTTTAGGTTGCATGTCTGTTCGTAATTGTCGAGTTGTCGTACAAAGCACCTTGGATAACATGTGTGGTATGTTTAGTCGAGGGGGTCGTACCAAGCTCTTTGGGTTAACATGTGCCTTCGTTATAGTCGAGGAGTACCAAGCTCTTTGGGTAACATGTGCCTTCGTTATAGTCGAGGAGTACCAAGCTCTTTGGGTTAATATGTGCCTTCGTTATAGTCGAGGAGTACCAAGCTCTTTGGGTAACATGTGCCTTCGTTATAGTCGAGGAGTACCAAGCTCTTTGGGTTAACATGTGCCTTCGTTATAGTCGAGGAGTACCAAGCTCTTTGGGTTAACATGTGCCTTCGTTATAGTCGAGGAGTACCAAGGTCTTTGGGTTAACATGTGCCTTCGTTATAGTCGAGGAGTACCAAGCTCTTTGGGTTAACATGTGCCTTCGTTATAGTCGAGGAGTACCAAGCTCTTTGGGTTAACATGTGCCTTCGTTATAGTCGAGGAGTACCAAGCTCTTTGGGTTAACATGTGCCTTCGTTATAGTCGAGGAGTACCAAGCTCTTTGGGTTAACATGTGCCTTCGTTATAGTCGAGGAGTACCAAGCTCTTTGGGTAACATGTGCCTTCGTTATAGTCGAGGAGTACCAAGCTCTTTGGGTAAAATGTGTGCTATTTATAGTCGAGGTGTAATACCAAGCCCTTTGAGTTACATGTGCTTTCGTTATTGTCGAGGTGGCGTACTAAGCACTTTGGGTAACATGTGTGTTTATTATTGTCGAGTGTCGTACCAGTTGAGGTGAGGTAAAAGGAGGCGGGGGGCGGTCGGGTAGCCAAGACCCGGGTTCGATTCCCGACATGGGTACAATGTGTGAAGCCCATTTGTGGTGTCCCCCGCCGTGATATTGCTGGAATATTGCTAAAAGCGGCGTAAAACCATACTCACTCACTCACTAAAAGGAGGCGAAACGTGGCGTTCAAGATTATTTCACTCACATAGCGACATGAAAACACTTAGGAAAACTCACATTGTTTTAGGAACAGAAAGACTGCTTGTAACATAAATGTTTCTATGCAGCACACTATAGGATTTACTCTCAACATTCGTATACGAGATTCAGTACCTCTGTCGATTTCCATTAAATATATTCTGAATTTTCTGAGGCTATTAATCTCAACATAGACAAATCAATGAAGCAAGCAAGGCAAGGAATTCATCTGAACATTTTTCATCGGTTCAAGATCATTCAAGCACTTTATATCAAGCCTGATGAGTCTTTCATTTTATCTTGGCACTATGGGGTGATTGGCAGCTATATTGACCAGCAGTCAAAGTAATGAGATTTCATACTGTTATAGTCGGAGGAAAATGAACAGTGTCTCATCATATTAACGGATGGTCATCCAGATTGACCTTGCGTGTGAGGAGAATACAGAGTGCGGTCAGATAACCGATATGAGGAAGACGTCAGTACCAAGAAGGAGACCCTGTGATGGGCACAGTACACGTGTACACTTCCTTGGTACACCATGTTTGTCCTTCAAACCGGGGCGGTGCTGTAGCCTTGTGGCTAAAGCGTTCGCCCGCCACACCGAAGATCCGGGCTCGATTCCCCACATGGGAGCAATGTTTTAAGCTCATTTCTGGTGTCCCCGCCTGATATTGATGGAATATTGCTAAAAGCGGCGTAAAACCATACTCACTCACTCACTCATGCGATCCAACTAAGAGATGATCGTGTGGCCAATATGTAGAGAGTGCAGTACTTGTTCCGCCATCACTTTTACGTCGAGCTTAAATTGGGTTTAACGTTCAAAATTATTGCATTTATGGCGCGACGCGCATGCACGTGTGTATATGTGTGTGAAGTCCGGACTAATGCCGGTTTTATAGTGCTAGCCCAATGAGATAAAATAGCTTTTTACATGAATACCCCACTCACACACATTATTCTGACTTGGAGCCAACCAGTCCTTGTTTTATGCCCTAATGGCAAAAACATCTTAATGTCTTTAGGCATGACGGAGCTGTGGAACAAACGATCTTTCGCTCTCAAGCAGACGCCTTCTACACCACGGGCGGTTCAGGAGAATGTCTTCATAAGAAAGCATAACAGGATTTGTAGGCTTTGTGGAGAGATTGTGGGGACATATAGATAATGTCACCAGAGTGTTTTTTTAAAGGATATTTTTACCATTATCAACAAGTCTGAACGGTAGGAACAGTGTATTTCACAAATGATAACGAACTATAAAAGCAAGGCGAGAATAGACAAGAACATGTTAACCATTCTCCACAAGGCATGACAAACATATTATTCATACTCTAACATATATATGCAGAGACCATATACTAGATTAATCTATTATATGGTCTCTGATATATGACAGTCGTAGAGCTAAAGTCCTGACACAAATATGTTTCTCCTGTAGAGTTACGTCCCCTTGACCGATTTGGTCTTCCTTCGACACGTACTCACTCACTCGATGGTTGGAAGTGGGTGCTCTAAACGTCATCTTCAGCCTCTACCTGGGCTTTCCTGCGTGTAGTTGTTGGTTTATTAATTTTCTTCTTCGACATTAACAACACAAGCAACATCGAGGCGATCATTAAACTGACACTAAGTTGTGCCAGGTATTATCCCCACTTCTTGTTTTTTTGAAGAGCAAATAAACGTCGAGATGTTTTCCTCCAGATACACATGGCAATAAAACATTGAGGCTCGCTGTAGCTACACCGATCTGCAACGTTTAGTTTGAATGGTCACAGAGATAATGTTTGCTCCAAGCGGCAAATCGCCAGACAGGCATTTAACACAAGTGGGCATCTTTTATATGAGCTGGGACACAGTTATTTGTAGGGTGCACGGGTGGCCAAGTCGTCTAAGGCGCCGCGATTCGTTGTGAAGAGTTGCGTCCCTTGGACACGCCAGAAACCTATGATTGTGGGTTCGAATCCCGGTTCGCCCCTATTATGTTTCTAGGTGTGTCAGCACCATACCCGTGCTCATGGGTTTCACCGAAGTGGTAAACGTCTGAGACCTGCATCACTTCGGGCTTTCCTACTACATTATGCTGGCATGCAGTGATATAACTGGAATAATGTTAAAGCGGCGTTAAACACAACTCACTCACTCACAGTTATTTGTATTTTCAAACTTGGCCTCCAACAGTCCGGATATAACGAATTCGAATGTAGCGACTAGTCGGATGTGGCTATAGTCGGATGCAGTGACCTGTTGGATGAAGTGAAAAGTCGGATACAGCATATTGCAAGACACAGCTGATAGTCCGATGTAGCGAACAGTCCGATGTGGCGAAAAGTCAGATATATCGACCAGTTGGACGCAGTAATTAGTCTGATGTAGCAAATAGTCTGATATAGCGAATAGTCGGATGTAGCGAATAGAGTGGACTTGAATGGAGTCAATTCCCAGCGCGAGAAGGCGAGTGAGTATGCATTTACGCTACCTTGATTAATATTATTCAAGTTTTATCACGGCCTGTGAAAACATGTCAACAAAGGAAAATACATTAACCTGTAACGTATAACATTTGCATTCAAACTATGACACACCCATACGCATTAACATATTTCATGATAACGATACAAAAAAACAATGACAACAACTCGACATGCTACTACTTTCCTTATTTACTTTATCATAACTTATTTGATGTCAGCAGGATTTACCGGTAAAAATTAAAGCAGGCATAATCATATAAATTGCGACAAAACAAATTTATTTTATTTTATAAATAACATCCTACCTCAGTACAATAATTATGATAAACGATCTTAAATCTAACCTTCGTGGTCTGTTGCAATGTTCTGGCACAGTAGCAGCAAAGCCACTTAAACACGTGGGGCTATATAAGACACTGCAAAGTAACGTAACACTAATTTTAAACTTCTCTGATGTCGCAAGCAACCGTCATTGGTCCTTGCCAAAGACAGACATTTTAATTATTTTCTCGTTTATTAAAATGGAAGAATTCTTTTGATGTTTGAAATAAGTTCTAAGAGAATCGAATTGGATTAGGACATAAATTTGAAGAGGTAACCACCTAGTGATCTAGTAAACTGGCGGGGAAAAGAAAGTATACACTTGACAGTTGGAAAAATATTTGACCAAATGGTTACACGCACTATGAAAAAACACAAGTAGGCTGAAAACAGTCGCCGAAACACTGCGAACCTGAGGTCCAAAACACAACTACGTTGAAATACATCACCATCGAATAACCATTGAGTGAGTGAGTACGGTTTTACGCCGCTTATAGCAATATTCCAGCAATATCGCGGCGGGGGACACCAGAAATGGGCTTCACACATTGTACCCATGTCGGGAATCGAACCCGGGTCTTTGGCGTGACGGAATAACCATTGAATTTCATTTCATTTTTAGTCACCAGCAAGTATGGGTGTATAGTCTTTTGTCCCACGGTTTATTTTAAAAAACATTCAGACATATATACCACCTTAAGCTTGTGAGTACATGAAAACAGTGTTTAATCATATGAAGAGTTGGGGAGAGCAGCTTGCCACGACGCAGAAATATTTCAGATGGCACAAGAGGAATATAAAATCGTGGTACTTTTGCGAACTTGTTTGACCCGAGATGTACCCTCCTACCAACGGGACATGAATTCCATGATACTCAGTACAATGTCCTCTCCGCGACGTCGATGACTCTCTCTCGTTGCTCCCCATAGATTAAAGACAGTCAACAAGAAATGCTAATAGACTGTAAGATCTAAAGTAACAGACGGTCTCAACACGTCACAATTAAATCCCTTTTCTGCACGCGTCAGAAAAAAAATCACAATTAATTGAGTAAAGACTGTACAGTTCCCTGTGTTTTTGTAACATATAGCCTACACCCCGTTTATGAAATGGACACTCGACTGCTTCTTGTAAAGTAGTAAAGTAGTAAGACGAGTTCTATGGATGAACAACTTCTTTATTACAATTAGTGCGACGTTTCGGTGTAGATCCTAACACCTTTATCAAGCAAGTGATGGATAGGGCTAAACAACATAGGTATATATACACTTATTGACATCTAAGTTGTTACAGTGACTAGTTGATGGACACAGAGAGGTGATTAAGCTAATTGGAAGCCAGTGGATGACTAATGAACACAGAGTATACTAGCAGACCTTAGTATACCTTTTGATGTAGATGGCTTCTAGGAGTTTCCTGATGTTGTAGTCTGATTGCTTCTTGTAAGCTGCTTCCGTAGATATTCAAGGCTGATTAATATATCCCCTTACGTTGACCTTTTATACTTAATGTCAAAATAATCCAAATATCAACACAGATATCAATTAGTTTACGTGTCAATGTACCAGAAAATACTTGTCATTTTACTTGAAATATCATCGCTGATGTCAGCTGTTTGATTGACGGTGTGTAAATATCATAATTCATTAATAATAATATCAGAGTGGAATGTGTGGAATATTTATAAGAATAATAAAAATAACTGATTCCATACAGCAACCAATCCTTTCAGTCACCATAGAAACCATCGGTATTTGATTATAAGTGCGGAATTATGCACAAATACAGTTGTACACATTAGATAAATCTATTAACGTTAAAACATAATCAGTTTTGGTTAATCATAGAGATAGCACTATGACAATAATCGTTGAAATGTCACACCTGTCAGCCCATTCGTTTTGTATAATCTTATTGACCTATGAATACTTTCAGGTTGTAGTGTTTACTGAGTGTTAGTGAGTGAAGAAATGTTATGTTCTCACAGCGTCTAAATGACTGGGTCTGGAAGTGAAAGTGGGTTTAATATAGCGTCCAAGATTATTTCACTTATATAGCGACGTGCATGCACGTGTTTGTGTGTGGCTGCTTGTACTAGTACCGACCGATGCCGATTTATAGTGCTAGCTCACTGAGATACCATGCCGCAGTTTAACATGAATACCCCACTCAGACACAGTTTACTGACTCCGAGCCGACCAGTCCTTGTTTTAGCCCCTTAATGCCGAGCGCCAGACGGGGTAACAACAAGTACCATCTTTTAACGTCTTTTGGTATGACGCGGCCGGGGATCGAACCCCGGACCTTCTGCTCTCCGGGCCACGGAGGCGGTCGACTGGGTCTGGACGAACACGAACAACGATGACACGCAATCAGCCTGTTCACGTGAGCCTGACCATCCGACCCTCCTCAGTCGCCTTTGACTACAAGCATAGGTGCCTAGTCTTCCTCGGGGTCACCAATCAATGATCAACAGGACATCTTATATCACATTTAACATTGCCACGTCACCAGTCCTTCAAGTTTTCAAAGGTATTTTAACTTATGGGGAGAATTAAATTTTATTTCCACTGTAATATTATCAAGGATGTTGTGGTAACATGTATTTATTAGTTTTGATGACTTCTATATAATAAAACAAAATATTGTTTATATGCATTTTGGTTGAGTAACCGAATGCTGTTTTACGACGCATTCAGCAATATTCAAGCTATTTCACGGAGGTCTGTAAATCAAGTCTAGACCAGACAATCCAGGATCGAAACGCCTACACCACACCGTCGGGGCACTGAATCAGCCACGATATAGAGCCTGGTCTAGCGACGTACTGAAGTTTCCTCTTACGACACTGGTGTGCTGGGGCATATTTTAACCCGACTCCTAACACCGAAGGCCTCTGAATAATCAATCTAGTAGGATCAATATTTCACGGCGTCGGTGTTCGATTACGTAGCTACACTCAGCCTAGTCAAAGAACGCGACCACTCGATCTCCGTTTGAGGTCCTGTTCATTTGCACTATAAGGACTGCGTACGTAGTTATATACAGGTGAATGTAAATAGTATAATTGCAACGCGTTCCACTGACATATCTTGTGGGTCGTTTTAATCATTTCACATTTGAAACAAGAATTTCTCAGAGAGACACATCAAGTATGTCTACCGGAGTTAAATACTAAGTTGGAGAAGCAATATATTGACTAGCTTCTTCCTAGAGAGGGGGCGGTCGGGTAGCCTAGTGGTTAAAGCGTTAGCTCGTCACGCTGAAGACCCGGGTTCGATTCCCGACATGGGTACAATGTGTGAAGCCCATTTCTGGTGTCCCCCGTCGTGATATTGCTGGAATATTGCTAAAAGCGGCGTAAAACCTCACTCACTCACTCACTCACTCTTCCTAGAGAGACATATAAAGTATGTCTACCGGAGTTAAATACCAAGTTGGAGAAGCAATATATTGACTAGCTTCTTCTTAGAGAGACACATCAAGTATGTCTACCAGAGTTAAAAACTAAGTTGGAGAATCAATATATTGACTAGCTTTTCTCAGAGATAGAGACACGATCAAGTATGTCTACCAGAGTTAAATACCAATTTGGAGAAGCAATATATTGACTAGCTTCTTCTCAGAGAGACACATCAAGTATGTCTACCAGAGTTAAATACCAAGTTGGAGAAGCAATATATGGACTAGCTTCTTCTCAGAGAGACACATCAAGTATGTCTACCAGAGTTAAATACCAAGTTGGAGAAGCAATATATTGTCTAGCTGCTTCTGCAGAGTACAAAAAAGCAACATCCACATCAATTATCGATCGACACCTGTTTTAATTTGTAGAATAATCTGGGAAGAAATATTGCATGATGATGTCAACCACTTCTCATGCCACCGGCGTACCCCAAACACATTCAGTCCCTGTGTCCGTGTCACAACAGCCACACATTTGTCCGAGACGAACGTTGGTTCCCTAGGAATTATGTCTGTCCATGAACACTGAAATGAGGAATCCTTGAACAGTTTCATGACCACATGTATACCTGTTGTTCAGCGAAGAACATTTAGCAACATACCGCAGTCAAACATAACGATTGTCGATTGTCCCTCCGCCAAGTTGTCCAACCAGTATCACGTCCAAGGCCGTCGGATCCCGTCGGTCATGAAGTGCAACTAACTCGGTAAGCACACTGTTTCATAGCTTAAAGTTGCTGCAGTCTGCTAACATTCTACATTTCAATTTTTACGACAGAAACACCTCATAAAAACTTAAATTTAAATACTTTTATTGCTGCGTGGGATTATGGATAATCACATATTGAACGGATAATAAACAGTTACTTATTTTACCATAAACAAATAATTTTCAAAGTACTTTGTCTCTTAATATGAGGGTGCAGACAAGTAGGTGGAACAGTTAGCCCTATTTGGGGATTTACAATTTACAGAACCGCTTAATACAGATTTGATTTTAAAACCATCTCCAACAAAACACACGGTTAGTCGTAAATTCGGCATCTGAGAAAATTACAGTAAAAACGTTTGCTCTATCCCCATGTGTAGTGCAATAAAGTATAGCCCTGAACTATTAATCGCCAAAGCTCACGGACGCAAACGGCCTCGTATATATATATAGTATACTATAATAATAATTCAGGTCAAGACCATACTTTATTACACTGCATGTGGGGTAGAGCACGCTCTTTTTCTTAAATACATGTATAAACACTGTATTTTTCTATATACCGTGACCCATGCTCGTAGGTTTCACGAAAGTGGTAAACGTCCAAGACCTTCATGGCTGCGGGCTTTCCTCCCACGTCAAGCTGACACGCCGTAATACTCACTCACTCACTTGACTTTTGGGTTTAGTTTTAGAAACTGGTGAACTGATCCCCCTGAAGGCAATGACCACAAACCATGTTGACCATAGGGTCTATGACCTTCGGCATTGATAAAACTGTTTACCTCAGAGCCTCCTCGCGATGACGCTGACAATGCAAGACCGAAGCAAGCCCGTCTCTTGGTCAAGCTTCTTCCTTTTCTTAGAGGGATAATACGATCAACAAGCAATTTAGTCAAGGGACATTTAATGACACACGTTACAACTCGAGAGAATGGCAAATTTTGTCATCGCTCCTGGACTAATAAATCTGGTTACATTCTTCGCCGTGATTTGAGTAACACTGGAGAGGCCTCGAGTTGATTTGTTGCCTGTAAGTATGTGACGATGACCCGCACTGCTGAAGGTAACTTGGTTAACTTCGGCAGTGTGAGGAGTTGTCATTACGGCTAAAAGCAGGAGTCGGATGCAAATGTTGTGTAAGTGGTAAGGAGAGTTCATTAACACTAAATTCTGTTACCCGTGTGAAGAGGCAATAAACAAAAATGGTTCAAGTTGCTAGGTAGAAGCTGAAGTGTCTTGAATTATTTCCATCACGTGGAAAGATCTGCGCCACTTTGGGCATACCTTTCATCCCATTAAGGTGATATACTGTGAAGATAAATCACTCACTCCTATGACCCCCCACCCCCCGAAGATCCGGGGTTAGAATTGGTCTTCAGCAACCCATGCTTGTCGTATGAAGAAGCTAATAGGATCGGATGGTCAAGTTTGTTTGATATATAGGCATCGCTTAGAAGTTAACGGATGACAAGATAGACACAATTTTATTGATAACAACTTCTTTAATACTGTGAAAAGCGACGTTTCGGTATAGATCCTTAAACCGTTGTCAAGCAAGACTGGTTGTCCAGTCTTGCTTGACAACGGTATAAGGATTGTCCAGTCTTGCTTGACAACGGAGTAGGGATCTATGCCGAAACGTCGCTTTTCACAGTATTAAAGAAGTTGTTATCCATAAAATTGTGTCTATCTTGTCAAGCTTGCTGACATTGGTTGATACATGTCATCGTTTCCCAGTTCCTTGGTTCATGATGTCGATGACTCGATGTCTTACAGACAGCCAGCATACAGCTGGAATATGGGCATTAAACAACAAACAAACAAACACTCCTGTAACATATAAGTACGGAAATCTCTGGTCCTTCGTACATACTATTAAAAGAAACAATCAGTAATGTCAGCTGTGCCACTATTTACACTAGTGTTACCAACGACGCTTCAACCTCTTCAGGGCTGAAAAGTTAGATTACCTACAGTGAGTCTAAATGAAACGTTTATTGTTTGTATGTATCATTTAATGTAGGATATTAACAATATTCTTTTTAAGGGCTATCCTGTTTTCATACTAGGCACCGCAATTGCGTTTTGTTGCGTCTTTAGACCGGCCAAAAACCTATGCTCGTGGGTTCGAATCTTATATTCACCCTGGTCATTCTTCTACGTTTGTCAGCACCATACCCGTGCTCGTTTTTTTCCACCCGTAAATATCTAAGACCTACATCAGCTTTGGACTTTCCTCCAGCATATAGCCGACTGGCCGTGATACAACTGGCCGTGTATCACGTCTAAATGCCTTCAAAAATTTAACTGAATACTGTTCAGAGCGGCGTTAAGCCCAATTCGCTCGCTCAGACATGCGCAAAACCTGAAAATAAAATAGATGAGATCGTTCCCCAAGATCAGCATCTGCTTGGAAATAAGTCACTAGTTCAATGTCTATGGTTGAATAGATCCCAGATTGCACTCGTACCACGCTTTGTTCAAAATGAACACCCGCGGTTATTGATATTTCAGAGGGCTTGTTGTTAAGAAAGACAAGAATGTCTGGGCCGATATAATGTACATGTGCTTCACCAACCGTTTTTTTCAGAGCCCGGGTATTAAGTGTGTGCTTGTCACTACCAACATAACAAAACTCACTTTACACCCGTTTTCCTCTTGAAAACCAACCTAATGGCTAGTTCATGTTCATCATCGCCTGAAGATGTCTCTGAACACTAGCCCGCAAGGGTAAAGAAGCTTTTACGTTAATGGATCACGCTTGGCAGGAGTTCTCTCGTATCACAATAGAAGTGATGATATCCTGACCACACCTACAGAGAGAATCTTCAGAATCTACAACATACATTTTCTAAGCACTCACACTATATTCAACTGATTTTGAATCTTAAGTCAGGGCCAATTACTTTCATACTACTTTGCAAATCGCATCCTAAAATAGAAAAGGTTTTATGTTAGTTTCTCACGCTTGACATGCTCTCGCTGTCTCAGCTCGTGTGTAACTGTAGTTAAAAGGAAAGGCTTCCTAACCAAAGGGACAGAGACAATCTTCATAATGTACAGCTTACCTCTTCTTAGTGCTACAATATTATCTTCAACTGATTGTGAAACACCGGAGCCGAGGTTATTGACCATGCATTTTCATAATCGTTAACTTGACGTGCTGTATACTTTTCTATACTATTCTTGAAAATCGTTGAAAATTACCAAAGTACGAGGGGCGTCCAATAAGTTTTGCAACTCAAATAGAAGACCAAGTCGCAGGAACAGGAATTGTCACTGGGGGCTAAGTCTGGGTTCGAACAGTGAAATCACCCACCCTACAGCTCAGATCTCGCCCCCTGTGACTATTTCCTGTTCCCGCAAATGAAATCTGCCCTACGTGGAAGACGCTTCCAGGATGACGAGGACATAAAGGCTGCCACAGAGGCGTGGTCAGAGGGCCAATCTGCGGATGTCTATAAAAGTGGTATTAAAAGCTTGAAGGACAAATGGAATAAGTGTTTTGAGGTGAATGGAGATTATATTGAAAAATAAAAGTGCAAATTCAAGATATTCTGCGACTTGGTCTTATATTGAAGTTGCAAAACGTATTGAACGCCCCTCGTATATGTTGTGGCTGTCAAACATCAACATTATTCAGTTTCTTCTGATCTACCACTGGCACGAGACAAAACGCTTTTGCCATGCTCTGTTGTTCGTGTTACTATTGAACATACGTCGAGATCAGTAGAAAATACTATTGCAATATGGTATGATGGCACCCTTACCGAATAGCTACATTATAAAGAGATCTACGTCAACACTAAGATTGCAAGAGTACTATTTTCAGGCTGAATGGGTCATGACCTTGACCCTCGCCTTCGGCGGTCGCTTCCGGTAGGGTAGACCATGCCCAACCGGCACTCTAACACCTGGTGTCATATAATATTCGTGTATGCTCGTGTGTGTCGAAGACCCGGTTACGATTCCCAACACGGGTACAATATGTAAAGCCCATATCCTCCGCAGTGTTATTGTTATATTTCTAAAAGCCACGTAGACTCATTCATACTGACATCCTACAGTTGAAGCGCGGGGATAGTTTGTACTGACGGTTTCACCATTACGTATCGTATATATATTTCTTACTTTTAAAGCGAGTTCAACAGCGGTATCAAATTGGCAGATTTCCCGCATTTGTCTGTCAAAGAGAAACTCGAAACAACAAGCCCAGACGTCAGGGAATTCACATCGCGGGTCATCAAATGGCAGATATGAATTTTTAACAACTTACGTCAGGCTTCTGTCGAAGAGGGCATAACATTAGCATTTGGGCTTAAAATGCATCACCGTATATTTTCAGACACCTAAGTGGTATGTCGAGAAGCTCTCCTTGTCTCCAACGGTTTATATTTCCTAGTCTCCCTCTCTTAACAGTTGCTGCTAGCCTCGATGATAGATTTTACGAGAGGGAAATTATCGGAAGGCATTTTTTGCCCTGAAATGACATTTGTAATTGATGAGGAATAACGGTTTTAAGAACGCTCCATTCGTCACTGCAGATATCAGTATTTCTATACATTTGTTGTACGGTGTCATTACACTTGAACTGACGGCACATTAATTATACCTGAAAATAGTGATGTCGAGGCTTAAATGTAGACGAGGCATGTTTGTTTCATGTCATTGAAATCTCACTTTGCGTGAGAGCCATTGCCTTTGTTTATATACGAGTATACCAATCAGGCAGTAACATGTTACCCTAATTACACACAAAACATGTCCACATTTTACAAGGCACGAATAACGACGTCGAGATCAAGCCTAGAGAAGGCAAACAGACCGTAGTGCATCGTGTCACTTTAATTCTGACACGTCGTGCATAACATGCTATAAATCCTTTATACGACAGATATAATCTACTTCCCCTTGAAATGAGCTTTGATACCCAGGGGCACCGGGCTCTTAATGGCCTCCTTAGACGTGACAGTGTCCGGTGATGGTGTGCTCTTTTTACTGTTTGATCAGGGTTAAAGGGCCTCAGGGGGCACGGGCGGCCCAGTCGTCACGATTCGCTGTGCAGAGTTGCGTCCCTTGGGCACGCCTGAAACCTATGATTGTGGGTTCGAATCCCGGTTCACCCCAATTATGTTTCTAGGTTTGTCAGCACCATACCCGTGCTCGTGGGTTTCACCGAAGTGGTAAACGTCTGAGACCTGCATCACTTCGGGCTTTCCTCCCACATTAAGCTGACACGCAGTGATATAACTGGAATACTGTTAAAAGCGGCATTAAACCCAACTCACTCACTCACTCACTACAAGGCCTCAGTAAAGCTTGCAAAAGGCTTTTTAATAAGCTTGTGGAGGAGGCCATTTCCAAATTTGACTTATCGTTGACAAAGATGACGTCCGCTGCAATGCCCGATTTTGACTTGTACTACATGTTCCAGTATTTTGTCAGGTGAACACTTGATTACGCTTGCTCTTGCATGTGTTTGTGATGGGTTCTACCGGTGGGTCAGGAAATGCTCACATTGTCACGAACAGCGGGTGTCATCACTATCTGGTAGTGGTTCATAAACACATGCTTATGTTATAGTCGGAATCATACAATGGCCCCTGGTTTTATTGGATATATCTGATAATTATAGAAAAGTTTTTCTGGCTTTTACTTATTCGAATGTACGATTCGGGTGATCAGGATCCTGGTCAGCACCATACCCTAATGTCAGGGTTTCAGCAAAGAATGTCTATCTACCACCCGCGCTACATTGGGGTTTCCTCCAGCAGTACGTTGATACAGGGATGTGAACACAACGCAAAACACAACTCGGGCACTCATATTAAAGGACCCTAATAGTCGTGATTACGATTCTCCTGTGACTATTTGCCAAAACGGTGATTTGCAGTAAACATCAAACAGCATAACAGCATGCTATAACAACGTCGATAACTGGGGATGCTATCAGACCTCAACACATGCTGGTTCTCCACCAAATCTCTGTTGCCAGAAACGTTTTGCTTGAGGTTTATTATCGTATGATTCCATTAACGATCGTTTCAGACGGGGTGATGTAGTTTAATGACATTACTGAGGTGTGTTAAAGAAAACGTATTTTATAAACGCATTCAAGCGATACAAGAGTGCGCCATTCGCAAATTGTCATAAACCACTAACACTACAACTCGTTGTGTGTGTCAAGTTCAATTAAGTTTTTTTAGCCGAGCGGTTCCATGAGTACAGAAAATCATTTCCTAAAGTTCCAAGTATTACCTAATTTAAAATCACCTAAATTGATGTGAATGTCCACTGTGAATCAGACCGCCTCCGTGGTCTTGTGGTAGAGCGTCCGCCCGGCGAGCAAAAGATCTGGGGTTCGTCACATGTTGTTACCCTGTCTGGCGCTCGGCATTGAGGGGCTAAAACAAGGACTGGTCGGCTCGGAGTCAGTGTACTGTATCAGGGTGGGGTATTCATGTTAAACTGAGGCATGGTATCTCAGTGTGCTAGCACTTTAAATCGGCATCAGTCCGGACTAGCACAAAAAGCCATACACACACAAGTGCATGCACGTCACAAAATAGTGAGTGAGTGAGTTGGGTTTAACGCCGCTTTTAACAGTATTCCAGTTACATCACGGCGTGTCAGCTTAATGTGGGAGGAAAGCCCAAAGTGATGCAGGTCTCAGACATATACCACTTCGGTGAAACCCACGAGCACGGGTATGGTGCTGACAAACCTAGAAACATAATTGGGGTGAACCGGGATTCGAACCCACAATCATAGGTTTCTGGCGTGCCCAAGGGACGCAACTCTGCACAGCGAATTGCGGCGCCTTAGGCGACTGGGCCACCCGTGCCCCCTACGTCGCAAAATAAGTGCGATACTCTTGGACGCGACGTTTCACCTCACCTCCACTATGAATCATTATAATAGGAGCTAAGGAAGAAGAACCATTGAACATGGTGAATGCTTATCTGAACATTTAATACATACGGAGTTACGGAGTAATGCCTTTTATGTATCAATCAACAGTGAACAGAATGCCCGGCTGTGCCGGCAGTTGATTACCTCTCCCAGTGGAGGCTCAACACGGCGAAACAAATTTGCGGATTAACCCTTCATTGTTACAGAAACAGCTATCGTCCAGAAAGCAGATATAGCGGACTGACGGGGTTAAACTGTATTTTCAGAACAGGACATAACTTTATTTACGCTCTGACCGTGAGCCACGACATACGAGGGGTGAATACATATAAACTATGTGTATATATGCAAGATGGCGGACGGAGTGAGTGAGTGAGTTGGCTTTAGCGCCGCTTTTAACAATATTCCAGTTATATCGCGGCGTGTCAGTTTAATGTGAGAGGAAAGCCCGAAGTGATGCAGGTCTCAGACGTTTACCACTTCGGTGAAACTCACGAGCACGGGTATGGTGCTAACAAACCTAGAAACATAATCAGGGCGAACCAGGATTAGAACCCACAATCAAAGGTTCCTGGCGTGCCCAAGGGACGCAACTCTGCACATCGAATCGCGGCGCCTTAGACGACTGGGCCACCCGTGCCCCCGCGGACGGAGTAGACATTTGGTACAGTGGTTACAGAAATACAGAGAAATTGAACATACCGGGCCTTAAATTGCCAAAAAATAATAAGATTTTTAAGTACATTTATACTAACTTGTTGGCTTGAGTAGAGTGAACGGAACGGTAAATTTGAGTGATGAGAGAAGTATACTGACAGAATCGGACATCTAATACATTCGCTTCTGAACAAAATACAGACAAGAATACAATGGTACCTTTTTTCAACTTTTCAGTTACTACTGAAAGCCAATGATTTGATAATCTGAAGTACAATAGTGGCATTCTGTATTTTACATCCAAAATATTCAACACAAACGTGCTTGTTATAGTAACTGTTGTTAACAGCTTGTATTACCGCTGTTACACACGAATTGCAGACAGAACCTATACTCGGTACATCAGACATAACTTTTACGGGACACTCCTTTAACATACTCTAGCATGTGGCAGGACCAATCTGACTGTCATAGCTTATCCTATGATCAAGGGTCCGAATCCCATGTTTTGTATGATGCCCGTACTCGCGTGTTCTACCAAAGTGGTAAAACCTCTAAGATATGCATCAATTCTGGCTTTCGTCCAACATCAAGCTGACATGCCGTGGTATGGCTGATTCGCTGTCCCAAGCGTTGCAAAAAAGACAAATTCATTTACGCACTACTGGGGGCCTATAAAATAGGAATGCCGAAGGGTTCAGGTTCGAAATCACAGGCAAGCTAATCAAAATGTGTGTACTGTCTGTACTTACGTTCATGTGAACACACGGAGTTGGTATAAAACATACACGAGGATTTAAAAAAAATCATCCTCCAATATTTTCCCCGTACGGTCTTACCATATACTCTTGTACTTATATCGGCATTTGAATTATAAGTCCTAGGTTTATCTGATTACAAATCCACCTCTTTTGAATCATATTTCACTTATCGGGCAGTTATATAAACATTTGCCATAACCATCACAATATTTTCTTTTAGCAACTAATTTTTGTGTATAAAATGTAATATTTAGTTCTCGCTGTTGCTATGTAGCTATAAACATACATACATTTTAAAATACTTAAAAAAGTTGAAAGAATTCGTTTATTTTCATTTTGCATGTCTTATTACTAGAGTAGCTAATTTGAGAATAGAACCGAAATGAAATATATCAGTATATTTCACAATATATTAAAAAACGTCAATGCCAAAATATTCACATTCGCGAAAATAGGTCCATTATAATGAAATCCAGGAATTGACAAATGTACAGTAATGACACCAGGTGTTTTCGAAGGGAGCGAACATGGTCTTATCTTCTCATTGTATACAATGCACAGTCAACTGACCCGGACACCCTTATTCCATCAATCAAATCATTGTCCAGTCTTCTCACATCGCCTTTTCGAATAAGAAGAACTAGTTCTCTTGCAAAATTCGCCCAAAGTGGCATCTGCGTGTTTGAAACAGCATCATCTGAGAGTTCGAAAAAGTATCCATTTAATGCAATGCAAATGAACCTCGAATGACATCCAATTCATCCTTTAAAGCAGAGCCTCTCCATTCCTGAATAGCCTCAAGCGATTTGCTTTATCTCGAGTCGTTTGCCTCACGGATCAGCATCTTCTAAATCATCTCTTTTCAACGACATCTGCAATCTGGACCACTAAACTCTCTCATCCATTTCCTTAATTAATTGGAGGTCTTACAGCAAACCGACCAACAAAACCTGTGCTTCAAACTGAATGCGTGTCCACAAGGACTTTGAAGTGATGGGCCACAAAACTACGAGTCGATTAACTTGAGCTTGCAATGGATGACAAGGGGTTTTCCTTTATTTATACAAACATTGACTCCAACAAGAGGTTTCAAGGCCTGAAGAGAGAGAGCAGAGGAGGTGGTAGTTCCAAAGACGAGGGCAGATGCCAAAAAGACCACAGATTCAATTAAAATCCCATCTGAGCTGTGCTCGACATCATGGTCTTGACTGATATTCAATCATGTTGGTTATAGATGCACATATTGATGCTCCACCACTTCATCCCTGCCACCAATCTTCCAGGTTCTTAATACCAATATTGATTTCAGTTCTTCCTGCATATTCTTGTCATAGCTTGGAGGAAATTGGGCCGGCTCAACAAGGTGGATTTGTCCCTTTTGTCCTTTGCTTGGTAAATTCAATCGATCTGTTTGTGCTCCAAAGATTTTTCACATTATGTGATCATGTTTTTTCCGGGAAACAAACTTTGAATGTTAGACCTTCTCTCGCCCGCAAGGCAATCGGGGTAATTTTTCTCTAGCACCGGGGCATTGTAGTGATTTGTCTTGAGAACTGCTGACAGGGAAATGCCTGCTCGCTCTCTTCGTGAATACCTTGCATTTTCAGAGTCCTGGTCAGGAAATCTGCTCGTGTATCAGAGGAGCTGGAGAGCAGGGTCTACTCCGTGTTTGGCAAAGATTGATGTGTTGAGATGAAGTCTGTATCAGTACGGAATTGCGAAGTGATACTCCATCTGAATTACAACATACAGTGAGTGAGTGAGTGAGTGAGTGAGTTGGGTTTAACGCCGCTTTTAACAGTATTCCAGTTATATCGCGGCGTGTCAGCTTAATGTGGGAGGAGAGCCCGAAGTGATGCAGGTCTTAGACGTTTACCACTTCGGTGAAACCCACGAGCACGGGTATGGTGCTGACAACCCTAGAAACATAATTTGGGCGAACCGGGATTCGAACCCACAATCATAGGTTTCTGGCGTGCCCAACTCTGCACAGCGAATACATACAGTAAAATCCGGTTAAAACTAAATCTTTACTTCGATATGACGGCTTCAGTCGGCTTCCGTCTAATGTCGACACTCTGCTTGTCTTGAACTACGGTGAAGTTCATACAATTTTGAGTTCGAATTCGAGTTCGGGAAGTTTAGGAACTTTCACTGTATATGGTTGTACCGAATTCTGATATGTCAACAAAGTGGTTACTGCCTCCATGGTGTATGGGATAGAGCGTCTGCCCATAGAGAAGAAAATCTGTAGTTCGATCCCCTGGCGACGTCATACAAAAACGCAGTAAAAGGTAGTACTTGTTGTTACCTTGCCTGGCGCTCGACATTAAGGGGCTAAAACAAGGACGTGTCGGTTAGGAGCCAGTGTAATTTGTGTATGTAGGGTGTCCATGTTAAACTCCTACATAATATCTCAGTGGGCTTGCACTATACAACGGAATAGATCGGACTGATGCCAGTTTACAGACAGAAAGATACCCCCACCCACCCCCACCCTACACACATAATGTATGCACGTTGCTGTAAAAATGAAATAACATTGAACAGAACATTAAACTCTATTTCGCCTTACCTCACAAAATTTCTGTATTCTTTAACATCGACTTAGATCTGACGTAACGATATAAACGTTGCGAATCGGGCCTCAAGATAAGTTCTCAGTAATGCCGCGTGTAAAGAACCCAAATACATTATAGGGTTTAACAAAAAAATAAAATGTAATAGCTTCGTTTCATTGGGAAGGTAAGACTTAGTTTGATATGAAATTCGACTAGCAATCAAACTCTTAAAAAACAACCCGACCAACTCTTTACCAGTCACGTTTTGGCGAGGAAGTTCTTTATTCATTTAGTTTCATGTTTTTTGTTTCTTTTACGACGAGAAAACCTATATCTTCGAAGCGAGGTTTCCACAAAAAAGGAAATGTTTTTTTATCACTTATATGTTCACAATGCAAGCTAAAGGTCAGGACCACTAACTTCATAATGCTAAAATGTTCAAACAGAAACCGACCTAAACCTGTAAAAAGTGTCCGTAAAAACTATAGCGCAAACATGCACAAAGGTGATTTTTCTATAAATGTCATGAGCAGTCACGGGTCGTCTAGGTTCTGCTACACTAAATCAGAACCAGTTGTGACAGTGCGATTTTCAGTGCAGATCGAGAGATATCTGCAGGCTGTGATTGGATGATGTTGTGTAAGATTTTAATGTCTTTTAAATGTACACCCATCCATGTTTTTCTGTATTTATTACTCTCTTTTTCAACATGATAATTTATGCTGAATGTGACCACAGATATTTTCAAGTGGGTGACATTTGATGCGGAACTGGGGTTGGTGTGTTTAGCTTCCTGTACTCGGAAAAGGAGCTTGCTAAGCTAGTCATTTTTTCGTTTTTATTGCTACTGTAAGGCCAAAATGTGCACACACGTACAGATAATAGCTGTTGAATGCTTGTTTATTTTTAACAAAAGTATAACGTTACTACAAAAGTCTGTGGGAGAACATTTGGTTGTCTGTAACCTGTAAGGCGCCGCAATTAGCTGAACAGAGTTGTGTCCCATGGGTAGGCCAGGATTGGGTAGGCCAGAATTGGATAGGCCTGTGATTGTGGGTTCTAATCCCGGTTCTCCCCGATTATGTTTCTATGATTGTCAGCACCATACCCATACTCGTGGGTTTCACCAAAGTGGTATATGTCTGAGACCTACATCACTTCGGGCTTTCCTCCCACATTAAGCTGACACGCCATGACACGACTGGAATACTGTTAAAAGCGGAGTTAAACCCAACTCACTCACTCACTATGAATTCATAGACTTCTGTACTGACATTCAATATACACCCAGTCTCTCCCTCACTCACTCCATCTCATCACTGTTGTGTCATGCAAACTCCTTCAGCAGCGGGTCCCGTGGCTTGCATCAGCTTGCATGGACATCCTGTGATTCTCCTCCATCTGATGGTATTGATATATTCTGGGATCTGCAGTGAACTAACTCAATCCAGCGTCTAATCGCAACACCCAAGCTTGCCTCCATTAATGTAATAAACGCCGGGGTAAGAGGTCGATGGCAAATGGGGGAGAGGGGACTCAACAGTGTGAGAAAACGAATGAGATCTTCAGCCATCGGTGGTGTAGTCAGCAGATCAGACAGAGTCTGGCGAGTTTATTATCTCTTTATCGTCAACGTGTTAATACAGAAATATAATGTGTCTGCTCAGTCGTTTAATGTTATTTTTTATTCGCTTCTGGAAATAAACAGATATTAAATGTCAATTTATTGTTGATGCGATCAGTTTCCTTTGCGTTTGGAGTTTAGGAAAGAAGCTTATTGGTAAACTATTTCTGTGCATTGTGACATTTCGTTCATTTATCACATATATTCAAATATCACAAACTAGAATAGACCATTTCAGACGACGATTTCTGATAGTTAAGTTTTATCGCTTGGGAAAAAAATACTGCAAGGCTATGATAAAGGTTTTAAAGATTCCTAAGATTCCACCAGGAGGAAAGGGGTCTTATGGGTGCTTGGATAAATTGTGCAATGACGTCGTAAAGACGTGTCAACTAACTTCAGTGAAGATCGCCATGTGTGCGGACTGTACAAAAATGTCTTTTTTTCCTCTCGTTAGTTCGTAATGTAATAAAAAACATTATTTCAAAACCTTTCAGCATACATGTCAACTTTCAATTCATCAGACATTATGTCTAAAAACTGCAATTATTACATAAACAGATATACCTCGGGGAAATAAGTCCAAATGTTTGATATCATGTATCTCTGTAATAAATATCTATTGAAGCTACATACCCGTGCTCGTGGGTTTCACCAAAGTGATAAACGTCTGAGACCTGCATCACTTCGGGCTTTCCTCCCACATGACTCTAACCTGTGGATGTAACCGGAATACAATCAAAAGCAGCATTAAACCCAACTCACTCACTTACTCACTGTATGATGATAATTTCAATGGCATTGTCCTTGTTTCGGGGGGCGGTCGGGTAGCCCAGTGGTTAAAGCGTTCGCTCGTCACGCCAAAGACCCGGGTTCGATTCCCGACATGGGTACAATATGTGAAGCCCATTTGTGGTGTCCCCCGCCGTGATATTGCTGGAATATTACTAAAAGCGGCGTAAAACCATACTCACTCACCATTGTTTCGGTAATAAAAAATCACTCACACATTCATGCACGTCATGGGAATGAATAGCCGAAGGGAATTCTGTTGTTATTGGTTGAACGAATGAGAATAACATCCCTCTTCAAGTCAAGTTGTCCTGACATTTGTGGGTATGGCGCTACAGACTTGCCTGACAACCCCCTTGACCTCATATTTCCGATCATGGGTAACTCTGATTTCAACTCTCGGGGCTTCGTGTTACTTGTGTGGTATTGATGGTAACTGTATTAACTTCTATTAATATGTCTATTATGCGATTGGTGGCCGGAGGATCTACAAGGTAGAACATCATGGTGTCCAATATTAAACGCAATTAAACACAGCCAGGAGATGAATGTGATGTTCATTCGATGTATCCTTGGGTGAGGAAAATGTTTTAGTCTCTCGAAGCTATATCATTTCGGGGAATAAATTGCCGATGATTTGATTTGATTTGATATGATTTGACTCTGCTTTATGCAGAGATTTCTATTGTATATGGAAAGGGTTTTATTTACAAAAGTCAGCTCACAATACATGTGATACATTTGTCCTCTATGGTGACTGGGTTGTTGAGTGACATTGGTTTAAAGCCAACCTGAACACTACATATATTATATGGTGTCAGCTTAACGTGGGAGGAAAGTGAGCGTTTACCAAATTGGTGAATTCCGCTATCTCGGGAGTATGGTTTTGGGCAAACGGAGAATCATAATCAAGGAGTATCTTGGCTTCAAACCCACATTCATTGGCTTCTAGCACGACTTGGGCCACGGGTGGCCCAGTCGTCTAAGGCGCCGCGATTCGCTGAGTTGCGTCCCTTGGGCACGCCAGAAACCTATGATTGTGGGTTCGAATCCCGGTTCGCCCCAGATAAGGTACTAGGTTTGTCAGCACCATACCCGTGCTCGTGGGTTTCACCGAAGTGGTAAACGTCTGATACCTGCGTCACTTCGGGATTTCCTCCCACATTAAGCTGACACGCCGCGATATAACTGGAATACTGTTAAGAGCAGCGTTAAACCCAACTCACTCACTCACTCTAGCACGACTAAGGGACGCAACCCTGCACAGCGGCGTCTTAGACGACTAGGTCATCCGTACCAATTATTGCTAGGTAAAATGATAAATATATTTTATAACCTACATTTCACTTACATGTCTGTCACAGTGGAGGAAAGTGATGCATTCATCATCGACTTATCAACTTGGGTATATCGCACGGCCATGGTAATGGTCACCAAGAACAGGCGTGGCAGTGTGAATCGAACTTCGCCAAATGATCTTGACAGTTCCCTATCCGCTATAGTTAAGCATGTTAGACACAACGACATAATCCAATCGGAAAACAGTCAGTGACTTAGAGAGTTGTTTAACTGAACCTATGCAGACGACGCCGCTCTTGTATGTCTTACATCTGATGCAGAATTAAACTATAGGAATTGTCAAGTTACAGAACTTCCTTTCTTGCCGTGAACAACAACGGAAAATAGGATTTGTTTTACGAAAACAAGAACTAGAAGTAGCTCCAGTAATCAGATATCAGGGTATGTACGGAAACATATTTTGCATCCAGCCTTTGATCTTAACTCACATTTCAATTTCGTTGTTTCTGTCTACAAACAGGCTTGACAGGTTTATTCCTGTCTGTCTTTGAAAAGTTTAAAAGAGCATGTTTGAGACGACTTTTATACAAAGCATTCTTGTATCAAATTTCTACTTATGGTATTTAAATCTGTTCGTTAAAAAATGAGATATTCAAAATTGTTAAAACTGCAAATACAAAACAAAACATTGGTAGTTTTACGAATGGCTAATTTCTTAAAATAATGTATGTACAATTCGTAGCGATGTAATAAAAATCTTGCTTGCTGTATACAATTTTTTTCGTGGTCGCAGTTTGACAAGAATGAGAATAAACATTCTCAGTCATTCTCTCATATCGTCAACCACACGTCTTCTTATCCAGCATTATGTCTTTTGTTGCTACATGTTTTTAACTAACATTCAAATCACTCATCGCTAATTCACCTTAAATCCCGTCACATATTTTTGCTTACATGTGTATGTGAATTCATTATGAATAATGTTAATCAGGTGTCTGTTTAACTGTATAATATACATGTATACTTTGATGGTATCTTGACGCTGAATACCAAATTTTATTGGGATAGTGTAATGCTATAAATGCAGACTGACAGCGTACGATTCAAACATGATTCAAAGATGATTCAAAGATGATTTCAAGTTTTTGACACTAAATGTCATACGAAGGATAAGCATTAGAATATACGAATAGTTATGAGGCTACACTTTCACCATCCTTTATTATTTGTCTATCATAACCCAAATAAAACAGGGGCGGTCGGGTAGCCTAGTGGTAAAAGCGCTTACTCGTCACGTCGAAGAACCGGGTTCGATTCCCCACATGGGTATAATGCGTAAAGCCATTTCTGGTGTCTTCTGCCGTGATATTTCTGGAATATTACAAATGCGGCGTAAAACCATACTCACTCACTCCCTAACGAAAAAGCTGGTGAATTATGAAAACAGCTGTGAGGGGCTTTCAACCTTCACTGTTACAGTCGCGTCTTTAAAATAGTGACAAGACGAAGTGTAACGGAGACTAAACAACGTGACAAGACGAAGTGTAACGGAGACTAAACAACGTGTCAAGACGAAGTGTCACGGAGACTAAACAACGTGTCAAGACAAAGTGTCACGGAGACTTAACAAAGTGTCAAGACGAAGTGTCACGGAGACTAAACAACGTGTCAAGACGAAGTGTAACGGAGACTAAACAACGTGTCAAGACGAAGTGTCACGGAGACTAAACAACGTGTCAAGACGAAGTGTAACGGAGACTAAACAAAGTGTCAAGACGAAGTGTCACGAAGACTAAACAACGTGTCAAGACGAAGTGTCACGAAGACTAAACAACGTGTCAAGACGAAGTGTAACGGAGACTAAACATCGTGACTGAACACGACCCATGAAAACCAGTTGTAAACCAGTTTTTAAAGAATTAGCTTGGCTCTGCAAATAAAATACACCATGACATTATCATTGACTTTGAAGAAAGACAATTACAAAATGACATTTGGCTTCAGGCTTAACTCACCTAGATTTTTGACCGAAGTTGAGCTGGAGACGACTTAAAGATATATTTGATTTCAAAACAAGCCTCAGAGATTTCCTACCATTAGCTGCAGCAGAGAAAATGTGGCACTGTAATATCCATTGTCTATTCCAGTCTATTCTAGGAAGATATGCTTTCTTTATTTTGTTTGATCCTAGTCTAACATGATTCTTTAACCAATCTTCTTCGGTGAATACAAGAATCACACAGTCATATGTGTGATCCAACTTGACATTTCGAGTAATTGAATTCCCTGTTCTGAGACTCGTTATGTTGTTTCAGATCACTGTTAACTTGAACTTTTTTTGTGTTGGAAAAGTAGTTTCTTCCTTTGGTGTATTGCCTTTTCTGGAATGAGAATGTATGGTAATTGAAATGGAATGAAGTTGCTCATAAGATATGTGAGAATCATTAGAGTCGATGGTTGTTGTGATAAGGAAACCGTCTCGCTGAGAGAGATTACACATGACGCCGATGAAGAAAAATAATTACATTTTAAGAGCAGATCGTAATTTGAAAGATTAGCCAAGTTCTCTCCGATTTCAAAACAACAAGGATTCCTTTGAAAATAGCTTTCAAGTCATACATGTGGATTATTCTGTTGCGTTGTGAGCTTGTTAAACGATTTGCAGTGTTTTATTTCTTTTTTGTTTGAGATCATGGCGGATACAGTGTCAAAGTGGGGCTCTTGTATACATCCTGCTGCTACAGAGAAACCCCTCAACAGTCCAAAGAAATACGAGCAACTATTGTGATGATAGAATTTCTTTACTGTGTTCTGGCATAGTGTAAAGTGTGGAGTGGATTTTGGAATGTAATTTTAACCTGATTCGTTAGCATTAATTGAAATACAGTTCCGTGAGGAACGGTCTATATAACAACTACGTTTATGGTTTCATCTGTTCCAAGGCATTTAGTAACTGACGGTAATGTACATGATTTCCAGTGCGGTAATACTAAGTCATACGCAATGACAGTGGAAAAGATATTTTAAAAATATATTTTTACTCAAAGCCTAGGCAAGTGTAGATAAAACTAAACCCCGTGTCCTTGTTATCAGCAGAGGAGGAAAGGTTCTTTTGAAGAAAATACATGTATTTATAAAAAAAATATTTTCATAGATTAAGTGTTAATCTTGCTAATACTTATAACTAAGTTATATAGATAACTCTCCGCCACCCACCCACCCCTTCCCATCACACAATCACAAGTATTCAAGGTATATTACCTACAGTTAGCATCAACATATACACTACTGGGCAAAAGAAAGTATACCCCCATGTTTGATGGTGTCTAATAATGAAACAAACGAAATGAGGAAGAGAATATATGGATATTAACTTATCTATTATGAGGAACACATCATCATTCATCAGATGAAGGAGTAAGCATAATACTTCGAAACTTTGTGTTCCTCATAATAAAGAAGTTGACATCTTATATTCTCTTCCTCATGTTTATCACTTCTTAATGCCTTTCAAAGACCTGGAACAAGAAATGGCTATTCGATAGGGATTTATGTGAACGTAGTTATGTTTTGGACATAAAGTTCGCAGTGTTTCGGCGACAGTTTTCAGCTTAATTGCGTTTTAATAACGCGTGTAATCGTTTTGTTACATACATGGCCTAAACCAAATTATCCTCGTAGAACATTTTAAAAACAATTAAAGAATTCTTCCATTTGAATATACGAGAAAATAATTAAAACGTCTGTCTTTGGCAAGAACCAATGACAGTTGCTTGCGTTAACATTTATGATTTTGTGTTACGTTACTTTGCAGTGTCTCATGTAACCCCATTAAAATTGGTAAAATGAAATTATATCTGAGTTTGTTACTGGCCGTATCCTCAAAGGGGGTTGACGTAGTGTAGAATTATTGTCCCCCTGAGAGGATATCGTAAGTCCATGTCATTCAAAGAATATTTCTGCCTACTACTCTTTTAAACGTAGACTATTTGTATTTTTACTTGTGGCTAACTTTGCATACAGTCGCCAGTTGCTGAAGGGATGATGTAAATCCTGCTGGGGTCCATGCAGGTAGCAAAGGTACTGTAAGTCCCCATGGTCCCCAGTATGGTGGTCTACCTTCAGTTGCTGGCGATCTATAGCCTGTTTTTATAATGTAATGTTATGTATAGTGCTATTGATTTTATGATTACATACTAGTTTTGAATTTATTTCTGTGATAAGTCTAGTTATTTTACTGTCCCTCGTTGGCAGGTGTTTTATATAAGTTTCAATATATGTATTATATTTAACTATTGATAGTCACGATATGGCTGAAATATTGCCGATGTGACTTAAAATATTTACTCACTCACTCACTCATGTAACCCCATGTGTTCAAGTGGCTTTGCTGCTCCAGTGCCATTGCAAGAAACCTCAATGATAATATGAACGACGTACGATGTTTTGTAAAGTGTCCTTTTATGTTTTGTCGCAATTTATATATTTTTGCCAGCTTTAATTTTTACCGGTAAATCTTGCTAACAACAATCAGTAAATAGGGAGGTATTATCAAGCACAGGTGCTGTCATTTGTGTGTGGTTATCATGTAGTATGTTAATTTGTGTCGGTACCTCGAATAGTTAAACACTCAGTCTGGTATTCAGCGTGACAACCTGGCATTATCTATTTAAATTTAACATGAGCCTAATGACAATTGTTTAAACGGTCCATCCGATGACTGGGGAAATGCATGTACATGCATCAATCAATGTACAGAACAGGGATATGATGAAGGTCCTTTAAGACGTAGTAGACTTATACACCGCGAGCAGAACCCTTGAAGATCCAGATCAGAATTGGTCTTCAGCAACCCATATTTGTCGTCAGAGGCGACTAGCAACAAACAACACACAACACAGAACCAAAGAAAAAATCAACGCGAGCAGCTGATTCGTGTGTTTGGACTTCGTAAAAAGGTAACTCATGTTTGACACTAGTGTATTGATGTTTAAGGTAATCGTTAACGTTGAGACCATTTTGTTGTTTTCAAAGAGTCAATTTACTTCAGTATTTTGGTAGAAAATACTGCTCGTAAACACCAAACTTTTTTGACAGTTGTGACGTCTGAGTGGCAAAATAACATTATTTAAAACGTTAAACGCCATCTTAGAGGCTTGGTTACTAAGTACTGTTAACTAAATGCTAATAGGTAAAATCTAAAAGACTTTCAAGACACACGAAACACAGGTGCAAGTTCCCACCCTACATTCATTACACATCCATTCTGAACATCGTCTTGAAGTTGGCATCCATCCCCACACCACACATCCACCTGTAACTGGTAAACTGCGTCAAGGGAGTACTCGAACGGCTGTTCCAACGCTTTACGTCATACATCAATCACCGTGTAAAGGAATGTGAAGTCTTCCTAATATTTATACTGATGCTAGAGATAACAGAATTCGTGGAATGAGTGGTGGATGTTGCGATGTAAGTTATACACACAGATCACAGGAGGAAACGTCTCTGCTGTGTGATTATTATTATTATTATTATTATTATTATTATCAGTTTAAAATAAGAAATGCAGCAAAGTGGGTCAGGGTGATCCTGGCACAGTCAAGCTGGTTAGGCTCATCATCAGCTCAGGGACCTCGCCCCCTCTACACGCAGCCCAGACAGCGAATGGGACTTCTCCCACTCAGAACTTTTAGGAGAATGTGAAGACTCCCAAACACTGCAACCATCTGCATTATCGCGATTGTCAGAAGAGCTGTATTCTTAACAGCAAACCAGAGTACTCTCCCAATGTCAGTCAACAGATTGGGAGGTACCAAACCTAAGGCACCGAGAACAACTTGGTACTTGGGATGCAAGCGTGTCATTTCGAAAGCGAGGTCTGCATATTTGCCATGTTTTCCCTATATTGTGTGAATCACATTAGTGTCAAAAGGGACAGAAAATTCAATAATATAAATGATTTCATTGAATTTATCAAAAGGGACAAGATCATGTTTTTTTGCCTCTATACGTCTGAGGCTGTATATGGGCCTATTCCAAAGTATTATTATTTATTTATTTATTATAAATCGGGACTTATTATTCTTTGGTGCTGACGTTTTATATGATAATAATAATAACAGTAATAGCTGTAATATTAGCAGTAGAATTGTAGTGGATTAAGGGCGGTCGGGAAGCCTAGTGGTTAAAGCGTTCGCTCGTCACGCAGAAGACCCGGGTTCGATTCCCGACATGGGTACAATATGTGAGGCCCATTTCTGGTGTCCCCCGCCGTGATGTTGCTGGAATATTGCTAAAAGCGGCGTAAAACCCTACTCACTGTAGTGGATTGGTCGTGGATTGGTCGTGGACTGTAGTGGTGGAAGCAGCTAGTTTTTGTAGTAAGTAGTGGTAGTAGTAACAGTACCAGTTGTGGCTGTTCTTGTAGCAATAGTGTGTGTCGCAGTATATATACTAGCCACATAAAGAAACAGTGCACGGAGAAAAATTAATATATTCTGGATTGAAATACAACACAGCAAGAACAAAATGATGCAGACGCTGTAGCAGCTGAATGATCGGACCATAAGAAAATGTCTACGGGACCTGAACAACATCTGTTACGATGACGTCAGAAGATCAAAATGGAGTAGGGGGTCATACGACAAAGTCACAAAGTCAATAACGGGTATGACCACCCTGTGCGTGAATCACAGCAGTGCATCGGCGACGCATGGAGTCCACCAAATGGGCATGGAAGGCCTGGGGAATGGCCTGCCATATCCTCCTCAAATCCTGTGCCAAGTCACGGACGTTATCTGGAGGATGTGGAAGACGACGCAGACGGCGCTCCATTTCATCCCACACATGCTCTATTGGGGAGAGATCTGGAGAAACTGCAGGCCATGGCAGTAACATGACATTGTTATGGTGAAGGAAATCCATTTCGACCCTAGCCGTGTGAGGACTAGCGTTGTCCTGTTGAAATGTCAATCCCGGGCCATGACGTTGCAGGAAAGGAATGACCACAGGCCTCAGAATCTGATCTCTGTAGCCAACACCGGTGAGATTGCCCTGAACAACCACCAAAGGGGTTCGGTGCCGTGCTGTTATCCCACCCCAAATCATCACAGAGCCACCTCCAAGACGATTCCTCTCCACAATACAGTTGCGTGCATAACGTTCTCCCAAACGCCGGTAGACACGTTGGCGCCCGTCACTGTGGGAAATTTTGAACCTCGATTCATCTGTAAAGACAACATTTCTCCACCATATTCGAGGTTGGCGAACATGATTTCGACACCATCTTAGACGGTTGACTCGATGACGGTGTGTCAGGATGGGACGCATGGCAGGGCGTCGTGGTCGAATCCCGTACTGACGTCAACGATTCCTGACATTGTTGGGATGGATACGGCGCAGTCCAAGAATTGTGTGGGACGTCGTTACTGCCGTTTGGAACCTGTGTCGGAGATGTGTAACTCGAATCCATCTGTCCTGTCTTGGCGTCGTTACTCGGGGACGTCCTGAACGTGGGTGGTCGGCAACGTCATATGTGTTCTGATAACGCCTCACCAATGCCGATATCGTGTTACGATGGCATTGGAAATGTGTTGCCACCTGTTGTTGCCTCATTTCCGCTCGGATCATTCCAATGGCTTCATGACGCTGTGCAGCTGTCAATCTTGGCATGATTTGCTTGTGATATGCTTGTGTCTGCGCCTGAGAAGTTTTGAACTTTTGAATGACCACAGATCATGCTTTCCAAAGTGACAGCTAATTTTGAGTTGCACATGCTGTGTACAGCTGCACAGGATGCATGTGCAGTAACACATTGCACGTCCATAGGCCCCCATCAATGACGTCATATCGCATGGCACGTGCATGAGCGTTTGAATGTCTCCAATAATTGCTGTGTTCAAACCTATATTTCATATATGGACGGTGTGCCCTTATATCTATATTTTCTCCGTGTACAGTTTCTAAATGTGGCTAGTATATTAATGTAACCAAATGTGCATTGTAACAGATGAGGTGAAATGTGGTACAACGTCGCCTTCAAGATTATTGTACTTATATAGCGACGTGCATGCAGGTGTGTGTGTGTGTGTGTGGTGTGGTGTGTGTGTGTGTGTGTGTGTGTGTGGTGCGTGTGTGTGTGTGTGTGGTGTGTGTGTGTGTGTGTGTGTGTGTGTGTGTGTGTGTGTGTGTGTGTGTGTGTGTGTGTGTGGTGTGTGTGTGTGTGTGTGTGTGTGTGGTGTGTGTGTGTGTGTGTGTGTGTGTGTGTGTGTGTGTGTTCAACGGAACATGCAGAACTTACAGAACCATGATACCCGCATCAATTACATCCCCATCGAATAACAATTTCTTATTTATTTCTATTTACGCACCATCAAACATGGCTGTATAATTTCTTTTGCCTGGCAGTTAAGTACCATTAGCGGACATAATGGTGCTGGGTAGCCAATTTGAAACGTGCATCAAAGAAGAACTGAGAAACCATATTCAGTGTCTTATCTGAATCTGCGCACAGAAATTCAAAACCTGTATGCAAAGATTTCGTTTTCAAATATCGAATTGTCCCTCATAATGTCTATGTTTCTCAATTACATGTGAGTCAACTCAGAGCATATACCTTCATTCAACAGTTCACAGAAGTACCATGTGCTTACAAAATAAGCTTTTCATTCATTCATTGTTTTCTCCTTAAAGGCCCGGGGATTTTAGAAATATGACGGCAGACATTCAGAAGAAATATGGCACAGCGATTGTCAACATGATGAGCTATGCTTTCACATGCGATGACCTCTTCATGGCGCTTCCGCTCTTCATCCCCTGGCACAATGGAAATGGTAGGTGTAAAAGGTAGAACGGGACAGGCCTACCCTTTTCGCGAATATCTGGTGTCATCACTAGTTTCCAGTGAACCCTTCATATACCTTTCATAACTATTTTGCCTTTTACACCCTTTGGAATCTGTTTTGGCAGATGTTCGAGAATGATTATTTCCTGGCGTTGACGTTCTTGAAATGAAGTGATATATTCACTGTACCTGTATATTGAATACATAGTTTGGACATTACACAAACGTACCACTGATAAAATACAAGTCAATTGGAATAAGACCAAAGAACAGTGAGAGGGTGACTACTGTGTCAAGGCTCATCAGCAATCTGCCACTATTTACAGGATATGGACAAATACAATCTCGAAACATCATCTGACTTCAGTTACAATACTGAAAAGTAATTATATATTTTCTCATTGAATCATTTACTTGATCTTGTCATTATGATGAGATGGGTGCGAATGTAACTTACAACATTATTATGCTGTCAGGAGTAGAAGGTACATTAGGAATATCTTTTCAAAATAGGTCCAAACAATGAGTAGCTGCCGTGGTTGAGATGCCATCCGGGACGCTGTGTCTGGGAAGATGCCATATTTCTTACCTGTGTCACAGACCAGTCACTGAGGGGATTCTTTCTGTGGTCAATATTTCGAGATATATTTCTTTAGGGGATACGTCCTGTTATTATGTGATTCTTCAATCAAGTCACTGGTATGTGCTGATCAACTTCCGGAAAAACAAGCATGACATGGTCTTAGGTTTTGTTTTTATCTCACTTCGAATTTCGGATAATTGAACACTGTTGAAAATCCGCATATTGTTTCAGGCATGTGGCCACTTTAGATGGCTTCCTCACAATCTAAAACAAAAAGTTTGAATTGTGTCATATTGCCGTTGCTGAATGGGGAAGAATGACACTTAAAAGGGAATTGAGTTAGGGCATGTGAGGATCAGAACGTTTGGTAATTGTTGTGATAAGGAAATCGTCTCGAAATATTGCATGTGATGCCGATGAAGAAAATGTAATTGCATTGAAGAACAGTCAGTAAATTGAAAGATTAAGTAGCTTCTCGAATATTTTAAAATAATAAGGATTCATTTTGACAAAAATCATGGATTTTATACGGGAACTTGTTGAACCATTTCCAGGGTTTATAATTTTTTGAGATCCTAGAGAAATATAGTGTCGAAAAGAGCCTCCTGTAGAAACCCTGGTGTTAAAGTCAAAACGCCGAAGGAGATAACTGAAATATGAAGAGCAATAAAAGTTATCATGAATATTCATGTTCTTTGCCCAGATGGCCAGGTTGCCTTGGGCGACGCAATTCTCAGCACATTAATCGCTGTACCAGGATCCTCCGATCTTTGATCGGAATCCCAAATTCATCGTGATCGTCTCTCAGCATCAAACCTCTTCTCGTTGGTTTAACCCAAGTGCAAAACATCCAGGACATTCCGCACTCACCTCACCTATTAAGCTGACACTCCATTATATAAGCGAAACGTTAACTTCATCACTCACTCTTCTCAGGAAACGTTGCGTCAGCGCTTAAATGGTAAACCAATATATTTTCGGAATGACATGTACTTAGGTCATAATAATGTTGCACAGTACACAAATCCTGGTGCACTCTGTTAGTCTCTAAACAAATACTGCATGACAGATTAACTGTAGTAATTTGAAAGCCTCGGGTGTTCTTTAAATTCGTTTGGGTAGTATATTAACCGTCGACTGTATGGGTTGGATGGTTCGGCTTTGTGTCTTGGCTGACTGCATGTTCCTTGATGGCGTTACTCCTTGTTCATGCTTTTAGTCGCTGTTTTACCGAGCCCTGACACATATATTTACAGTGACATTGCCGTGATATGGCTGTAACATTTCTGTGCCATTAAGCAGCATTCACTGTAATCAAGTACGTTTGAACTTACAACTCATATCACATGGCCATCTTCGCCGTTACCACTCTCATTGAAACAGATACTTCAAAATAATGACCTGGTTAGCTTTTGTTACAGCTATGTTAACATGACCTGCAGTTAGCGTAGCATCTATATGTGAAGTATTCAAAAACTAAAACATGTCCACAGAAACTCGCCTAAAAGAGTGAGCATGTGTTTATGAATCATGACATATAAATCGACAAAGTCCTTTCCACATTCAAAAGTAATCTCTGTCGATTGTAAGGCTTTAAATATAAATCTTCAGAAATACCCAGTCTTGATTATCCATCGAGAGAGATGTTGTTGGGCATAAAAGGCAAAATAATGATGAAAAATATATATATGGATAACTGAAGTGTAGCCAATTTAAAAAATATATATATCTTACAGGTTCTACTACACTAAATCAGAACTGGTTGTGACAGTGCGGTTTTCGTAGGGAGCCTTCAGTACAGATCAAGAGACATATGCAGGCTGTGATTGAATGATATTGTGTAAGATTTTTATGTCTTTGAAATGCACATCCATCCAGTAATTAAAACTGCCCATATTTTTCAATATTTGGTGCTGACTTTTTTAACAAGATGACTTGTGCTTTATGTGAGCACAGATATTTTCAAGTTGGTGACATTTGGTGCGGAACTGGGGTTGGTGTGTTCAGCTTCCTGTACTCGGAAAAGGAGCTGGCTAACCTAGCCAAAATTTGTGTTTTTATTGCAGCTTTAAGGCCAGACTGTGCACATATGTAAATGTAATGGCTGTTGAATGCCTAGTTATTCTTAAAAAAGATATAACGTTACTATAGAAGTCTATGGGAAAACATTTGGTTGTGTGTAAGCTGTAGCACAATGATATAGTAAACCTTAGCTTCAGATGGGTAGTACCGTTGTCAAGTATATGTTGCACTGGAATGAGTATCAAGGAGTATCAAGGAGTCATCTGACATTTGACATAGAGACCTTGAGAGGGTAACCCTTTGTTTTCGTGAGCCCAACATTTGACAAGAATAAGCTTCGGGTCCCATTTCATAGTCTGAGTTGGCCTCTTCAAAAGGTTAAAGGGTTTAGCCACTAGGTCTGCGTTTAAAGAAAAGGTTTTGTTGCTTTTTTGTTGTTGTCACTTTCGTGACTCATTGTTTACAATGAAGTTGGTAAATGTATGAGTTTCCACCTCACTAACTATACATGTATTAAGAAGAGTCTATGATTGCACTGGGACGGTGGTGTAGCCGAGTGGTCAAAAAGTTCGCTCGTCACGCCAAAATCCCGGGTTCGATTACCCACATGGGTACATTGTGTGAAACCAATTTCAAAAGGCCATACCAGAGGCTGGTGACATTCAGCTACATGTATCAATGTACAGAACTGAGTTATAATCATGGCCCCTGAAGACTCAGACTACTATACTCCGCCAGCAGATCCTACATTAGTTTAAGTGTATGCTTGTCTTTTACGTGTTTGTGTTTATCTCCAAATCCCAGTTATTTTCGTTTCCAAAAATCTGTAAAATTTATTATTTAGGTTGGAAAAGCTGCTCGTAAATAAACATGAATCCTTCTTCCTTGGCAGTTGTGACATCTGGTGCCAATTAAACTTTTAAACGCCAAACTTCAACTGATCATTTTTGGTAATTTAGTACTTTTAACGAAATACTTTAAAGTTAAAAAAGACTTTCTAAACTCATCAAGATCAGATGCCAACTTCCTCCCTTCATTTTACACTTTTATTCAGAACTACTTTTTGAGGTTTGCATTCCTCCAACTATAATATTCCCCTGTAAGAGGTAAGCTAGTGCGTCACAGTACTGGAACAGCTATTCCAGCGCAATACATTATACGTCTATTGTCCGGAAATGTTTTTCATGTATTTGTGTTGATGTTCTGCAGAGCATAATCTACCGATTGAGGCGATGTGACGTGAAACGGGGTTTAACGTCGCGTCCAAGGTTATTGTACTTATATAGCACGTGTGTGTGTGTGTGTGTGTGTGTGTGTGTGTGTGTGTGTGTGTGTGTGTGACTGCTTGTACTAGGTCGGACTGATGCCGATTTATAGTGCTAGTTCACTGAGATACCATGCCGTTGTTGAACATAAATACCCAACTCTGACACAGTATACCGACTCTGAGCCGACCAGTCCTTGTTTTAGCCCCTTAATGCCGAGCGTCAGGTATGGTAACAACAAGTACCATCTTTTGGTATAACGCGACCAGGGATAGAACCCCGAACCTTCCGCTCTCCAGGCGTACGCTCTACCACCAGAAAATGGAGGCGTCTTGCGTGATGATTGTTATGGTGAAAAAGTCACAGAAGCTACGCCTTTGTCGCATATTTCATAAATGATTTATCAAAAATACTTTTAATAGAGGTAGCATTTGTAAAAAATAGTTCTAGTCCAGATTGGTCGTACACATAGACGTTGAATATATTTATTGTAGTTTGTTATAGATGGAAAGGCGATGTCGCTACATAGTAATGTAAGCAACTGTGCATTGTCAAATTAGTAGTGACTGATCCAACGTTGTGTTTGTGACTACAGTGTATGGAGTTTGTGTCTGTAATCATTGCTGTAATAGTGTCGAGAACGGTACTGTACCCTTTTCCCACGTGAGCAATATGCTCCCCAGAAGAACACTGTATACATTGAGTGCACATACTTATGAGGGACATAACTCACTTTATACTGACAGGGTGTCTCTTTACGTGCATGCCCGTCTTCAATTACTTACGACAGATATTGATAAAACATAATAGTTGACGTTAACGGCCTTTAAAATGACATCTTTAAAAGACAATTTATATCCCACTGATGGAGACACCACTTTTTCGGGTCAATCCGTTGATTCAAATTACTTGGAGTTACTTTAAGTTTCTCATTTCATGACTAAGAAGTCTTCAATTTTAATAGAACCTCAACAGGATTTGAGATATGTTGTATCTTTCCTGTCTACTTAAAGTCCTCTCATAAAATCATTCCAAGGTTATTGTCACACGATATGTCAAAATATGACATGAGCGAGGACAAAAATCGAATAGTAATCGCGTCTCCATTATCAAAACGATGTAGTGTTGTCGCCATCAAGTTGTGGTTTGTGTGCTGACAGATAGACAGAGGCGAGGAAATCGTTTTCTGTTAGAATGAGTTTGGGAAAGTGGGGAGGTTTCAGTAATTGGGGTGTCTACTTGAGAACCTAATGGGGAAATATTCTGTATGGACCCATGATGGATGCCTTAATGTATCGAGGCATTCTTACTGGAGTTTGTTTGTTGTAATATTTTGAAGAATATTAAATTTGAATACGACAGTAACATGACAATGTTTTCAGTAACAGACCACTGGTCCATAATGCATTAACGTAACATTGAAAACACATCAGAAGTGTTAAGAGGATAAGTCTCATATCGCGATGGTGCAGTAATATGAAATATACAGTCTACGCATTGTTCACACTTATGGTAAAATACGAGTCAATTGTAATACGAGAACAACATATAAACATAATTAATAGGCGAATATTATTTTACACCACATCGGTAATTCTGCAGCGCAAAAACATAAACCCTCGAACCATGCTCCCCTAAGCTGTTATTAAAGTTTCGCTCGTCCGTATTAAATTCAAGTACAATAATCGCTGGCATGATATTGACTGGAGATGTCTTCCTTCTGCACACACACTGTTGTTATAGTCCCCGATGTGGATGTAGAATAATCATATAAAATGGGAACGCCACAAAATAATCAAGTCTCGATTATCTGCCGACACATCCCACTGGGCGTAAAAGGTAAAATAGCAGTAAAACTTTGTATGAATGGACAGACACGTCAAATAACGATCCTGGCACAGCTATCACGCCTTTGACTCGAAACCTGTAGGGACAAAGCCTGAAGGTACAGATGATCCATTGAAAGGTTTGTTCATATATGTTTTTTTATTTCTTGTTATTTGCCACAGTTAGTAATATTGCAGCTGTGTCACATCGGCCAGAAAGTCAAAGAAACTGGGTCGGGCAAATATGTGGTTGATATCCTAAGCAACGTTCCTCGTCATCGGTAGAGGATGATAAACCAAGTAACCCCCTTGGCTCCCGATCTATTTCAGTGGCCTTATAAAACAAGTATTGGGACCAATAATACCTCGGAATCACCACGGCATCATGTCTGATGCAATATAATTACTGTGAGCATATTATAAAGGAAACTGTGGAATGTTGTGGTTGTAGGTGTAATGGTTGTAGTGTTGTATTTTGTGTGGCTTGATCTATCATATTGGGAAGGAAAGGGAAATGAAATGTGATTTCGAAAGTATTTTCGTCATAACGTGGATTGAACATATTATTAAATAAATATATATACGTACTTCGCTGGTGGTGATATATAGGTGCTATGAGTTCAGCAGTGATTTGAATGCATCGTCTTTGATATACAGAGGCCTTAGGATACACTATTCATCTAACGTTTACTTCAGACCAGAATTGATTTCTCTTGCCTCATTCATCTAACAGCAACTACAAACTTAGCGTTATGATCAAGTAAGCCATGTTGTTTCAGGGTCATCCTGAAGTCAAAATGCCGTCAAATATATAGCTTCTTTCAAACCAGCTGCGAGGATTATTCGAGAGATCAAACACGTGTTATTACAGAATGAAATGTTTTAAGCATTGAAACCACATGTACAATAGCCTGATACTTTCATTTTGAAAAGAATATTCATCCTCTGTGTGAGTTAGAATCACATCCTCACAAGAATAATTTGTATTTACGGAAGAGTCAGTTGTATGTCTAGGAAAGTTTATCAGAAAGACTGATAGGCCTTTAGGAGGGATTTGTACAATCATGATGGAAGAACAACTGGGTCTGACGCATTTTCAAATCACCAATGGAGGAATGAGTCATTAAGCAGTGCCTTTTGATGCAAGAAGAATTTATCATAAAAAGATATTTTGGCCATTACTGCTTTCCTGAACATTCGAAGAACCTGTAGTCTTTTTAACAAAGGTGCTGTCATGGTTTCATATGTCAAAGTGATATTTAGGAATCTAGAAAACGAGATAATATAATACTAGGACCATGAACAAAGCTACTCATTGCTACAAGATGTATGTAAAAATGGTACCCTGACAGAATCGGTTCGCATCCTCGTGACGAACTGAAATTATGAACCTATGTTTAAAGAGTGATATTACATCCTGAATCCATCGAATTTTGTTCTTTGTGTCCTGCATTGAGGCTCCATAAACCCTTAATCTCTTTATCTGTTGATAATAAACAAAATGGAGAGTACTGCAAAACGTTATCGATTTAGAATTTGAGGAGATGGATCCTAATTCAGTTGTCACCAGACAGATTCCCCTTACTTGTATTTGACATTTCTAAATGCCTCAACAAATTGCACCCTATTTAAATACAATGGAAATTTAAAAGAAAATCACTCTGTGTCATAAAGACGGATTTGCTCAAAACAGAAAAATGGAAACATTCTTGCAAGAAATTCTTTGTGATGACATTTGTATCATCATCGTCGCATATATTGAAAAAAGGGATTTGACAAGGAATGACAATTTGCATAAAGCTTTTTTGTAAAACTAGTATAGTGCGATTCAGGAGATTTGACAGTGCCAAACCGTTTGTGAAAAGACTTATGGCCATTTCATGTCTGACACACATACGCCGATGGATACTTTAAAAAACCAATGTCCTCGTTTGGGTCCACAGACTAATATTGATAGATCCCTTGTCATTAAAGAACACAGGACGACGATCAACGGATAAGTCAGAATGACATCTTAGTGAAGTTGAATGATGTCTTTGGCCATTAGTCATTTTTTACTACAACTGCTGCCAACACTACTACTACTACTACTGCTGCTGCTGCTACTACTACAACTGCTGCTAACACTACTACTGCTGCTAACACAACTGCTGCTGCTGCTGCTGTTACTACTACTACTACCTCTACTACTATGATGTATTTCGCATAACCATCTAAAGTTATAAATGAGATTACCTTCACTTTGTTCAGCTAACCATAAGCTACATATCATCATAAGCTGTGAAACAATTTATGCCGTTGGAAGTGGTGAAGAGCTGAACTGTGGAATTACTTCACGGTTGTATTTGTTGTTCCAGGTTTTGTCTTTGGTCTCCGATATCTACGACTGCACTGTCATGTTTATAAAAGAGATACTTTTATATATACCTAATAGCAACAAATTCAATCGTCTCTTCAATAATGCATCTAATAATTAATAAGTCATTATACCACACTTTCGGGTTGTGTTATGCAAACAACTATAATAAACCTAGACTGGCGAATCTGGAGTATTCTACTTTAATCAACTTGGCTTTTCAACAAACGACAATATGTACATGTACACAGATACAGGAAAGGTAAACTGAATGTGACATTGGTTTGAAAGTTCAGGTTAATCGTTTGAATTCATTTGCTCATTCTTCAAAACGTTGTGTAGATAATTGCCGGTTTTGCAAGAAAACAGAAACATAAAGGTCGACGGGGCTGAGATCTTATGCATTATCTAGTGAAAAAGACCAGTTCCCAGTCTGATCAGAAAGGTCACACGAACACATACTGCATCCGCGGTTTTATACGAGCAGAAAAATGTTTTGTTTAACAATTTTTTTACAAACTCCATTCATCACAAAAATAAGAAATAGGTAAAAACATAGATAGACTTAAAGGAGAAGTTAGAAACTGAAAACTGCATCTCGTGCACGGACGCGCTAAATGAATGTATTTGTATGTATTTTGAAGAAGTTTACCAAGAACACTGACAATGGCATTGGCCATGTCGAATGTGACAGAACGCCTTTAGAACTAATATGCACAAAAGCTATATAATACTGGCTTAGATTCATCCATCTGGATTCTACAGGATGTGCTATATCAGGTATATACGAAGGGTGTCTGAAACGCTCTGAGCATAACTATGATGGGCTGTGTTGAACAGAGCTGGTTGCTTATTCTTTTTGTAACATAATCCCATCCAAGCTCCACACAGCGCTGCCAACGATGCTGGAGTGCATGGATCCTACTGGTGTAGAAGGCTTCTTTTTGGTGGTGTAAAATAATTTGCATACTGCTTGCGAGGCAGTTTTTTCTTCCAGTTTGGAAACTGATTATGCCAAATCGGGCAATGAGTTCAAACCCACAGTCATGCTTTGTAGTCAAGGCAGATTAGTGAGTTTTACATTGTTAAATTCACCGCTATCACTCTTAAACCTTAAGTTATATTAAGAAGATTTTCTGTCAGCATATCATCTATATCATGTGAAATTTAACAGTTATATAACTTTAAAACGTCAATGCTAGAGAAACCCAGGCTCGATTAACTTCTAAAATAGATTACATTGAGTGTGAAAAGCAAAATAGTGAGGAAAATTATATAAATGCATCACTGAAGTGGTGCCATTTTTTAACGAAAATTTATTTGTCTTATATGTTCTTGGGAAATAACCCGCCAATCAAATGATGTTAGTTGAGTGAAAATCCCACATATCGTAGGGTATAATTACATACTCAAACATCGATAGAGATAACGTGGTCACCGAGGTGTAGCAAGGGGTCATTTAACATTTGACATAATTATCTTGGGAGCGCGCTGATGGAGTAACCCTTTTGATTTCGTGGACAATGCGTCCAACACTGAACACGAATAAGCTTTGGATCCAAGTACATAGCCTGAGTTGGCTCCTTCAAAAGGGTTCATAGGTTTAGCAACTAGGTCTGCTTTTAAGAAAGGGTTTTGTCGCTTTTATATACGCGTTCGTTACTCATGATCTTTAACAATGAAATATATAACTGTTTGAGTTGCCAACTGGACAGCTACAACCAAATATGAGCTGTAAAAAAGTTTCAGAGAGCAGCACTATGAAACCTGCATATGAAAGGTTGATACCACACGCACCTTATATATAACATGACCACCTGGTGTTTGTGATGATTGACCAGCATCATAATAACTGTAGTGACAACAACATCACCAGGTGTTCCTGAGACATTATTTTCCTCTGCCAAGTATTACTGCATTGACTGCGTAACGTTGGCCTTATGACTAAATTGTTTAAAGGCCATTCCGATACCTACTGAAATTCATCTACGTGTTTTAAATGAAACAATTTGATGATCCTTGAAAACACAGACATCTTATACACCATGAGCGGCTGACTCGGTTGTTTGGGAGAAAGGTAACTTATGCTTAAATTTGTTTATGGTTATCTTTAAACCTAAACGCTTTCCTCGTTTCCAAGACTCTGTGAAATATATCATTTTGCTAGAACATTGTGGTAAACACGTATCCTTCTTCCTTTGCAGTTGTAACGTATGGAGCAAATAAGACATCTAAAACGCCAAACTTCAACTTTGCATTTTGGTAATTTAATACTATTAAGAAAATAATTTAAAGTCAGTAAGACTTTCTAAAACACACCAAGACCAGATGGTAAATTCCTCCCTTCATTTTACACTTTGATTCAAAACTGCTTAGTGAAGTTTGCAGAACCCCAACGACAATATTCCCCTAGACCTGGACGCTAATTCGTGCAAGTACTGGGACGGCTACACCAGCCCAATACATTGTACGTCTATTGTCCGGTAATGTTTTCCGTATATTTGTGTTGATGTTCGGGATAGCATAGTTGAACAGTAGAGTGATGATCGTTGTGGTGTACACGTCACAGAAGCTACCCCTTTGTTGTATATTTCGTACTGTCATAAATATTATCAAAGGTGTTAGCAATTGTTAAAAATAGTTCCAGTGTAGATAAAGAATACAGATATACTTTATAATTGTAGTTTGTTGCAGATGGAGAGACGCAGGAAGGAATGTAACCAACTGTGCATTGTAGCAGATGATGTGAAATGTGGTTTAACGTCGCCTTCAAGATTATTGCACTTATATAGCGACGTGAACTTATATAGTCCGGACTAATGCCGATTTTAAAGTGCTAGTTCACTGAGATACCATGTCGCAGTTTAACATGAAAACCCACTCAGACACTCAGTATGCTGACTCAGAGCCGACCAACCCTTGTTTGTGACCTTTAATTCCGAGCGCTAGACGGGTAACAATAAATACCATGTGTTATGTCTTTTGGTATGACGCTGCCGGGGATCGAAGCCTCGACCTTCCGCTCTTCGGGTGGACAGTCTACCACTAGGCCACGGAGGCGGACGCATCGTAACAATAGAAGTGACTGATCCAGCGTTCTGAATCCTTTTTGATTATGTGTCGAGTACGGTACAGAGTTCATTTCCCAAGGAAGCAGTTTCTTCTCCGACTCTGAAGAACACTGTATTCACTGAGTGCATATACTTACTGGGGATATAACTCGCTTTATACTGGCATAGTTTCTTTTGTGAGTGTGTAATCTGCAGTTACTTACGACAGATATTAATAAAACATAATGGTTGATGTTAACGGCTTTAAAAGTGACATCTTTGAAAGAACGTTTACATTGCACTGATCATGATGGAAACACCACGTTTTACAGGGCAATCCATTGATTGTAATTTCCAAAAGTAACCGTTACTTTATGTTTCTCATATCATGACTAGGAATCCTGTCAATTTTAATAGAACCTCAACGGGAGTTGAGAAATGTTGTAAATTTCCTGTCTCCTTAAAATCCTCTCATAGAATATCAGTCCGAGTGTATTGTGCACGATATGTCAAAACATGACATGAGCGAGAACAAAATCGAATACTGATCGAGTCTCCATTATCAAAACGATGTAGTGTTGTCACCATCAAGCTGTGGTTTGTGTTCTGTAAGATAGACACAGGCAAATAAATCGTTTAAATCGTTTTCTGTTAGAATGGGTTTGGGAAAGCTGTGAGGTTTCAGTAATTGCGGTGTCTACTTGAGAAGGTAATGGGGAAATATTGTGTGTGGACCCATAATGGAAGTCTTGATGACTGTATAGAGGCATTCCAACTGGAGTTTGTTCAGCCTTGTATCATTTTGAAGAAGACTATTTTTGGCAGCCTCTGTGATCTAACATGTACAGCACATATTATAACATACAGTCGTATTCTATTGACTCACTAGATGATGGATTAAGTCAATGACAGACAGGCAAACAGACAGTGAATCCAATAGGCTACTAGACCTTCATACATTAATCTGACAGTGAATGAATGCCACAAAACTCTTTTCCATATTCATGATAAATCTCTGTTGAAAGCAGAGTCTACTGCACGATTGCGACTATATCGTAAACATGTGTTAATGAATCACTATCAAATAGTGATGATACCAGGAGTTCGCGAAAAGGTGAGCGTTTCCTGCCTCAACGGCGACATCCGTCACAAACACATGCAAAGGCAAGTCATCTGTTCACCTGAAAATAAAACACGGGAAGATATGGAAAAAGTATGGAATTGCATTTGACATAATTTTTGTCAATGATGCGTCAGATCTTGAAAGTTGTGTGATGAGAACGCCAAAGGCTAGAGCTGTAAATATTGCTTGACATGAAGGGAAAGTTGACTATTGGAAAGTTGAAGTTATCCCTCTTGTCATTCTGTCTTGTGGAGAGTGTTTTGTCATTCTGCATCTTTATGCATAGATATAGATATGAAACAGATGAGGCGGTCTCACTGGTCTCCTTTTTTTCTTGTCCATTGGGGTAAATCAGTGGAAGGGAATTGGCTATTTGATGAATATTGAATGATATCAGCTCTTCGATATACCTGAAGCTTAAATTAAACTTCTTGGTCAAATTTCCCAATCCGAGCAGAAATTCCGATGCATATACATAAAGAAACAGCTTATTCCTGCTTACATAAACACAGACAATGTATACAGCAAGCTTCGAACCAGGCTCCCGTGCGCCACCGTATGAATTTCAGGTACAATTATCGCTGGCATGATATTGACTGCAGCTGACTTCTCTTGGTACATATACTGCTGTTACAGGCCCCGATGTGGTGATGATTTTACATGTGAAATCCTTATCAGTGCCCATCGTATGTCTGGAGAGATGTGACGTTGGGGATGCTACTGAAGCAGAAATAAGCTTTGCGCTCATAATAAAACGAGCTGAGACATCAAATACGGTCTTAACATTTTCATACCTAATCAACTCGACACATTTCATTCAACGAGATACCACGAGATATTACGAGGTCCAAACACGCTACTTGGATGCATTCACGTGAGATGAGGTTGTATAGAGGACAATGGTTAACATAGTGAGAGAGAAAGAGAGTGGATGGCTGAAAAGGGAGATAACAGAAAGAAAGATAGAGGAGAGATGTACAAAGGAAGGGAAGTAGACGAGAGGGAGAGACAGTGAGGGAGAGATATGGACGGGGGAGGGAAATAGACGAGAAGGAGAGACAGGGTGGGAGAGAGATGGACGGGGAAAGGGGTGGATGAGAGGCATCAGACAGATAGAAAGAGGATGAGATTGGAGACACGGAGAATGCAAGTAATTTGATTCTTCATCTGACTATCCAAATTGACGGTCTCCCCACAGCAAAAACGTATATTTCTGGAAACGTCATTGTCGGTTGGCATAAATAATAATGTTAAAATAAGTATTTGAAAAGTTACAGGTTATAAAGTGCAGATATGCAGTACGTGTGTCTATACATTTTGAGAAGAAAACAAGACAGAAATCTTGAGTGAATATCACGTCTGAGGGACCTCAGACCTTGAAATTTGGCGATTTTCTTCAGCCGATCTATTCTGTGTCACAATGAGCGGTAAAACGTCATAATCAGCCAGTCTAAATAATGTTATTTCGGGGGGCCCACTTCATCCTGGATTACTCAGCAGGTGTACCACACACTTTCAATGCCTGTTCAATGCCGTATTACGATGTGGAAAAAACTGTGTATGTGCAGAGAAGCTCCATCGTCTGTTTATATATTATTATAGTGGTTTCCTTAACAGAGATCCACAACCCATTGAAGACATTTGACTCAACCAATGCCGCTTCATTCAGTATATTTGCTGAGACCAAGTAGTTGGCGCTTTATTTTGGCATGGCAGAATGGAAATAAACTTAATGCGTGTTAAAAACACAATAACCTCCTGATTATGCTATTTGTACCACTGGTACATGCGAAAACAAGAAGTCAGTCTGGTATGTTTCTACATTTGAGACATCATCTGAATGACTTTGCTCGATTATAAGGCTGGCAAATAGCAAATGAATGTATCATAAATTATGGTTCCTATGTATAAGTATGTCTGTGCAAAGGTAATGTCTCTCAGGGAATCTACCGGATACAGTCAGTACCGTTTGTGTGTTAAACGCCTATGGCCTGCGCCACGTGGTACTTCCTTCAACACTAAGTTGACACCCATGATATGAGAGAAACCCTTGAAAAACCGGTGATAAACCCAAGTTCACTAATCACATACATCTTTAATGATTCAGACAACTCAGAATGAAAAGGTAACCTGCACGCAATAAAAGTATTTTTTACCCTTACAGTGACTGTTTGAACTAACAGAACGACACTCAAGTTCTTATTAGATCACATCTAGTTACACTTCTCACACCGCCAGCAACACTACTGTCTAATCCCTCTTAGTCCACAATGACATTAACGATGTGTGGAGCTGCGGAGATGGTATCCTGCCGTTTACAGATAATTTCCGCCCCTTTCTCCAGGGAACGTTGGAATAAAACCGGGGACACCATCTGTCTTCCTCTGCCTTTGGTCCAACGATGCATCCACACTTGATGCAATTTACTGGACTAAACCAGTGTCATTCATCACTGGTTACACCAACAGGCCAGCGGGCTATATATGTACATGCGGTGTGAGACGGAATGCAGTGATACAAAACAGAACAGTTTGACGACGATATCTTTGATTTGTGAAGGCGTAAAGTCTGATAACTATCTGTATATCCGAGGAGTCTATTCCTTGTGGCAACAGGGTAAGCTTGGTCATCCTGAATGGATGAATCGAAACTAGGTGAGGTGACATACCACACTATATTCTTTGGTGTGGTGTGGTGTGGTGTGTTGTTGTGTGAGACGGAATGCAGTGATACAAAACAGAACGGTTTGACGACGATATCTTTGATTTGTGAAGGTGCAAAGTCTGATGGACAGACCATTAAATATAAATATGTACTTCACTGGCGGTGACACATAGGTACTATGAGTCCAGTATTGATTTGAATTCAACGTCTTTGATCAACAGAAGCCTCAGGATACAGTATTCATCTAACGCGTACATCAGACCAGAATTGATTTATCTTGCCTCAAACCTACTCATTTATCTAACAGCAACTACAAACTTAGCGTTATGATGAAGTTAGCCATGTTGTTTCAGGGTCATCCTGAGGCAATTGTGGAAGTCAAAACGCTGTCAAATATATAGCTTCTTTCAAACCAGATGCGAGGATTATTCGAGAGATCAAAAACGTGTTATCACAGAATGAAATGTTTAAAGTATTGAAACCACATGTACAATAGCCTGATTTCATTTTGAAAAGAATATGTCTGTGTGATTTAGAATGACATCCTCTCGATTTACAAGAATATTTTGTATTTACGGAAGAGTCAGTTGTATGTTTAGGAAAGTTTATCAGACAGACTGATAGGCCTTGAGAAGAGATTTGTACAATCATGATGGAAGAACAACTGGGTCTGACGCATTTCCTAATCACGAATGGAGATATGAGTCATTTACAGAGTGCCTTTTGCTACAAGAAGAATTTATCATGAAAGGAAAATTTGGCCATTACTGTTTTCCTGAATATTCGACGAACCTATAGTCTATTTAACAAATATATTGTAATAGTTTCATATGTCAAAGTGGTACCTATGAATCTAGAAAACGATATAATATAATGCCATGACCATGAACAAAGCTACTCATTGCTACAAATAGTATGTAAAAGTGGTACTCTGACAGAATCGGTTCGCATCCTCGTGGCGAACTGAAATTATGAACCTATGTTTAAAGAGCGATATTGCACCCTGAATCCATCGAATTTTGTTCTTTGTTTCCTGCATTAAGGCTCCATAAAACCTTAATCTCTTTATCTGTCGATACTAAACAAACTGGTGAGTACTGCACAACGTTATCGATTTAGAACTTGAGAAGACTGATCCTAATACCACCAGACAGATTCCTCTCACTTGTATTTGACATTTCTAAATACCTCAACAAATTGCAGCCTAGTTAAGTACAATCGATCCTTTGAAAAAAATCACTCCGTGTCATACAGACGGATATGCCTAAAACAATAAAAGAGAAAAAGTCTTGGAACAATTTTTGTGTGATGAAAGTTGTATCATCATCGTCGTATGCATTGAAAAAGAGAGGATTTGTTAAGAGAGAGCAATTTGCATTAAGCTTGCATAGTGCGATGTAGGAGATTTAACAGTGCCAAACCATTTATGACAAGGCTTATGGCCATTTCATGTCTGACACACACGCCGATATATACTTTAAATAAAAACCCAAAGTCCTTGTTGGGGTCCACAGACTAAAATTGAGAGAACCCTTGACATTAAAGAACACAGGACGACGATTAACGGATAAGCCAGAGTGCCATGTGTGTGAAGCTGAATGATGGCTTTGGCCATTAGTCTTTTTTTAATTTGTAAAACCTGACGAAGTTGAGTGTCAGTGAAGCTCAGCAGTGTTGTGTTTTAGATGTGTATTCTGTTGTAGCGATCTACTGTGACTTTGCTATGGACAGTATAACATCAAGTGTCGCCACAGTGAGTTATGTTATAATACTAATGCTCATAATACTGCCACTGTTACTGCTACTACTGCTGCTACTGCTACTGCTACTGCAACTACTTCTACTGCTACTACTGCTACTACTACTGCTGTTACTTCTGCTACTACAACTGCTACTGCTGCTACTACTGCTGCTACTACTGCTACTACAACTACTTCTGCTGCTACTACTACTACTACTACTACTACTATTACTACTATGGTGTATTACATAAAACCATATAAAGTTATAAATGAGATTATAAAGACTATGGCGACTATGCTTGTCGTGATTGGCGACTAACGAAATCGGGTGGTCAGGCTCGCTGACATTCAAACAAAACCTTCACTTTGTTCAGCTAAACATTGAGCTATATATTATCATATGCCGTGAAACAATTTATGCCGTAAGAAGTAGTGAAGGGTTGAACTCAATTGTGGAATTACTCCACTGTTGTATTTGTTGCTCCAGGTTTTGTTTTTGGTCTACGATATCTACGTTTGCATTGGCATGTTTATAAAAGAGATACCTTTATATATACCTAATAGCAACAAATACAAATCTGCTCCCTAATAATGCATCTAATAATTAATGAGTCATAACACAACACTTTTGGGTAGTTTTATGCAAATAACTATAACAAGCCTAGACTTACGAATCTGGAATATTCTGCTTTAATGATTGTGAACGTACAAGACACATGAAAGGGAAACTGAATGTGACATTGGTTTGAAAGTTCAGGTTAATCGTTTGAATTCATTTGCTCATTCTTCAAAAGGTCGTGTAGGTAATTGCCGGTTTTGAAGAAAGCAGAAACATTAAGGCTGATGGGGCTGAGATCTAATGCCCTACCTAATGAAAAAGACAATTTCCCAGTCTGACTAGAATGGTCTCAGGAACATAGGCATCCTCGGTTTTATACATTACATGTGAAACAGAAAAAAACTGTTTTGTTTTAACAATTTCTCACAAAATTTATTCATCTCAAAACTAGGAAATCAGTGAAATCATAGCTAGACTTGAAGTAGAAGTGAGAAGTTGAAAACTGCATCTGGTGCACGGACACGTTTAATGAGTGTATTTGTATGTATTTTGAAGAAGTTTACCAGGAACACTGCAAATGGTATTGGCCATGTCGAATGTGGCAGAACACCTTTAGAACTAATATGGACTAGAAGCTATAAAAATTATACTAGCTTAGATTCATCCATCTTGATTGTACAGGTTTCCTATATCAGGTATATACGAGGGATGCCTGAAAAAGTCTGAGCTTAAGTGTGATGGGCTGTGTAGAACAGCTGGTTGCTTATTCTTTTTTTAAACATAATCCCATCAAAGATCCACACAGTTCTGCCAACGATGCTGGAGTGCATGGATCCTACTTGTGTAGAAGGCTTCTTCTTGGTGGTGTAAAATCCACAGTCATGCATTGCAGTCAAGGCAGATTTGTGAGTTTTACATAGTTAAATTCGCCGGTATCACACTTAATCATTCAGTGAAAAAGAAATGAACTGGTTAGATTTTGTTAGTTATATTTAGACGATTTTCAGTCAGCATATCATCTATATCATGTGGAATATGGCTTTTCCTCAAAATGTCAATGCGAGAAAAACCCCAAGTTCGATTAACTCCTAAAATAGATTCCATTGAGTGTAAGAGGCAATATAGTGGCGAAAATTATATTAATTGACCACTGAAGTGTTGCCATCTTTAACGAAAATGTATTTGTATTATTTATTCTTGGGAAAAAACCCGCAAATCAAATACTGTTAGCTGAGTGAAAATCCTACGTGAGGTATAATTGAATACTAAAACATTGATAGAGATAACGTGGTCACCGACCCAAGTATATCACACACTGGAGTGAGTATCAAGGTGTAACAAGGGGTCATATAACATTTGACATAATTATCTTGGGGCACGCTAATGGAGTGACCCTTTTGATTTCGTGGACAATGTGTCCTACATTTAACCCGAATACGCTTCCCATTTCATAGCCTTTCATAGCCTCTTCAAAAGGGTTAATAGGTTTAACCACTAGGTCTGCTTTTAAAGAAAGGGTTTCTTTACTCGTGATTATTAACAATGAAATATGTAACTGTTTGAGTCGCCAACTGGACAACTACATTCCTATATAAAGGCATCTGTGGTACACAAAAGTGTCAAATGCAGCACTGTGAAACCATCCGGCTAAAGGTTGATACCATAGTGTCATCAGTGGAACACACACCTTATATATAACGGGACAACCTGGCAATTGTGGCGATTGACCAACAATACAACCAATGTAGTGACAACAATATCACCAGGTGTTCCTGAGACATTATTTTCTTCTGCCAAGTACTTCTGCATGGAACGTTGGTCTTATGACTATAGTTTGAAAGGCCCTTCCGTAACCAACTGAAATTTATATACATGTTTCAATTTACATAATTTGATGATCCTTGAAAACACAGACAACTTACACACCATGAGCGGCTGACACGTTTGCTTGGACTTTGAAGAAAGGTAACTTATGCTTGAATTTGTGCATGGTTATCTTTAAACCTAATTAACCTCATCGTTTCCTAGACTGAAATATATTATTTTGGTAAAAAGCACGTACATGTATCCTTCTTCCTTGGCAGTTGTAACGTCTGGTGCTAAAATAAAACATTCAAACTTCAACTTACAATTTTGGTAAATTAATACTTTCAACGAAATAATTTAAAGTTAAAAAGACATTCTAAACACATCAACATCAAATGCTAAATTCCTCCCTTCATTTTATACTTATATTCAGAACTACTTAATGACATTTGCTGAACCCTAACGACAATATTCCTCTAGAAGTGGACGCTAATTCGTGCAAGTACTGGAACGGCTGTACCAGCCCAATACATTGTACGTCTATTGTCCGTTAATGTTTTCCGTATGTTTGTGTTGATGTTCGGGATAGCATAATTTTACAGTAGAGTGATGATTATTTTGATGTCACAGAATCTACCCCTTTGTTGTATATTTCGTACTATCATTAATATGATCAATGGTGGTAGCATTTGTTAAAAATAGTTTCTGTGTAGATTAGTTGTGTACATAGACGTTTAATATGTTCATAATGGTAGTTTATTGCAAATTGAAAGATGGAAAGATGATGCCGCAGTAGATAGTAATATAATCAACTGTGCATGGAAACAGATGATGTGAAATGGGGTTTCACGTGGTCTTCAAGTTTATTGTACTTGTATAGCGAAGTGCATGCACGCGCATGCGCGTGCGTGTGTGTGTATGTGTGTGTGTTTAGTACTAGGCCCGACTGATGCAGAGTTATAGTGCTATCACACTGAGATACCATGTCGCAGTTTAACATGAAAACTCACTCAGACACTCAGTATGCTGACTCAGAGTCGACAGGGCACGTTTTACAGGGCAATCCATTGATTGAAAACTGTAACTGTTACTTTAAGTTTCTTATATCATGACTAAGAATCCTTTCAATTTTAATAGAACCTCAACGGGAGTTGAGAAATGTTGTAAATTTCCCGTCTCCTTAAAATCCTCTCACAGAATATCAGTCCGAGTGTATTGTACACAATATGTCAGAACATGACATGAGCGAGAACAAAATCGAATACTGATCGAGTCTCCATTATCAAAACGATGTAGTGTTGTCGCCATCAAGCTGTGGTTTGTGTTCTGTAAGATAGAAGCAAATATATCGTTTAAATCGTTTTCTGTTAAAATGGGTTTGGGAAAGCTGTGAGGTTTCAGTAATTGGGGTGTCTACTTGAGAAGGTAATGGGGAAATATTGTGTGTGGACCCATAATGGACGTCTTGATGACTGTGTAGAGGCATTCCAGCTGATGTTTCTTCAGCCTTGTATTATTTTGAAGAAGACTATTTTGTCAGCCTCTGTGATCTAACATACTATTACATACAATCGTATTCTTTTGACTCACTAGATGATGGATTAAGTCAATAACAGACATACAAAAGTACAATTTATTCAGGAACAGGCCCTTAGCCCATTATACATTAATGTAGCATTGAATACAAGCGACAAAACCCTTTTCCATATTCATACGAAATCCCTGTTGTACGATTCCGACCATATCATGAACATGTGTTTATGAATCAATATCAAAAAGTGATGATAACAGGTGTTTGGGAAAAGGTGAAACACGTGCAATGGCATGTCAATTGGAACATATGGTACCATGAAACATTTTAAAAGCTTTACTGAGGCCTGAATGTTGTAACCTGGATGAAAAAACTTTAGTCTTTGACGCTCTTTGAAATCGTGGAAGAAAGAGTATGCTTTATTGTATCTCAAAAGTTGAGAAATGTAAACGCCAAAGGTTGGAGCTGGGGAATATTGCTGGGAACATGAAGGGAAAGTTGATTTTTGAAAAGTTGAAGTAATCCCTCTCGTCATGCAGTCTTGTCACTCTGAATCTTTATGCATAGATCTAAATATGAAAGAGATGAAGCGGCATCACTGACCTCCTTTATTTCAAGTTCAGGTGGGTAAATCAGTGGGAAGAAATTGGCTCTTTGATGGTTGTTGAACGATATCGGTTCATCGCTAAATCTGAAGCCTAAGTTGAACTTCTTGGCCTTGTTTTGACTTTGTCAATCCGAGCAGAAATTCCGATAGACAGAAAGAAACGGATCCGCAAGAAGTGGAGCACAATTGGTGCCCATGGCGATGCCTACTATTTGCCTGAACGGAGAAACCTCTGACGTGAGTGAGTGAGTGAGTTGGGTTTAACGCCGCTTTTAACATTGTTCCAGTTTTATCACGGCGTGTCAGCTTAATGTGGGAGGAAAGCCCCAAGTGATGCAGGTCTCAGACGTTTACCATTTCGGTGAAACCCACGAGCACGGGTATGGTGCTGACATACCTAGAAACATAATCGGGGCGAACCGGGATTCGAACCCACACTCATAGGTTTCTGGCGTGCCCAAGGGACGCAACTCTGCTCAGCGAATCAAAGAACCTCTGAAGCGTGTAGTAGATGCATATACAGCTTATTCCTGCTTACATAAATACGGACAATGTATACAGCAAGCTTCGCACCAGGCTCCCGTATCTTAGTGTTGGCCGTACGTATGAATTTCAGTACAATTATCGCTGGGATGATGGTGACTTCTCATGGCATACATACTGCTGTTATAGGCCCCGATGTGGTGATGATTGTATATGTGATACCCTTATCAGTGCCCATCGTATGTCTGGAGATGTGTGACGTTGGGGGTAGTACTGAAGCAGAAGGAAGCTTTCCGCCCATAATAAAACGAGCTGAGACAACAAATACTGTCTTAACAACTTTATACTTAATCAACTCGGCACATTCCATTTCACAAAATACCACCTGATATCACGAGATGCAAACACGCTGCTTGGATGTTGTTTGATCACGATTGCAATGGTTTACAGTATGTGTTGCAGAGGACATTACAAGATAGCTGTGTGTACAAGATTGATTGCATTCACGTGTTTAGAGAAGTGCTTGAATAGAGGACAATAGTTTACATAGCGAGAGAAAGAAAAGGGAGATAATAGAAAGATAGAGGAGAGAAGATGGACATAGGGAGGGAAATAGACGAGAGGGAGAGACAGGGAGGGACAGAGAGGGACGGGGGAGGGATGGGAGAAAGGCAGCAGACAGATAGAAAGAGGAAGAGATGGAGACGCGGAGAATGGGAGAGTGAAGAAAGTAGTTTTTCATATATTGAACGAGAGGGAGAGAGAGGAAGAAAGGATGGGATAGAGAGTAAAAGAGAGAGGGGTGTGGAGACAAGGTAGGGAGAGAGATGAAGGATGACTACGAAGGCCTACTAGTTACTTGTTTTTCAAATATTTGCCTGAGAAGTTTCTTTGTTTTACAGCAAGTTACTTGATTCTTCATCTGACTGTCAAAATTGACGGTCTCCCCACCGCGAAATCGAATATTTCTGGAAACGTCATTATCGGTAGGCATGTTGAAATAAGTATTTGTAAAAGTACAGGTTATAAAGTGCAGATATGCAGTTTGTGTGGCAATACATTTTTGGTAGGAAACACGATAGAAAACTTGAGTGTATATCACGTTTGAGGGACATCAGAGCTTGAACTTCACAGCCGATCGTCATCTATTCTGCGTCACAATGAGCGGTATAACGTCATGATGGTGACGTGATGTGTAGAGCGAAACATAGCAAGGCTGAATAGTGGGTGTCCTCTTCATCCTGGGTTACTCAGTGGGTGTACTACACACTTTCAATGCCTGTTATAATAAAAGAGACGTATTACGATGTGAAAAAAATATGTTTATGCAGAGCAGCTACATCGTCTGTTTAAAGGTTATTATCGTGGTTTCCTTAATTCAGATCAACAACTAACAGAATATATATATTTGACTCAACCAATGCCGTTTCACTCAGTATCTTTGCTGAGACCAAATAGTTGGCGTTTTATTTTGGCATGGCAGAATGGACATACACATACTGCGTGGTGAACACAATAACCTCCTGATTATGCTATTTGTACATTTGAGACACAATCTGAATGACTTTGCTCGATCATAAGGCTGGCAAATAGCAAATAAATGTATCATAAATTATGGTTCCCGTATATAAGTATGTCATGTAAAGGAAATGTCTCTCAGCTGCAAGGATCTACCGGTTTTACGATTGAATCCCAGATACAGTCAGTGCCATTTCTGTTTTAAACGCCTGTGGCCTGCGTCACGTGGTACCTCCCTTCAACACTAAGTTGACACCCATGATATGACTGAATCCTTGAAAAACCGGTGATAAACCCAAGCTCACTTATCACATGCACCTTTAATGATTCAGACAACTCAGAATGAAAAGGTAACCTGCACGCAATAAAAGTATTTTTTACCCTTACAGTGACTGTTTGAACTAACAGAACGACACTCAAGTTCTTATTAGATCACATCTAGTTACACTCCTCACATCGCCAGCAACACTACTGTCTAATCCCTCTTAGTCCACAATGACATTAACGACGTGTGGAGCTGCGGAGATGGTATCCTGCCGTTTACAGATAATTTCCGCTCCTTTCTCCAGGGAACGTTGGAAGAAAACCGGGGACACCATCTGTCTTTCTCTGCCTTTGGTCCAACGATGCATCCACACTTGATGCAATTTACTGGACTAAGTGACCAGTGTCATCACTGTATACACCAACAGGCCAGCGGGCTATATATGTACGTGCGGCGTGAGGCGGAATGCAGTGATACAAAACAGAACGGTTTGACGACGATATCTTTGATTTGTGAAGGCGTAAAGTCTGATAACTATCTGTATATCCGAGGAGTCTATTCCTTGGGGCAACATGGTAAGCTTGGTCATCCTGAATGGATGAGTCGAAACTAGGTGAGGGACAGACCACTCTATTTTCTTTGGTGTATTTTGATGTGGTGTGGTGTGGTGTGGTGTGGTGTGGTGTGGTGTGTAGTATGATGTGTGGTGTGGTGGATTGGTTGTAGTGGGGTGTGTGGTGGATTGTGTCTTGTGTGATGTGTTATCAAAGTAGCGACAACGTATGGATAACAACTTCTTATTCACTGTAAAGGCAACGTTTCGATATTGATCCTTATCTCTCTACTTCTAAGTAATGCCAATCAAACACTTTGTGATGTGTTGTGGTGTGTGGTGTGTGGTGTGTAGTATGGCCACTGCCTCAAAACATGCAATTCTTTTCTCTGAAAGTGTTTTTCTGGGTTGTTTTCCCAGCCACCAATCCCCCGTCCAAAGAGACAAGGCATGTAGACCTTCATCACTTTGAGGAGCCCAACAAGAATTGGTATGTTTCTTTGCAACCTGAGGATCATTGTCGACAATCTGGTACGTCCTGAGGACATGCGCTCAACTGTTCAGCGCACCTTGGGGACACAACTCCTTTGCCACATGAGGATGAAGAATAATTATCTAAAACGCCACAGAATAATCAGTCTTGATTATCTACCGAAACAGATTCCACTTGGCGTAAAAGACAAACTAGCGGTGAACATTATATGAGTGGACCGACACGTCAAATAACGATCCTGGCACAGCTATCATGCCTTTAAATCGAAACCTATAGGGATACAGCCTTAAAGTACAGATGATCCATTGAAAGGTGTTGTTCATACTTGTTTGTTTGCTTGTTGTTATTTGCCACAGTTAGCAATATTGCACCTGAGTAACATCGGCCAGAAAGTCAAAGAATCTGGGTCGGATAAATCTGTGGTTGATATCCTGAGCAACGTTCCTCGTCATCGGCAGAGGATGATAAACCAAGTAACCGCGCGAGTGAGTGAGTGAGTATGATTTTACGCCGCTTTTAGCAATATTCCAGCAACATCACGGCGGGGGACACCAGAAATGGGCTTCACACATTGTAACCATGTCGGGAATCGAACCCGGGTCTTCGGCGTGACGAGCGACCGCTTTAACCACTAGGCTACCCGACCGCCCCCGTAACCGCTCGAGACACCCGGTCTATTTCAGTGGACTTAAACGACAAGGTCAAGCATTGGGTCCAATAATACCTCGGAATCACCACGGGATGCTCCACAATGTCTAAAACACTATACATACTGTGAGCACATTATGAAGGAAACGCTAGAAAGTTGTGGTCGTGGGTGTAACCAGTTAAAGCGCCGTATCCCCTTGTGTGGTTGGATGCCTCACGTTGGGAGAGAAAGGGAGATGAAACATAAGGTGGGAGGTGTTTTCATGGTGAGGACAGACCATTAAATATAAATACAAACTTCACGGGTGGTGACACATATTACTATGAGTCCAGTATTGATTTGAATGCAACGTCTTTGATCAACAGAAGCCTTAGGATAAAGAATTCATCTAACGCTTACTTCAGACAAGAATTTATTTATCTCGCCTCAAACCTACTCATTCATCTAACAACAACTACAAGCTTTGCGTTATGATGAAGTTAGCCATGTTGTTTCAGGGTCATCCTGAGGCAATTGTGGAAGCCAAAACGCTGTCAAATATATAGCTTCTTTCAAACCAGATGCGAGGATTATTCGAGATCAAAAACGTGTTCTCACAGAGTGAAATGTTGAAAGTATTGGAACAACTATGGCCTCATACATTCATTTTGTTGATTTGTGAGAATATTTATCCTCTGTGTATGTTAGAATCACGTCCTCAAGACCCACAAGAATAATTTATATTATTCATTTGTATAGAAAAGTGTATCAGAAGGACTGAAAACGGATGTGTTCAGTCATGGTGACAGAACATTTTGAACCAATTTTCAAATCACCGATTGAGAAATGACATTCATAGGGAATGATTTGATCAGAATAAACAGAGTCAATGAATACATAAGGATTTTTAACTGTTTTGGATGAAGAAATAATTGAAAAGAAACATACAGATTCGCAATTTGGTCCTAACCTTTCGACGAACCAATCGTCTCGTCACCGAAATTATTCTTAGGTGATTTTTAGGAATCTAGTAAATAATATAATTTTGAGGCTTCAGTGCTTATACTATGAAATGAACTAAACCTTCGATGATATATATTAATAATGAGTATCTGACAGAAGCGGTTGGCATGCAGGTAGCAAAGTGAAGATTATGAATCAATACTTTAAAGAATTATACTATACCCTGAATCCTTTGAATTTTGTTCTTTGTTGTCTGCATTAAGGCTCCATAAAACCTTAATCTCTTTGTCTGTTAATACTTAACAAAACTGTAATGGAGAGTACTGCGAAACATTATCGATTGAGATCTTCAAAAGACTAATACTAATACAGTTCTAACAAAACACATTCCCCTCACTTGTGTTTGACATTTCAAACTATCTTCACAAATTGCAGCCTATTTAAGTACATCAAACGATTCCTTAAATAACAATCACTCTGTGTCATTAAGATGGATGTGCCAAAAACAGAAAGGTTAAAACATTGATCCCGGATTTAAGCAATGGGAAATATTTTGGGCTTATATGGAATGCAAATTCTTGCAAAGAAACATTTGGGATGAAAATTGAATCAGCAGCATTGCTGATATTGAAAAAGAGAGCATTTGACAAGGGATAAGGATTAGCTTGTTTGTAAAACTAGTACAGTGCGATGTAGGATATATAAGAGTGCCAAACCATTTATGAAGAGGCTTACTGCTATTTCATGTCTGACACACACGCCGATAGAAAGTCTTGAAAAAATCTAAGTCCTCATTGAGGTCCACAGCCCCATAATGATAGAACTTTGACATTACAGAACAAAGGGCGACGATCAACGGATAAGCCATAGTGTCATTTGCGTGACGTTGAATGATGGCTTTGGCCATTAGTCTTTTTTCAAACCTTTAAAACCTAAGTCGAGTGTCAATGAAGCCCAACAGGGTTGTGTTTTAGATTTGTATTCTGTTGGAGCGATCTGGTATGATTTGGCTACAGGCAGTATAGTAACTTGTTCAACTGTCCTACTAATAATTCCTGTAAAGCTCTTTTCCTGGTGTAATTATTATATTGCTAGAATATTACTGAAAATGTCTTAAAACCATACTGACGTGACCCATATGTGACGAGAACATGTTTGTATGGTTTTTACGGTTGAACTGGTAAAGTGCTGATATAACTCATTAAAACGTCTTGCTTCAGTTCTGGAATTGGCTCTAGATGTATCTTGTAGATTCAGTTTTTGTTGTAAGCCTTCAATGGTACCGACATTTGCTCTTGTTATATTAACAGAGATATGTTAAAAGATATACTTTTTAGATGTACATATATATATATAGGTCGTCCCATCAACACCAGCAGAATATAATTAACACGTCCCATTTTAATTCTGGAAACCCAAAAGTCCAGAAACTCTACGCTCTTTGCCCAGTCTCGGTTAAAGGTATTTACAAAATTAAACATGCCGTTTTCATGGAAACATACCAAGGAAGAAAAAATGAAAAAAAAATTGTTTAAAAACTCAATATTTAGACTATGTCGCCCATGGGCCTGCCCATGGGCGAAGTGTGGCCCATGGGCCTGCCCATGGGCGAAGTCTGGCCCATGGGTAGGCCCATGGGCAGGCCCATGGGCGAGAATATGTTCCTTTACTTAAAACTCATGTTTTTGTTTCGCAAATACATTTAATGTATTTATTGAAGTATCATGACACCAAATTTAACTCATTTTAACTTAATTCAACTATTTTATAGCGATATTGAAATATTTCGCCCATGAGCGAGAAAAAGGTTTGGCCCATGGGCGAGAACATGTTCCTTTACTTAAAACTCATGATTTTGTTTCGCAAATACATTAAATGTATTTATTGAAGTATCATGACACCAAATTTAACTCATTTTAACTTAATTCAACTATTTTATAGCGATATTGAAATATTTCGCCCATGGGCGAGAAAAGGTTTGGCCCATGGGTAGGCCCATGGGTACGCCCATGGGCAGGCCCATGGGCGAGAATATGTTCCTTTACTTCGCAAATACATTAAATGTATTCATTCAAGTACCATGACACCAAATTTAACTCATTTTAACTTAATTCAACGATTTTATAGCGATATTGAAATATTTCGCCCATGGGCGAGAAAAGGTTTGGCCCATGGGCAGGCCCATGGGCGAGAACCTCATGTTTTTGTAGCGATCTTTAATGAACCCGGCCTTACCTCTCAAAACGTTTTGACAGTTTATCATACGAATTCATGTGCGTGTACTCCAATTCATTGGAGTTATTTTCCACAACATTAAATTTTAGTTAGTTTCTATTTCATTTCCCGTTTTATGTCCCGTTGATACATCACACTGGGCAATTACGTGACACTAGGTATGCAATATACAGGTACGCGTGCGCGTATTTTAATGAAAAAAACTATTCGTCTTTTATTGCATAACGTTTGGCTGAATATCTTACATTCTAACGAAATCTCGAAATAATTATTTAATTACAAGCAGTGTCGAACTGACCAGTAGGAATTATGTTTCAATGCGATTGAGGAAAACGTGAGTGAATATTGTGACACTAAAGCAACTTTTAACTGCATTGTCACTTTTGGTATGAAAATGGTAATAGTTAAGAAAAACGTAACAGCCTTCTTATGATAATTCTCATATTCTCATTAGTACGTTGTGTCTAATTACAGTGTCGGCCTTATTTACAGGTGATTCTACAATACTTGTTGTCGGTCAATTACAATCTGCCACACCACGCGTGAATAAACAGTTATGCAGGTGTTGCTGTGGGCAAATACCTAGCCTGTACATGTATATTTTTAGGATACATGTATTACATATTTTCGTTGATATGTGGATATATTAAGCACCAAGACACAAAAAGTTTATGAAAGATGAATTTGTGCCTTGATATATATATTCAACGCGAACGAAGCTTGTATTTTCTCCGCGATCCTGATGTGTATCATAGTTTAATTGGTCATTCATTAAAAGTATGTTGTGAGGCGATATCAAAGGAGCCGCTCAATATACACAGTGTCGTTCATTTCGCGTGAACTACCACCCTCCCTACCCTGTCAGTAAGAGTTATGTAATCGGTACACAAATATATTTGGTGCGATGTCAGTGTGGAAGGAGTTTGAATTACGTCCGCCAGTGGCCACAGAAAGTATAGTACCAATCAACAAGGCCAATGCCATACTAATAACCTAGTGACTCTCGTAACAACGGCTGTCAATATGTCTGCTACATCTACCATACAATCATCCCTGTCACAACTGGCGTATTAACGGTTTATTCAAAAATTTATTGTAGAAATGTCGTTACCAGACTAACGTACGTCGTATCCAGTCCTCAACTGAATGTCACATTCCTTATATCAGTTAACAGCCCTGTTTGTGAAAATATTTACTAGACATAAGATTTAAAGACTAATAAAATCAATTGTAAGACCGCATAGACCACAAAACCGAATAAAATATGTCTCGGTATCATCTCTTGTGTATTAGATGATGGCAATGACCGGAAATGTTATAACGTTAGATTAAGAAGGAGAAACATTAAAGTGTTTTACAATACTTGGAAACATGAGCAATAAGATGTAGCAACATAAACATGCATGGAATAGGGACAAAGGATGAAAACAAATTGAAAAGGATTTTAATACAAAATTAATCGAACTAATTAACTTGCCTGAACAGAAGAGGTACCCAAACTTGTTTGACAGTTATTCGTGTGTTGTAGACTGTCGAATGGGACTCATGTGTGTACGTAGGGTACGCATATCTATTGCAAGTTTTAGTACTCATACACTTTCTCTTTTTGTGTTTTGTTTGTTTGTTAGTTGTATAACGCCACACTTAGCAATATTTCAGCTGTATGACGGCGGTCTGTAAATAATCGAGTCTGGACCAGACAATCCAGTGATTGACATCATGTGCATCGATCCACGCAATTGGGATACGATGACATGCATCAACCAAGTCAGCGAGCCTGACCACCCGATCCCGGTAGTCGCTTCTTACGACAAGCGCTGTCGCCCTTTTACGCCAAGAATGGTTTGTTGAAGATCTTCACGGATCTATTGAATGCAGGGATTTGTATAAAGTCATCAGACAGCATACAATGCCAACTAAAAAATTATACTCAGTGTCTCCGCAAAGTAATATAGTACGGTACTTAGAGTACATGTGAGATTATACTCAGATTAGGGAGATGTTTAATCCATATAACGTGTTATTATTCTACCTAACAATGTATTTAATGAAATGAATGCAAAACAAACTCAACGGCTAAAAGATTTCATTGAAAAAACTACCCCTAGTCTTGACTAATAAAACAACTGCAACCCGACACAGATTAAACGCAACTTACAAACACAATCATAATCTGGTTAGTCTGTATCACTCAACGAGGCCGCTTACTCTGCCCACAGTATGACAGTATTGGGCAGTTCAGTAATTAGGAGCCAAAACCAGACAGGTACGCTGGTCACACTTGACTGGTCTGACTGATGATTAGGTCGTCTGACAATTGGGAGTGAACCATAGCAAGAAGTATCTGCGAAACTATTTGCTCCTTTTATGGGACCGATTAGTTTTATGACCATGGGCCTCGGCACAAGCGTGGTGTTGGAAGACAAGTTATACATGTACATCCGATATGGTGACTGTTTTTCGCTATTCATATTCTAAATACATTCATAATACCACAACATTTTAGTACTTCTTGAAACTTTACAATCACTTCAATATGTACAATAGATTGAACGAGAACTCTTGATATATTGCAGATTATTAAATCATTGTCTCTATTATCAGCCGCTACGTTTGTATCGTTTGCATTGTACAAAGAAATATTTTATCTGTCCTTTTGCAGATTTAGCCTCAGAATGTGCTCATTCGAATTAGGAACGAAAATAATTGCTTGTCGTGAGTATATATGATACAGTTAAAAGTTACTTGTACACTGTAGACGTATTCACTTTAAAGTCGCATACGACCTTCGCGAGCGAGTTGAATGATCCAGGTTAATTGGAACGAAGTCTAGAAAGGGTTATAAAGTTTTGTATTTGGTAATGTGTAGGTTTGTCAAATATAATTTTTTTAATTCCTTTTATTTCAATATGTAAAAACATAACTATGCGCTTAAAAACAGAGCTGACTTGGTGGGAGATAGCCACCTCAGTTTGTCTGTTGGACACGGTTTAACCTTACTGTGTCCTCACCCTGGTTGTTGTTACCGTTGTTATAAGGGATTAAGAGCTACGGCTCATTGCATTTTTGGTTACCGTCTGTATCACTAAAGTGGACATGTGCAGGTGAACTCTGTTCAATTAGTATATGAAATGCCCCAAAATGTGAACTCCAGACAATGATAACCTGAGGGTAAATCCACGTGCGTCTGCCTTTCCCCTCGTTCACCTTCGAAATCCTTGATTATTATATCATGCCAGATTTCTGAAATTCAGTGACAATGTTGCTGAACAGTAGAATCTTATGGACGTTTTGTGCAGAACCTGTTTGACACTATGGGTTCCAGGACCACTAACACTCTGAGCTGAAAAAGTTTGGTCCTAACCGCACCCCACATCTACAAGTTTGGAAGCTTGTAGACATCATTAAGAAGTAATTAACAGTCCCATGCTGAGACCTTTCTCAAAATTCAGACCGGTGGCAGGCTGCCAACAAAGAGAAGAAAATATGGCAACCCCGACACGAGTGTGCTCAGTCAAACAATGAACTTACGACCGGCAGAAAACAACTCCAGTTGAGTATGCCGATGCTGTATCTCAGCCGTGTTGGCCTGAAAATTTAAACATGCTAATTAAATCCAAAATCGTATAATTTTTTTTAATAGAAACCGTATCTTAATTTGTTCTTGCACTGCATCATATCGTGTATTTCATCTGTATATGTGTAATGTGTATATGTATCAATGACTACACTTATACCGCATATTCTGCAACAGACTATAATTAATCACCTTATTATTGTCTCTCCATTTACCATGGCTGACTGCACTAATACCCTGTTAACAGTGGACACGGATATCAGTATACATGTAGGCTTTTTGTTCAAAAAGGAATATGCAGGAAATTATATGTAACAATTAACTGTGTACTAATTACATGTTTGAATGTTATCAGTTTTACGTTCTGAGATACAGTGATGTAAGCATCTTCTAAAATCTTCTAAAAATATAATAAAATACAAAACTCTCTGCCGTAATTTTTTTGTGGAAATCATTCGATCAAGTAAAAATGACTGCGTGACAAGACGAATCAACTATTTATACCCGATAAAAGAAACTGCCGTATTTTAGGAACAGTGCTACAACAAGACATTTGAAATTTCTAACAAGCAGATACATTAGAGACAGTGACTAGACTACAGGTACGTAATCCGTATCAATCAAAGTTGTAAAAAAACTGAAAATCATATCTGTAGGAGACCTACCAAATTACCAAGTTTTATCATTACTATATTTATTACAATGCAATTACTTTAGTGATACATTTTGTAGAGGAGAGGGCATACACACAAGTATATTGCTTCCGTGTGTGAATGCAGGTTGTACTTGGTATCTCAGTTCTCAGTTTCATACCGGTTGTATAACTGAATTTGTATATGGAACCATGCGTACAGCATGACAATTACTTGCTATTCGTCAGTTTACAACACACATAACACGGTCAAACAATTTTAGGCACCGCTTTTGCGAGTTATTTAGTACAATAATGTTTTATTGAAATCTATTTCAATTTGTTTTCACCATTTTCCCTATTGACAGTCGTTGTTACGTGCGTCACTAGGTAATTAGTACGGATTGACCTTGTTTATTGTTTCTATACTTTGAGGATTTCTGTGGCAAGTGGCGGACGTAATTCAAACTCCTTCCGCACTGACACCGCATCAAATATATTTGTGTACCGATTACATAACTCTAATGGACAGGGTGGGGTGGTAGTTCACCGGACGACACTGTGTATATTGGGCGGCTCCTTTGATATCTCCTCCAAACATACGTTTATTGAATGACCCCATTAAACGATGATACACATCTCGATGAATATATCAAGGCACTAATTCATCTTTCATAAACATTTTTTTGTCTTTGTGCTTAATATATCCACATATCAACGAACATTTGTAAAACATGTATCCTAAAAAAAATAAACATTTTCAGGCTAGGTATTTGCCCACAGCAACACCTGCAGAACTGTTTATTCACGCGTGGTGTGGTAGATCGTAATTGACCGAGAGCAGGTATTGTAGAATCACCTGTAAATAAGGCCGACACTGTAATTAGATACAACGTACTAATGAGAATTATCATAAGAAGGCTGTTGTTTTTTCTGAACTGTTACCATTTTCATACCAAAAGTGACAATGCAGTTAAAAGTTGCTTTAGTGTCACAATATTCACTCACGTTTTCCTCAATCGCATTGAAACATAATTCCCACTGGTCAGTTCGAAACCGCATGTAATTAAATAATTATTTCGAGATTTCGTTAGAATGTAAGATATTCAGCCAAACGTTATGCAATAAAAGACGAATAGTTTTTTTCATTAAAATACGCGCACGCGTACCTGTATATTGCATACCTAGTGTCACGTAATTGCCCAGTGTGATGTATCAACGGGACATAAAACGGGAAATGAAATAGAAACTAACTAAAATTTAATGTTGTGGAAAATAACTCCAATGAATTGGAGTACACGCACATGAATTCGTATGATAAACTGTCAAAACGTTTTGAGAGGTAAGGCCGGGTTCATTAAAGATTGCTACAATATGTAAAACAGGTGAAATTTGTAGAACTAAAGGAAACATCCAACCAAATGCCCTTTTTAAATAGTGAGGTGAGGTGAAATTGGGTTTAACGTCGCGTCCAAGATTATTGCACTTATATAGCGACGTGCATGCACGTGTGTATGTGTGTGTGTGGCTGCTTGTACTAGTCCGGACTGATGCCGATTTATAGTGCTAGCTCACTGAGATACCATGCCGCAGTTTAACATGGATACCCCACTCAGACACAGTATACTGACTCCGAGCCGACCAGTCCTTGTTTTAGCCCCTTAATGCCGAGCGCCAGACAGGGTAACAACAAGTACAAACTTTTAACGTCTTTTTGTATGACGCGGCCCGGGATCGAACCCTGGACCTTCCGCTCTCCGGGCGGACGTTCTACCACAAGACCACGGAGGCGGTCTTTTAAATAGTAATGTAATGATATAATATAAAGTATATTTCACATGATACAATATACTTTGCAAACAGTTAGTTGATGCTTGAAAGGGACTGACGAAAACATGGGCGAAATATTTTAATAAGGCCGTAAAATAGTTGAATTAAGTAAAAATTAGTTAAATATTGTGTCATGATACTTGAATAAATACATTAAATGTATTTGCGAAACAAAAACATGAGTTTTAAGTAAAGGAACATATTCTCGCCCATGGGCCTGCCCATGGGCGTACCCATGGGCCTACCCATGGGCCAAACCTTTTTCTCTCCCATGGGCGAAATATTTCAATATCGCTATAAAATAGTTGAATTAAGTTAAAATGAGTTAAATTTTGTGTCATGATACTTCAATAAATACATTTAATGTATTTGCGAAACAAAATCATGAGTTTTAAGTAAAGGAACATGTTCTCGCCCATGGGCCAAACCTTTTCTCGCCCATGGGCGAAATATTTCAATATCGCTATAAAATCGTTGAATTAAGTTAAAATGAGTTAAATTTGGTGTCATGGTACTTGAATGAATACATTAAATGTATTTGCGAAACAAAAACATGAGTTTTAAGTAAAGGAACATATTCTCGCCCATGGGCCTGCCCATGGGCGTACCCATGGGCCTACCCATGGGCCAAACCTTTTTCTCGCCCATGGGCCTACCCATGGGCCAGACTTCGCCCATGGGCAGGCCCATGGGCCACACTTCGCCCATGGGCAGGCCCATGGGCGACATAGTCTAAATATTGAGTTTTTAAACAATTTTTTTTTCATTTTTTCTTCCTTGGTATGTTCCCATGAAAACGGCATGTTTAATTTTGTAAATACCTTTAACCGAGTCTGGGCAAAGAGCGTAGAGTTTCTGGACTTTTGGGTTTCCAGAATTAAAATGGGACGTGTTAATTTGATAATATAAAAAATGCAACATTTTTGGCTTGTTTTCACTAAAACATGTATATACCAACGTGTCTCTATCTGGAAACCGGAACTTTCTACATCTCTTGCTTTGCTTTTGGTTTTTCAACAAATTGCAATATCTTAACTTAAGTCAGGCAGACACAGGAATGTGAAACTGAAAGAGTCATTGGTTTAAAGGTTCAGGTTAATCGTTTTATTTCATGTTCTCATTCTTCAAAGGGTCGTGTTGGTAATTGCAGGTTTAAAAAAAAAGCAGAAACATTAAAGCTGATGGGGCTGCGATCTAATGCCTTACCTAATGAAAAAGACCACTTCCTCGTCTGACTAAATATGTCACACGAACATACGCTACATCCTCGTTTTTAAACACCACATTTGAAGCAGAAAAAATGCACTGTTTAACGATTTCTCACAAACACCATACATCTAAAAAAGGGAAATTAGTAAAAACATAGACTTCAAGGACAAGAAGTGAGGAATAGAAAACCCTATCTCGTGCACGGGCGCGTTAGTTGTGTTTACTTGTATCTATTTTCCCAAAAAATTCCATGAACATTGCACAATTATTATCTTTGAACATAATCCCTTAAAATGGCAACAATACTGAATCCCAGTGGTTGAGTAGGCTTTTTCATTGTAATGTAAAAAGTCTTGCATCATATTTGCCATACAGTTCTTTCGTTACGTTCGGGCAGAGGTGGACATCTGACAATCTGGTGATTAAGTTCAAACCACAGTCATGCATCGCGGCCATTACAACAGACGAGTTGATGTTCCAAGATGTTTAGACCTAATATTCTGAAGCAGTTACTGGGCTGACCTTTCGGGAGATAGTCAACCAGTATGATTCCTTTGACCTGACAAAAGACTTGTCTTTGCATTTGTTTGTGACGTTTGAGACAGAGGGGGAAGGATACACTCACCTTTTCCTGAACACCTGGTATAATCACTATTTAATAGTGATTCATAAACACATGCTTATGTGGACAATGGACTCGGTTTTTAGTAGAGATTTATTAGGATTATATTGTTTTTTATCACTTTTATTTATTTGGAATTGTTGTTTAGTCTCTGGCTGATAGTGGTGGTATAAGTCGCCCAACAAAAGCTGTTTGGTCTGCTTCAAAACGTCGTGAGTTCTTCCGAGAGATGATAAACCTGGGGTCAGGAGTCAGGAGGCTTGGAACCCAGTATGCTGAAACATTTGTCATTCCTCAGAATGTTCTTAATGCTCTCATGGGAGATGTCTACTGTATTGGCAATGTGATGTGTGGTGCGACGTCGATCATCCATAATCATATCATCTACTCAGAATTTCCTTAACAGTGAAAGTTGAATATTTTCCGCTGCCCAAAACGTAGCAGTGGCAAACGAAGGAGCATCATTCTCTAAAATTGACAGCACGTCCGATCCGAATAATTGGCTGTTAGCCCTTTCAGTTGCATTTGGAGACACATGATGACGGAGTGTTGTCCGATTTTGTCCTTATTAATCAATAGAGAATACCTTGAACGCATGCAGACATCAGCTGGCTGGTTGTGACTGTCGTTCAAATGCAGCCTCTGAGGCATAGAAAGTATTGTACTTAATATATGAATAGTGTAAAGTGTATACTTAACATCAGTCGTAGTTAGGCTTAGAACGTTTCAGCCACCCTAAACCATTACAAACCAATTTGGGCCACTTTTATCAGAAGCATTATATTTAATTGTGGCTTTGGTATTGCATGGATACAACGGGTTATTGGAAATACTGACATGGTTCTATCCGACTCTTAGCAAGGACTGAGGGTGTCTCTCCATATTGCTTTACACTCAGATCTGGTGGATAATCTGCAGTGCTTTTGTTTTTTTCTAAATCTGGATGCAAACACCACTTCAAAAACGCATTAATGTCAAGTGCATTTTGTAAATAATTTTAAGGACTGAATGTTTGAGTATTATGCCGTTTGAAGCGATATTCCAGCTTTATCAGGGGCCAGGGAACCTACGTTCGGAAACGAACCTGCTATCCAGCGCGACGAACGAACGCGTTAACAACTAGCCTAACGTCCCTACGGCCAAATAAAGATTCATGAGATTAGTTCATCGTTGTTGCAATGAGATACAGAGGACTACGTTGTAATATGGAAATGCCAAAAAACATTGCTGACCTAAAGGTTTGCACTGCATGACAAGAGCCAGATACTCACATCCCGTACAGAATCGATCATGGAAGGGGATGTAAGTGAGGCTAATTCGATCATCTTACGCTATAAATGTCTGAGCTCCCCGTATGTCAGACATTATCTGGTTTGCTCAATTCTATCCGATGCACATGTAGAAATGGATGCAATTATGTAATTATATTAGTTTCAAAGAAGTTAGTCTGGAAATAACTATATTATCAATATCACTGCCACTTAATACTTGTTTCTAGTTGATATAGTTTTATGTGAGAGGTATAATTGTGAAACGTATTGGCATTACTTACATTATATATGCTCTGGCAGCGTGGTGTACCGATTGTGTAAGGATTTAGGTGAGGCAAAGGACAACTGAGAAATAGCTTAATGTAGATCAAGCTGTAACAGTCTATTGGCCAGTAATATCGCATCATGACATACATGATTACCGAAGTGGAACACGACTTCTCAATCTTATCAAAGAGAAACAAAACCCTTTCCATATTCATAAGAAATATCGATATTCATAAGAGTCGATTGTACGATTCCGACTGCATCACAAGCAAAAACAAAGCAAAACACACTGAGAATGGTTTCTTTGAACTATTGACGTATTACATCCACTCAGTGAACTTAACTATTGTCGTATGTTTAATTTACTGTTATAAACACTGAAGCGTGAATAAGTGTTAACTTTCCATAATGTTCGTGTAGTGGATGAAACAGGACCACATTTTCGATTTCAATGATTTCATTGTATCCTGAGAGCGAAACGAATCACTAAACACTGAGGAATTACAGGTCGATAACGTGGAGAAACAGACGGATACAGATCAGCCTGAACACGTAAAGCAGACTGGAAGAAAGAAAAGATGGCCTGAAAAATAAAGCCGAGGCGGAAACAATTAAACTGGGTACTGACCCGGTCGTTAAAATTGCGCAACGCGTCAAACAGCGGGGACCCGTTTTGAGCCCAGTGGCGGATCACATGTTTTGACCGTATTGGCGGAGGACCTCCAACATAACCATATATGGAGCCTCCATATATCAAGTCTCCGCCTCAGCTGTATTTTCATTTCAGTCTTTGAAACTGATAGACAGGACTAAAGTGCAAATTAACCTTATTTACGCTCCACTTCCGATGTTTTGATGTGATATTAGCTTTAACGATGCTACGATCTGTCCAATTCTGGAAAGTCGTACCATCCCCTGAGATTGTCACTCTTAAGAGAGCAGGGAACAAAGCGTGCTGCTTGAATATACCTGACATAAGACTGACACTGTGACCATAATTGTAGGCTTCATAATAAACTAGTGTTTATGAAACAATGCGCCTCGTAGTGTCAGTTCAGTTAGTGTATAGTTGCAATGAAATGTGTCAGTGCTGTGTGTTTTGCTTATTAAGTTAAACGTTTGTAGTCTAAGAACTCTCGTGATCTTATTAGGAAACGCCGAAACAGACGTTTAACGTTTTCAGTAGCATTTCTAAAGTTCAACGTCTGGAATAGGAGGTCATTTGTCAAATTAGGTATCATTCATGGGGTCTCCCAGGAATAACTGGCCATTTTCAGGTCCGTGTCTTATCGCAAGAAAGTCCAAGATGGGAACTGACACGCGTTTAGCGTCAGGTTTAAAGGACAGGCGATGGCGAGTCGTTCAGGACAGAGCTCAGTACTCGAGTAGAGAGGTAAACTTCATTTGGTTTCAAGTGACACTGTCACGGTGGCACTCCCTTTTCGGCATGTCGAGGAAACAGCTAAGTACTCTGGTAGAAAAAAACAAACTAGTTCATTTTCTTCAAATGCACAATTTGTTAATCCATCACAAATATATCATTCCGTGACATATGATCGTGATAAGGAAAACAATATGAAACTTGACTCATGAAGAAATATTGTTATGTTTAACGAGTATATGCACGGTCCGTGTATTCTGCCATAAGATATACTCGTGTGTTATTTATCAATAGTGAATTATGTTGGCATGTTGAAACCTTACAACGCCTCGACAGATAAAGACTTGAAATAAAGGTTCAAAGATGTTTCCTCCATAGTAACCATTCCCAAAACACACAATCTCCTGGGAAGACAGTCATCACTTGCCTCTCAGGACAGACGACACCCAATGAAACCTTATCACGAAGTGATATTGTACAGTTTCCGTATACATAACACGGGTGTCTCAACTATAGAAGACCGCCTCCGTGGTGTAATGGTAGAGCGTCCGCCCGGAGAGCGGAAGGTCCGGGGTTCGATCCCCAGCCGCGTCATACCAAAAGACGTCAAAAGATGGTACTTGTTGTTACCTTGTCTGGCGCTCGGCATTAAGGGGCTAAAACTGGTCGGCTCGGAGTCAGTATACTGTGTCTGAGTGGGGTATTCATGTTAAACTGCGGCATGGTATCTCATGATCAGTGTGCTCGGCATTAGTCCGGACTAGTACACGCAGCCACACACACACACAAATACACGTGCATGCACGGCGCTATATAAGTGCAATAATCTTGCGACGTTAAACCCCATTTCACCTCACCTCACCTCAAATATAGAGACTGTGGTAACATGGATACGATACTGAATCAGCGCAACGTTACCTTTGAATGCCCCTTCACCTACCATCTGATCTCACATCCTTTCGAACATGCAAGCACACGTTCAACCGTTGGTGTTGTCTCTTTATTACTCACATTTGAAAGATGAAGAGATAACAATATGCTCACGTTGTCCATTCCATTTTGACAATCAATTCGCTCATTAAAACGTGTAGAGAACAAAGCACTGTGCAGAAATTTAAAAACACAAAATTAAACCTATTTTATGGTAATGGGCGTTTTGTTCGTTAGTTCTTCAACGATGCACTCTCTGCAATATTCCAGCCATATTACGGTGGTCTGTAAATAATAGTCTGGACCAGACATTACAGTGATTGACATCGTGAGCATGGGTCTAAGCAACTGGGATACGATGACATGTTGACATGTATGAACCAAGTCAGTGAGCCTGACCACCCGATCGGGTTAGTCGCCTCTTATATTACGATAAACATGGGTTGCTGACCGAGTTACGGGGTTATTGTATTGACTGTTGGTGGCTATCAACACATTTGTTTTTAAATCACACGTTCACCTAACCTCTGACGTCCTTATAGAGGTATGTCATGAAACATCTCCATTCAAATTGTCGTTATGTGTGTATTAAAACGACTCGTTACCCTCAGCTGCAAAAAAAGGTCAGTCCTTGAAACTGGTAACCTGTTTTTATTGTGACAAACGGTTAGTGAAACTGATTCTTTCGATGATAGGCAGGTGGTAACACTGCATGCTTTTGAAAAAAATATAATGATTAAAATGTCAATATAAAAAACCCTTGTTAAGTAAATGTTATAAACATCCATTGAGACTCAAACGCACACACCAACATCGTCAACTCACAATGTACTGTAAGTAAATCAGACGTCAGACGATTCCAGTGTCGTCATATCTGAGGTTTTGTCACAGTTGATTATAAAAGGGTTTCCGGATACAATGTCCATTAAGAGTTAACTAAAAGTGAACATAGTCCATAATAATGTTTGTTAATGACGGTTATGACTTTATGTGTGCATCTATGATTCTTAAATATGATAAAGACACACTCGATAAGACTGCAGTTGGCTTATCGAGCATTGCCACTGGATTTGTAGTGCATGCACATCTCTTCTGAGAACGAACGATTCATGCATTCGTCAACAAAATCAAATGAGAAAGCCTCTAGTGAATACAGGGTGCTATGCAACACAGTTTTATCATTCAAAAATATCAGTCCTGACGGAACAAATTGTTCTGCAACATTCGCGTGGCCATCAATGCAAATTTCTAATTATTATTATATTATCATTATCTGATGGAGATGCTTTCTCGAGAACAACATATTATTGATGATGTCCATGGTACACTGATCCTAAACGTGATCCCAATTAAGTGGTAACATCAGATGCAATGTCAGCAAAAGCACCTCTTTCCATACACTGTCTTCTGAGTCGATATGTATTTACAGATTGATTCTCAATGCAACAACAGCTTCTATAGTTATGTCTACTTTATGTCCGTAACTCAAGCAATCAATCAGCTAGCATTAAAGTGTGTCATAATCTAATTTTTCAGTTAAGGCCACACGCAGTTACCCTCTCTCTTTTGCTCAACAAATCGATCATGTCCGAAGTAGACAGCCTCTGGTGAGACTTGGCTCCGTTGGTATTTACACATTAAACAACACATGAAACACTGAGTGAAAAAAGAAAACGTTTTATGATATCACACACACTCCACACAGAACGCAACGACCTTCGTATTTCATACAGGCGTAGACATCTTGGATGCAGTACAGTTTCTTGTATCATTGAAGGTGGATGAGGCCTGACCATTCCCGGACTAGAGTCCTTGAAATTCCGGAAAACGAGAACAGCCTTATCCCAAGAGGCATCCACAGTCAGACAATCTACGACCTCTATCTTTGATGCTGTTTTCCAATTTGTGAGATCGTTTTTGAAACTTAGGAGACTCTGGAAGCTCTAACAATGCATCATAGAACATACTGTTTGAAGGATGTGGCTAAATATCCGTGAAATGTCTTTTCCTTATCAGGGGAATTCCCCCTACAGGCGTTGACAGTTTTCATTTGTCAGTGTCCAAAGATTGGAGAAAAGACGAGAACGATAAAATATGGATGAAATGAGACACACCTGACCCTTTACCGTCCCATTCATAAAGATGTAATTATCAAGACCATATAGTACCTACTAAAGAGAACTGCAACAATTAGCGTATATACCACAAGAACAATGTAATCATCATCACAGACAAAACTAACACAAACGGTGAAAGTGTCCAAATAAAAATTATGGTTAAGTGGTTAAGGTTTTCGCTTATCGCACCGCAGACTCGAATTCGATTCTCCACATGGGAACATTGTGTAAAATCCATGTCTGGTGTTCCCCACCGTTCTGTTGCTGGAATATGTCTTAAAGTGGCGTGAAACCATACTCATTCGCTGACTGTTACTCTGTATGTTGTGTTCATTAGTTTCTAAACTAGTTCTCCACTGGCAATCACAGCATAATGAGGACCCCATGCTAATGTACGGATGGTATGTCGCATCTGCTTGTTCTCTAAACAATCTGCCTGACCACTAGATCCGATTTGCCGTTGCTCCATTTTCACTTTTTTTTGCAATAATTGTGTGTCAACACACAACCCAGTCTTTCATCTCGAAATCAAAGTGAAAAATGCGAAACCAGGCAACATAGAGCAGTATTTATTTTCAACTTCAGCGAGACAAGGCGAGATGAAACGAGGCAGGACAAGTATGTGTTACATGCAGCTTTTCCTCAGGCTGACTGACTCCACTCATATACATTTGATCCAGTTAAACCGAAAACATCATGGACTGATGGAAACGCCCACAACATTTTAACGGTTACCTGACACAGAAGGTCACAGTCGTAATGGATGATCCATTTGGATGCATTTTAAAGCACTCATCAGCAATGCTTTAGCATTCTGAAACTTTCAACACTCAAATGCCAGACTTATATCTCTTACATTTCCATCTGTGGTGTTACAATCTTCAGATGAGTGTTTATTTTTGTATTAGGGAAAACCAAATGTTTAATGCCATGGGGGATAGCGACGTCAAACTGTTTATTGTTCTACAGATATCCTTTCAATAAGCAGTCTGTTGATGACTTTATTCAGTGGATTCTCCCCACAGAAGTACCTCAACAGCCATACTTCAGAACACTGGTTTCATCACTAGAAAAAAACACACTTCGCGTTCTTGTTAACGTGAGAAACCAAAGCAAGCTACTGATGAAAAATCGAAATCAATCAGATAAAGTTAACAAAACAATCATGTTTCTTACGATGTATGTAATTCATGGCAATTGCATGGCCGATTCATGTAACCTGACAGCGCATGCGAGCTGCGTCATTGGTTTCACGTGTTGTCTGATGTAATGAAACCCCCAGGGAGGTAATAAAGTAATGAATGTGTTACTGTACACACGTTTCGTTGCTTCATTAGATATTGAGACGGACATTTGATAACTCTAGCGTGTGTCGTAGAGTACGCGAACAAAGAAGTCGTGGCGCCCAAAACGCCATAAATCTGGAGTTGTGAAATCAGCATTGGCTTTAAACTGAGAGCTACGGAAGTGCTGTATTGATGTGATTTATTCATGTCAAAATGTTTACAAATGATGTTTTGTTGAAGTAAGCATGTTTCAGCACCAACAAGCAGTTACCCAGCATGGCTTTAAAGTTGATGCATTTGTAGTGAAATTCACCTGCCATTCACTCTTTACTCATTTGACATCACGTTCCGCCTCTCATTAGTGAAACGATAATGCAGCAGGATATCGGCACTTGAAACCTATTGATCGATCTCAGTAACTCCAAGCACTCGTGTGTACCGTGTTACCTTCATTGTTCCATCCAGGTCTTAACAGGAGACACTTATCGTGGTCCATGGCGAAACAGATGTGTGTCAGGTGAGGTGTTTTTGGAGGTACACGAACGAGTTTAGTCAAATGTAATTTAGGTTCAGCACTACTGCACTACATTAATCATTGTTAGACGTTGTAATCGGTAAACTCTACACGTCCCTTACACGTGTAAAGCAATCTTCATTCATCTATTCCCTCACTATATCCGAGTGTGTAACCGTTCAGAACCCCGACAATCGGGATCTTTTGTTTCTAAAAATGAAAAGAAATGAAGAAAAAATAGGGCAATCCATAATGACAAAGATTTGCAACCGCCCCACGGTTACATCATTCTTATATCCTTTAATACATCATAGACTTGCTTCAGCCAGTGTTTTGAGCGATAATGCCATAACAAGTCAAATGAAAGCGTAGAGAGCACCAGCTAAGCGCCATCATAAACGAAAGCAGTAACACTACACTGGGAGAGTTAGCACATGTCTAGGCACTCATTTTACCTTAAATAAGAACATGTTTTAAAACTTAATCATTTCAGGAATTGGAATGCTGAATTTCATCGATCCAGAAAGTGAAATATGTATTGCTACTGAAACATGATCTATTGCTTAACTAATCTGCTTTATAGCATAGTCAGCAATCTTCCTGCTATATGACGACAGTATGTAAATAGTCTGGGCCAGGCAAACAAGTAACTGAAAGAATAAACAACGTCCCACGCGGTATGGTAACTATGATCAGACAAATTAAAGAGACTCAACACACGTTCAAATGTAGTCGCCTCTCACGACACGCAACAGTGTACTGGCGAGCTATTCAAACCTGGGATCCCAAAGGAAATCTCTAAACTAAAATGAAAAATGAAAATCATATGCACGTTGTGGATGAACTACATGTTCAGAGTGAGACGCATCTCTCCACAGGAGTAGTGGGGGCTTTGTAAAATTGCAGATCCAAAATTGCCTTGTATCATGACACTGTACAAACGCAATGTAATCCAATAAATTGTTCATACCACATTCATGTGCATCAGTGGCCATACCCATTCCATCTCACAATCCTTCAATATAGCAAGAGAACCCGTGTCAGTCGTTGGCGTCATCTCTATTTCTCTGCCAAGATGAAAGTGTAACACTCCATGACCACACGTTGTGCATATACATCTTTTCCATTATCCATCATCGCATTATGGTTGGTACAGTGGCTTATATCTTGGAATCTCTAAAGAATTTTCTATGCCTGTTTTTCAGTCTTCGCTATCCGCAGTCTCAAACTCACTGATAAATGAGTCACGATTAAGTTTGGATAAAAATGGAGTATTTATTATGATATTGTAAAAGCAAATGTAGGAGTTTTTTCTTCTCGACTAGAATACTGAGTTGTGTACCTGAACGAGAAGCCGTCTTCAGTCTTTATAATCCTGACACTAGTGTCAGTTCCCATTTGCGATGAGACTTGGAACAGGACATGGTCAGTTGTTCGTGTGAGATCCAATGGTTGATAGATAGTTGTGCTTTAAATGAGTGAACAAATTAAATTCAAATATAAACTAGTAGTTTATGAACATTATTAAAGCACAGTATGAACCTGGTATCTTAATAAAACTGTTTTTATTTTAGCCTTAGCAGGTTCCCATTACCTAGTAGAATCAGAGACTCTGTCTTTGAAAAGGCCAAGCTAGCCACTGATGGCGTGTCACTGTTGGCTTAATACAACAAGTTGTAACCGATTAATTCCTCACTGCAACACAAACTTCTGTGTGTCTATGTACATTGAATGTCTATGAACATGTAAAAGCACCATTTTTGGCCACATACAGTTTTCCACACGATTTCTCTAAACGAATCATTGTATTCTGAACGGATCCGCCTCTGGTGATACTGTTTGCACAGCATATGCGCCTTTACGTTTCACGCACGCAACGGCATGTACTGAATATGCACCGCATATGCACTTTACTTGCCTCGAGTTCAAGTTCAACGAGGCCTGACTCAGCTCGGGATAGAATCTGTGAAATCCTGACTTTCCCAAAGGTGCTTCCACACTCAGACAATTTACGGCCTCCACGTTTGATGTTGTTTTTCAATTTGTGAGATCGCTTTGAAACCTAAAGAGACTGTGGTAGGTCTAAAAATGCATCATAGAACATACTGTTTAAAAGATGTGATCATCTGTGAAATGACTTTGCACATCAGGGTAATTCCCCGACGAGCGTTGATATTTTGCATTTGTCTCTATCCGAATGAAGGGTTCCACAAACAGAGGACAAAATGCTGGCAGCATCACATGTGTATCACATGAGTGATAGGACAGTGAGTTAATTTTTTAAGTCAGATCGGGTCTATCATATGTGACACATTGGACTCGTTACTAGTTCATCCATAACAAAGTACGTACATGTATCTAAACTATACCAGCATCGTAAAAAAATCACATTAAAATCGAATTGCCATGGATGTTTCAGAGTGAGTGAGTGAGTATGGTTTTACCCCATCCCAGCATTATCACGGCGGGGGACACCAGAAATGGGCTTCACACATTGTACCCATGTCGGGAATCGAACCCGGGTCTTCAGCGTGACGAGCGAACGCTTTAACCACTAGGCTACCCGACTGCCCCGGATGTTTCAGAAGCATGCATGATAATCATATGTAGAAACTCTTTTGTCATGGTAACCTATGATGGCCCCGAAATTGCACGTGCATCTTCGTAATTAATTACATAAACTCCGGTAAGTAGGAAATTCGGCACACATTCACAGTACACGTTGAACCGAGTCAATTCCAACACGGTGTAATTCATTGAAGCGTTTTACCCGTGGAAAACCACCTTCTTGACGGACAATCTGAAAATGAGCTTTTGCTTGCAGTTGCAATGATTGATACGTGATTTGCATAACACGTTGTTATCAGCGTTTTGGTGTTCGTCGTAACACCATACAGTCACTCAGGAGTCGGAACCAGCAAACTTGCAACGCAAGGAGATCCGCAACGTTCTGGACGTCCACGACGTCCAATGTTGCTGCCACGTGTACCCCTGGCATGGTCAGGACAACACCATCTGAGGTTCTGGCTATAGGACTGGAGGTTAGTCCTCTTCACAGATGGGTCCAGGTTTATTGTTGACAGCAGTGATGGCCGTCAGCTTGTTTATCGACGTCTGATGGAACGTTAAGCTGACGCGTGTGTTGTTCAACGTTCTGCATTCGGTGGCGTGAGCGTGAACTTGTGAACGTGAATGTGTGCACATCACAGGATCCCTTTATTGGAACTCGAGCAAGATTCACACACACACACACACACACACACACACACACACACACACACACACACACACACACACACACACACACACACACACACATAAAAGCCACATTTGAACTTCTAAAACGTTTTAAACTTTGTAGTTATTTATCGTAACGATGCATGGATAAAATACACACATATGGAATATATACATATAGATAGAAAATAAGTAATACTGAGGTCTATGTAGGTATGAAGATTTAACGCTCGTGTGAACAGGTTTTTTCAGTTTTAACATCGTATATCATCTTAATGGGGATAAAAGCTTTATGTAACATGTATTAAATAACTTAAAAATGTAACCCACGACCTGCCAAATGCTATTTTAGCTGTCTTTTGAACACTCTTATAGACGCGATCACTGTTACTATTAATTCAGTTTGCATTCGAAGTCAGAGCAAATGAAACTCCCTGCTGACTCCCCACGTTCCATAGCAGCGGGACATCGTGCTCCCCGACACATTCCCATGTGTGTGGTCAAAGAGGACGTCGTCATGTTAGAGCAGCGACACTATTTGTAACCAATATCACACGTGTTGAATTCAGAACAAGAGCGCACCATTGCCTTGCTAATGATTACTATAACACCAGTTCAACGTGTTCCACATATTGCGCGATGCTGAAATTAAGTGAAAGAAATAGCAACGAATTGGATACAAGTAGGTATCTGTTGGATTTATCGCTGACATTTCCCTTTGAAGTAGTTTTTTCAAATTAGAGTTTAGGACTTAATTACCATGAGAACGTATTACGTAATTTTTAAGTAGCTTTGAAAGTTTGATTGCTTAATCACTTTGTCCGGGACGCCTCACTTCCAATGGATGAAGCAAACAGTGTTGGGAAGGTAAAATACAGCATAGCCAGAGAAGAAGACATTGCAATTGTCTTTTGCGGTGAGGCGTGCTAGAAGTTTTCCCATTTAGCGTTCAAGTGCATGGATAATGTAAACTCTTTGCTGCGGCTTTGTTTTGTAACGACTAACAATGGAAATTCTTTGGGTATGAGTTATGAACTTATGAAGTAGCTTTGAGTGTCCATTATCGCTGTGAACTAACATTTCATGTACCACTAACAGTTTTTGTGTCCTATATGAATATCATCTAATTCAACTTGTCCAATTATAGGAAGGTGGACTTTGGGGACCTTTTCAACTTTGACGCATTAGTGACAAAAACTGTGTCCGATGCAATTCTCTATTTCGATTTATTCTCGTGTTTTGTTCAGGTAAAACATTTGACTTGGCTTTTCATGTGTTTGTGACGAGTGGTACTGGGGCAGGATACGCTCATCTTTTCGCGAACACCCGGTGTCATAACTTTCTGATAGTGAATCCAAAACACATGCTTATGATATAGTCGAAATTGGACACTGCTTCCAACAGATATTTCTTATGATTATGGAAAGGGGTTATCGCTTTTATTTTCAATGTCATGTACTGTAAAATGAAACCATTGTTTCATTTAGAGTTTGATGAGAGTGGGAAAGCCATCAAGCAGAGATTTCGTTGGGAACGAAAACACAATAAAACCGTGGAACGGAGATTAAACATCACACAGACTGTAACATGAGTGTTTCGACGGAGCTGTATAGAGTGGGCGTTTCCGTGTCAGCTAGTTCTATATATTCCTGCAACCAGTTATTTTTTCTTCGACAATCTTGTTAGTTTTATTTCAATTTTCATCAACAACAATTTTCAAAGCTGTAAGGATTTTGTTTAAGCCTTTGCACAAGTCATCTATCATTTACTCTTCACTTGGTCAATGTCTTATTTAGCCTCACATAAATGAAATAACAACACTTCGAAGCGTTTGCGTCTGAAACAGATTGATCGATCTTGAACCGTGCTCCCTTCACTGTTCCGTTCCCTCACTAATCGTGGTCCATTGCGAAATAACTGTGTTTGGGAAGATGTCAGAGGTACACGAAACATTTGTTATAACTGTCATTCAATGAAAAGAGGTCATCGCTGCTACACTACCTCAATCAATGGCCTTATTGTACACTGTTCAACATTCTACGCCCCTCTCATACCCGTTCATTTTTCATTTATTTTTCATTAACATTGGTGAAAATATGATCCCAGGCTCAAAGAGTCAACAGATTATTCTTTGTTACCCTGCCTGGTGCACGACATTAACGGGATAAAACGCAGACGGAATACTGTGTCAGTATACTGTTTAGAGTTGGGTATCCATGTTAAACTGCGGTATAGTGTCTCAGTGGGTCAGCACTATAAAACAGGTCTTATTCTGGACAAGTACAAGCAGCCACACACACTATTCATCCCACCACACCAACTGTGAATCTCTGAGGATTGACTGTTTTGAGCAGTTACAACCTCCGACAACTGTCATTGAAAATGCGTAGTTTTGACGTCTTGTATCACTGGATTGTGTGGTCCAGAATCGACTGTTCACAGACCGATGTCATCGGGTAGGAGTATTGTGCGGCGTCAACAAACAAACACTTAAATATTAAATGAAAATAATTTGAGTGGAGGAGGTAGAGCAGGACACGCTTACCCTTTTTACAAACATGTACACCTGGCGTCATCGCGGATTTCTGTGATTCATTTATATAATTTTCGTTACTATTTTGCCTTTTATGAAATCTGTGTCGGCAGATATGGCGGCTGATTATTCTCTGGAGTTCCATATCAAAGCTCTCCACGAAAACTGTAGGGAACATTGCGTGTAGCTGAAATTCAATATACTGGTAACCCAAATTAGACCTATTTTGGTAATAATTGTCGGTTTATATCAATACAATTTTCTATGAATTGATGCGTTCTGACATATTCCCGTTTTTCAACTGCAGTGCATATTACCGTGTACGCTGTGTCTAGGCTTATGAATAAGTGGCCATGTCCAGGTCCAGGTCTTATCTCAAGATGTTTCAAGATGGCAGTTAGTGAGTTGGGTTTTTCGCCGAGTTGAATTCAAATTTGTGTCAGGTTTATAAGACTGATGTTTATAAGTCTTAAAAGCGACACTGTCTCCGTAGCTCTCCACACACATCAAAACACCCATACGGCATGTCGAGACAAACCTCTTTAGTAGAGAAGACAAGTGTGATTTGGCATTAAGTGACACTGTCGCCATGGCACAACTGTTTTCTGCATGTCGAGATACACCTCCATTCAAATTGGCTTCCATTCTCGAACGAGTTTCAATTCAAGTGTGCTGGAAACCTTCTCGTTCACTTTCAGCTGCACATTATTAAAACTTCTTCATGTTGTTTTTGTCCTAGGGAGCTTGTTGATTGTTATAGTTTTGGCGTCTTTAGGTGTCACTTAGGGGTTTGGATAAAACCTTGAATTTACTTTGGATCCTGATGAGGTATCCACTTATGCAGGCATCTTTAGTAAATAACCAATCCCACATAGGAACGTCGGGAATTTACATGTTGATTTTCCCATAGTTGGTTCCCTTGGATATTGTAGTTTAGTATCCCGCGATACGCCAGTGTTCCAGATTATTAACGTTAACAAAAGCAAAGAAACAGAAATAACTATAATTCATCACTGTCTATAAATGAAACGTATCAATACGGGCTCACATATTGAGAACGGATATCATTCTTACACATGTCATGATCAATATCACAGCACATCGTTCATTGTCACCGGGTTGGTACAACATGCACGACTCTTTTCAGAACAAATGAATAATACATTGGAAAGTAATTGAGCGTCTGTTGAATATAGAGTGCTCTGTAATACAGTGGCATCATATTAAAGTATACAATCATGGACCGCATCACCAACTTTCATATGTCAATTTATGACATTCTTCCAAGAAATCTATCGGGGTGTTGTTGGTTGTTTGTTTGTTGTTTAACGCAGCACTCAGCATGTTCCAGCTATATGACGGCGGCCTGGAAATAATCGAGTCTGGATCAAACAATCCAGTGATTGACACCAGGAGCATCGAGCTACACAATTGGGATACAATGACATACATCAACCAAGTCAGCGAGCCTGACCACCCGATCCCGTCAGTCGCCTCTTACGACAAGCATAGTCGTCTTACGGCAAGCATGGGTTGCTGAAGACCTATTCTACCCCGGATATTCACGGGTCAATCGGCGTGTAGAAGAGGTAGTGGAGGTTCATAATCGAAATACTCCAGTAAGGGTTTCCCCTACACTTTGGTCTCAGCAAATCAACCAGTTTTTTAAAGTAATCAGCCTCTGGTGAAACACTGTCACGGTTATATCGAACATAATGTGGCCCGAACAACACATGCAAGGCGTTTCAGAAATGCGGAACATTTTCACCACATATGTTTCCCCGAAGTTCAATTTCAGTGAGACCTGAAATTCTGGAAATCGAGGACAGCCTTGCCCCTAGAGGCATCCACAGTCAGACAATGTACGACCACTACGTTTGATGTTGTTTTCTGATATGCTTTGGAACCTTGGGAGACTCTGGAATGTCTAACAATGCATTATGGAACATACTGTTTGAACGATGTGGCTAAATATCCGTAAAATGACTTTTTTCACCCCAGGAGAATTTCTCCCATCGCCGTTACATTTTTACATTTTCTCTGTTCGAATACGGGGGCTCCCCATGCTGATGAGAAAATAGGGGACATGAATTATGGAGGAAATGAGACACATTGGACTCGTTACTGTGTCCATTCATAATAAAGTAATTAACTGGACCAAAAACATGTTCTACTTGCTAAAAGAGATTACATATGAGAAAATATATCCCAAGATGACAATGTCATTACCATCACATACCACACTGAAACACACGTTGAAGGCGTTCTAATAAAAGCTGGGTATATCGGGTGTATAGCAGCCAGGAAATATTATAATTGTTCAACACAGACTGGCTCAACTTGATAATCACAAAACGCCATAAGCTGTCATCGCATTTATTCAGTGTTTATGATCCCAATGAGCTAACGATTTCATATATTTCGTAAACTCGTTTCGTTTAAAAGCATTTAGTGCAACATCGTTGAAGGCGTGACGAATCTAATAAGCGCAGAGGGGCGGTCGGGTAGCATAGTGGTTAAAGCGTTCGCTCGTCACGCTGAAGACCCGGGTTCGATTCCCGACATGGGTACAATGTGTGAAGCCCATTTCTGGTGACCCCCGCCGTGATATTGCTGGAATATTGCTAAAAGCGGCGTAAAACCATACTCACCCACTCACTCAATAAGCGCAGAAGGTAAGGAACTCAGCACTGTACAACAAGTAGATTGGGTACACATACACATATTAACTGGTTTGGATGATATATGGTATGACTCAATTCGTGCACACGAGCCTGACCTTGATTTATCTTACATCAGAACACACTGATGGGCGTGATCCCTATTACGTATCCTACCAGTGTGTAGCCACCAAGCACACTTTATCAGTCCACATAATACACACTGTTATGTCAGAAATACCAGATCAAATCAATTGCCACTCTGAATAAATCATGATATAAAGTGCCCCAAGGCTAAATAAATCACAGATTAGTCGACACATCACCAGGACAGAGAGAGAGAAAGAGAGAGAGAGAGAGAGAGAGAAGGGGGAGAGAGACAGACAGACAGACACAGAGAGACAGAGAGAGAGAGGGGGACAGTCAGACAGACACAGAGAGAGAGAGAGGGGGAGAGAGAGAGAGAGAGAGAGGGGGGGACAGTCAGACAGACACAGAGAGAGACAGAGAGAGAGAGAGACAGAGAGAGAGAGACAGAGAGAGACAGAGAGGCTCAGCCACAAAACAATTCCTTCCTGTGTTTTCGGTAAACGAGGACGTAAAACATGTTTGGAGCAACAGTAATACTTGTTACCAAATATCACACGTGCTGAAATCAGAACATAAAGGCATCATGACCTCGGTGCATGATTATACTATATAACCCCAGTAAAATGTGTTCCACATATGCTGCAATGATGGAATTACTTCATGCTCAAATACACATAGTCAAGTATTCCCCACCGTCGTTGCCTCATTGCGATCACGAAATAGACACAATGATTATTGAAGAAATAGTAACGAATATGCATATTAGAAGTATGTATATGTTCGGTTTCAAAGATTGTCAATAAAATTTACTATTTATGGCTGTAGGGTAGAAGTTGCACAATTTTGAGTTAAGTTGAGGTGAAGTGAAGTGAGGTGAGGTGAAGTGGGGTTTAACGTCGTGTTCAAGATTAGTTCACTTGGAAAATTGTGTCCCCGTCCTTGTTTTATCCCCTTCATGCCGAGCTCCAGGCAGGTTAGCATAAATACCATCTCTTAACTTTGAAGTAGCTTTGACTTTCCAACTACTCCCTCGCTTTGTCTTGGTCGACATACATGCACTTCTACTGTTTGGGGATTTCCGTGCAGCGTGTAAGGGAAACAAATTTAGTTTTCTCGAACTTTTGAAATGATGTTGAAACTTTTTCAGCAATTCCATGTGTCAAATTCCCCTCTGGTAATGTTAGTCAACGTAAACACAACGCTATAATCTTGTCAGTATAGGTGTATGTTTTGATTGATAACAGATTGGAACATGTATTAGTTCTTACGCCTACTTGGGGGAATGGACAAATCTCGGGTTATTTTTGCAACAGCAATGTTTAAACCGGTGGTCTGTGGTATATACAGTGACCCACGTCATCAGTGTATGAGGACAAAGTCAAAGTAACTGCAACGGATTGACCTTCCTTATAATGCACACATCTATTACCATTCCTACAGTAATTTATTGGACACTGTCCAGACCCCACCTGCCCCACTATAGCCCCATGGTGATGTGATAATTTCTAAACATATTCTGAAATATGAAATACTAGGAGACTGTAAATATGTTTACATATTAGCACTGACAGGTAGCTAATGTTTCCGCCATGCTTTCAAATCTTTACATCACTATGAACGGATCTACAAGGATCATACACGTTCTGGAATCGAGCTACTCTTGCGCCATCTGATGATATAAGACCTGGATACGTCATGGCGATCCTTGCATCTTGGAAACATGAAACGTCAACGTCAGAGAATAATGAATAGTGTTAAATTGATCACTGAAAATGAAAAGGAGAAGAGAAAAGAAAAAAACACCTTTGACATATTATGTAAAACAGAAAAAAATTGAGTAGAATCCTGATATATTTTCAACTTCAAGGAGACGAGATGAGACAAGGCGAGATGACGGTGTGTTGCCGATTACTTGCCTCCATTGCCCCACCCACCTGCAGCCATTAGATTGTCTGATGGAAATGTCCACAGTATAACAGGTACCTGCCACAGAAGATCATATTAGACATAATGTATGATCAATTTATACATTGGAATGTAATAATCAGCAATAATATGACATTTTAAAACTTTCAACACTCAGATGACAGATATATAGCTCTTCCAAGTGTTGTGGTACAATGTTAATATATTATATATTTTTGTAATGGGCCAAACTAACGTTTAACGCAATGGTGGATGACGAGAGCAACACTATTCTGAGGACATCCTCTCTGCAGCTTGTTGAGGAGCAGCTACTTCCCTTGAGGGCACTGATTTCAGCAGCAGAAGAAAAAACACTTGGTGTTCTTGTTACCATTAATGGCTATTGTTTTCATTGCAAAACTTTGAACCAACACAAAGACATGGCACTGAATGAGTTTCTAATAAAACTGGAAACCAATTTAAAGAATGGAAGGAGGGAAAACAATTACGACCATAATGCTACGTACGTATCGAGTTCCTGGGAATTACATCGCCGATTCATGTGACCTGTCACAACAAACGAGCCGCCTTCGTTGGATCATGGCTATAGGAGTCATGTGTTTTATGAAATCCCTACTGGGGTGAACATTTAATGAATGTGTTACTGTAAAATGATTTCGTGGTTTCATTTAGATGCTGAAATTAACGGACAATTTACAACCCTAGTGTGTGGCACAGGGCAGTCAAGCTGATATCTTGTTGGCATCGAAAACACTATAAATGTGAGTACATGAAGTAACCATCACATAACTGTAAACTGGAGCTATGCCAGCGGTGTAGAGTGAATGGATTCAAGTCACAGAGCTCTCTGACGGCACTGATCGATTGATTCCCGGAAAATGTGATCGTTTTACAATGTGAAAAGCATGTAGAGGTACGAGCATATGGGTTTTGCACAATATGTTTTGGAAAAGAAAAAAGTGCAAGTTTTTATCAGCAACAAACGGGAAACTAAAGTTGCTGTCGTCTTACCACATCCATCTTTCATCCACTCTTCCATCGTTTAACATCATGCTTAGCCTCACATTTCGCCGAGGTGCCTGCACTTAACAAACATTGATCGATCTCAATAAATTTCAAACCTTGTGTGAACTGTGTTATCTTCATTGTTTCACCCAGGATTCCACAATGTCCGCCTTTCACCGTCATGGTTGGTAAACGTTTTACATTGTATGCCCCTAACACGTGTTCCGCGATCAGCTGTCTTTCATTTATCAATTCAGTGTTAATTGTGTTTAAACGTATATGACCGCACAGTGTCCGTGAGAAACTATAAAGTATTACTTTAACACAGATTTTCTTTGCTAAGCTTGAACATCAATACTATAGTCATAATACTAATCCTATTTGTAACATTGGCAGATTCCAGTAAACTCATTACAGTTAAGTGCCATCATAAATGAACACAATATAACGAGAGAGATAACGATTAAGTGCAATACAAAGGCCTTCGCGGTGTCTCTGTTTCTTTCACAACATTTTAGAACTCCGAACGTCAATGCCAGAGAATAATAGTCTTGATCATCTACCGAAACAGATTCCATTGGGCGTAAAAGGCAAAATGGTGATGAGCATTGTATGAATGGATCACTGACAATCAGTGATGACACCAGGTGTTCAGTTCAATAACATTTGATGTTTTTTTTTCAAAACTGCATGACCTTTTGGGCAATGGTTCATTTCTTTGAATCGCGAAAGAATTGTCCATGACAGTTTTCAGTCGACCCGTGAAAATACGGGGTAGAATAGGTCTTCAGCAACCCATGCTTGCCGTAAAAGGCGACTATGCTTGTCGTAAGAGGTGACTAACGGGATCGGGTGGTCAGGCTCGCTGACTTGGTTGATGCATGTCATCGATCCCAATTGGGTGGATCGATGCTCATGATATTAATCCCTTAATTGTCTGGTCCAGACTCGATTATTTCCAGACCGCCGTCCTATAGCTGGAATATTGCCGAGTGTGGCGTTAAACAACAAACCAACCAGCCAACCAACCAACCAACAGTTTTCAGTCCATAGCCACAACATTTACAGCCCCGTGATGGACGTGATTCCTATTACGGATTCGTTCACAATATAGTCATTAAATTTACGTTCTTCGTTTATACAATAACAAACGTTTAGCATATTTGACCACTCCATGTTATAATTAATGTTCATTTCACTTTGTACGTGGGCCTTAGACCTTATAAATTGATAGATATACATTGATTGATTGAAACCGTCAGCATGAAATACAAATTGACATTTCACAAACGTCAACCCCTGCAGTGAGTGTTTTCCTGCATTAAGGAAAATAAAAGTATTCAATGAACCAAAACAGCAATAAATGGTTTATTTATTGACATATCACCGGAGTACGACAGCAGGAAATCATTGTGACACTTTCCAAACTTTCACATATGTGAGGAAAAACGAGGACTTAGACATGCTTGAAGCAACATCCATATTACAACACACACAGTTGTATAACATAACAGCATCATTACCTTGGGTAATGATTACTACACCACAAGTACAACATGTTCCACACATGCTGCAATGCTGGAATGACTTCATGCTCAAGTGAAGAGGCATGCCCCAGCCTCGTCGCCTCATTACGCTCTCAAAATGGATACAATGATTAGAGGAAGCAATAGCAAGGAACATGCATTCAGCTATGTCTGTATTGGGTTTTCATTGACATTTCCCTTTCAAGCATAAAGTAATTTTGAAGAATCATTGCTTGATCACTTTGTCTGGGTCGCCATTCTTTCAGTTGATGATGCGGACAGTGTTTGTTGATATATATTTAGCATGAAACGGGTAACGGAATGTGCCGTTTAGTCGCAAGGTATTCGGGCGTTTACTGCAATTACATGTAGCAATGGCATCTCAAGACATAGCAGTATGCCAGTAAGTAAACAGTGTTGTATGTTGTTGGTATATTTTTAATTTTGAGAAGACAAAATATGATATATCTCTCAGCAATTCGATCATGATTTTAGCTTTTAGAAGAGATGTCTTATGTTTATAGAGTGAGTGAGTGACTATGGTTTTACGCCGCTTTTAGCAATATTCCAGCAATATCACGGCGGGGGACACCAGGAATGGGCTTCACACATTGTACCCATGTCGGGAATCGAACCTGGGTCTTCGGCGTGACGAGCGAACGCTTTAACCACTAGGCTACCCGACCGCCCCTTATGTTTATGGAAAGGGTTTTCTCGCATTTATATATACGTCATAGACATTCGTACTTATCACTTACCTTTGCGAGATACCTGGAACACTACTTCTGTTCTTCAGGAAGGAATAAATGATGGTCTATGCTTTAGTCAGACATGGTAATACCAGTGATCGAAAGTATGAACACAACCGGCAATGCCACAGTTGTGGTTATGGTCACATTTCCATAACTATTCCTGATGTGTAGGATGTCCTGGTGGTTAAAGATTACGCTCGTCACGTCGAAGGCATAACTTGGTTTCCTCACACGGGCACAATGTGTGAAGCCCAGTTCTGATGTCACCGTCTTGATATTGTTGGAATATTGAAATGAGAGGAGTAAAACCTTACTCACCCCTGCTAGTGTGTGAGTGAGTGAGTTTATCGTATTTCTGTATCCTATTCCACGTATCACGTGTCGTATTGATGTGGTAGGAAAGCCTGGAGTGATGGACGTCTTGGACGTTTACCACTTTAGTGAAACCCACGAGCACGGATATAGTGCTGCCAAACCTAGAAACATAATCGGGTCGAAACGGGATTTGAATCCATGATAATAGGCTTCTGGTGTGCCAAAGGGACGGAACTCTGCACAGCGAATTACGGCGTCTTACAAGACCAGGCCTCCCTGTGCCCCCACCCAAGATATTAAGTCGCTATGACGACACTGCTTGTTTATCCACAATACTGGATGGCCTTCGTCATCAGACATACACTAGGCATCAGTGATCATTCCTATACATGTGGCATGGTAAATAGATATGAACAAGTTACGAAGTGTGCAATCAGTCGTTACCAGCATAAATTAAAGCCTTAAATTTGTGAATGTTTTGGATAAATAAACATAATTATGCTGATTCAGATCTGATTCATTTTAAAGTTGAATATTTTGTACACTCAGGCAGAAAGAAGAATTCCGTTTCAATTATATCAAAGTTTTATTATATTATATTATTTGTCATCTCTTTCAGTCATAATATAGCGTCAAGTTTCAATTCTTACTTTATGAGAACAGCATCGATGTTGAGATAAAGCTACAAGGAGTTTATATACATTAACATCTTAGAAGCTTGTTATGTACAGAGATATTAAACAAATATTATGCTAACACTTACCAAATAAAGATGAAAATATAAGTGCAAACACCACTTCATAAGAAATCTCGAGCCGATTCTATTGTACCATTATGATAATATCATGAGAATGTGTTTACAAATCACTAACACAAAGTGACGGTACCAGGTGTTCGCATTAGCGAATCTTGCCCCACCAGTTGTATCCGTCACAAACACATGCAGAGGAAAGTGAATTGTTCACCTGAAAAACACGTGTCTTCCACTTGTCTACAATGAAACATTTTGAAAGCTTTGGACTTGAAAATTGTAACCTTTTAACTTTTGAGCAGGTACAAAGCATATGCTCGATTGTACCACCAAAGTTGGCACCAATGTAAACACCAAAGGCTGCTGGAATATTGCTCGACATAAGGGGGAATTTGATTATAAGAGAGTTGATGTAATTCCTCAGGCATACAGTCCTGTGGAAAGTTTTTGACATTTTGGCATTGAACTCATTTCATAGTTTGCAATATGGGAGAAATAATCACTGTATTATTCATTACATAATAATTATTCAATACATAACTTTAACGCTGACTCTGTAAATAGTGTTTAAACTTAAATACCCTGTTGGAAGTACCCTGCAATTGTTTTTTCGTACATCCGCGATAATGTACAACATCTATTTGTATGTTCAAAACCCTTAATCAAAGCCTGCGAAGTCCTACATGTATATACCATTCGTGGGTTCGAATCCCAGATTCCCCTTTGTCAGCACCTTATCAGTGATCACGAGAATCACCACAGGAATAAACGTATATAAATGTACAATGAGTCTCTCCTCACATTTAATCTGACACATTCCGATACTGCGTATATACTGTAACACTTCCAACCAACTTCACTCACTTATTTGCATCCATAACTATGCATTGGTTATCATCAAAAGACTCCATATACCATTATATTAGGGTAACTTACTTTAACTCCAAAATAATGTCACTCACGTATTTATACAACAACATAGGCCTGTTTTAGCCACTGTAACTTGTTTTGAACGATAATGCCACAATAACAATACCAACTGTATACCATGTATGGGTATAGAGTCCAATAACAGTGAAAAGAACAGTCACATACCACCATACATGAAAGTAATACTTCACAGAGTGTTGACCCCAAAACGTTATTTTTCTCTTAGCTTTTCATTGTCATTGGTTTTAGGACACATTTAAACATATTTCATCATCACAGCAGCCTGTGAGTAATCGAGTGACGGCCAGGCAAACCACTGACTGAAAGCATGAACAAAGCCCCAAACTATCGGTGAACGACAACACACAATCAACAACTCCAAGAGCCTCACCACCCGATCCAATTAAGTCGGCGCTTACTACCAGGAAAAGAAATATTGGGTCCCTGTTCTAATCAGGATTATTAAAACTGGGGATAATCGGTATTTCATGGACACGGCTCTGTATTCTAGCATACAAAACAAAAGTGATACATTTGCTTTTAGGTTACCCTGTTGTACTATTTGGAACATCTTCATCCACACTGTCATACCATATCCCCCACTAAGACAGTTAGATCAAGAGACATCGTGGAAGCAACATATAGGCCTGAGGCTAACAAGATGTCAGGAGTTCGGTATGCCTTCCCATGGGCTTTGGGAAGCTACAGAGCCAACATGTCATTGCATCAA